>NC_137786.1:175015296-175725296 GCF_963383645.1 Muscardinus avellanarius | reverse complement strand
GAGAGGTCATCAGCATATCACGAACTCCTCTTTCCTCGCCTGTCTCTGCCCAGCTCTACATCCATAACCCAGCCAGCTGCCCTTGCCCTTCCCTTCGAGTGCAGAGACCCCACCCCGGCCCTGCCCCAGGGGCTGTGCAATCCTTTGGGCTTCAGTGTCTCCATTTGTGGCATGGAGTGATGTCTCACCTATGTCCACCGATAAGAGAATGAAGAAGAGCTAAACTTTGCCCAGAACTTATCATGCATCCAGCACTGTGTCCACAACTTTTTACTCTTGTTTAATTTGTTTTTGCAGTGCTGGAGATCAAACCCAGGACCTTGCACAGGCTAGGCAAGCATTCAGCTACTGAACTATACCCCCAACTTTTTTTTTTTTTTTTTTTTTTGCGGTACTGGGGATGAAACTCAGAGGCATTCTACCTCGAAGCTACACCCTCAGCTCGATTTCTTGTCCTTTATTTTGAAAGAGGTAGAATGGTTCTGGGTTCAATCCCTGGTTCCATAAAAACAAAACAAAACACCTCAGAGAACAGCGTGACCTTTTCCAGCCTTTTCCTTTCCCAGTTAAAGCCAGGGGCTGGGTTGGGTCTCTTACCACTGAAGGGGTTGTCTCCCCCGAAGAACTCATGGAATACCTTCTCAGGGTTGCCATGGAAGACGTAGCCAGTTGTCCACGGGGTCTGGGATCCAAACTCCAGAGGAATCCCTCCTTTCAGGCCCTCTTCTCCGAACTTGTCATAGATGCCTCTCTTCACAGCTGTGGGCAGGTGTGACCTTGAGGAGGGGGCCTGCCTCCAGGGCTGGGAGCCGTGTAGGGGTTGGAGCAGGTGGGGGAGGTGGCATGGGACAAAAAAGCCTCATTTTCAAACTGCCTGCTGCCTGGCGGTCAAAGGAATGAGATCCTAGAAGTCAGTTTTCGTTTCATTCTTGGTGGGTTTAAGGATGCTGTGAATCTGTAGCCCGGCAGAGAGGTGAGAAGAACAGACTGGAGAGGACGAGGGGCTCGCAGGAGGGACTGGAAGACTAAGGGGCAGGCTTCACACCGGGAGCGGCCCACTTCAGCCCTCACCTCTGCTGTCTTATCTGGGGATAATTAGAATCCTAGGATGTTGACACTTTAGGATCTAAGAATTCCAACGCCTCCAAATTCTGGAGCTTTGAAATCCTAGAGTCTGAGAACTCTGAAGTCCTGAAAACTGAGGGCTAGAGACCCCTCAGTGATCTGCTACTCTGCACAGGACCACATGAAAGGTCCAGAACAAGCCCTCAGAGAAGCCGTGGGTGGAGAATCACCCCTGCCCAAGCTTCTGGCTTCCATAGGAGAGGGTCCTTCCCTCCCTTCCTTCCTTCCTTCCTTCCTTCCTTCCTTCCTTCCTTCCTTCTTTTGTGGTACTGGGGGTGAAACTCAGGGGCCTTCTATCTCTAGGCTATACCCTCAGTCCTATTTTATTTATTTATTTTTTAATGTTGAAACAGAGTCTCACTAAGTGGCTGAGGCTGGCCTCGAACCTGCAATTCTCCTGTCTCAGCCTCACAGGGATGATGGACATTCTCAGAAAACCTAACTTCCTAGAAACTTAGGGGATAATAATGGAGGGATGGGCCCTAGAACCTCCTGGGGTGGCTCCCACGTTCACTCACGGTCAGCCCCACGGTCACTCACGGTCGCTCAGCACGTCATAGGCCTCCGCAATTTGCCTGAAAGTATCGGCTGAAGATGGATCGTTTGACTTCAGCGGGTGAGTCTTAAGAGCGAGTTTCCTGTACCTGGAGGGAGGATGCTAATGTAAGTCCTACCTATCAGTGGATCCCTTCTTGAGAGGCAGGCCGAACCTCAGAGCTGCTGACTATGCCTAGTTGTCCAGCAGGGATGACCTCGCAATCTATCGGCCACCCAGGCACAGAGCTCTGACGTCCCTGAAGAGCACCTGGTGTGGCTGACTGACCCCCCAGTAGCTGGCCCCGAGCTACCACAGCCAGTGCTCAGGGACAGTGGCCCATTCCCACGCGGCTTGGCGCTCCATCTCTGGCCAATCTCTGCTCGAGGGACCGATTCCAGCAGCCTGGCTGAGATTCTCTGGGTCCCAGGCCTACGCTGTCTGCATCCTCATGCTTCTTCAGGGTTCCCAACCTATTTTGTGCACATTTAATCCCATCCCAGTGTCTGCTCCTCAGAGAACTCAAGCATTCCAGGCTTCTCAGGGGGACGATGTCACAGGCCTGGATGAGGTAAAATCAGGTGTGTGAGGGAGTCTGTGCAGAGAGTCATCTCGCCACCTGTTGGGCCCTTGCGCTGCCTCCCACCTGTGGGCTTTTTTTTTTTTTTTTTTTTTGCTTCTGTGTCTGACAAGCCCTCCTCTCAGCTACAGGACACCTGCAGCATCTGAAGATATGCAGAATCAATGTCCTAGGAGGGAAGAGATGGCACAGACCAGATGACCTATGGAGTGCTGCTTTTTTTCTCTTTCTCTTTCTTTTTTCCTTCTTTCTCTTTTGTTCTTTCTTTCTTTCCCTCCCTCCCTCCCTTCCTTCCTTCCTTTCCTCCTTCCTTCCTTTTTTCACAGTACTGGGGATGGAATCCAGGAGTGCTCTACCACTGAGCTACATAAACTCCAAGCCCTATTTATTTATTTATTTTGGTACTGGGGATTTAACCCAGAACATTCTATCTCTGAGTTACATCCCCAGTCCTATTAAATTAATTAATTAATTTGGTAATGAGGATTGAACCCAGAGGCATTCTACCTCTAAGCCATCCCCAGCCCTATTTTATTTTATTATTTTGAAACAGGGTGTCACTAAGTTGCTGTCTTTCTAAATTGTTGAGACTGGCCTCAAACTTTCAATCCTCCTGTCTCAGCATCCCAAGTACTGAGATTATGTGTGTGCTACCACACCTGGCTCCTTTTTTTTTTTTTTTTTTTTTTTGGTTCTGGAAGTTGAATCCAGGGGCATTCTACCTCCAAGCCACACCCTTGGCCCTATTTTATTTTTCATTTTGAAATAAGGTCTCACAGCTGGGCGTGGTGGCACATGCTTGTAATCCCAGCATTTGGGAGGACTGAGACAGGAGGGTCATGGTTTGCAATCAGCCTCAGCTACTCAGTGAGGCCTTTTACAACTCAGTGAAACACTGTTTCAAAATAAAGAATAAAAAAATAGGGCTAGGGGTGTAGCCCACACAACATGGAGTTGTTCCATGAGTGTGTGCCTTCCTTCTCCAACCATGCTGTAGACTCCATTTTCCCTACTTGGATGACCTACAGGACCTGGTCCAACAATATGGCCACTGTGGTAGGAATGGTGTAGCTCAGAGATAGAATGTCCCTGGTTCAATCCCCAGTACCACAACAAAGAAATAAAAATAAAAATAAATAAACCGAGGGCCAACCCTAGGGTTGTTGTTGTTTTTTAATTTGGAATCAGGGTCTTGCTAAGTTGGTGAGAGCCTCACTAAGTTGCTGAGGCTGTCCTTGAACCTGTGATCCTTCTCTCTCAGCCTCCCAAGTGCTGGTCTTATAGGCATGTGCCACGACACACGGCTTCATCTAACATTATTAATTGATTGATTGATTGCTCATGGAGATGGAACTCGGGGCCTTTCACATGCTAGGCAAGCCCTCCACCACTGAGCTCCACCCCATCATCTAACCTGATTTAAATGCGACAACAATCCCTCTCTTTTTGTCTTTCTTTTTCTTTTTCTTTTTTTTTTTTTGAGATGAGTAGCTGAGACTCAGGGAAGTTATGCGATTTGCCCAGCTGGCAGGGAGGAGAGCCTGGATTCGCCTCAGTCTCCTGATGACTTGTCTTTTCTTAGGTCCTGCACTCCAGCTGCTCTCCCTCCTGGGGACAAGGATAGGTCCCACTGGCCGACGAGCTGCCTTGAGCAGTGGTTGACATCAAACACTGTCCTGAATTGTTCTCGAGTTGTTCCATGAGTTTGTGCCTTCCTTCTCCAACCACGCTGTAGACTCCATTTTCCCTACTTGGATGCCCTACAGGACCTGGTCCAACAATATGGCCACTGTGGTAGGAATGGTGTCTGACTCCTGGCTCTGCCATTCTCTCTGTGCATGGCCATGGGGAATAGGGTGATTCTGAGGATTAAGTGAAGTAAGGAGGAAAGGCCCTCACAAGAGTCCTGCACATTCACTGCCCTAGCCAGTGTACTAGCCATTCTCACCCTGACTGAGTTATCTATCTCAATCCAAACAGTTGCCAAGTTCATTCCCTCCCGTCTCCCTGAAGAAGCTTCATCCTTCTTCAAGCCACATCTGCTTCATGATCATGATGGCCTCCTGAGAGGTCTCTCTCCTTCTAGTATGAGCTTCCACAGCACCGTGTGATTTCCCTCTTAGAAATCTCATCACAGGCCGGGCGTGGTGGCGCACGCTTGTAATCCCCGCGCTTGGGAGGCAGAGACAGGAGGATCGCGCAGGTCCGAAGCCAGCCGCATGCGCTGGCTTAGGAGACCCTGTTTCCAAATTTAAAAATGTAAGAATAGGTCTGGGAGTGTAGCCCGGAGGTAGAAGGGCTTCCAGGAACCCCAGTACCACAAAAAAAAAAAAGAAAGAAAAAAGAAAAAAAAGAAATCTCATCACAGTTGTGGTGACTTAATATCTGTATTCACCAACAAGTCAAGCTGCCTGAATGATGGGGACATAGCTAGCTGAACCACAGTTATATCTCCAGCTGCTGCCAGTGCACCTAACCTATATGGTCAGGGCTCAGTATATTTTTTTAAAATTTTTAGCTATGTGTGATGGTACATGCCTATAATTCTAGTACCTGGGAGGCTAAGATAAGAGGATTACAGGTTCAAGGCCAGCCTCAGCAATTTAGAGAGAACAATGTGTGTGTGTGTGTGTGTGTGTGTGTGTGTGTGTGTATGACAGAATAAAATCTGTGACACATCCACTTGGCCAGGTGACTCCTTTATTCCAGTCTTCACAATTCTTTTGTCCTTCATAATATTTAGGGTACAGAGCCAGGTGTGGTGGCGCATGCTTGTAATCCCAGCATTCAGGAGGCTGAGACATGAGGATTGCAGTTTGAGGATAGCCTCAGCTACTTAGTGAGGCCCTCTGCAACCTAGTGAGACCCTGTTTCCAAATAAAGAATAAAAACTAGGACTGAGGGTGTAGCTCAGAGGTAGAATGCCCCTGGCTTCCATCCCCAGTACCGCAAAAAAAAAAAAATATATATATATATATATATATATATATATATATATATATATATATTATAGTTCAAATGGCTACACTGTTAGGCTATAGTTCAAATGACTCCTCTATCCCTATTTCACTATCCCTATTTCACTAGGAAAACCAAGACATCCTGAAGAGGAGACAGGGCACAGAACATTAAAGGGAGATGGGTCATGAACCAACTGAGACATTAGGGTGTCCAAATTTCCAACCTGAGCCCTGACCCAACCCCAAGCCAGGACAGGGAGATGCAAAAGGCAAGAAAAGGAGCAAGGCTCACTGTGCCTGTCCAAGCTATGCCAGCCATAGCCAGCGTTTGGAAGGGACAAGGGTGGGGCTGCCACACACCCACCCACCAGGCTCCCACTCCAACTTACGCCTTCTTGATCTGGGAATCCTCTGAATTGCGAGTGATCTGGAGCACAGCGTAATAGTCCTGGCCCATGGCTGGCTGGCAGTGACTCCAGCAGGCTGTTAGTTGGCTTCCTTGGTTGCTCCTGACAACCGCACAGGGGCACTCTGGGAGTTGTAGTGCTTCCTTCCTAAGCCAACCGCCTTCCAGCTCTCAAAGAAGAGGAATGAAAAGACTGGGAGAACAGGCTGATGCTGTGGCTCTGATCGCTCAGCTCAGAAACCTGAGAGGCACGGAGCCTGGTTTTGTTTTGTTTCTATTTTATTTGTGGTACTGGAGATTGAACCCAGGGCACTTTACCACTGAGCTTACACCCAGCCCCTCCTCTACACACACACACACACACACACACACACACACACACACACACACAGAGAGAGAGAGAGAGAGAGAGAGAGAGAGAGAGAGAGAGAAAGAAATATATGAACACTGCCTAATATGTCCCAGAAATAAGATGCCAGTAATAAAGGGCACTCTAAAGCCCAGATCTTTTTTTTTTTTTTTTTTTTTTTTGGTAGTGGTACTGTGGTTCCTGGAAGCCCTTCTACCTCCGGGCTACACTCCCAGACCTATTTTTACATTTTTATTTGGAAACAGGGTCTCCTAAGCCAGCACGTGCAGCTGGCTTCGAACCTGCATGATCCTCCTCTCTGCCTCCCAAGCGTGGGGATTACAAGCGTGTGCCACCACGCCCGGCCAGATCTTTTTTTTTTTTTTTTAATGGTCAGATAACAGAAGTCCCTTGAAGAGCTCAGGATTGATAAACTCAGGATTGGTAAGTCATGAAGTATGTAATCTCATCAGTAGATATATGCATTACACTGTAATGAAAATGTAATGAATTTGTCTGGGTGGTAGCCCAGGCTGAGGTGCAACTGGAGGAGCCGGGACCTGGGAGTGTGGCCTTCCGGGACTGAGCTTGTGTGTTTGAATCCCCTTGCTTGCGACTCTCTTACTTGTGGCCTCCACGCTGTGAGAACAGAGCCTTGCTCTCTCCCTCTGCTCCCCTCCACCATGTCCTGAGCTCCAGACCCTGGCCTCACGTAGAATGAACCCAGAGTCTCCAACAAACTGTGAGCAAATAAATCTTCCTTCCTCTAAATTGTTTGGTTGGTTGCTTTGGATTACAACAGTAAGAATTTTATTTGATTAAGACTCTTTTTTTCTTTTTTTTTGTGGGGGGAGTACTTGGGATTGAACCCAGGGCCATTCTATCTCTGAGCTATACCACTAGCCCTTTTTTTAGGGGAGAGTGCTGGGGGTTGAACCCAGGGGCATTCTACCTCCGAGCTACACCCCTCAGCCCTATATTTTATTCTTTATTTTGAAACAGGGTCTCACTGAGTTGCAAAGGGCCTCACTAAGTAGATGAGGATCCTCCTCTCTCAGCCTCCCAAATGCTGGGATTACAAGCATGCGCCACCACACCCAGCCTCCGCCCTATTTTTAATTCTTTATTTTGAAACAGGTCTCACTAAGTTGCAGAGGGCCTCACTAAGTAGCTGAGGCTGTCTGGGAACCTGTGATCCTCCTGTCTCAGCTGCCCAAGAACTGGGATTACAAGCGTGCGCCACCACGCATGGCTCATAGAATGCCTGTTATAAATGTAGAAAGAGCCGGGGCGTAGTGGCGCACGCTTGTAATCCCCGTGCTTGGGAGGCGGAGACAGGAGGATCGTGCAGGTTCGAAGCCAGCCGCGCTGGCTTAAGAGACCCTGTTTCCAAATAAAAATATAAAAAATAGGTCTGGGAGTGTAGCCCGGAGGTAGAAGGGCTTCCAGGAACCCCAGTACCACCAAAAAAACAAACAAAAAAATCCAAAAATGTAGAAAGAATGATGGAAACACAAAGTGACCACTTGTGAATCATCACAGAATAAACTGACTCACACAGGAATCACCAGAGGATGCTAAAATGGAGCACAGCAGCTTCTCTTTAGAGTTGGGTCCCGAGCCCCCGCCCCTCAATGTCGCTGCCATGTTGCACCTATAAAGATGAGCTGCAGTTCTTGGGCAGATCAGTAAAGACTGCTGGAGGCTCCAGAAGGGCTTTGTGCCCCACATGCCGGTTGTTCCATGTGAATGTTGCTCTGGAGAAACGAATGTCTGAAGGGTTAAGGAATGCCTGTCGAGGTGTGGTGTTGGTGGCTTTCTACCAGCCATGAAGCAGACTGACAATGTGGCAGCCTTACCTGGGCTCATTCATTGATCTATTGGGCTTCCTGATGTCCATTCAGGCTATGGGTTTGCTATTGGAAAGATGGCTGCCTTTGATATGAATGACCCCGAAGCAGTGGCATCTCCAGGTGGTGTTAGATTTGATATCAACTGTGGTGTCTGCTTGTTAAGAACCAGTTTAGACAAAAGCGATGTTCAGCCGTGAAGGAGCGACCTGCCCAAGCTATGTTGGACCACATTCCTGTGGGGATGGAATCAGAAGGTGTGATCCCAGCCAGATGTGGTGGCGTACGCTTGTAATCCCGGTATTTGGGAGGCTGAGATGAGGATCGCAGATTCGTGGCCAGCCTCAGCTGCTTAGTGAGGCCCTCTGCATCTTAGTGAAGTCCTGTTTCAAAATAAGTAAAAAAAAAATACAGGGCTGAGGGTAAAGCTCGGAGGTAGAATGCCCCTGGGTTCAATCACTGGTTCTGAAAAAAAGGTGTGATATCAACAAATGCCAAAGCCTTCAGGGAGGCCGTGGAGATGGGTGTGGATTGGTCCCTAAGAGAAGCCTGGGCTGTGAAGAGTAAAGTAGGCTGCTGCAAGCTCGTAAGGGTGACCCATGTTGTTGGGCGTCAAAACTGTAATGGTTGTGGATGTCAGGGTGAATTCTTGTTCTTAGCTAGTTTAGAAAAAATAGCCAGAACTGCTGCAAGCTTAAGCAAAGTTTATTATTACAAAGGAAAAGTAGGACAAAGACAGAAGAATAAAATAGCACATAAGATATGGTGGAGTGTCTTGAAAGTAAGACAGTGGGGTCTCTGAACACAAAACATTTTTTTTTTTTTTTTTTGGTGGTACTGGGGGTGGAACCCAGAGGCTTTCTACCTCCGGGCTATACTCCCAGAACTTTTTTTATATTTTATTTGGAAACAGGGTCTCACTAAGTTGCTGAGAGCCTCACTAAGCAGCTGAGGCTGGCCTCGAACTGTGTGATCCTCCTGACTCAGCCTCCCGAGCGCGGGGATTACAAGCGTGCGCCACCACGCCCGGCTAATACATAACATTTTTTATAAGAATTCATTATCTTCTTCCTCCCATCCTTCTTAGCCAATAGTCCTCTTCCCATCAAAAGTAGATGCAGACTTGCCAATTATCTCTGCTGTGTAAGCCTTTCCTAACAGGGACAGATGACTCTGATCAAAATGTTACTTGGTTAACAAAGTCAGAGGGCTGTATGGGAGGAGCCTGCTTTGAGTGTTTCAAAATAGGGCTGGAGGTGTATCTCAGAGGTAGAATTCCCCTAGGTTTCATCCTCAGTAACACACACACACACACACACGCACGCACGCACACACACACACACACAGTCACAAGGGGGCATCTGAAAGCCAAGAAAAAAGGTCCTGCACAGGATTTCACTGGGCCTGTCTAGCGTGGATGGGAACTGTCCTGGCCTTCCTTGCCCAGAACATACATACTCCTTGATTCTGAAAGAAAGAAAGAAAGAAAGAAAGAAAGAAAGAAAGAAAGAAAGAAAGAAAGAAAAAGAAAGAAAGGGAGAGAAAGAAAGAAGTGCTTTGCTGAAAGCTGCGTCCTCCTTGGTTCACAAGGCTGCAGAGTGCCTGTGAGCTGGCCTGTTTCTTCTGCTTGGGTCCAGATTTCATAGATACCCAGAGTCACTGTATCCCGCAATCCACTCCAGAGACCTTTAGAGATTTTGTGTTGATTTTTATTTTGAAAAATATTACGTGGAAGCTGGCTGTGGTGGCACTGCCTAAAATCTCCAGTACTCAGGAGGCAGAGATAGGAGGACTGAAAATTTGGGGCCAGCCTCAGCAACTAGCAAGACCCCATTTCAAAACAAAAACTCATAAGGGATCCCGGTAAGAGGGTGTGTTGAGTGGGGACAGGTGGGGGAGGGGAGAGTTGGGGATAGAGACCTTTGTTCAGGGCTGCAGGACAGTCTGGGTGCGGGACGCCATGGGTGCGATGCTGGGGGCTCAGGACCCGGGCCCCCACCCAGCCCGCCCCCCTTCTCTGTGCCTCAGCCTCCTTATGGTAAATCAGGACGGCGGTAGTGCTCCCCTCACAGGTGTTCAGTCAGCGAGGCCGCAGGGTGTGTGAGACCAAGCTCAACACCCGGCATCAGGCAGACGCCCCAGCTGGAGAGCGGGGCCTGGGGCCATGTCCTAGAGTTTGGCTTCTGTGCTGAGGGTGGAGGGCGTCACGGGGGAGGGGGCAGATTTGCCTCCTGAGACGGCCTGGCCACTGGAGAGCGACCGAGGCAAGACGACGGGTCCTGGGCCTGCTTTAGGAGTGGATGACAAGGAAGGACGCGCATCTGTCCCTGGGCCTGGCTGCAGGTCAGAGAAGGGAGAGGCCTCGGTAGAGAGCAGGTGACTCCAGCCGGCCAGCCTGGCAGGGCGGCAGGGCCTTGCTGGTGGGAATCTCGGAGGTGGCGGTGTGGGGTCAGATGGAGTGGTTTGGGCGGGATGAGTGTGGGGGTCTTGGGATAAATGTGGGCTTGTGAGCTCAGGAGAGGGACTAAGGTTCGAGTCTGCAGCCTGGGAGTGGATGGATCTGGCCCCAGGAGGGAGGGGCCGCAGAGGATGAAGCAGGAAGACCGTGGGGAGGGAGGGGTGGAGAGGGGAGTGGGGAGAGGTGGGCAGGGCGGGGAGGGGGTGGCCTGTGCTGTGATGGGGATTCTGTGGGTGGAGTGGGAGGCGGAGCAGGGAGCCCTTGGCGGCAGGGGCAGCCGAGCATGGGCTGCAGGCTGGGGGGGCAGCAGGAGGAGGAGGCAGAGTTGGAGAGGTTTGGTGGTTTGGAGAAGGGCTTCAAGCTGAAAGGACTGTGGAAGAGGGAGGGCGGGCAGGAGGCGAACCTGGCCCTGAGGAACAGCAGCGCCTGGGGTGGGGGTGAGGACCACGGGGGCAGGGGCCGTGAGATCGTGCGGCCCTTTCTCAATGGGTGGAGGGGCCGGGGGCATTGGGACATCTGTGTGGTCAGTAGAAGGTGACAGCGGCCTCTGTTCTCCTGGATCCCAGTCACGCTTCCTTTCAGAAATGCGGGACCTTCCCTTCCTCTCTGACCCAGAACCTCTTCTAGCACCTTCGGATGCACCAGCGCGGGTGTCTTTTCATCTCTTCCGCTGTCAGTTTCAGGGTCTACTACTACCTTGACCATGACGCTTTGTCAGATTTATTTCTGTGTCTCCAGCCCAGGACTTGGGGTCCACCCAGCCGGCGCTTGCCACTTTTACAGTGGACAGCAAAGAAGCCGCCTGCATTTGGCTGCCTCTGCTGCCCCCTGCTGGCTGCTTCTGATTAGTGCCGAGTGAAACTAAACCAACTCTACAGTGCTGGTTCTCAAATTTTTGATTTTTGACTACTTCCACACTTTGAAGTTATTAAGAATCCCAGAGAAATTCTGCTTATATGGTTTATATATGTGGTAATTTATATCACCATTAATTAAACATTTAAAATATTTGTTTATGGTACTTGGGATGGAATCCAGAGTCTTTCTGCCTCCGGGCTACACTTCCAGTCCTATATTTTATTTATTTTTATTTTTGGTGGTACTGGGGATAGAACCCAGAGGCTTTTCTACATCTAGGCTATACTCCCAGAACTATTTTATAATTTATTTGGAAAAAGGGTCTCACTAAATTGCTGAGAGCCTTACTAAGTAGCTGAGGCTGGCTTCAAACCTGTGCGATCCTCCTGTCTCAGCCTCCCAAGCCCTGGGATTACAAGCGTGCGCCACCAAGCCTGGCTTTTCCAGTCCTATTTTTAAATATTTTATTTAGAAACAGGGTCTCACTAAGTTTCTGAGAGCCTCACTAGGTAGCTGAGCCTGGCTTCAAACTTATGTGATCCCAAGTACTGGGATTACAAGAATGCGCCACCATGACGGGTTTATGCAAATAATTTAAAATAACAAAAACAAGCCTAGTGAAGTATTAATCTCATAGCATATTTTTAGGAAAAATTACTATATTCTCCAAAACAAAAAGAGTGAGAAAAGTGATGCTGTTTTACGTATTTACAAATTTCTTTTTCTTTTTTTTTGGTGGTACTGGGGGTGGAACCCAGAGGCCTTCTACCTCCAGGCTATACTCCCAGACCTATTTTATATTTTATTTGGAAACAGGATCTCACTAAGTTGCTGAGAGCCTCACTAAGTAGCTGAGGCTGGCTTTGAACCTGTGCGATCCTCCTGTCTCAGCCTCCCAAGCGTGGGGATTACAAGCGTGCGCCACCACGCCCGGCTTTTTACAAATTTCTTTAATGCTGATCTTCATAAAATGCTGCTTGGTCCTTGTAGTTGATGTTATATTCAGGCTGATGAGCTGTATTGTTGATTGTTTTTGAAGAAAAGAAAGGCTTATCTAGATATGTACCTGGAAAAGGGTTATTTTAATGGGATTCTAAAATATTAATGTTAGCCGGGTTTGGTGTCATGCTTGTAATCCCTTTACTTGGAGGGCTGAGATAGGAGGATCACAGGTTCACGGCGAGGCTGGGCTACTTAGCCCTCTGCAGCTCAGTGAGACCCTATTTCAGAACAATGGATTAAAAAATAGGGCTGGGGGTGTAGCTCAGAGGTAGGATGCCTCTGGGTTCATTCCTCAGCACCACACAATTAAATAAATCAATAAGCCGGGCGGGCGTGGTGGCGCACGCTTGTAATCCCCATGCTTGGGAGGCGGAGACAGGAGGATCGCGCAGGTTCGAAGCCAGCTGTGCTGCTGGCTTAAGAGACCCTGTTTCCAAAAATAAAAAATAGGTCTGGGAGTGTGGCCCAGAGGTAGAAGGGCTTCCAGGAACCCTAGTACCACCAATAAATGAATAAATAAATAAATATGTTTAATATTCTTAATACTAACTAAATCTGGGCAAGTGGTAGTTCCTGAAGGTTAGGATGTGATTAGAATCTCAAATCCTATCCATGAAGTTTTCATGCTCAGTTACTCTGCTTGACCACAGAGGTGCCCTTAGGCCTGTCCCACCAGCCCCTACTGACACCCACCCCATAGAACTGCAGAATTGCAATTCTGCTCTGAGCCTCCCTCCCTCCACCCAAATGAGGAGGCTTCGGGACAGCTGTGCAGAGGGCCTGACACTGTCTCCACGGCGGGACACAGGGCCAGGCTGGCCTCACACACCAGCGCAGTGGCCACTCAGGAATGGCGCTCACTGCCAGGTAGATGGAGGAGAGGCGGGTGAGTCTCCAGTGGGCCAGACAGGACCTCGGACAGGACAGGGAGGCAGAAAATCCCAGGAGAGGGGGACCTGGAGGCTCAAGCTGCAGGGGAGGAGTGGCCAAGGGGGGTACATCTCAGTGTGGTGGGGTCTCCAAGAATAGGGACCCCATAGAGCCTCCAGGAGAACCTGTGAGCTGGCTGACCTTGGCCATCCTCCCTGTCCTAGAGGGTCCCCAGGCCAGGCTTCAAGTGAGTCAAGCAAGAGGGCTTCTCTGCCCTGTCTTCTGTTCTGCAGCCCACAGTGGGGGTCACAGTAGCAGCCAGAGGTGGTTAGAGGGAGAGCAAGGAGGTAGCCTCTCCAGGTCTCTAGTTCCTGAAGCAAGCTACCCACAGAAGGGTTCTTTCTACACTGATGAGATTTGGAGCCTTGAACTGGACTTCTAAAGAAAGAAATGTAGGGTCAGGCCCAGTGTTGTAGGCCTATAATCCCAGCTTCTTAGGAGGCTGAGGCAGGAGAATCACAATAAATTTGAGACCAGACTGGGCAACTTTGCAAGACCTTGTCTCAAAATAAAAAGGGTGGCACATGCCTGTAATCCCAGCACTTGGGAGGTTGAAACAGAAGATTGCAGGTTCGAGGCCAGCCTCAGCAACTTAGCGAGACCCTGTCTCGAAATAGAAAACAAAAAGTAGCTGAGTGCAGTGGCACATCTTGTAATCTTAGTACTTGAGAGGCTGAGACAGGAGGATAGCTGGTTCAAGGTCAGCCTCTGCAACTTAAGGCTCTCAGCAATTTAGCAAGATCCTGTTCCAAGATAAAAAAAAAAATTAAATAGGGCTGGAGATATAGCTCAGTTGTGGAATGCCCTTGGACTCAGCCTCCAGTATGGAACAACCAAACAAGCAAAAAACTATCAAAGCATCATGCTTTCACATCGCTTTGGGCTTTATCGTCTTGTAAACGTGTAATAGCGATACAACTTTTAAGCTTTTCCCGTATTAATCAGCTCTTATACTAGTTGGGGTCCTAGATCGGAACTTGGAAGGATCAGAGAGGCTCTCAGCCCTACAGTCTGAAACCATGCACAGAGTTAGAGAGATTCATAGAAGGAACCCCGTGTGCCACCTGTCAGTCTCAGCAATAGTCTGGTCAAGTTGATTGTATTCATCTACCCACTCCTCCCAATTTTAATCAAATATTAAGAAAAAGTAGAATGAAAGCCAGCATGGTGACATGCCTGTAATCCTAGTACTTGAGAGGCTGAGACAGGAAGATCACAGGTTCCAGGACAGCCTCAGCAAGTAGTGAGACTCTCAGCAACCTAGCAAGACCCTGGTTCAAAATAAAAATTAAATAGAGTTGAGGATATAGCTCAGAGGAAGAAGGCCCATGGGTTCCATCCTTAGCAACACACACACACACACACACACAATTAGAGGTTCACATCTAAAGTGTGCAATGGTCCACATCTGTAATCCCAGTACTTGGGAAACCAAGACAGGAAGAGTATAGGTTTAAGACCAATTTCAGTACTTAGTGAGATCCTGTTTCAAAATAAAAAACAAATAGGACTTCCGGGAAGATGGCGACGGAGGAAAGCGGCACTTACAAGTCCCGCTAACAATCCAACTCTACTACCACAAAACCAGCGCCTTTCAGAGCCAGAACACCACAGCAAAGAAATAAAAATGGTAAATACAAGGGACAGAGAAAAAGGGCTGGAAAAACAAGACACCGGAAAAAAACCAGCCCAAAGTGCTGTGCCTGCGCGGCGCGGAGCGGCCAAAGCAGCCGGAGCAGCCAGACCACAGCGCGGATTGGCCGGAGCGGCAGCGCGGAGTGGCCGGAGCCGCGGAGCGGAGCGGCTGGAGCAGCCGGAGCGGAGCGGCCAAAACAGCAGGAGCAGCAAGAGCCGCGTCGCGGAACAGCCGGAGCGGCCGGAGTGGCCAGACCCGCGGTGCAGAGCAGCCAGAGCCGCGGCGCAGAGCGGCCGGAGCAGCGCGGCCTACATCTCCCCTAGCAGCACCAGGCTCCAGAGAGGAGGGAGACTCAAAACAGAGCTCAAATCCAGAGAGGAGGTACTCTGGCCTCGCGGCCTAGGATGCAGAAGCAGCGTCTTACTGCTGGCGGCAGCGGCGAGTTCACCGGACGGCCCTAGACCAACCCACTCAACCAGCCACCAGGCGCCTGAGAGGAGGGGTGGACAGTGAGCCGAGGTGAGCAGGTGCTGAACAGCCGGGTGGCAGTCAGCAGTTTTGTTGGTGCAGGGAACATCTAAAGCTCCCAAGGGCCGGGCACAGCACAACTGGCAAGGACTCAGAGCGGAGTTCAAAACCAGAGAAGAAATACGCCGCATCACGGCCGAGGGCGTGGCAGTGGTGCCATATTGCCAGTGGCGGCAGCAGCGAATCCACCGAGTTCACTACAGCTCCATCAGCGCACTCAACAACCATGAGTCAAATTGCGGCCCCTAGGGGAGAAATCCCAGTACTGTACTCCCAGGGACTTGCGCAGATAGTGTCCCTGGGTTGGAGATTTTAGCAGTGCAGCCTAGTGGGGGAGTGGCAGTGGCAGAGATATCATACCATAGTCACTCCCCGCTGGAGAACGCCCAACTTGGCACCCCCCACGGTCTAAGCAGCCTTGATTGACTCCCTGGGTCTGAGACTTTGTGATACAACCCAGTAAAGGAGTAGTGGTGACTGAGATACCACAGACTCGAGATCCAGAGCATCTTAAGTGAACTTGTAGTGACTCAGGGAAGAAGCCAGAGAAGGCACAAACTTCCAAAATCATGGGAAAGAGAAATAACAATGGAGCAGTGAATGCTAACAACCCCACAACATCAGAATCTGATAACACAGAAATCCAAAGATCTCTAGAAGATCAAATTAGGAAAATAACTTTAGAAATAATAGAGGTGCTTCGAAAAGAACTCAGAGAGAGCCAAAAAGAGATAAAGGATGCAATTAATGAAGTAAAGGCCTCAATTCAAAGTATAAACAACAGATTAGACCACATGGAGAATAGAATCTTGCTTCTTGAAGATGATCATTCTAAAAATGAACGCATAGTTTCTAATTTAGAAAAAAAACCCGACAGCAGGAATCTGACATTGAAGAAATATGGGCCCATTTCAAGAGAGCTAACCTAAGAATAATTGGAATAGAGGAGGGAAAAGAAGGTGAAACCAAAGGGATCAACAATCTCTTCAAGGAAGTAATAGGAGAAAATTTTCCAAACATAGAGCAAGAGGTCGATACACAGGTCCAGGAAACTTATAGAACTCCCTTTAGACAGGATCAGAGAAGAGGATCCCCACGCCACATAATTGTCAAAATGACTAATGTGGAAGCCAAGGAGAGAATCTTAAAGTAAACAAAAACAAAAGGCCACGTGACATACAGAGGCAAACCAATTAGAATCACTCCAGACTTCCCAAACCAAGTTATGAAAGCCAGAAGGGCTTGGAGTAACATATTCCAAACTCTGAAAGAAAACAACTTCCAGCCAAAAATTTCCTACCCAGCAAAACTATCCATCAAATTAGATGGGGAAATAAGAAGCTTCCATGACAAACAGAAACTGAAGGAATTTATGTCTTCAAAACCAGCGCTAGAGAAAATACTCAAGGAGATTAACTGCAAAGAGGAAATGGGTAATACACGCCAGAACCAAAGAAACAAGAATTCCCATCCAGCAGACAACTAAGCAAAAAAGAATAAACAGTATCTCAAACAGAAATAAGATCTTAACATGTTGGGAATTAAAAATTATCTCTCTATAATCACACTGAATGTAAATGGCCTCAACTCCCCAATAAAAAAACATAAAGTGGCAAAATGGATTAAAAGCCAGAATCCATCCATCTGCTGCTTACAAGAAACACACCTTACAAGTAAAGATAGGAACAAACTCAAGGTAAAGGGCTGGAGCAAGGTAATCCATGCTAATGGTACTCGAAGACAAGCAGGAGTAGCAACTATGATATCAGACAAGTTAGACTTCAAACCCAAACTTATTAGAAGAGACAAAGAAGGTCACATTTTACTGGTAAAAGGAATAGTCCAGCAAGAGGAAATAACAATAATCAACATCTATGCCCCAAACATAGGGGCAGCTACTTTCATAAATCAAACTCTTTGTGACATGAAGTCACACATAAATCCCAACACAATAATACTGGGAGACTTCAACACACCTCTCACAATACTAGACCGATCTTCCAGACAAAGGGTCAGTAAAGATGTCTCAGAACTAAAAAATACCATTAACCAAATGGACCTGTTGGACACATATAGAATATTACACCCAACTACAGCAGAGTTTACATTTTTCTCAGCTGCTCATGGAACCTTCTCCAAAATAGATCACATCCTGGGACACAAAATGAGCACTAGCAAATTTAAAAAATGTTACATAGTTCCCTGTGTCATTTCAGACCATAATGGAATGAAACTAGAAATCAACTATAAGAAGACCCAGAGAAACAACATAAACATGTGGAGACTGAACACCACACTTCTGAATGAAGAATGGGTCATAGAAGACGTAAGAGGTGAAATCAAGAAATTTCTAGAAACAAATGAAAATAAAGAAACAACATATCAAAACCTCTGGGACACTTTGAAGGCAGTATTAAGAGGAAAATTTATAGCACTGAGTGCTCACATAAGAAAAACAGACAATCTTCAAATAAATAGCCTTATGACACACCTCAAAGCCCTTGAAAAGCAGGAACAATTGAACCCCAAAGCCAGCGAAGACGGGAAATTATTAAAATTAGAGCAGAAATTAACAAAATAGAGAATAAAAAAAATACAGAAAATCAACAAAACCAAAAGCTGGTTTCTTGAAAAAATTAACAAGATTGATAAACCACTAGCCAACCTAACTAAAAAAAAAAAGAGAGAATCAACCCAAATTATGAAGATAAGGGATGAAAAAGGAGACATTACTACTGACAGCATAGAAATCCAGAGGATTATCAGAAACTACTTTGAAAAACTATACTCCAACAAAATGGAAAATCTGGAGGAAATCGACAACTTCCTAGATAAATACAACCTTCCTAAACTGAGTCAAGAAGATATAGAACACTTAAACCAACCAATAACAATCAAAGAGATTGAAATAGCAATAAAGAGCTTATCATCAAAGAAAAGCCCAGGACCAGATGGTTTCCCAAGTGAATTCTATAAAACCTTTATAGGAGAACTAATCCCAATACTACTCAAACTATTTCGGGAAATAGAAAAAACCGGGACTCTCCCAAATACATTCTATGAAGCCAACATCACACTAATACCCAAACCGAATAAAGACAGTTCAAGGAAGAAAAACTACAGGCCTATATCTCTGATGAACTTGGATGCAAAACTATTAAACAAAATACTAGCAACACGCATTCAAAACCACATCAAGAAAATCATTCACCATGACCAGGTAGGGTTCATCCCAGGGATGCAAGGCTGGTTCAATATACGAAAATCAATCCATGTAATTCATCATATAAACAGAATCAAAGACAAAAATCACATGATCATCTCAATAGATGCTGAAAAAGCATTTGATAAAATTCAACATCCATTTATGATAAAAACACTGCAGAGAATTGGAATAGAAGGAACATATCTCAACATTATTAAGGCAATCTACAATAAGCCCACTGCCAACATCATATTAAATGGGGAAAAACTTCAAGAATTCCCCCTAAAAACTGGAACGAGACAAGGATGTCCACTATCACCACTTCTCTTCAATATAGTACTAGAGACTCTAGCCAGAGCAATAAAGCAAGAAAAGGAAATCAAAGGAGTACAAATAGGAAAAGAAGAACTTAAGCTTTCACTATTTGCAGATGACATGATACTATATTTAGAAAACCCAACAAACTCAACCAAAAGGCTTATAGAACTGATCAACAAATTCAGCAAGGTATCTGGATACAAAATCAATCTTAAAAAGTCAGAAGCTTTCCTGTACACCAACCATAAATCCACTGAAAAAGAAATTCAGAAAACACTTCCACTCAGGATCTCCCACAAAAAAATAAAATACCTAGGAATAAACTTGACCAAGGAGGTAAAAGATCTCTACAAAGAAAATTATAAAACACTGAAAAAAGAAATCGAAGAAGATCTTAGAAGATGGAAAGATCTTCCATGTTCATGGATTGGCAGAATAAATATCATTAAAATGGCTATCCTCCCAAAAGTGATCTACAGATTTAATGCAATGCCCATTAAACTACCAAGATCATTCCTCACAGACATAGAAAAATCAGTCCTTAAATTTATCTGGAAAAACAAAAATCCCAGAATAGCCAAGGTAGTTCTCAGCAACAAAAACCACGCAGGAGGAATCACAATACCTGACTTTAAACTATACTACAAAGCCATTGTAATAAAAACAGCATGGTACTGGCAAAAGAACAGATATATAGACCAATGGAGCAGAATAGAAGACCCAGAAACAAGTCCACACACTTTCAGCCAATTGATTTTTGACAAAGAGGCCAAAAACATACACTGGAAAAAAGATAGCCTCTTCAACACATGGTGTTGGCAAAACTGGTTAACCATATGCAGAAAATTGGATGTTAATCCCACTTTTTCACCCTATACAAAAGTCAACTCACGATGGATCAAAGACTTGGAAATTAAACCAGAGACTTTGAAGCTCCTTGAAGAGGGCATAGGTCCAACACTACAACACATAGGCACAGACAAACATTTCCTCAACAAGACCCCAAAGGCACAACAAATTAAAAGGAGAATCAATACATGGGATTGCATGAAACTGAAGAGCTTCTGTTCAGCAAAGGAAACTATCAAGAATCTCAATCGAGAGCCAAGAATGGGAGAAGATTTTTGCCACCTACACCACTGATAGAGGACTAATATCTAGAATATACAGAGAACTCAAGAAACTCAACACTAAGAAAACAAAGCATCCAATAACAAAATGGGCAAATGAACTAAATAGACACTTCACAAAAGAAGAAATTCAAATGGCCAATAAATGCATGAAAAAATGCTCAACATCACTGGCAATCAGAGAGATGCAAATCAAAACTACCCTGAGATTTCACCTAACTCCAACTAGAATGGCCATCATTCAAAACACAAACAACAACAGATGCTGGCGAGGATGTGGAGAAGTGGGAACTCTAAGACATTGTTGGTGGGATTGCAAATTAGCGCAACCACTTTGGAAAACAGTATGGAGAATCCTCAGAAGAATGGGAACAAATCTACCATTTGATCCAGCAATACCACTTCTGGGTATCTGCCCAAAAGAAAAGAAACCAAACTACCAAACTAATGCATGTGTATCTGTGTTCATAGCTGCACAATTCACCATAGCCAAACTATGGAATCAGCCAAGATGTCCATCAACAGATGAATGGATTACAAAACTGTGGGATATGTACACAATGGAATTTTACTCAGCCATCAAAAAAACTCAATTACATCATTTTCAGGGAAATGGATGGAACTGGAGGACATTATGCTAAGTGAGATTAGTCAGGCACACACACAAAAAAGAAATCAGATGCTTTCCCTAATATGTGAGAGTTAGGGAGAAAAGAGGAGCAAACAAGACAACCTAAAGGAGGAGAAATGAGGGGGGAAGAGGAAAATCTCTAAAGCTCACAATGTACTTAAACATATCAAAGTCAATCACTAAGCCAAGCAAGGGAGGGAGGGACGGGGAGGGAATGGGGTGGGATTTGGGTAGGGGTTAAATCAGCGATGAGTACATGTTTGTACACACAAGTTTTTTACCCCAATAAGTTGTATGAATATAATGCACCAATAAAAAAAAAACAAATAGGCCTAATTCAGAGATAAAAATGTCCCTGGATTAAATCTCCAGTAACAAAAAGAAAATGTAGAATGATTTCATGCCCCTTAAAAATGAAAAATAGGCGAGCCACTGTCCTCTACTGTTTGGTTGGGGTTACTAGTCAGCTTTTTCACAGTGACCAAAATCCCTGACAATAGCAACTTAGAGGAATAAAGATCATTTGCTCATGGTTTCAGCCAGTGGTCAGCCGGCTGCCTCGCTGTGGTGAGGTGAGACGGAGCATCGTGGCAGGACGTGGCTGGAGGAAGGAGCGTGGGAAATGTTGGTGTACAGATCAGCTGCTGTGGTCCAGCCCCTCTTGCTTTTGAGCTTGGGATCCAGAATGTTCCTGAGGAGGCATTATACAGGACGTTTGTAGCCAGGTGTGGTGGCTCATGCTTGTAATCCCAATACTTGGGAGGCTGAGACAGGAGAATCACAGGTTCAAAGCCAGCCTTGGCAACTTAGCAAGACCCTGTTTCAACATAAAATAATAAGATAGGGCTGGGGATGTAGCTCAGAGATAGAATGCCCCTGGATCTAATTCCCAGCAGCACACACACAATACAAAAAGAACATTTGTAGGACCAGCTGCATTTTGCAGGATCCAGTACAAAACGAAAATGCAATGTTCCTTGTTAAAAGTTACAAAGATAGTTTGGGAGGCTGAGATAGGAGGATCACAGGTTTGCAGCCAGCCTCAGCAACTTAGCAAGACCATCAGCAACATAGTGAGACTGCGTTTCAAAATAAAAAATAAAATAGGGATGGAGCTGTAACTTGAAGATAGAATGCTCCTGGGATCAATCCCCAGGACAAACCAAAACAAAACTAAGAAATTCAAGACTGTAACAGCAGAGCATTAAACCAGGAGCAGGGTCCTTGACATACAGTTGCCAGATTTAGAAATGAAACAGACTTTTTTCTTTTCTTTTCTCTCTCTTTCTCTTTCTTTCTTTCTTTCTTTCTTTCTTTCTTTCTTTCTTTCTTTCTTTTTCTTTCTTTCTTCCTTTCTTTTTCTTTCTTTCTTTCTTTCTTTTTGGTGGTACTGGGGTTCCTGGAAGCCCTTCTACCTCTGAGCTACACTCCCAGACCTATTTTTTTACATTTTTATTTTGGAAACAGGGTCTCCTAAGCCAGCGCGCGCGGCTGGCTTCGAACCTGTGTGATCCTCTTGTCTCAGCCTCCCAAGCGCGGGGATTACAAGCGTGCGCCACCACGCCCGGCGGAGACTTTTTTCTTTACCAGTGTTTTTATCTGTGAAGTATGAAGAATGACACTCACAGACATGAGAAAGGTAAGCAGGGGGTTTATTGTAAAGAGGACAGGTGGGAAGAGAGGCAGATGGCCCTGTGGCCAGAGGGGATGCTAGTGGCCAGCAGCTGCCATCTGCACACAGCTTGGGAGTGGCCAAGCCACGAGCCGTCCACTGCAGACTGCTTTCTTGCGCAGTCCACAGGATCTACTAAAGAGAGTTCAGGCCACCCCCACGCCTTTGGCCAGCCTTGACGCCCAGGGTGTCTTCTGGTCACCGCCTAGGACTTGCCTAGGCCCAGCATTGTCATCATACACTGCCTGCTCACAAAACCAAGGGCCTGTGAGAGAGAAAGGCACTTTCAATGAGTTTGGACAAATGTGTAGTAACATCATGTGTCCATCATTGTAATATCATGAGTATTTTCACTGTCCTAAAAAAAGATCTGTACTAGAAGCTGGGCGTGTGTACGCCTGTAATCCCACCCAGCATTCGAGAGGTTGAGACAGGAGGATCACGGTTCACGGGCAGCCTCAGCTGCTTAGCGAGGCCCTTCACAATTCGGGGAGACCCTGTTTCAACAATAAAAAGAGAAGATGGCGACAGAGGAAAGCGGCACTTACAAGTCCCGCTAACAATCCAACTCTACTACCTCAAAACCAGCGCCTTTCAGAGCCAGAAAACACCACAGCAAAGAAATAAAAACGGTAAATACAAGGGACAGAGAAAAAGGGCTGGAAAAACAAGACACCGGAAAAAAACCAGCCCGAAGTGCCGACGCGGCGCGGAGTGGCCAGAGCAGCCAGAGCGGCCAGAGCCGCAGCGCGGATTGGGGGGAGCCGCGGAGCGGAGCGGCCTGAGCAGCCGGAGCAGCCAGAGCCGCGGCGCGGAACGGCCGGAGCGGCTAGAGTGGCCAGACCCGTGGTACAGAGCAGCTGGAGTCGCGGTTCCGAGCAGCTGAGCAGAGCGGCCAGAGCAGCCGAGCGAAGCGGCCAGAACAGCCGGAGCAGTCAGAGCTGCAGCGCGGATTGGCTGGAGCGGCGGCGCGGAGTGGCCGGAGCCACGGAGCGGAGCGGCCGGAGCAGCCGGAGCAGAGTAGCCAGAACAGCTGAGCGGAGCGGCCAGAGCAGCCGGAGCGGAGCGGCCAGAACAGCTGGAGCAGCCAGAGCCGCGTCGCGGAACGGCCGGAGCGGCCGGAGTGGCCAGACCCACGGTGCAGAGCAGCCAGAGCCGCGGTGCAGAGCGGCCGGAGCAGCGCGGCCTACATCTCCCCTAGCAACACCAGGCTCCAGAGAGGAGGGAGACTCAAAACAGAGCTCAAATCCAGAGAGGAGGTACTCTGGCCTCGCGGCCTAGGATGCAGAAGCAGCGTCTTACTGCTGGCGGCAGCGGCGAGTTCACCGGACGGCCCTAGACCAACCCACTCAACCAGCCACCAGGCGCCTGAGAGGAGGGGTGGACAGCGAGCCGAGGTGAGCAGGTGCTGAACAGCCGGGTGGCAGTCAGCAGTTTTGTTGGTGCAGGGAACATCTAAAGCTCCCAAGGGCTGGGTGCAGCACAACTGGCAAGGACTCAGAGCAGAGTTCAAAACCAGAGAAGAAATACGCCGCATCACGGCCGAGGGCATGGCAGTGGTGCCATATTGCCAGTGGCGGCGGCAGCGAATCCACCGAGTTCACTACAGCTCCATCAGCGCACTCAACAACCGTGAGTCAAATTGTGGCCCCTAGGGGAGAAATCCCAGTACTGCACTCCCAGGGACTTGCGCAGATAGTCTCCCTGGGTTGGAGATTTTAGCAGTGCAGCCCAGTGGGGGAGTGGCAGTGGCAGAGATATCATACAGTAGTCACTCCCAGCTGGAGAACGCCCAACTTGGCACCCCCCACGGTCTAAGCAGCCTTGATTGACTCCCTGGGTCTGAGACTTTGTGATACAACCCAGTAAAGGAGTAGTGGTGACTGAGATACCACAGACTCGAGATCCAGAGCATCTTAAGTGAACTTGTAGTGACTCAGGGAAGAACCCAGAGAAGGCACAAACTTCCAAAATCATGGGAAAGAGAAATAACAATGGAGCAGTGAATGCTAACAACCCCACAACATCAGAATCTGGTAACACAGAAACCCAAAGATCTCTAGAAGATCAAATTAGGAAAATAACTTTAGAAATAATAGAGGACTTTCGAAAAGAATTTAGAGAGAGTCAAAAAGAGATAAAGGATGCAATTAATGAAGAAAAGGCCTCAATTCAAAGTATAAACAACAGATTAGACCACATGGAGAATAGAATCTCGCTTCTTGAAGATGATCATTCTAAAAATGAACGCATAGTTTCTAATTTAGAAAAAAAAACCCGACAGCAGGAATCTGACATTGAAGAAATATGGGCCCATTTCAAGAGAGCTAACCTAAGAATAATTGGAATAGAGGAGGGAAAAGAAGGTGAAACCAAAGGGATCAACAATCTCTTCAAGGAAGTAATAGGAGAAAATTTTCCAAACATAGAGCAAGAGGTCGATACACAGGTCCAGGAAACTTATAGAACTCCCTTTAGACAGGATCAGAGAAGAGGATCCCCACGCCACATAATTGTCAAAATGACTAATGTGGAAGCCAAGGAGAGAATCTTAAAGGCAACAAAAACAAAAGGCCACGTGACATACAGAGGCAAACCAATTAGAATCACTCCAGACTTCCCAAACCAAGTTATGAAAGCCAGAAGGGCTTGGAGTAACATATTCCAAACTCTGAAAGAAAACAACTTCCAGCCAAAAATTTCCTACCCAGCAAAACTATCCATCAAATTAGATGGGGAAATAAGAAGCTTCCATGACAAACAGAAACTGAAGGAATTTATGTCTTCAAAACCAGCGCTAGAGAAAATACTCAAGGAGATTAACTGCAAAGAGGAAATGGGTAATACACGCCAGAACCAAAGAAACAAGAATTCCCATCCAGCAGACAACTAAGCAAAGAAGAATAAACAGTATCTCAAACAGAAATAAGATCTTAACATGTTGGGAATTAAAAATTATCTCTCTATAATCACACTGAATGTAAACAGCCTCAACTCCCCAATAAAAAGACATAAAGTGGCAAAATGGATTAAAAGCCAGAATCCATCCATCTGCTGCTTACAAGAAACACACCTCACAAGTAAAGATAGGAACAAACTCAAGGTAAAGGGCTGGAGCAAGGTAATCCATGCTAATGGTACTCGAAGACAAGCAGGAGTAGCAACTATGATATCAGACAAGTTAGACTTCAAACCCAAACTTATTAGAGGAGACAAAGAAGGTCACATTTTACTGGTAAAAGGAATAGTCCAGCAAGAGGAAATAACAATAATCAACATCTATGCCCCAAACATAGGGGCAGCTACTTTCATAAATCAAACTCTTTGTGACATGAAGCCACACATAAATCCCAACACAATAATACTGGGAGACTTCAACACACCTCTCACAATACTAGACCGATCTTCCAGACAAAGGGTCAGTAAAGATGTCTCAGAACTAAAGAACACCATTAACCAAATGGACCTTTTGGACACATATAGAATATTTCACCCAACTACAGCAGAGTTTACATTTTTCTCAGCTGCTCATGGAACCTTCTCCAAAATAGATCACATCCTGGGACACAAAATGAGCACTAGCAAATTTAAAAAATGTTACATAGTTCCCTGTGTCATTTCAGACCATAATGGAATGAAACTAGAAATCAACTATAAGAAGACCCAGAGAAACAACATAAACATGTGGAGACTGAACACCACACTTCTGAATGAAGAATGGGTCATAGAAGACGTAAGAGGTGAAATCAAGAAATTTCTAGAAACAAATGAAAATAAAGAAACAACATATCAAAACCTCTGGGACACTTTGAAGGCAGTATTAAGAGGAAAATTTATAGCACTGAGTGCTCACATAAGAAAAACAGAAAATCTTCAAATAAATAGCCTTACGACACACCTCAAAGCCCTTGAAAAGCAGGAACAATTGAACCCCAAAGCCAGCAGAAGACGGGAAATTATTAAAATTAGAGCAGAAATTAACGAAATAGAGAATAAAAAAACAATACAGAAAATCAACAAAACCAAAAGCTGGTTTCTTGAAAAAATTAACAAGATTGATAAACCACTAGCCAACCTAACTAAAAAAAAGAGAGAATCAACCCAAATTATGAAGATAAGGGGTGAAAAAGGAGACATTACTACTGACAGCGTAGAAATCCAGAGGATTATCAGAAACTACTTTGAAAAACTATACTCCAACAAAATGGAAAATCTGGAGGAAATCGACAACTTCCTAGATAAATACAACCTTCCTAAACTGAGTCAAGAAGATATAGAACACTTAAACCAACCAATAACAATCAAAGAGATTGAAATAGCAATAAAGAGCTTACCATCAAAGAAAAGCCCAGGACCAGATGGTTTCCCAAGTGAATTCTATAAAACCTTTATAGAAGAACTAATCCCAATACTACTCAAACTATTTCGGGAAATAGAAAAAACCGGGACTCTCCCAAATACATTCTATGAAGCCAACATCACACTAATACCCAAACCGAATAAAGACAATTCAAGGAAGGAAAACTACAGGCCTATATCTCTGATGAACTTGGATGCAAAACTATTAAACAAAATACTAGCAACACGCATTCAAAACCACATCAAGAAAACCATTCACCATGACCAGGTAGGGTTCATCCCAGGGATGCAAGGCTGGTTCAATATACGAAAAACAATCCATGTAATTCATCATATAAACAGAATCAAAGACAAAAACCACATGATCATCTCAATAGATGCTGAAAAAGCATTTGATAAAATTCAACATCCATTTATGATAAAAACACTGCAGAGAATTGGAATAGAAGGAACATATCTCAACATTATTAAGGCAATCTACAATAAACCCACTGCCAACATCATATTAAATGGGGAAAAACTTCAAGAATTTCCCCTAAAAACTGGAACGAGACAAGGATGTCCACTATCACCACTTCTCTTCAATATAGTACTAGAGACTCTAGCCAGAGCAATAAGGCAAGAAAAGGAAATCAGAGGAGTACAAATAGGAAAAGAAGAACTTAAGCTTTCATTATTTGCAGATGACATGATACTATATCTAGAAAACCCAACAAACTCAACCAAAAGGCTGATAGAACTGATCAACAAATTCAGCAAGGTATCTGGATACAAAATCAATCTTAAAAAATCAGAAGCTTTCCTGTACACCAACCATAAATCCACTGAAAAAGAAATTCAGAAAACACTTCCACTCAGGATCTCCCACAAAAAAATAAAATACCTAGGAATAAACTTGACCAAGGAAGTAAAAGATCTCTACAAAGAAAATTATAAAACACTGAAAAAAGAAATCGAAGAAGATCTTAGAAGATGGAAAGACCTTCCATGTTCATGGATTGGCAGAATTAATATCATTAAAATGGCCATCCTCCCAAAAGTGATCTACAGATTTAATGCAATGCCCATTAAACTACAAAGATCATTCCTCACAGACATAGAAAAATCAGTCCTTAAATTTATCTGGAATAACAAAAAGCCCAGAATAGCCAAGGTAGTTCTCAGCAACAAAAACCACGCAGGAGGAATCACAATACCTGACTTTAAACTATACTACAAAGCCATTGTAATAAAAACAGCATGGTACTGGCAAAAGAACAGATATATAGACCAATGGAGCAGAATAGAAGACCCAGAAACAAGTCCACACACTTTCAGCCAATTGATTTTTGACAAAGGGGCCAAAAACATACACTGGAAAAAAGATAGCCTCTTCAACAAATGGTGTTGGCAAAACTGGTTAACCATATGCAGAAAATTGGATGTTAATCCCACTTTTTCACCCTGTACAAAAGTCAACTCACGATGGATCAAAGACTTGGAAATTAAACCAGAGACCTTGAAGGTCCTTGAAGAGGGCATAGGTCCAACACTACAACACATAGGCACAGACAAACATTTCCTCAACAAGACCCCAAAGGCACAACAAATTAAAAGGAGAATCAATACATGGGATTGCATGAAACTGAAGAGCTTTTGTTCAGCAAAGGAAACTATCAAGAACCTCAATCGAGAGCCAACAGAATGGGAGAAGATTTTTGCCACCTACACCACTGATAGAGGACTAATATCTAGAATATACAGAGAACTCAAGAAACTCAACACTAAGAAAACAAAGCATCCAATAACAAAATGGGCAAATGAACTAAATAGACACTTCACAAAAGAAGAAATTCAAATGGCCAATAAATGCATGAAAAAATGCTCAACATCACTGGCAATCAGAGAGATGCAAATCAAAACTACCCTGAGATTTCACCTAACTCCAACTAGAATGGCCATCATTCAAAACACAAACAACAACAGATGCTGATGAGGATGTGGAGAAGTGGGAACTCTAAGACATTGTTGGTGGGATTGCAAATTAGTGCAACCACTTTGGAAAACAGTATGGAGAATCCTCAGAAGAATCGGAACAAATCTTCCATTTGATCCAGCAATACCACTGTTGGGTATCTACCCAAAAGAAAAGAAACCAAACTACCAAACTAATGCATGTGTATCTATGTTCATAGCTGCACAATTCACCATAGCCAGACTATGGAACCAGCCAAGATGTCCATCAACAGATGAATGGATTACAAAACTGTGGGATATGTACACAATGGAATTTTACTCAGCCATCAAAAAAAAACTCAATTACATCATTTTCAGGGAAATGGATGGAACTGGAGGACATTATGCTAAGTGAGATTAGTCAGGCACAAAAAATCAGAAATCAGATGCTTTCCCTAATATGTGAGAGTAGGGAGAAATGGGTCATAGGAGGAACTCTTGGAAGAGGATCAGTAACTTTTAACTCTGTTTACATTGTCTTTGGATATACAATATTTTTTTTTATTTTTTAGGGAGTTTATTTACTCTTTTGTTGCCTGTGCCATTGAAATCATATCCAAGAAATCACTGCCAATTTCAATGTTGTGAGGTTTTATGACCCAGATTTTCTTCTAAAAGCTTATAGTATTAAGATTTATATTTAGGTCTTTTATCTATATTGAGTTAATATTTGTATATGTGTTAGGTAAGGGTCCAATTTTATTCTTTTTCATTTATTATTATTTTTCAACAATATTTAGTTAAAAGACTAGTATTTCCTCCACCAAAAGTTCATGGAAACCTTGTCAAAAATAACTTGACAATGTATGGAAGAATTTATCTCTAGGCTTTTATTTAGCTCCAATGGTTTATATATCTGCCTTTAGAACAGTACTACACTGTTTCAATTATTGTAGCTTTATATGGTTTGAAATCAGAAAATATACATCTTCTAGCTTTGTTCTTCTTTGAAAAAAAAAACAATAAAAAGACTGAAAAATAGACTGAGAGTGTAGCTCAGAGGTACAGTGCCCCTGGGTTCCATCCCCAGTACTGGGGGAGAAAAAAAGAAACAAAAACTTCTGTACTCTTTGTATTCATCCCCATCTTCCCAGTAACCTATGGGAACCACTGATCGTTCTGCTGTCTTCATAATTTTGGCAGAATGTCAGAGTTTTTAAGATTGGCTTCTTTCACTTAATATGCACTTAATATTTTTCATGTCATTGGTGGCTTGACAACTTATTTTTAGTTCTGAATAGTATTGTGCTATCTAGGTATGCCACAGTTTAGTTATCTATTCACCCACTAAAGGACAGCTTAGTTGCTTTCAAGTATTGGGAATTATGAATAATGCTGCTGCAAACACCTATATGCAGGTTTTTGTGTAGACATAAGTTTTCAACTCCTTTAAGTAGATACCAAGAAGCATAATTCCTGGATTATGAGTATGTTCAGTTTTGCAAGAAATAATGAAATTTCTAAACTGATGTACCATTTTCCATTCCCATCAACAATCAATAGGGTTTTTATTACTTCATATCCTCAAAAAAAAAAAGAAAAAGAAATAAAAGAAAAAAGATAGAAAGGAAGAAAGAAAGACGATCCGAAGCTCCCAGAGGGAGGACTCCTAGGCAGGCGGCCATTAAGGGTGGCTTGTCTAGTGGTTTATATGCTTTGAGGTACCTTTCTCAGTTGGAGTCCTAGGGGGAGTTTCCTGGGATTTAGATAGTTGTGGGAAACTGCTCTATGTCTAAAAAATATCGGCTAAAGGACTGATGCGTTTCTTGCTTTCTTTGGCAGAAGCTGCCTTTCTTGAGGGAACCCACGGCAGCGCCCTCACTGCATCTCTGCTGTCTAAGCCATTTCACCCTTTTCTGGGATTGTTTCGGCTTGCTCTGCTGAAGGACGGAAGGTTGCCCTGAGGAGAAAGCTGAAGGCCGCGATCTCAGATGCCATTGCAAACCTGTCAGACAAAAATGTACCTTCTAGAACATTCCTACTCCTATAGCTAGAGACCACAAGAACTTGCTGACCGGATCAGAGCCTTGTAAACATGAAATACAAGAAGAGCTGAGTTTCCTTCTGCACTTGGCGCTCTTGCCTTCTCCCCTCTCCCCTCTTCAAACAGGAATGAAGTCCCAAGAGCATTTTTTCATTGCGGCTTCCCAGCACTGCTGGAACAAAGCCCTGAAGATGGGCGTCCCTTGTGTGTCTCCTCCTCCCAGATGGGGTCCCAGACATTGCTTCCTGGGATCTCTGAGCAGCACTTGGCATTCTGGAGGTTTGGTCTCTTAGGAATTTTGAAATTTGGTTAGCACCTGTTGACTCTCAGGAGATTAAGTCTTTCCACAATGGCCCTCTGGCCCTACCTGCCTATTTTCTTTCTACCTCCTCAGAAAGAAATAAATCGGATAAACAAGCGATATATATTTTTTCTGTTTGTATATCTCCTGCAATGAGAAGTTCTTATTGTTTATCTGAAATTAAATTTTAACTGGAAATCTTACATTTTTTCCTGGCACCTAGCAGAACCACCTGGTACGGTTACCTGGGGTTCCTGGGAGTGGCTCAGGCCCAAGCACTAGGAAATGATTCTCAAACTTTAGCCTGTATCTGAATCATCTGTAGAGCTGGCTAAAACCAGACTGTTGGGCCCCACCCTGCGTGCTGATTCATAGGTCTGGAGGCCCAATAGTTTTCACTTCTAACAAGTTCCAAGGTGATGCTGTTGCTTTTGCCTTCTGGTCACACAATCACTGCTTTAGGGGTTCATGGTTCCAGTAATTCCATTTGAAGCAGCAGAAAAGCACAGTGACCCAAGGTGGCCAGCAGAGGGCAGAAGCGTCCACTGGTTGGGCTTCAGGACCAGCTGCTGTCGTGGAGCTGGCTTCTGCTTGGGCTGACATTTAGCTCTGTGCCACAACCAGGCCCAGGACTCAGAGGATGACAAAGATACGGGTCAGATTCAGTCCCTGCTCTCGAGACAACTCGGGGTTTGGAAAGGAGACAGATGTAACTGGTAACTCCAGTTGGTATTGGGAGAGGGAAGCCCAGGGCCTGGGGAGCCCAAAGGAGGTTGGAGGTGGGCAGGGCAGGCTTCCAGGAGCAGCTCATGGCCTGAGCGGTGGGCAGAAGTCGTCCAGGTGGGGAAGAAGAGGAGGGGTATTCTGGGCAGAGGAATACACAGGCGCAGGTACACAGGCTGGAAAATGCCGGGTGTGCCCCAGCGGTGGTGTGGGTGGAGGAGACAACTGGTGGGTACAGAGCCTGGCCAGGCTGGCAGGGGTAGGAAGGGCGTAGATAGCAGGCCGGGAGCGTGGCAGGATCCTGGGGCTGCAGGGAGCCCTAGGAGGCTTTTAGCTAGATGTGTGCTAGCATGAGCCCTGGGAAACAGTGCAGTGGAGGAAAGACCCAGGCAGGAGGCTGCTAAGCAAGTGGGTGCAGTGCCCAGGGAAAGAGGCGGCCAGGTGAAGCAAGGGCAACAGCAGCCTCTCGTCCATCCATCCATCCATCCATCCATCCATCCATCCATCCTCCCATCCATCCATCCATCCATCCATCCATCCATCCATCCATCCATTTACCCAACCACCCATCCATCCATCCACCTACCCACCCATCCATCTACCCACCCACCCATCCATCCATCCACCTACCCACCCATCCATCTACCCACCCACCCATCCATCCACCCATCCACCTACCCACCCATCTATCCACCCACCCATCCATCCTCCCATCCATTCACCCACCCACCCACCCACCCACCCATCCATCCACCCCACCCACCCATCCTCTCCATTCACAGCAGGCACACCTGGGACACCTCTCTGAGCCCGGCCCTGGGTCAGGGCTGGGTGCAGGGCTTGGTGGTGATGACAGCCAGTTCCTGGCTTACTGGGAGAGTTTACCTTCTAACAGGGAAGGCCACCACCAGTTCAGCTGTGGTCCCTAAGAGATGCCAAGGAAGCCAATGGCAAGGTCTGGGCAGAGCTGGGGGTAGAGGGTGGTGGGAGGCATCTCCCAAGGGTGCCCCTGACCTGGGCATTCTGACCTAGCAAACACAGTCGCCTCATTCAGCAGACCCTGGGCCCTCCCACCGCAGCCCAGAGCTAACAATGCAGTCATTGAGGGCTCCGCTACCGCCCCAGGTCCAGCTTTCCTGCCCCATCCTCCCTCAGCCGTACAACCCTGGCCTTCAGTGGGGAACACAGCAGGATTATACTCAGGTATCGGGCAGGACCACCCCTCTACCAGTCAGGCTGGCCCTGGGCCCAGCTCAGAGCCCAGGCAGGCTCCTACAAACATCCGGGCTCCTGCTCTAAGCTGTGAAGAGAAGCAGGGGTGGAGGAGGTGACTTTAAATGTTGGGAGGATATCCTGAAGGGTTGTCCTGATGTGCAGAGTTCTGGAGCACAGGGCACCCGGCCACAGAGGTGGTATGGGCCTCACAGACGAGTTGATTAAATCAAGCTGCCTGGCCGGGTGTGGCGACGCAGGCTTGTGATCCCAGTACTTGGGAGGCTGAGACAGGAGGATCATGCAGGTTCCAAAGCAAGCCTCAGCTACTTAGTGAGGCTCTTAGCCTCACAAATAAAATATTAAAAAATAAATCTGCTAGTGTAGCCCAGAGGTAGAAAGCCTCTGTTTTGCATTCCCAGTAACACACACACACACACACACACACACACACACACACACACACACACACACATCAAGCTACCTGGAGCATTCTCTTCTAGAAGGCTGGCCTTCTTGCTATTCCAAGAATGTGCCTAGGGAGGCCAGCAGGGTGGCACACACCTGTAGTCTCAGTAACTTGGGAGGCTGAGGCAGGAAGCTGAGGAGTTGGGGACCACCCTGGACAACATAGCAAGATCTTGTCTCAGAAAACAAACAAGTGAACCAACAAGAAGCCATTCCCCAGGTCATTCCAAGATCCTTCCAGCCTCGGTGCCTTTGTACATGCAGCCCCTGTCTGGGATGCCCACGCCCCACGTCAACACGAAGTTGGCTTCCTTGGTGGGAAGGATGGCTCCCAGCAATGCCTGCCTCTGAGTCCCTGGTGCCTGGGAATGGGCTGCTTTGCATGGTGAAAGGCGCTTTTGCAGACAGGGGCTTTGACTGGAGGCCCAATGTTAACAGAAGGTCCTTATAATAGGGAGGGAGGGGTCTGACTCAGACAACGGGGATGTGGTGAGGGAAGCCTAATCAGGGTGGGGAGCCTGGAAGCAGACAGGCAGCTGGCTTTGGAGGTGAAGACCTGCCCCAGCGAGAGGATGCGGGCAGCTTTAGAAGCTGGAAAGGGCAAGGAAGCTGGCTTTCCCCTGGAGGCTCCAGAATGAACTGCCAGCTCATCTTAGTCTTCTCTCCTGCAGAACCATAGAGAATACATTTTTGTTATGCAAAGCCTCTTTGCGCAGCTTGTTTCTGCGGCTGCAGAAAGGAAGACAGCTTCCTGCCAGGTCTCCGGGGAGGCTACGGGCGCTCTCTCCCTCCGCCACCAGTTTCTTCGCAGCTCTTGGCACTATCTGGAACGACTGCCTGGCTCCTCCGGCCGCACGGAGACGCAGGGGAAGAATCCGGCTCTGTTCACTCTCCTATTCCAGGTCCGAGACAGCGCCAGTCCACAGTGTGTTCTGAGAAAATGTTTGCTGCATAGAAGAAAGCCAGAATAACTGAAGCCCTTAATAGGACTCTCGCATGCGCACTGCGCAGCTTAGGCCGGCAGGGGTCGCCTCCCAGGCCCGGTGTGTCCCGTGGGGTCTCTCAGGGCCGCACAGGGGGCGGAGCTGACACGCGCCGCCCGGGCAGGTGTTGTCTGGACCGCAGACCTTGCGCATGCGCTGTCCAGTGTACAGCGCACTGGCCCTCAGAGCCACCTGAGACGCCGGCTGCTTACAGGAGCAGCCATTCTCCCCATTTTGCAGGTGGGGCACTGACTGGACAGTGATTTGCAGGGAGGGGGACAAGGGGCAGGGAGACATCCAGGTGTCTCTCTGGCAAGAGTGGGATCTGGGGTGTCCCGAGGTTCCGCCTCCTCCCCAGAGCCAGTTTTTGCTCGATTTTGCTCGGTTTTCCCATCTGCCTGAGATGCCCTTCCTCTCCTCTCCTCTCAGGGCTGGTCGCAGGAGGAGACAAGCAAGGTTTTGCACCTTGGGTGCAAATTAAAAGAGACACCAGAGCTAGGAGTGGTGATGCACGCTTGTATTCTCAGTACTTGGGAGTCTGAGACAGGAGGATTCAGGTTCCAAAACAGCCTCAGCAATTTAGCGAGGCCTTCTGTAACTTCGTGAGACTCTATTTCAAAATAAAAAATAAGACTGGAGGTATAGCTCAGAGGTAGAATAACTCTGAGTTCAATCCCCAGTGGCACACACATACACAAGTAATAGTAACGTTTAATTAATAAAGAATAAAAGGACACTAGAAACCTCAGTAATCTCAGTAAATATTTCTATGTAATATTTGTAATCACTGGGCATGGTGGCGCACACTTGTAATCCTTGCGCTTGGGAGGCTGAGACAGGAGGATCGCACAGGTTCGAAGCCAGCCTCAGCTACTTAGTGAGGCTCTCAGTAATTTAGTGAGACCCTATTTCCAAATAAAATAGAAAATAGGTCTGGGAGTATAGCCCGGAAGTAGAAAGCCTCTGGGTTCCACCCCAGCACCACAAAAAATATATACATTTAAAAAATCTATTTATTTATTTATTTTTGCGGTACTGGGTATGGAATCCGGGGATGTTCTACCTCCAAGCTATACCCCCAAACCTTTTTTATTCTTTATTTTGAAACAGGGTCTCACTAAGTTGCAAGGGCCTCACTAAGTAGCTGAGGCTGTCTGTGAACCAAGATCCTCCCATTTCAGTTTCCCAGGTACTAGGATTACAAGCGTGCACCACCATGCCCAGCAACATCACTTTTTTTTTTTTTGTGTGTGATACTGGGGATGGAACCCAGGGGCATCCTACCTCTGAGCTACACCCCCAGTCCTATTTTTGATTCTTTATTTTGAAACATGGTCTCACTGCATTGCAGAGGGCCTCACTAAGTAGCTGAGGTTGTTCACAAACCATGATCCTCTGGTCTCAGCCTCCCGAATGCTGGGATTACAAGCATGCGCCACCACGCCCGGCTAACATCACATTATAAATAAATTCCTTTTGTTTTTCCTTTTGCCTCAAGTTCTAATATGACTTAACACAGTTTTATTTTATTAGTCCTGTCCAGGACTGGCTACATAATTTGAGGAGCCCTTCCTTTAAAAATTATTAAAAATTTCAAGATGGTGCTGGGTTTGTAGCTTAGTGGTAGAGTACTTGCTTAGCATGTGTGAGGCCCTGGGTTCAAACTCTAGTACTAAAAAGAAAAGAAAAAAAAGTAAAACTTTGCCAGGCATGGTGATGTACTTCTAGTACATGGGAGGCTGAGAGGAGGGTCACAAGTTGGAGGCCAGCCTCAACAATTTAGCAAGACCCTGTTTAAAAAAAAAAGTAAACCAAATAGAAGTCTGGGGGTCTAGAATGTTCCTGGGTTCCATCTTCAGTAACACACACACACACACACACACACACACACACACACAGGAATTTCAAGATGGTAACAGCAAGCTCTTAAAGCTGAGGAATGTCCATAAGACTACAAAAGTTGCATACCTATAAAATCTGTCCTGACCCTGTCTTTACTTAAAATTTGATCGTTTGTTCATCATTGAAATTTCTGTGTTTGTAACAGATCGGGATGTCCCTGTGGGTTCTTGTTCTTAGCTAGTTTAGAAAAGAAAAAAGCCAGAACTGCACTGCTGCAAGCTTAAGCAAAGTTTTATTATTACAGGTAGAAAGGGGGGGGACAGAAGCCGGGTGTGGCAGTGCACGCTTGTAATCCCAGCATTTCAGAGGCGGAGACAGGAGGATTGTGGTTCGAGGCCAGCCTCAGCTACAACTTAGTGAGGTCCTTTGCAACTCAGTGAGACCCTGTTTCAAAATAAAGAATAAAAAAAGAGGGCTGGGGGTGTATCTTAGAGGTAAAATGCCCCTGTGTTCAATCCCCATTACAAAAAAAAGAAAGGAAGGAAGAAAGAGAGAAAGAGAGAGAGAGAGAGAGGGACAAAGCAACTGAAACACTATGTCAGAGGTGACACCGTAGGTGCCTTGAATGTAAGACACTGAGGTCTCTGAACACATGACTTGTTTTGTTTTTTACGGGTCTGGGGATGGAACCCAGGGGCATCCAACCTCCGAGCTACACCCCCTGCCCTATTTTTTATTCTTTATTTTGAAACACGGTCACACTGAGTTGTGGAGGGCCTCACTAAGTAGCTGAGGCTGTCCGTGAACTACGGTCCTCAGGTCTCAGCCTCCCGAATGCTGGGATTGCAAGCGTGCGCCACCACGCCCGGCTAACACATGACATTTTTATAAGAGTTCGTTATCTCCTTTCTTCCACTACTTAGCCAATAGTCTTCTTTTCCCACCCAAAGCAGGTACAGACCCCACTAATTTTCTCTGCTGTGTAAGCGTTGTCTTTTATGTTCATCTTCACAGGAATAGATGGGTGTGACATCACTGATCAAAACGTGTTACTTGATGCCGGGCGTGGTGGCGCAGGCTTGTAATCCCCGGCGCTTGGGAGGCGGAGACAGGAGGATCACGGAGGTTCGAAGCCAGCCGCGCTGGCTTAAGAGACCCTGATTCCAAATAAAAATATAAAAAATAGGTGTCTGGGAGTGTAGCCTGGAGGTAGAAGGGCTTCCAGGAACCCCAGTACCATTAAAAAAAAAAGTGTTACTTGGTTAACAAAGTCATGGTAGAATTCTGCTTTGTTGTTGTTGTTGTTGTTGTTGTTGTTGTTGTTGTCTTATCTTTATTTTTAAAATACGTAGTTGGGCATGGTGGCGCACGCTTGTCATCCCAGCATTCGGGAGGCTGAGACCGGAGGATCGCGGTGCGCGGACAGCCTCAGCTACTTAGTGAGGCCCTCTGCAACTCAGTGAGACCCGGTTTCAAAATAAAGAATAAAAAATTGGGCAGGGAGTGTAGCTCGGAGGTCGAATGCCTCTGGGTTCCATCCCCAGACCCGCAAAATAAATAAATAAATAAGTAAATAAATAAATAAATAAATAATATGTACTGTCCACCTGTTTCCTTGGTGAGGTCTCAGCTTCTCTTAATTTGTCTGCTAGAAGTTACTATGTTGAAAACTTGTTCTATAATAAAGAAAAGAAAGATACAGGAATATAGTCTTTTAAAGTATGGATGTTTGGGGGGCTATAACTATTTGGGGCTATTAGTAATTAATATTGGGTTAATATTGCTTGCTTATCTTTTAACTTTAGTCTAAACAGTTGTGAAAGTCTGTATAATTATCTAAGTATAGGTATCTGTGTTTTAACATTCAGTATTCAGCTGGGCTAATAGCCAACTTTTAGCTGACCAAGGTCAACCTTGGCTGCAGCTCTTGGCTGACAGCTTAGAGATAGAGAAATAGATTTTGTTGTTCTAAGTATGAAAACTTGTTCTTATCAGCAATTAATACTGCCCTTATGAGCAGTCAATACAGGCTCAATTCCCATCAGTGCTGATTTTGATTAAAAAATATATTACATGGAAGTCAGGCATGGTGGTGCATATCTATAATCCCAGTACTTGGGAGGCAGAGAAGGGAGGATTGCAGGTTCAAGGCCAGCCTCAGCAACCTAGCAAGACAAGCCAGGTGTGGTGATGCATGCTTGTAATCCCAGCGCTTGGGAGGCTGAGACAGGAGGATTGCACAGGTTCGAAGCCAGCCTCAGCTACTTAGTGAGGCTCTCAGCAACTTAGTGAGACTCTGTTTCCAGATAAATTATAAAATAGGTCTGGGAGTATAGCCCAGAGGTAGAAAAGCCCCTGGTTCTACCCTCAGTACCACAAAAAAAAAAAAAAAAAGAAAAGAAAAAGCAAAAGAAAAAGAAACCTAGCAAGACTGTTTCAAAACAAAAATTAAAAAGGGCTGAGCATTAGCTCAGAGATAGAATGTTCCTAGATTTAATTGCCAATATCATCTCTGTGTGTGTGCACATGTACACACACACACACACACACACACACACACATTTACACATACACACACACATTGCATGGAAATCTTATTGATGATGACTCCTGAGTTTGTGGCACCCCCTTACTTGTGGACCATCATGCGCCTCACCTGTTCCCATAGGTCTTCTCAGCTTGGTATGAACTTCTCAGCTACAGGTGACCTCCTCCAGGCAGCCATACCTGACCCTTCAGCCCACACTGGGTCAGGCACGCTCTGGAGGCAGGCTCTGGCCCCCTGCCTCCCTTAGTGCAGAGAATGAGTTTGGGTCTGTATTCCCAGCACAGGGCTGGTCTCAGAACTTTGCTCAGCACGAGTTGGTTTTGAGTGACACCGAGTGACCTGCTGATGTTTGGAATTCTGTCTACAGGATGCAGGATGCCTGGGAATCCTCTCTCCAGCAGCTGCTGGGTGAGGCCCCTATAGGGTACCTTGAGCAGGTCTTGATCTCTGAAAGATGATGAATCAGCCTCTGGACCCAGTGCTGTGCTGGGTGGCCCCGCACTCAGGCACAGCAGGGCTCCCTGTCACTCAGGGACAGCCGGGCTCCCTGCCTTGTTTCTGGGCTTGGTGATTAGATTTGCATCTGGGATCCGTTCTAGTCCTCAGTCCCATCTCTGCCCATTGTCCTGGGCTGGGACCCTGTGTCTGGGAGCTCGGGGAGCTGCCCACAGGATCCTGAGCCTCAGCCTGTGCTCTGATCAAGTTTTTTGTTGTTATTGGTGGTGGTGGTGGTGATGGTGGTGGTGGTTGGTACTGGAGATTGAACCCAGGGGCATTTTGCCTCTGAGCCACACTCCCAGCCCTATTTTTTATTTTGAAACAAGGTCTCACTACTTTGCAGAGGCCTCACTAAGTTGCTGAGGCTGGCCTTTTCCTTTTCTTCTCTGTTCCTTTTCTTTCTTTCTCTCTTTCCTTTCCTTCTTTATCTCCTTTCTTTTTCTTTCTTTCTTTCTTTCTTTCTTTCTTTCTTTCTTTCTTTCTTTCTTTCTTTCTTTCTTTCTTTCTTCTTTCTTCTTTCTTTTCAGTACTGGAGATGGAACCCAGGGGCATTCTACCTCCAAGCTACACCCCCAGCCCTATTTTTTGTTCTTTATTTGAAACAGGATCTCACTGAGTTGCAAAGGGCCTCACTAAGTAGCTGAGGCTGTTCACGAACTGCGATCCTCCTGTCTCAGCCTCCCAAATGCTGGGATTAGAAAAGTGCGCCACCACGCCCAGCTCCCTATTTTTTATTCTTTATTTTGAAACAGGGTCTCACTAAGTTGCAAAGAGCCTCACTAAGTAATGGAGGCTGGCCAAGAACTTCAATCCTCCTGCCTCAACCTCTCAAGTACTTAAATTACAAGCGTTTTCCACCGAGCCCTACTTCTTCTTATTAATTTTTTTTTTTTGGCACTGAGAATCAAACTCAGGGGCATTCTACCTCTGAGCTACACCCCCAGCCCTATTTTTTTTTTTTAAATCAAGTTTCTTAGACCCTCAACTGCTTCCTGGTTCCACCTGACAGAAGTCCGAGGAGGTCATCCAGAAGGATAAAGGGGGCCTTTGACTCAGCCCTGGCAGGTTCTTGACTTACATCACAGAAAAGAGTTTCAGGACATGTCAAAAGAAGAATGAACAAACTAGGCACAGCGGTATACACCTGTAATTCAAGCACTTGGGAGACTGGGATAGAAGGATCACAGGTTCGAGGCCAGCCTCAGCAATTTAGTGAGACCCTTAGCAACTTGGCAGAAACTTGTTTCAAACTTAAAAATAAAAATGATCAGGCATGATGGTATATGCTTGTAATCCCAATACTTGGGAGGCTGAGACAAGAGGATCTCAGGTTTTCTGTCAGCCTCAACAACTTAGTGAGGCCCTCTGCAACTTAACAAGACCCTGTTTAAAAATAAAAAATAAAATAGGGCCGAGAGTGTAGTTCAGAGGTCGAATGCCCCTGGGTTCAACCCCCAGAAACAAGAATGAATGAATGGCCGGGCATGGTGGCGCACGCTTGTAATCCCAGCATCTGGGAGGCTGAGACCGGAGGATCGCAGTTCGTGGACAGCCTCAGCTACTTAGTGAAGCCCTCCACAACTTAGTGAGACCCTGTTTCATAATAAAGAATAAAAAACAGGGCAGGGGGTATAGCTTGGAGGTCAAATGCCCCTGGGTTCCATCCCCAGACCTGCAAAAATAAAATAAAAAGGACTGAGGGTGCGGCTTGGAGGTAAAAAGTCTTATGGGTTCAATCCCCAATATGTATATGTATATGTATATGTATATGTATATGTATATGTATATGTATATGTATATGTATATGTATATGTGTGTATATGTATATGTGTGTATATGTATATGTATATGTATATGTGTATGTGTGTACATGTACATGTATATGTGTATGTGTATATGTATATGTGTATGTGTATGTGTGTATATGTATATGTATATGTGTATGTGTATGTGTGTATATGTATATGTATATATGTGTGTATGTGTATATGTGTATGTGTATGTGTGTATATGTACATGCATATGTACATGCATATGTACATGTACATGCATATGTGTATGTGTGTATGTATATGTGTATGTGTATGTATATGTGTATGTATATGTGTGTATATGTATATGTATATGTGTGTATGTGTGTATGTGTACGTGTACATGTGTATGTGTATGTGTACATATACATGTGTACATATGTATATGTACATGTGTGTATGTGTATATGTATATGTACATGTACATGTGTATGTGTACGTGTACATGTACATGTGTATGTGTGTATATGTACATGTACATGTACATGTATATGGACGCACAAAGATTTACTTAGCAAAGCTAGGAGATTTATTCAGGAAGCAAGCAATGGACTAGATATGCACTCAGAGAGGGAGGAGTGAGGAAGCGATGCACCTGGGGGTGGCAGGCTCTTTCTTTTAAAGGATTCGTGGATAAACATGGGAAGAGTATATGAGTGATGTCAGTCTGGTTAATTCTCTCAGTCATGGAATACGAGGCAGGTCGCAGTGGTCTGGTTCTCTAGGATTCTAGGCTGACGTTGCCCAGTCCATAGATAATGTTTGGATATACCCCTATTATAAGCCTCTAACACTATTTTCCTTTGGCTTTATATATTTTTAATTTTTATTTTTTGTACTAGGGATTGAGCCCAGGGGCTTTCTGCCTCTGAAGTACTTTCAGCCCTATTTTATTTTATTTTTATTTGAAAACAAGGGCTCACTAGGTTGCTGAGAGTCTTACTACATTGCCGAGGGTGTCCTCGAACCTGTGATCCTCCAGTCTCCTCCTCCCAAGTACTGGGATTATAGGCATGTGCCGCCATGCCTGGCTCTCTTGGCTTTATTTAATCTAAACAAACTATATCATGTAAACTAGCAACGTGGGTAGGTGTTAATTGTCTGGACTCACAATAGTGTAAGATTCAAAGGCTTTTTAAGAATTTAGGTCTGGAGAAAAACAGGCTTGGGGAGTAAAGTCGAGAGTGTTCCTGGAGTGTCTTAGATTTAAAGTTAGTTTTCTTTTTCTCTTCTCCCTTTTCTTTTTTTCTTTTCTTTTTCTTTCTTTGGTAATGGTACTAGGGATTGAATCAAGGAGTATTCTACCTCTGAGCTACACTCCCAGCCCAAATTTTAGTTTTTATTTTGAAAGAGGGTCTCACGAGGTTGATGAGTCTCACTGCATGCTGAAGCTGTCCTCGAACCTGTGATCTTCCTGTCTCCGGCTCTCAAAGTACTGGGATTACAAGCATGTGCCGCCGTACTCTGCTTGCTAGTTCCCTTTCTGCCCATCCTTATTCCTTCTATTCTGCCTCACTAGGATTCCTTCAAACCTGGCTGCCATTTGTCCAGCAACCCCTTTGTAGTGGCCCAAACACTTAAAAACCTCTGCCTGGGGTCTGGTGAGGATGAACAAAGAAATCCATGGGCAGGCAGCACCCCAAATATGGGCAACTCTCGGAGTCCTTGGCAACACCAAAATGTCTGCCTCACAGCAAGCTTAGGGGAATTAATGGAGAAGGAAAGTGCTCCCAGCACACACTGGGCATCAGTGAATACTAGTTCCTTCTCCCAAGGCTCAGACTGGGGGCTCTGGGGGCTCAGACTGCTCAGCTATGCCCTCTGGGTGGCCCCTTCCCTTCCCTTCCCTTCCCTTTCCAAGCCTCCAGCCTCTGAGTTCTTTTCCACACCTCTGTATCCCAGCTAAAGAGATGAGGAGCCTGAGGCAGAGGGGTCAGGAACTTGCCCAAAGTCAAGCTCAGAGTCAGAGGCCTGCCAGCTGGGCCCAGGCCTGGCTAGCCAGGCCCCAGGCCTCCCTGCTGCTTCTCCATCTGGCCCTGGGAATGCTGAGCCTGCGGGACCAGCTGTGGGGCAGGAGTAGCTGTGGCTCCCCCCCCCCTCCACACACACACATACTCACACCAGGGCTCTGTGGACTTCCATGAAAGGCGTGTTTCCCTTCTGAGTCAGTGCAGACCCAGAACAGACAACGGGTCTTGGGCTGGGCTGGGCTGCAGTCCCAGGGTGCCAGAGGACTGGAGAGCCAGATCCCCCTCCCTGCTGGAACCGCTGGGCAGGGGCCAGCACAGCTGCATCCTCGCTGCAGGGCCAGCAACGATAGGCCCACGTTGCATCAGCTTGGCCTGTCTCTGCGCAGCTCCAGTTCCAACAGCCAATCAGGCCTGGCCGAGTGTACAGACCCCAGCACTGGCCCACCCCACCGCCACGGAATCACCCTGTGCAGGCAGCGCCGTCCTCCCTCTGCTTTCTCAGAGAGCAGGAAGGAGGGGACGCTGCTGCTCCATCCCATCCTTGGCCCGCCCCTCCCACGGCCAATGTCTTGCGGGGTTCCTGGCGTGGCCCTGCTCCTCCCCACCCTCTGTTCTCCTACCCTCCATACGCGTGCTCATCCACATCTTCCAGATATAATGTCCATTACTGCCCTGTGCCCTGACCGCTGCATTGTCATTTCCAGACTGGCCTTCTGTCCACAGCACCAGATGCAGGGATGCTACAGCCTCCTGGTGGTGCTTACCATCTCCCATTACCTTCCCCAGAGTCTCCATTTCAGGAAAGAGACCCTAGCCTCCTGCATATCCAGGCCAGGCTATTCCCTCCTTCCCAGCCCTGCTCCAGCTCAGTGCTGCCTGCCTGGGCCCAGGCCCCAGCCTCTTGCCCTGGGTTCTTGTTTCATTCTTCTCTCTGATCTCTGTCTCTTTCAGTCAGAGCAGCAGGCTTAAGGCTGGTGAGAAATTCCAGGCCCTGCCAGAGGCTCTCCAGCCCCAGCCTCTCACTTCTCAGGGTGGCAGTGAGACACCACTTCAGTGTGGCCTGCAGCATCCCCAGCCCTCTCTTGGACAAGCTCCCTTCTCTATTCCATTTATTTCTTTTTTCTTTTTTCTTTTTTTTCTTTTTTGTGGGCCTGGTGATGGAACCCAGGGGCATTCCACCTCTGAGCTACACCCTCTGCCCTATTTTTTATTCTTTTTTTTATGATGGTGACTTTTTATTTTTTAAATTTATTTATTTATTTATTATTATTATTATTTTTGGTGGTACTGGGGTTCCTGGAAGCCCTTCTACCTCCGGGCTACACTCCCAGACCTATTTTTTACATTTTCATTTTGGAAACAGGGTCTCCTAAACCAGCGCGCTCTGCTGGCTTCGAACCTGCGCGATCCTCCTGTTTCTGCCTCCCAAGCGCGGGGATTACAAGTGTGCGCCACCACGCCCGGCTATTTTTTTAATTAATTAATTAGTTAATTAATTAATTAATTTATTTATTTATTCATTTATTTTTTGGTGGTACTGGGGTTCCTGGAAGCCCTTCTACCTCCGGGCTACACTCCCAGACCTATTTTATATTTTTGAAACAGGGTCTCTTACGCCAGCGCGGCTGGCTTCGAACCTGCGCGATCCTCCTGTCTCCGCCTCCCAAGCGCGGGGATTACAAGCGTGCGCCACCACGCCTGGCCTTATTTAAACCATTATTGATGGTTTAAAAACTAATTATGGCTGGGCATGGTGGTGCAAGCTTGTAATCCCAGTACTTGGGAGGCTGAAACAGAAAGATGGCAGATTCAAGGCCAGCCTCAGGAATTTAGCAAGGCCCTCGATAATTTAGTGAGACCCTGTTTCAAAATAAAATAGGGCTGGGGCATAGGTCAGAGGTAGGCTTTTCCTTGGTTCTATTCCTAGTAACAACAACAACAACAACAAAAAAAAACCCCCCCCCAAAAAAACACACACACACAAAAAAGCCCCCAAAATGATGAAGCTGGCATGGTGGTGGTGTAATCTTGTAATAACAGTACTTAGAAGGCTGAGACAGGTTAAAGACCAGCCTTAGCAATTTAGTGAGACCATCAACAATTTAATAAGATCTTTTTTTTTTTTCCGGGTCTGGGGATGGAACCCAGGGGTATTTGACCCCTGAGGTACATTCCCTGCCCTATTTTTTATTCTTTATTTTGAAACCGGGTCTCACTGAGTTGCAGAGGCCTCACTAAATAGCTGAGGCTGTCCTCGAACCGCGATCCTCCGGTCTCAGCCTCCCGAATGCTGGGATTACAAGTGTGTGCCACCACGCCTGGCATAATAAGATCTTATTAAGATCCTCTTTCATAAAAAAAAATAAAGTGGACTGAGGTTATAGCTCAGTAGATCACCTCTGGTTCAATCTCCAGTACCACAAACAAACAAACAAACAAACAAACAATCAACCATATAGGCAGAGAAAGTATTTCCATCTCCAGAGATCACTGTTATTGAACCTTTATTTGTTGTTGGTGTTGGACTGGAGATGGAACCCAAGGGCATTCAACTTCCGAGCTACACCCTCTGCCCTTTTTTTATTCTTTATTTTTGAAACAGGGTCTCACTGAGTTATTTATTTATTTATTTATTTATTTTATTTATTAATTATTTATTTTTGTGGTACCAGGGGTGAACCCAGGGGCTTTTCTACCTCCAGGCTATACTCCCAGACCCGTTTTTATATTTTATTTGGAAACAGGGTCTCACTAAGTTGCTGAGAGCCTCACTTAGTAGCTGAGGCTGGCTTTGAACCTGTGTGATCCCCCGTCTCAGCCTCCCAAGCACTGGGATTACAAGTGTGCGCCACCACGCCCAGCTCTATTGAACCTTTTAAGAGTATATTCAAGCCGGGCATGGTGGCGCACGCTTGTAATAGCTGCGCTTGGGAGGCAGAGACAGGAGGTTCAAAGCCAGCCTTGCTGGCTTAAGAGACCCTGTTTCCAAATAAAAATATAAAATAGGGCTGGGAGTGTAGCCTGGAGGTAGAAGGGTTTCCAGGAACCCCAGCACCACACACACACAAAAAAAGTATATTCAAGCTGAATATGGTAGCCCATGCTTGTAATCCCAGCATTTGGGAGGCTGAGATAGAAGGATCATGGTTCAAAGACAGCTTCAGCTATTCAGTGAGACCCTTTACAACCCAGTAAGATCCTATTTCAACAGTAAAGAATAAAATAAAGTAGAGCTGGGTGTGTAACTCAGAGGTAGAATGCCCTGGGTTCCAGTATTGAAAAAAAAAAAAAAAAAAAGGTGCACACCTGTGATTCCAGTACTTGGGAGGCTGAGACAGGAGAATTACAGGTTCAAAGTCAGGGTTCACAGTCAGCCTCAGCAACTTAGGAGGCCCTCCACAACTTAGTGAGACCCTGTTTCAAAATAAAAAAATAAAATAGTGCTGGGGGTAGAATAGGGTACCATAGGGCTCAAGGGTAGAATCCCCTGGGTTCAATCCCCAGTCCCAGTGCTGAGGTGGGGCAGAGGGCCTGGGAGCAGGAGGATTTAAAGCCGGTCATCTGCATACCCCTTCAGTGAGGTTGGGAGGTGAGCAAGTGGTGGGGGCCAGGAAACAGGGCCCTGAGCAGCCACAGAGAATCATTCAAATTAAGCGTGAACACTGGGTAAAAGTCGGTGGTCCCCCCACTCAATTCTGACAAATCAACAAAGAACAAATAGAAACTTCAGGGAGATTTAAAAGCCCATTCCCTAATGGCTTAAAGGACACTCAGTGTCCCCCCTTTGGGAGGGGCAGCTTCGTCCTCTATCTTTTCCTAACTTAATAAACTTTCATAATTCTGTATCCTTTGCTAGCCCTTGGCCTTCATTTATCGAAATCCACTGGACACAAACCCCTGTTTCAACAATCCTGTTTCCATAACACACACACACACACACACACACACACACACACACACACACACACACCTTTCTAGCCTTTATGAATATTATATGCACCTATATTATTATTTACATATAATTAACATTATTTAAAAATACCCACGCTTCTAAGCAGCAGAAATAGTTTGCGAATTAAGTGAAAATCATCCAATAGCCTGCATTAATGCCTATGGAATGTGAACGTCCTTCCAGACATCTGTAGCTGTGCACATAGAATTTTCATAGACGTGCTGTTTTTTTTTTATTAATTCTTTTTTTTTTTTTTTTGTGGTACTGGGGGTGGAACCCAGAGGCTTTCTACCTCCAGGCTATACTCCCAGACCTATTTTCTATTTTATTTGGAAACAGGGTCTCACTAAATTGCTGAGAGCCTCACTAAGTAGCTGAGGCTGGCTTCGAACCTGTGTGAGCCTCCTGTCTCAGCCTCCCAAGGGCAGGAATTACAAGCGTGCGCCTCCACGCCCGGCGACATGCTGTTTTATTTTTAACCCAACCAAGCTCTCTTTTTCTGCCTGAGGATTATAACAACTTCCTCCTTTCTGAGATTGGCCAGTATTTCACCCCTTACTGACCTTGTCTGTAATTGCAAAAAAGGCTCTGATGAACATTCTTGTATATGAATTTATGCTCAAAACTAAAAAATAATTGCCTAAGCTAAATTTCTAAAAAATATTTTTCATAAAGAACACAAATCATTTCAAATTTAAAAAACATGAATAGATAATACATTCATACAGGATGAATGACAACTCTCCCACTTGGCTCTCCATCAGAGCTCCCCCTGCCCCGTGGCGGCAGATACCAGTTTCTCAGTGATCTCCCATCTGTGCCTGGATGAGTGAGGCAGGACACCACACGCTCTCACGCACATCAAATCCATAGGTAAGTATTCAGTAACATGTCTTCGGAACTTGCAGTGTAAAGCTGGGTGTGGTGGTACATGTTTTTAATCCCAGTACTTGGGAGGCTGAGACAGGAAGATCTGGGTTTGCAGCCAGCCCCAGCTATGTAGTGAGGGACTCCGCAACTTAGTGAAACCCTGTTTCAAACTAAAGAATAAAAAATCTGGCTGGGGGTGTAGCTCGGAGGTAGAATGCTCCAGGGTTCAATCCTTAGTCACACACACACACACACACACACACACACACACACACACACTTGCAGTGTAATGCTCTCTAAAAAGTGTGTGCCAATTTCTCCTGCAGCCGGGAATGTGTATGATATTGAAAATTAAATCCTTCTGATCCATCCAGACTCTGCTCATAGCCCCATGTCACAGATGAAGAGGCTGAGATGCTGCAGAAAGGTATCCATGAGATGAGTGAGGATACTTCCTGATTTCCTGGCCAGGCTGCCGTCTCTGCCTGTGCCTCCCAGGGAAGTCCCCACTGTAGTCACAGTCCTCTGCTGGCTCTGTGTGTGTGTGTGTGTGTGTGTGTGTGTGTGTGTGTGTGCGCGCACCATATTGAGGAGGTAGAAAGGAAGTAGGCAGATAGGGAAGAGGCCTCGGTAGAAAAACTTAATTTCCTGAGGGGCGATGAATACTAATTAATTTCCAAGACTCTTAAAAGAGACCAGCTCTTCCAAGGTTCAGAGATAAGAATGACCAAAGCTTCACAAAACCATCTGTTAGGATAAAACCTAAAATAGGATACTAATTAAACCCAGGAGACATCATTGGAACAAGTCTGACATCCCTACTGAAAGGAGACCCCTCAAAGGACGTGCAGATACCCTATGCAGATTTTAAGAACTGCCTTCCAGACTCCAACCAACAGAAGGCATGCAGAAATATATACACCCCTAGACCAGTCACCAGGACGGTTACCCACTCTGGGAACCCCTCCCCGTTGGGGAGCTTTTCTCTCTCTCTCGCAGATCATGTTAGCTATGAGAGAAGGTGGGGTGCAGTTGAAGGCATTTGGCCCGGGATACACTTGGGTAGTGACCTGAAAGCCTCCACTGGATATCAAGGCCAACCAGGGCCCCTAGGGGTGACCTGCACTTCTTTTCTGGCAGATTGGGTAGACTTTGGGAGAAAGCAGCTTGCAACTGAAGGCACTTGGCCCAGGATACACTCGGGTAGTGACCTGAAGGCAGCTGCTGGACACCAGAGCCCCGATAGCTCTTAGGGGTGTTTGGCCACTTTTTCCTATTCCCTTTTACTTCCAATAAACCTTTTACTCCCCTTCCTGCAGTCTGCGGGTGTCATTCTTCGCTCACCGCAGACAAGAATCCGATAAGGAAACGCCGAGTTTCTTCTCAAGAAACTCCGTTTCATCTTAAGGAAACGCTGTGTTTCTTCTCAAGAAACCCCGTTTCAATATGCCCACATGGACATACGTGTGTATATATAGCATGCCAGTGGGCTTGCGCCCCTGGGTATTGTGTCAGGCTTTTGGTTGAAGGCGCTGGAGTTCCTGGGTGGCTTCCCTGGCACCAGGAGGACTGCAGGGGGTGGGGGTGGGGGTGGGGCTGTGCCGGGAGGAGGAGGGGACAAGTCCTGTGTCTGCCCACCCACTCCCCTGACCTGCCACCTCCCTCCATCCAACGTGGCAGTACCATGCAAGAGAGAAGAGTCCTTCTGGACAGAAACCCCCACACTCCATGAGAGGAATCAGAGATTGCAGAACCACATTTTTTCCTGACTCATGCCTTGGCCTGAGAGCATACTTGGCTCCTGGACAGCTAGCCCAGATGAGCTCCCTGTGGAAGCCCTGCCTTCTCCAGGGATAGACCGCTCCAACCGGCTGTCCAAGCCTTCCCCAGCCCCCACTCTGTCCCAGGTAAATAGAAACTTCTCCTAGATGGTGTCCTTTAACTAAAAGTGAGACATCAGCCAGCGGCCGTGGCCTGTGCCTGCGATCCCAGCGGCTTGGGAGACTGAGGCAGGGAGGTGCTGAGTTCAAGGCAGGCCGGGGCAACGTGGCAAGACGCCATTTCAAAAACAAGTGAAGCCACAGTGAGACACTGTGGAGGGTGGCCTGCCCAGGGCCTGGCAGCAGCAATGTGCCATAAATGTCTCTCCCTCCTTCCCCCAGAGATGGCACAAACCAACCTGGTTCCGAGCCCACTTCAGACACCAACTTGCTGTGTGCCCCTGACCATGCCACTAAGATCCCTGATCCTACCTCTTATTTAAAATGAGAACACTCTTAGTTACCTGGAAGGACCATATACAATAATAAACGTAAACAGGATGAACACTTAAATGACACCCTAGTTTCTGTCCTAGATTCCATGGGGTGAGGACTGATCTGGCCCCTGTGGCTAAAGGAAGCTGTTTCTCTCCAGTTTCTAGCAGAACTGGGCCTGTTGACCTCGCTGGGTCAGGTAGAGGGGAGCTGTGGGGGAGAGAGGGCTGAAGTCGAGTGGGCTCTGGCCCAGCTTCCCCTCTGTTTTGCTGTGTGACCTGGGGGAAGTCCCTACCCCGCTCTGGAGCTCAGCTGTCCTCTCTGTAGAGCGCAGATGCAGTTGGACTTGATGCTTTTTTCTTGGGGCCTTTCCAGCCAGGCTCCTGTGTGCAGGGCCGTAGGAACAGATTTGCAGGCACTAGAGGAATCCAGACGTGAAAGAAACACTTGAGAGTTTCTGGCATTTCAGAGTTCTCCCCCAACCCCCTTCAAAAAGAGTGCTTTTTCCAGAAAGTGCAGCCTGGAATGTGGGGGAAGGGCCACAGCCAGCCTGGGCTGGGCTCAGAGCTAAGAATAATGCAGCACAGGCTCTTGACATTTTTTTTGCTGATGCTAGAAATTTAAAGGAGCCATGGCCTTTCTTTCCTCGCAGAGGCCACGCTGCTTGGAGCGGGGTAGACTCACTCTCGCTTACTGGTTGGCTGTGTCTGCTAAGTGCCTCTTCTGTGTCTTGGCTGGAGCTGGGAACTGGGGCGAGAAGAGTTTGGCCCCACTCTTCCAAAGTCTCCAGTGACATTCACTCACAATCCAGGGTGATAACACAGAGATAAAGCCCTAGGATAGGCCATGGAGGAAGCTTCTGGCCTGGTCTGACGCGCAGCAGGAGGCTGGAGGGGGTGGCAGAGGGTTTTCTCACTCATTCCCCTACACAGGGTGCTGTTCCTTTCTATATTTTACCTTGGAGCCGGTCCTGGTGGCGCACGCTTGTAATCCCAGCATTTGGGAGGCTAAAACGGGAGGATTGTGGTTTGCAGACAGCCTCAGCTACTTAATGAGCCTCTTTGCAACTCAGTGAGACCCTGTTTCAAAATAAAGAATTAAAAAATAGGGCAGGGGGTGCAGTTCTGAGGTAGAATACCCCTGGGTTCTATCCCCAGTGCCGCAAAAAAAAAAAAAAAAAAAAAAAAATATATATATATATATATATATATTTACATTGGGAGATTTTGGGTTTGTCTAATAGCATGGGCCTCAGTTTACCCTCCTACAACATGGGACAGTCAGCATGGGCCTCAGTTTACCCTCCTACAAGATGGGACAGTCAGAGTTTTCTCAGCTTCTTCCTCAAATATTGGTGAGGCAAAGAGCCGAAAGATGTAAGAATGCATTGAAAGGGAAGCCTTTATGAGACTTGACTTCAAAACCTGCTAGAAACCAAGGCAAACCTCTATTGTACTCTACCACGTGTGTGGTGTGTGTGTGTGTGTGTGTGTGTGTGTGTGTGTATGTGTGTGCACGCGTGCGTGCGTATGTGTGTGTATGGTACTGGGGATCGAACCCAGGGCCTTCTACCCTTGAGCTGTCTACAACTTGAGCTTCTACAACTGAGGCTGTCTGCGAACCTGGATTCTCCTGTTTCCGCCTCTCAAATGCTGGGATTACAAGTGTGTGCCACCACACGTGGCCCTATTTTGTTTTGTTTTTGAAACAGGGTCTCACTAGGTTGATGACAGTCACACTACTTGCTGAGGCTGCCTTGAACCTTCTATCCTCCTGTCTCCACCTCCCAAGTACTGGAATTACAGGTGTGTGCCACCCCGCCCAGTTACTCCACCATCTTTGATGCACCCTCTCTGTTCTTATCCCAGGCCTTATTTCACTAAGTTGCAAGGAACCCTGAGGGCCAGGGTGAAAGTTGGGGGTGGAGGAGAGTGGGGTCTGTCCAGGGATCCAAGTAGTATCTTTACTTAGTAAGGACTTATCCTTAAAAACAATACAGAGTTGAGGCAAGTGAAAATAGACAAGAACCAGGACAGGAGCCGGGCGTGGTGACAAACGCTTGTAATCCTGGCATTTGGGAGGCTGAGACAGGCAGATTGCGGTTCACGGACAGCCTCAGCTACTACTTAGTGAGGCCCTTTGCAACTCAGTGAGACCCTGTTTCAAAATAAAGAATAAAAAATAGGGCTGGGGGTGTAGCTCGGAGGTAGAATGCCCCTGGGTCCCATTCCCAGTAACACACACACACACACACACACACACACACACACACACACACACGCCAGGACAGTCATTCCAAAGAGATGGATAATACCAAGGTTACCTCTGAAGACAGAAAGGTCCCTATTCTTAGAAGTGCCAGGGGCCTGACTGTGGGGGCTATGTCAAGAGAAGGCTCTGTCTGGAGCTTCAGACAAGAGCTCATGTCGTCCGAGATCCCTTGCTGCCCAAAGTTTTTAATACTTTTACTCCAAGCTCCTTTGACTCATATTCTAAAAAGCAAAGATTCCTTAGTTGGATTCAAAGATTCTTGGGGCTTCGAGTGTAAGATCATCCTGTTAAACAGTGATCGCTTGAGGATCCAAGTAATCTTCATTCTTTGGCCGTGATTCAGAGTTGGAAGCTTTGGGGATCTACGCCTCCTAGGGTCCTTGGACCAGAACATGGAGCAGTGGTAGCAGTCTAACCTTAACCCAGACTGAAGAGTTAGTGACTGCCACCAGGCTGGTGTGGCTGAACCCCAGCCCCTGCCCCTGCAAATGACTGAGGCCAGGCACTCAGAGGGTCATCTGCTGGGTACTGGAATTCATGTGCTCCCCAGGATCTGACATGCACCTGGAAGAAAGAACAGTATGCAGACGGAGTGAGTCCATGATTGAAAGGGCTCCTCCACCCCATCCGGTCCCCTGTTATCTCTCATTATTATCATAATTATTATTATTATTGTTATTATGAATTTGCAGTACTGGGGGTGGAACCCAGGGACATTCTACCCCCTGTTATCTCTCATTATTATCATAATAATTATTATTATTGTTATTATTAATTGCAGTACTGGGGGTGGAACCCAGGGACATTTTACCTCCGACCTACACCCCCAGCCCTATTTTTTATTCTTTTTTTTGTGGTACTGGGGTTCCTGGAAGCCCTTCTACCTCCGGGCTACACTCCCAGACCTATTTTTACATTTTCATTTTGGAAACAGGGTCTCCTAAGCCAGCGCGCGCGGCTGGCTTCGAACCTGCGCGATCCTCCTGTCTCTGCCTCCCAAGCGCGGGGATTACAAGCATGCGCCACCATGCCCGGCTATTCTTTTTTTTTTTTTTTTTTTTTTTTTTTTTTGTGGTACTGGGAGTGGAACCCAGAGGCTTTAAAATAGGTCTGCGCTATACTCCCAGACCTATTTTATAGTTTATTTGGAAACAGGGTCTCACTAAGTTGCTGAGAGCCTCACTAAGTAGCTGAGGCTGGCTTCGAACCTGTGCGATCATCCGGTCTCAGCCTCCCAAGCGCGGGGATTACAAGCGTGCGCCACCACGCCCGGCTATTTTTTATTCTTTATTTTGAAACAGGGTCTCACTGAGGTGCAAAGGGCCTCACTAAGTATCTGAGGCTGTCTTCGAACCATGATCTTCCGGTCTCAGCCTCCCACATGCCGGATTACAAGCAAGTGCCACCACGCCCAGCTCTTCTCATTTCATTATTTAAAAAGACTGGGGAGGAATGCCCTAAACAGCCTCCTTTCCTGAGTCTCTACTAACATGCACACACCTCAGAATGAACATTCCCGGGGGCTAGGACTTTGTCCAGTACTCGGCAGGGGCTTCAGCCCCTAGAACAATAAAGAATACTCCAGGTAACCACAGAGCTCAGGGGCTATCAGTTGTGGGAGGGTGGGGCGGGAGGGTTTGGCAGTGAGACCTGGGACCTGTGGGAGTGGGCTAGGACAGAAAGGGAGGCAGGGATGACCAATTCGAGATAAAGGGAGAGAGACAAGGAAGGAAGCAAGAAACGACTTAGCATCACATTTGGGTTTTTTTTGTTTTTGTTTTGCTTTTTTAAATTTTTGTTTATTTTTGCAGTACTGGGGACCAAACCATCCTCAACCCTTATTATTATTATTTTTATTTGTGGTACTGGGGTTATTTGAACTCAGAGGCATTCTATCTCCAAGTTATAAGTCCAGCCTTTAACAATGTTTGTTTGTTTGTTTTGAAACAGGGTCTCAGTAGGTTGCTGAGAGTCTTGCTAAATTGCTGAGGCTGGTCTTGAACCAGCGATGCTCCTCTATCACCCTCCCGAGTACTGGGATTATATGTGTGCACCACCACGCCCAACTTTTTTTTTTCTTGAGGGTTTGGGGATGGAACCCAGGGACATTTGACCTCCAAGATATACCCTCTGCCCTATTTTTTATTCTTTATTTTGAAACAGGGTCTCACTGAGTTGCGGAGCACCTCACTAAGTAGCTGAGGCTGTCTGCGAACCGTGATCCTCCAGTGTCAGCCTCCCAAATGCTGGGAGTACAAGTGTGCGCCACCACGCCCGGCTCCCAACTTTTTATTTTTATTTTGAGGCAGAGTCTCACTAACTTGCCCAGGCTAGCCTTGAATTCAATCCTCCTGCCTCAGCTGTGGAGTGGCTGGATGATGGTCCTGCACCACAGTTTAGAACCACAGTTTGCCCGGCAGAACCAGCTGTTCTTGCCTCTGTTTCTCCAAGACTTGGGCTACCAGGGTGCGGGTCCATACTGGCTGTGGTGCGAGGGCTCTCGGCCACGGGGTGGCCACTGAGGTGCAGCACAAGTTGAGGTTTCCAGGGTGAACCCTGGACTGTGGAAGGACACTGTCTCCTAAAGTCTGACAACTGTCCTGAAGCAGAGGCAGGGTGGAATAGGAGGTCCCAATTCAATTTCACTTTGAAAAAAGTGTGAGTAGGGAGAATCAGAGCAGGGACAGGGCGCCAGGAGTGTGCCATGGGGAGTGGGTTGGCTTGTGTGGAGAGCCAGGGCAGGGGGAGCTGGGAGCTGAAACTTGGAGCCCACTGTACCCTCCAGCTTAATGGTCTGACCCCTCCTCCTTTCAGGACCCCAAGTCTCATGGGGACAGAGGATGACTATGCATACGGAAGGTCTAGCTGCTGCCCGCCACCCCCACCGGGCAAGGGGCTCAGCGGTGCCCTGCAGTACAGCCTGACAAGGGGGACGGTAGGACCCAGGGGCCAAGACTGGGCCTGTAGTCAGAGGGCGGGAGCAGGGGAGGTTAGGGGGAGGGCTTTGGCTTCCTTTTCTCTCTCTCTTTTTTTTTTTTTGGTGGAGCTGGGGCGCTCTCCGGAAGCTTTTCCAACTTTCCAGAAGTTTCTTGGGACAGGCAGGAGGGGGTGGGGAAAGCCATATATAGATCCTAGGCCTGGGGCAGCAGGCGGAGATTAGCATCGTCTGCAGTTCCAGTGAGACTCCATCCCGGAGCAGCCAGCCCGGCCCAGGTGAGGGGCAGGGGCGGCAGGGGAGTGCCTAGCAGTCAGGGGTTGCTCAAGGGACTGAGAAGGGAGCCCCAGACTAGAGTCCTAGGCACTTGGGGAGTGCCTGAGAGTCCCGGTTGAGAGCTTGGGGCCTGGCCGCAGTGCAGCAACACAGAGGCCTTGGGTAGAGGGGGGCGGGATTGGTGGTGAGAGTGGGGAGACGGTGCACTAAGAGACGGCTGGAAAAGGTGCAGCACCCCGAGAAGTTCTGGGAGGGGGCTGTTCTGGGAGGGGGCTGGTGGCATGGGGGAGACTGTGGCCCACGTCAGGGTAGTGAGCCGAATTCTTTGCAGAAACAGAGGGAGGAGGAGCTGGGGACAGCAGGGATGGCGACCGGCCAGCTTTGCAGCTAGAGGTACCTCCAGTTTTGGGGTGGAGGCCCAGGGCTCAGTAGTGACAAGTAGGAGGCCCAGCCTCCTCCCAGGCTTGATGGGGGACATCTGAAAGGAAGTGATTTAGTCTTGGCTGGGTCCTGGCTCCTGGGGTCCTTCTCTTTGAGAGGAATCCGCAAGGTGACTCCATTTCCCGAGGAGCGGCGTGTGTGGGTGTTGGCAACTGAGCGAAGGACCTGAGCAGCCCTGCTGCACCTCCCCCTCGAAAGGGTCGCGGTGGGGTCTGCATCCCCTAGTGGAGGTGGGGGGCTGACTGGGGAGATGCGAGTCACCCCTCCTAGCTCTGTCCACCGACCTGGTTCCTCCAGCAGGGCTAGGGCTTCTTCGCAGGCGGAGGGACATTCCTCTGGGGCCTGGAGAAGAGGGGGAATGAAAGGAAGCACTTCCAGCCGGGCCTCACGTCCTGGCCCCTCCTCCCTGTTTCCTGCTGGTCCCTCTGGCCCGCAGGGCCCCATTGGAGGCCTGGAGCCACTGGGGGCTTCGTGGCTGGCTGGGGCCACACCCTCGGGCCTCAGAGGGTTCCTGGCCCATCCCCCCCTTCCTGCCCGCTTTTGTCTCTGACCTCCGGGATTCCCCCGCAGATTTTTCTGTCCTGGCTGTGTAACTGGACACCACTTGCGGCCCTCAGGAGGGCAGTAAGTGTTTGTGAGAGGAAGGAGCCCTAGCTAGGAAGCCTTGACCCCTACTCATCCCCAAGGGACCTGTGCACATTGAGGTCCCAGGAGATCTGGAAGGGTGCACTTTGGGGGCTGGGCCTGGCAGGCCCCTGCTCCCCCATCTCCCCTCTGTGGGGTCCCATTCTCTTGACTCTTCTGTTTTCTTTCAGAATGAAAAAGGCAGGCATTGACCTCCCCCTGAGGCAGTTTCAAGGTACTTTAGACCCCTCAAGTGTTTTGAGACCCTCTGGTGGCCCCAGCATCTCCTCCCCTTCCTTCTCAGCCCCAGCTCCGTCCAGCGGGCTGTGGGCACAGCCTTGGGCCTTGCGATCCTCTATTTTCCTTAGTGGGGTGGTAAACTAACCGAGGCCCGAGGGCTGGCACTTCTCTGTGGAGAGATGGGCTGGGCTGTGGGAGGCTGGCCTGCTTGCAGGGACTTGCCTTCCCCCATTCCTGCTGCTGGTTTAACAGGGCCTCCCAACTCCCCCGGAACGCGGAATGCAGATGGAAACCAAGGGCTGGGAGGCTGCTAGCATCTCCTGGAGCCCAGGCCTGTGTCCCCCATGGAAGCCCCCCTCTGCTGGCCTGCAGAGATAATTCAGCCTCCTGCCTGCCACGTCACCAGGAGCAGGAGCTGTGTGGCTGCCTGAGGAATCCAAAGTAGTCATTTGGAGCTTTCTTGAGAAGCCCCTCCCAGCGCTTTGAGGTTCTGGCTGGCTGAGGGTGGGGGCTGTGGAGATGGAGGCTGCCACGTGGCAGGCTGAGTCCTCCACCCTTCCTCCTAAGGAAGGGGTGCTGGCAGCCCCTGAAGCCCCTTCTGAGCTCTGGCCTCAGCTGCCTGGATGCGAGGTGGCCTTTAAAAAAATAAAAAATAAATTTTTTTTTTTGATGCTCAGGTTTGAACCCAGGGGTGTTCTATCTTTAAGCTATACCCTTAGGCCTGTTTTACCTTCTATTTTGAAACAGGGTTTGGCTAAGCTGCTGAGCGTCTTGCTAAAGTGCTAAGGCTGGCCTTGAACCTGGGATCCTCCTGTCTCAACCTCCCAAGTACTAGGATTTAAGTAGGGAGGCTGAATGCTGTTCAGGCATAATGTTTAGTAATGCTCCATTTTACTCCCACAAATGTCCTTGTTTATACAATAAATTATATGGTTACTTTGCCTTTGAGGCCCTAGGTCTGGTAGGGAGGGAGTCAGGCTGGGAGGGAGGAGGCCTGGGGCCTACACTGGGCCTGGTACTCCCCTCCCCTGCATTTGAACTGAGGTTGAAGAGCTGGTCTCCCTTGTCCCTTCCCCAGGCATCCGGGAGCTCTGGCCTCCCTCCTGTCCTTTCTCTCCTGGACCCTTCAGGCCCCAGGAGGCTGGGGACCTGCCTGGGATTACAGAATAGACTGTATTCCAATGTAGACTTCTTGGAAATCCCATGTTCCCTCATTCCCCAGGCCAGAGACCTGAGGGTCTTCCTCCAGGATTTCAAGTTTCAGTTTTCCTTAGGAGGATTATGAAATCAGACCTGCCAGAGCCCCAAAGTCTCTGCTTCCACCAGGGTTCCTTCTGACTTTCCCTTGGCCCTGTCTCCTCTCCTGTCCTGCTACATGAAGTAGAGGGAGAAAGGACCTGAAGGTGTGTGTGTGTGTGTGTGTGTGTGTGTGTGTGTGTGTGTGTGTGTAGAGAGCGAGCAAGCATCCTATGAATAGAGATCCTCCTCACTGGACGCCCCAGAGGGGGCCACTGGGCTTGTCCTGTGCTCCTGCTACTGGGGCCTGAGGGTAATGAGGCCTTGGAGCAGGTGGCCTGTGGCAGCGACTGTCAGTTGGGAAGGCAGAACGGGATCTGCTGTGGCTCCAGCTTCCTGCAAGGATGAACACTCCTCTGGTCAGCCTCTGGCAATGGGGGCAGGGGTCACTGCTCCACTGAGCTGAGCTATGACTCACCTTCCCCAGGATCCTGTCCTTGCTGCTCTCAGGATGCCCCCCTCCCCTATGCATTTCCAGAAGGTGTTGTTATGGGATTTCCCATCTGGTCCAGGGATTATGGGCAGATGGGTAAACTAAGTCTCAGCTAAGACAAGAGAGAGGCCTTGGACGTAGAGACCTAAACCCTTGCAAGCAAGCTGGAAAAGGGACACTGAGCTTAGGTGGGCGTGCGCGTGCGCATACACACACACACACACACACACACACACACACACAGTCACTCTAGGGACAGTACAGTGGGGCATTTGGGCTCCCTCATTTAATGAGTGAACTGACCAGTGACTCATTAACATCCCAGGGTAGAATGAGGCCTCCAGGTGGGGCAAGCCCACAGGGCTCCCTCACAGGCACCCTTTGCCCGGGGTTTGCTGTAGACCCTCAGTCTTGCTGCTGTTATCCCCCTCCCCCCACTGGAAAAGGGCCCTGAGGGCTGTGGACAATTAGAGCTGAACTCTATGAACTGCTGAGGACTCCAGGGCCGGCGAGGTGGCCCTGTCTTACCTCCACTCAGGAACAGCTGAGGCCTGTCATGCGCTTCACCCTGGGAATACAATGGGGAAACAGACTGGCTAGTTTCCTGTCCTAGAGGCCACAGCCTAGTTAGCAACAACAACAACAACAAAAAAGGCACACAAATAAACATAAGTGTTGTTGTTCAATACAGGAAATCAATAGGGTGGTTGGGTGGTGACTTGCTGGGAGCTCTGCTTTGGACAGGAAGGGCAAAGAAAGTCTGACAGACTGGGCAGCCTTGAGTCAGGCCTGGGCTTCCAGAACCTTGGGCTCCCTGGCATCCACCTCTAGGGGCCTTGGTGGCAGCGAGCAGGCTGGGGTTGGTTATTGGGAGAAAGACATTGGGCTACAAGGCATCTCTCTCTCTCTCTCTCTCTCTCTCTCTCTCTCTCTCTCTCTCTCTCTTTCTCTTTCTCCCTCCCTCTCTCCATCCCTCCCTCCTAGGTCTCCTGCGGTGCACACAACACACCTCCCAGCCATGCGCTGCCTCCTGCTCCTGGGCGCCCTCTGCCTCCTGGCCTTGGCCCTGGCAGCTGAGGTGAAGAAACCCCCTGCGGCGGCAGCGCCGGGCACCGCCGAGAAGCTGAGCTCCAAGGCGGCCACCCTGGCGGAGCGCAGCGCCGGCCTGGCCTTCAGCCTGTACCAGGCCATGGCCAAGGACCAGGCGGTGGAGAACATCCTGCTGTCGCCCGTGGTGGTGGCCTCGTCGCTCGGGCTGGTGTCTCTGGGCGGCAAGGCGGCCACGGCGTCGCAAGCCAAGGCGGTGCTGAGCGCCGAGCAGCTGCGGGACGAGGAGGTGCACTCTGGCCTGGGCGAGCTGCTGCGCTCGCTGAGCAACTCCACGGCGCGCAACGTGACCTGGAAGCTGGGCAGCCGCCTGTACGGGCCGAGCTCCGTGAGCTTCGCCGACGACTTCGTGCGCAGCAGCAAGCAGCACTACAACTGCGAGCACTCCAAGATCAACTTCCGCGACAAGCGCAGCGCCCTGCAGTCCATCAACGAGTGGGCCGCGCAGACCACCGACGGCAAGCTGCCCGAGGTCACCAAGGACGTGGAGCGCACCGACGGCGCCCTGCTCGTCAACGCCATGTTCTTTAAGCGTGAGTCGGGGTCAGAGCGAGTTTGGGGTGGCGGGGCTCCCCCTCCAACCGGGAACCCCTGAGCCAGTGTTCCCTGCGCTGAGTTCTTCACGGCTCCTCTGTAACACGCACAACAGCCTGCAAAGGCAGGACCGGATCAAACCCTTTTTACATACTAGAACCCGGATTCAGAGGGGAAGCCGGGTGGTATCTAAGGGGAGGGGGCAGGGAGCCAGTCCTACCTACCACATTTCATCGAATGAAAGGGCTGTTGCTTATATGTGTTGGGATCAATAAAATTCGGTAATCAAGCTAGGTGTGGTGGCGCACATTTGTAACCCCAGCATTTGAGAGGCTGAGACAGTTGGATCGTGGTTCTCAAAGTCCAGTGTACGCAGTCGGAGGGGGCCGTGGGCTGCCCTTGTGTCCACGGGACGTGGATCTCTGACCCCGTGTTCTGTCTCTGCTGTCTCTACAGCACACTGGGATGAGAAGTTCCATCACAAGATGGTGGACAACCGTGGCTTCATGGTGTCTCGTTCCTATACGGTGGGCGTCACGATGATGCACCGGACAGGTAGGTGCCTTGCAGAGCAGGAGGTCAAGGTGGGCGTCCCGGGTGCTCAGGGTCTGGCCCACGCAACTGTCCGCAGCATGTCCAGAGTCCTCTGCTCTTCGCCCAGGCCTCTACAACTACTACGATGACGAGAAGGAGAAGCTGCAGGTCCTGGAGATGCCCCTCGCCCACAAGCTCTCCAGCCTCATCATCCTCATGCCCCACCACGTGGAACCCCTCGAGCGCCTCGAGAAGCTGCTGACCAAGGAGCAGCTGAAGGTCTGGATGGGGAAGATGCAGAAGAAGGCTGTCGCCATCTCCCTGCCCAAGGGTGTGGTGGAGGTGACCCACGATCTGCAGGTGAGGGCCGGCCCCCCTGGGGCCTGGGGGGGGCAGCTTTGATGCTTGTTGCCAGCTCAGCAGGTGTGTCCTGTACCCTCTGGGTGTCCAGGCAATACTGACTGTTCTGGGGGGACTCGGGAGGAGGTGTGGGCCTGCCTGCCCCCGGGCAGATGATAATCCTATCAGACAAATACCGTCAGATGTAGAAAGATGCTGTGTGACGGGCATCTTGCTACACACTTCATGTATGTTAAACTCTCTGAATCCTCAAACCACCTCATTAGGGAGGACTATAAACTTCAGCTGAGAGATGAGGAAGCTGAGGCTCCCTCCAAAAGGTTAAGTAGCCTGTTGAGTGTGGCGGTGCACATCCGTAATCGCAGGCCCTGGGAGGATGAGATAGGAGGGTCACAGATTTGAGGCCAGCACACTGTAATTTAATGAGAGTAACTTAGCCAGGGCCTGTTTCAAAACAAAAAATAAAAGGAGCTGAGGTTCTATCTTAGAGGTAATCAATCCCAGTACCACAAAACAAAAGGAAGATAGGCTGGTTAAGTAGCTTGTCCTAGTCAGCTAGCTCTTTGGGTAAGTAATTGAGACATCTCATATCCAGGCCAGGTCACTGCACTGGTCTGGGCGTCTTGAGGTCCCAATTTAGAGATTGCTCAGGCTGGAGGATTACCCACCATACAACAGAGCAGACAACTGGGTTCCTAAGGATGGCTAGACACCTGGCACACCTGCTCAAGAGGATTTCCTCTCATAGCCAGCCCGGGTGGTGGGCAGAGGCTCCGAGAAAAGCAGCGACTCCCCAAGGCCCCACTGACTCTACTGGCTTGTAAGTGGGGAGCTGTAGTGAGACCCCTAGGTAAAGATGTAGGGTGGCTTTTCTGTTGATCAGGGGGAGGAAAGTTTGCCCTACTCAAAAGAGAAAACGTTCATCCCATTCTTGCTTCGGATGCAAGATAGTTCCCTGGCAGGTTCCTCACCCACAGAGCTCAGGGAGGAAGCTTGGATGGGAAGGGGGCTCAGGCTCCAAACCAGACACTAGTGGGCCTCTCCTTGTTTCTCCTGTGTCTTCTGAACTCTCAGTAAAGAATAGCCACCAGTCCATGGGGCAGATTGACTTGGGAAGTTCGAGGTGACTGACTTGTGCAGGTCATCAGGACTAGACTTAGCTGTGTCTACCTAGACACTGGTATCAGGTGTCCTGAGACTCTGGTCCCAGGCCGGGACCTGGCAGGGAGGCGAGACTGTTCTGTGGAAGCCTGGGCCTGGAGGTTGCTGTGCACTCAGCTGGTAGACTGACATCTCTTTAACACTGAGCAAGGAAGAGTCCTGGACAAGGGTCTTGCCTTCCTGGGACTTCAGGCCAGGTGAAAGGGATAGACAGGCCCAGACACTACTAAAGAGAGGGAAGTCCAGGGCACTGAGACTGAGGGAGGCACTGCTTGGCCCTGTGGGCTAGGAAAGGCTTTTTAGAAAAGGTGGTATCTAGCTGGGCATGGTGGTGCATGCTTGTAATCCTTGCGCTTAGGAGGCTGAGACAGGAGGATCGCACAGGTTCGAAGCCAGCCTCAGCTACTTAGTGAGGCTCTCAGCAACTTAGTGAGACCCTGTTTCCAAATAAAATATAAAATAGGTCTTTGGGTTCCACCCCCAGAACCAAAAAAAAAAAAAAAAAAAAAGAAAAGGTGGTATCTAAAGAGTCTGAAGGGAGAGGGAGAGAGGCCAGCATGTGCCAAAGGGATAGGGTCTAAGACTAATGTGCAGATATGAGCTTCACACGCAAGAGCTGTATTTGAGCCAGGCATGGTGGTGCATGCTGATAATCCCAGCACTTGAGAGGCTTAGACAGGAAGATCACTGGCTCAATATCAGCCTCAGCAACGTCACAAGACTCTCAGCAACCTAGTGAGTCCCTGTTTCAAAACAAAAAGTAAAAAGGGCTGCCTCTCAATTTAATACCCAGTACTACACACACATAAAAGATTTCTTTTTGGCATCCTAGGGCTATGCAAAGCCATGGAAAGGTGTATGTATGTACATTAACTTTTTGCTATGAAACATAATAAAAATCTATTTAAAATACATTAGTGAGGCCAGGCATGGTGGCACACGCTTATAAACCCAGCATTTAGAAGGCTCAGGTGCCCATTGCCCAGCTTGGCCCTCGTCACACACAGCCTGTAGTAATTTGTCTGTGCCCCCACCATCAAGTTATTTTGAAACAAACCCAGGCACCATATCGCTCTGAACAGGTTTCAGCCCAGAGTGATGAGGACATAGCTATCCTTCCGTCAATCTTTCTCAAACTTGAGTGTACCAGGAATCACATGGGGATTTCACTCTTTTTTTTTTTTTTTTTTTGTGGTACTGGGGTTCCTGGAAGCCCTTCTACTTCCGGGGTACACTCCCAGACCTATTTTATATTTTTGAAACAGGGTCTCTTACGCCAGCAAGGCTGGCTCCGAACCAGCGCAATCCTCCTGTCTCCGCCTCCCAAGCGCGGGGATTACAAGCGTGCGCCACCATGCCCGGCAACATGGGGATTTCTTAAGAAGGACCCGGGCCTACCCAGAGATTCCGATTCCTTGGGTCTGGGCTGTGGTCAGGGAACCTACGTTAGGATCTGCTCCTGAGGTTTGCCTGTCCCTGAAGCACACTTCAAAAAGTGCAGCCTGAGGTCCTGGACAGTGCCAGGGAGCAACCCTGACTTGCTTTTCTGAGCCTCCGTTTTCTCATCTGTGAAGTGAGAGCAGAGGCCCTCGCAGGGAGGGGTCCAGTGAGAACGAAGGAAACAGGTGTGAAGTGCCCAGCGTTGACCCTGGCCCACCGAAGGTGGACAGGGAGTGGCCAGCTCTTCTCAGAGGAGTGGCCGGGGTGGTGTGGGTGGAGGGTGAGGGTGCAGGAGTTTTGTGTGCTGTGGCCTCACCTGGCATCTTGGTCCCATAGAAACACCTGGCTGGGCTGGGCCTGACCGAGGCCATCGACAAGAACAAAGCAGACCTGTCACGCATGTCGGGCAAGAAGGACCTGTACCTGGCCAGCGTGTTCCATGCCACCGCCTTTGAGTGGGACACAGAGGGCAACCCCTTTGACCAGGACATCTACGGGCGTGAGGAGCTGCGCAACCCCAAGCTCTTCTACGCCGACCATCCCTTCATCTTCCTGGTGCGAGACACCCAGAGCGGCTCCTTGTTGTTCATTGGGCGCCTGGTCCGGCCTAAGGGTGACAAGATGCGAGACGAGTTGTAGGGCCCCCGGGGGGGCACAGGATGACAGGAGGCAGCAGAAGGCTCCTGAGACACTTGGGTGCTATTTGGGGGGGTGGGTACCAGCCTTGGATGTCCCGTGGGATGGGGGTGCAATAACAGCAGGTTTCCCATGTGTCTGAGTGGCTCTTCCCAGCCAGAATCCATTCTGCTTGGACCTGGGCCCCTAGGTACCATGGTGCTGAGCCCAACCTACCTACCGTGGGGCCTGGGTGGTTAGACATCCTGCCCTGCCCTCAAAGTCTGAATCCAGCTGCCTCCACCAGCCAATCAGTGTTCACTTCTCTAGCCAAGTGCTTTCGTATCTGTGAGACAGTTGAACTGGGGTTGGAGAGCTCAGCCCAGCCCTCTATGACTCTCCTACCACCCAGCCCCTCCCCAGCTCTCTCAAACTCTCCCAATGTCCTTCAACCACAAAACTAGGTGCTGTAGCCCCTGGGACCAGGCACCATAGAGTGGCCTTAGCCCAGGTAGGGGGAATAGGAGAACAGCTCACAGGAGGGGCTCCTGAGCAGACCCTGCTAGAGATTCATTGCATTTGACAACATGGGAGAGAATTTTTAATTTTTTCCCCTTTTTTAGTTTTTCAAAGATGGGGAGGGAAGGGAAAACATGAGCCTTTTTTTTGCTGTCAAAACAAGAACTTATTTGTACAATTTGTTTTTTTCAATAAAACTTTTCCAGTTAAATCTTGGAGCATGAAGAAGGTTGGATCAGGTTGGATCAATTGGATCAGATTGGATCAATCCCATGTCATTTTCCCGGGGGACAAAGACTCCTTGTGTTTAACAGCCCATCAGGCCCTGCAGTGCAGGCAGATAATGTAGCCAATGGCCCACTGCTACTGAATGGAGCTGGCTCTGGGGCCCAATGACAGTGCTGGACCCAGAGCCCAGGTGCCCTGGCCCTGCTACGCAGACCACTGTATTGCAAGCTGACCTCATCCAGAAGGTCAGAGGATAGATCAGGTGCCGCCTAGCAGGTTGGCCAATTGGGGGTGGGCTTCAGAAAGAAGGGGCTCATAGGGCCCTTGCTTCGGTGGCCCAGTGTCTGGAGTTTGTGGCAGGGGAGGAGGAAGCCAGCCCGGTCCCTCTGACACCATCCTCATCGTCGACTCTTAGGTCCTTAGTGGCCCTGACATCATCATGCCTTAGAGGGACAGGCATGCACAGGACAAGAGACCTGTGGCCAGGCAGGCAGAAGAACAGAGGAGATTGGATTTGAGCCCCAACTCTGCTACCAGCCGGCTGTGTGGTCTGGACAGAGCACCCCACCCTCCCCGGGCACCTCTGCTTTCCCTCTGCCATCAACTCTGGCCTGGGGGTTGTTGGTCCAGGAAAGGACCCAACCCTTTACCTGGAATTGGCGGTCCAGGAGCCCCCCAAAAGTCAACAAGGCTGGCTGCATAAGGATCACCTGACTCCTGTTACTGGCACATGGAGTTTTACTAAAATGATTCATAGTGCCAGGTCTATCTTGCACTGTGAACTCAATGAATTTGAATATTTAGCTCCTTCTGTTCCTAAGTTTGTTCCCCTGCCTCAAGGCCTGGTATTCTTTCAGCCTGGTAAGCTGCTTTTGCAGATCTTTGCAGGGCTGGGTAGCTTTTTTCCCCTTCCTTTGGTACTGTGAATTGAATCCAGAGGTGTTATAACTCTAAGGTACATCCCCAGCCTTATTTATTTATTTTGGTGGTACTGGGGATTGAACCCAGGGGCTTTCTGTCTCTGAACCACACTCTTAGCCGTATATATATATATATATATTTTTTTTTTTTAGTTTTGAAACCAGGTCTCACTAGGTTGCTGAAACTGGCTGAGAATCTATGATCTTCCTGTCTCAGCTTCCCAAGTATTGGGGTTACATGTGTGTGTCATTATACCTGGCTTTTTTTTTTCTTTTTGTCATTCAGAACTTTCCTCAGATATCCTCTGCTTGGAGAAGCCTTCATCGACCACCCAGCACAGCCAGCCCCACTCCTGCTTTAGCTTCCCTGCCATGTTTTTTTTTTTTTTTTTTGCAGTACTGGGTGTGGAATCCAGGGGCATTCTACCTTCGAGCTACACCCCCAGCCCTATTTGTTATTCTTTATTTTGAAACAGGGTCTCATTGAGTTGCAAAGAGCCTCATTAAGTAGTAGCTGAGGCTGTCTTTGAACTGCTATCCTCCTGTCTCAGCCTCCCAAATGCTGGGATTACAAGCATGCACCACCACACCTGGCTTGTTTTCTTATTTTACTGACCTTTGCACTGCACCACCATCCACTATCTGTGCGCCTTCCCCGCCCGCCCCTCTTAACACAAGCCTGGATGCTCTGTAAGAATTGGGGCCATGTCTGTCCATCGCACCTACATTCTGCATCATACACCTACAGGCACTGGAAACATACTTGCTGAGTAGGTGAAAGGGCCGTTCTGGAAGGGAACAGAGGCTTTGGAAGTTCAGAGGAGGAAGCCATGGCTGCGTGAGGAGAGGGAAGACGGCTCCCAGGGACCGGGTGACCGGTGAGCTGCTGCCTTGAAGGGCAAGTAGACATTCCCCGGTCAGAACAACGATTTTAGTAATAGCAGCTGGTGCCACTTTTGTGCCTTGCTCCCTACTAGGTGCCAACTACTTGACATGTCATTTTATCCAAGCCTTCTACTGCTTGGCTAGGCAGGTGGGGAAACGGTTGGAAGAGATGCTGAGGCCCCTCACCAGTGGGGGCTGGGCTGCAGTTTCATCTAGTTGGGTAGTTGCTGCTGCCTCCAGCCACACAGGAAGGGCAGGAGAGGAACTGGCCAGATTCTAACAATAAAGGTGCCAAGCAAAGTGGTCTTTTTTTTTTAAGCTGGATCTCATGTTGTTGTTCAGGCTGGCCTTACACTCCTGGGCTCAAACCATCCTCCTGCCACAGCCTCCTGTGTAGTGGGGACTATAGGAGTGTCAGTGTCACCATCATCTTCCCCTGCTGGGAAGTCATTCTAATTCCTCAGACTGAGCACTGGATGAGAACCTGGCTTCTGCCTCTGAAGCTCAGCCTGCAACAGCTCCCCCGCCAGGTGGGAAGCAGCAGTGAGATGAGCCAGGGGTACCCAGATCATAGGCCCTCCCTGCAGCACAGGTTGGGCGGTTTCAGCCGGAGTTCCTGGAGGAGGATGGAAGGTGCTGGGGGGAGGAGTGGGGGTGTGCCCGCACCCATTCCCTTCTGCGTGGAGCTTACTGCCGCCTGGAGGCCATTGGAAGATCGCCCTGTTAATTCTCACCACTGTGCTTGTTAATGTCTCAGAGAACGCAGAGCCTGTTGGATTGTGAGGGTCTCAGATGTGGGTGCGAGTGGGGGAGAAGGATTAGCCCTCCACTGAGCTCTCGCAATGGGCTTGGCTCTGCCTTGTATGACCTCATTTAACTCTCAGAGCTTCCTTAAGGAGCAGCTGTGTTGTAGGTGAGAATGCTGGAGCTCAGAAAGGGGAATGGCCAGCCCGAGGCCACCCAGCAGGTCAGTGATAGCCTGGCTCCCAGGGGAACCCGGTCTCCTGCCTGTAGAGGAGAAAGCTACTGAAATGGGAGAGCTCTGAGGTCCACAGTTCATAGGGGCAGTCACCAGTGGGGCTCTACATCACCTTTACCCCAGTGTCTGCAGCATGGGGCTCGTTGTTCCGAGTCTCCAGCGGTAACCTCCGTCAGGCCCTCGTCTGCCCATGTCCTGCATCCCCATACGATGCTCAGCACACAGGAGGTGCCTAGAAATGCTCAAACAAGCGATGCTGGTAGTAGGTGGAAGCTAGGAATATTACTTCAGAGCGCCGCAGTCCTTGCTTTTCTGCATGGAGAGTATTTAAACAGAAAGCACCAACAGGGAACATAAGAGACTGATGCAGAGAAGTGATGGCACTGTGTGAGGAGGGCCATAGTAAAGGAGGGCATTATATCCCAGAGAAAAGCCTCTGGAACGGACCATTTTCCACGGTTGAAAATGGATTGGGTCAAAGTGGTTACACTCCAGAGCAGGTCTGCTGCAGTCAGTTCCCCTGGCGTCTCAATGTGGTGAGTTTTATTCATCCTGGAAACCTTTCCCCCTAACACATATGCATTTGGGGAGGTCACTGTCTCTTCTACACCTTAGTATTCTGCGTGCACAGACCTCTTCCAGGGGTCTGTGTTGTCTCTGCCCCCTTCCCATGGAAGGGGGGCTCAGTGGAGCTCTGCAGGGAGGTTTGGCTTTCTGACAACTCTGCTCTAAGTCCACCCACAACTACCCTATCTGCTAAAGTCTAACTAGCTACCTAACAATGTTCTGATGCTTAAAGGCAGAGGTATCAGAACCTGACGGTCCTAACATACACACCAGTTCTGTCTCCCTCACAGTGTGACCTTGGACCAGTTACTTAACTTCTCTGAGCTTCAGTTCCCCCAGCAGTTAAGATGGGAATGATGACAGTGCTGACCTCATAAGGTTGTAGTGAAAGTTAAAAGAGGTAACCCACAGGATGTGGCAAATAATATGTGACCCATAAGTATGAACTGCTAATAAGAGGTAATGGTAATTCAAGCATGTACAGCAGAGCTGGGATTCAAGCCCACATCTCTTCAACTATGAAGCCCAATTATTTCCATTATGCCTTAGCGCCTTGGGTTCTGGCTGGGCTGCACTGTCAGGGGAGGCTCATGGAAGAGAGAAGCTAGAGCTGAATAGAAAGGAAAGAGACCTTCCAGATGAGAGGGTCAGCTGGAACAGAGGCACGGCAGCTGGGGTGTGCAGAGCGAGCTGGGAACAGGGTGGGGGCACTGGGTGAGCATGGTGGGGAGGCCCCAGGACTCAAAGCCAGGTTAGCGGCATTCACAGGAAGTCATTCCTCATCCCTCTGCAGCACCTCTGCAGCACCTTCTTCTCACCACCCTGGTTCCTTGGGCTCATGTTGTCTCCTCTGCCTGGTTTGCACCTCTCTAAAACCAGCCTGTGGAGCCCCTCCACACTTTCCTGCCACACCCAGCTGTTTCCTAGATTGTGTGTGTGTGTGTGTGTGTGTGTGTGTGTGTGTGTGTGTATGTGTGTGCAGTCAACCTCCGAGCTACACCCCTGCCCTATTTTTTTTTTTATTCTTTATTTTGAAACAGGGTCTCACTGAATTGCAAAGGGCATCGCTAAGTAGCTGAGGCTGTCCGCGAAACATGATCCTCCGGTCTCAGCAGAGACAAGAGGATCGCGGTTCGTGGCCAGCCTCAGCTACTTTGTGAGGCCCTTTGCAACTCAGTAAGACCTTGTTTCCAAATAAAGAAGAAGAAAAAATAGGGCTGAGGGTATAGTTCGGAGGTAGAATGCCCCTGGGTTCCATTTCCAGTACCACACACAGACAAAAAAAAAAGAGTAGGTGGTTTGGTGAGTGAGGGGAACAGGGGGATGACTTGGCGGGGGGGGGGGGGGGGGAAGGTCAGGATTGCAGGGCCTCTGCGGGATGAGCTTGGGTGTGGATGGCTGCAGGGGTCCCTAGTAAAACTGGGCAGGCTCTCGGAGCTCCTTAGCCAAGACTGGTGGGGTGGACGTGGAGTGGAGGAGCCAGGCGGCCCCTGGCTTGGGCTGGGGGCAGCCATAGTAGTAACCTCTGTGTATTCTCAGGATGAGAAGCCTCCTGGAATCGTGAGGCTATGGGAAAAAGACTAATCCGATTTGCTGACAACCCAAGGGGGCTCCAACTGTGCTTAATGTGAGTCAGCAAAAACAAAGAAATGTGCTATTTCTTACACCCTGAGGCAGGATTATAAATTGTAATCTGTGTGAGGGAAGAGGGTGTGGCTATAAAGTGGGCAGAGCCACTATTTCTTTAGCAGAAAGAGTGGACAGAGCTCTGATGGATTGGAAGTGGAGGGTGGGAAATTGGTGCAAGAAACGGTTTCAAGTTCTGGCTGAGAACGAGGTCAGCTGTGGTACTTCCTCTACGCGATCCATCCACTCCGCGAGACTCTCGAAGGTATCCCTCGCGGCCGACCTGGGTTCTGTTCCTGCCCGCTATCCACTGGGACCATCTCTTAGCCACCTTCCTAGGCCCCGGGATGCGAAGCGATGCGGGAAACCCGGCAGGTGTTCGTGGAGGGGGATCCCTGTGTGAGACAGTGGCCTTTCCTGGATCAGCCGCTGGGGGCGCCAGCGAGGCCTCGGCCCAGCTCTGGGGGTCGGCTGGCCGGGCTGGAGGTGCTCCGGCCTTCACCTGGGCAGCGGGCGGGGGCCGGCTTGGGCCCCGCCAGTGCCAAGGTCCCTTTCACACACTCGCGGGCGGGACATCGTCCTTTTCATGGGCTTGATCTGTCCCAAGGACCCAGGGCCCGACCGAGCCAAGGCCGGGCTGAGGGTGTGCGTGCGCGGAGGGCGGGCCTGGGCCGGGGATGGGCGGGGTACCGCCGGAGATCCCGCCCTGGGCGGGGCTGGTGGGTGGTGACCTGCTCCGAGCCTGGGCATCTTCGGGATGGGATGGGCGTTGGGGCTGGACGCCGGCCCTCGGGGTCGAATTTCCCCTGAGTCAGCAGTGGGACCTCCCCTTTCAGAGACCTCCGCCTCCCGCGCAAAGTCGCGGCAGACCCACTGGTCCGCGAAGACTGAGACCACGGGTGCTGTGGAGGGGCTGGGACCCCGCTGCGAAACCCCGGGGCCCTGAAGTCTGCATCTGAGAGGGTCGCGAGAGTGCAGTCCACGTTCCTCCTCTTCTGGCCCAGGCCCAGTGTATAGAAGGCCCCGTGCCTCGCTGGCTTGCTGGGCCTTTCCCTGCAGTGCAGAGCTGGCTGGGGAGTGGGAAGGGGACACAGCTGCAGTTTATCTATATAGTGGGGCAGTCATCAGCACTAATTGAGCTGAGCTCCTTGAAGTGGTGATGGGGCTTTAAAAATGACTTTCAGGCGGGGCGTGGTGGCGCACGCTTGCAATCCCCACGCTTGGAAGGCGGAGACAGGAGGATCGCGCAGGTTTAAGCCAGCCACACTGGCTTAAGAGACCCTGTTTCCAAATAAAATATAAAAAAAAAATAGGTCTGGGAGTGTAGCTCGGAGGTAGAACGTTTCCATCCCCAGTACCACCAAAAAAAAAAAAAAAAAAAGACTTTCAGGTTGGGCATGGTGGGCACCTTGTAATCCAGTACTTGGGAGGCTGAGACAGATGGAGTGCAGGTTTGAGGACAGCCTCAGCAATTTAGCAAGACCCTCAGCAATTTAGCAAGATCCGATTTCAAGCTAAAAAACAAAGCTGGGTGTGGTGGCCCACATCTGTAATCCCAGTAGTTGGGAGGCTGAGAAAGGAGAATCACAGGTTCGAAACCATCCTCAGCAATTTAGCAAGGCTCTCAGCACCTAGTGAGACCTTGATTAAAAATAAATAAATAAATAAATAAATAATAATAAAATGAAAGGGCTCAGGGTGTAGCTCGGAGGTAAATGCCCCTGGGTTCAATCCTCAGTACGACAATCAATCAATAAATGAAGAAAAAAAAATACAAAGGGCTAGGGTGTAACTTGGAAGTAGAATGCCCCTGAGTTCAATTCTCAGTACCCTCAAAAAAGAGCTTTCATAGGCATAGGCATACCCTTCTGTGGGGACAATAGGAGATGCTCCCTGGCCTAGTCAGATCCTTGAGGGTTTTGGGTTTTATTTTTTGCGGTACTGGGGATTGGACCTAGGGGCATTCTACCTCTGAGCTCCACCTCAGCCCGATTTTTTATTCTTTATTTTGAAACAGGGTCTCACTAAATTGTGGAGAGCCTCACTAGGTAGCTGAGGTTAGTTGTGAACCTGTGATCCTCCTATCTCAGCCTCCCAAGAACTGGGATTATAAGCGTGCACCACCACCATGCCCAGCTCAGGCTTTGAATCTTAGAAAGGAGGCCACCACATGACCTTGAGGCCCACACCACCTGGCAGGAACTGTCTCTGACCAAGGCTGAGCTTTGGGCCTGCTGATGGCTCCCCACTCTTCCCCCTGGTTCTCTCTCAGCCTGCCACAGGGCTGGCCCCCACCTTCTCCCTCATGTTCTGGGATTAACATGTTTTCGCCTGTAACTGGTTCTGGTTTTCTGCCTGAGACCTGTCAAGCCCTTGGTCAATTCTTCAAGCAAACCAGATCCCTTTTACTCAAGGATTTCCAGGGGGGGGGGGCTTATGCTAGCCCTCCTGGCACAGCCCTGGGTGCCCCTTCCCACCCTCCCTGGGCTGTCCAGGACCCTGGCAGAACTCTACAGTCTCTGTCTCCAGGAAGTCTCTGGCTGCCCCCAGGGATCCTCCCATCCCTGTCCTCTCAAAGCCAGGTCTTCACTTGTTCTAGGGATTCGTCCCACAACACATTTTCATAGGACTGGGATTCCTTGCTACAGTGACCCCAATCCTGCCACAGAGTGGATAAGGAAAAGTCTGCTGCAGTATAGATGAATGGCGACTTTTACTTTATCCAGAAACTTTCCGAGCTTAGCTCTTGCTGTGTTGCCCAAGCTGCCCTTGAACTAGGCTCAAGTGATCCTCCCTGCTCAGCCTCCCGAGTGGCTTAGGTCAATCGGTGTGCACCGCGATGCCTCGCTCAGGGCATTTGTTAAAAGCCCCTGGCTGAGCTGTCGTGGATACTGATGAGGATGCAGGTTTTTCTACTCATTAGTGTCCTCAGACTCATGATCACAGGCCCAGTTTTCTGAAGAAATTTGATATTTGGCTGAGCTTTAAGATTGTGCTTGTGGCAAACAGCTATCACCCAGCATTACCCTGAGCCGAATTGGGTCCCTACTTCTGTTTCATCTTCTACTCTGTCCCATCCTGGGTTCCGTGGCAGGGATTCAGTGTATCTTGCTAGGCTTTCATGGGCTTTCACCCTTGGCTTGTCCTGCCCACTTTCATGATGGATTCTGTCCTCAATCTCCTAGCATCCACTCCCACTCCCATCTTATGCTGACAGGAACTGAGCATGTTTTAGACTTTTTGGGTCCAGATAGGTGCCTGCAGGTCCTGACGTACCTACGTTCAAGTGTACATGGCATTGAGTGTACACACATCCAGTGTACATGGTATGTGTACCCTGCCCCCACAGAGCCAGAGAGAGAGACTGTTGAGCCAGAGGGACCAGTTTTATTAGATTCCAGCAAGACTATACAGCACGTGTGTCATGCAGATTAAATATGTGTCTTTGTTGCCCCTGGGAAGGGAGCACTTCCACAGCCAGCTCTTTCAATGGAATATCAAAGGATAGGAGTCAAGGGGACCCCTCAATATATTCTGTATGGGGGACAGTTGGGATCATGACTGGGGCTGGAGGTGAGACAGTGGACAGCTGGGGCCCCCTGGGACCTTGAGTCTTCAGAGGGTCAGGGGCCGTAGGACCTCGGTCCTTTGCTGGTGCTGGCACCAGAGGATCTTGATCCTTAAGAGGCACCGCGATGATAGGAACTTGACTCTTCACAGGCTCAGGGACCACAGGACCTTTATTCTTTGGAGGCTCTGGGACTACGGGACCTTGATCCTTGGCTGGTGTTAGGATAATGGGGTCTTGGCTCTTCACAGAGGCAGGGAACACAGGACCTAGGCTTTTTATAGGTGTCACAACCACAGAATCATGACCCTTCAGGAGCTCAGTGGCCATTATATCTTGATCCTTGATTGGCCTGGGAACCAGTGAACCTAGATTCTTTTCAGGCTCAGAGATCATTGGACCTTCGTTCTTTATAGGTGTTGTGACAATGGCACTGTGATCCTTCCGATGTTCTGGGACCGTGGGACCTTGATCCTTGACAGGTGCCGGGACCGTGGAATCCTTAACAGGTGCTGGGGCCACAGGACCTTGACTCTTCAGAGATGCTGGTAAAATGGAGCCTGGATCTCTTGCTGGAACCACAGGACTTTGATTCTTTAGAGGCTCTGGGACCAAGGGACCTTGGTCCTTGGTTGGTGCTGAGATCACAGAACCTTCACTATTTAAAGGCTTAGAGACCATGTGATCCTGACTCTTGACCAGTCCTGGGACCACAGGACCTTGATCCTTCGGAGGCCCTGGGACCACAGGACCTTGATCCTTCGGAGGCCCTGGGACCACAGGACCTTGATCCTTCGGCGGCCCTGGGACCACAGGACTTTGATCTTTCAGGGACCCTGGGACCACAGGACCCCGCTCCTTGTCTGGTTCTGTGGCTACAGGACCTTGGTTCTTACGTGAATCGCTGGTGGGTTGGACTGGGCTCCTGCAAAGGAGAGAAAGTTGGTCACTGTGAGGATGGAGCTCAGGCCACAGCTAGGGCAGAGCACAGATTGCCTGATAAGACTCAGCCTAGTGGAGCCTGGGCATGGCGGCTCTTGCTGGAGAGCCGTGAGGAAGGTGATTTCTGTTAGTACAGAATGTGGGGCGGGTGAGGGGGAGGCTTGGGAAGTAGTCATTCAATGTGTTTGCCAATTGATTATAACCTGCACGTGGCACGGGGCGGTGCCTCAGTGACGACGGCAGTACAGCAGCCAGGCTGCGTTGTGCAGTGGGCATCCCCGCAGCCCGTCCAGCCCACACTCCACCCAGGAGTGCTGGGCCTGACCTGGGAGCCCTGTCCTAGCTCTCTGCTCAGATAACTCTGACTTGTTTTCAGGGCCTTTTGAGATTCATTTCCCTCCTAGTACCCATTATTAGGGGTGTCCTGCTATAAGGGCAAGGGGTTCATGGCATACCAAGAAAGGGGCCAGTGGGACCGTGTGGATGGCTTTCTTTTTTCCTCTCTTGCAAGGGGAAAAGTTTTATTTTTGTTTTTGTTTTTTACTGCTAACATTGTTCAGGATGATCAGCCTGGTGGCAATAAAAAGTAAATTGGCTTTACCCAGTTCCATCATTGCTTTTAAGTTTACTGTAGACAGTGCACCCCATTATTGCCTACACCACTCCTACTTCCCCACTTTTGATAGGCAACTGGCCGGGACTCCCCATCTAGGCAGTGGTGGGGCCCTGGTCCCTTCCCTCCATCCCCACTCCCATTCCCTCTGCTCTCCTGGACCCTCACCCTCACTGGCGACAAGGCTCCTGGCTTAGTTCCCTGTGGCCAAGATCCCACGCTTCTCACCGCAGCTACCTGCTCATGCCTTGGTCCCCCATACCACAGGGGGCACATGACAAGCACCGATGCCCAGTGCCAAGCATCGCCACACTCGCGCCGCCTGGAGTCCTCTGGTCTGGAGCTCACTCCCCTTCCTCGCAGGCCAGCCAAAAGTCACTCAGGAGTGGTGTTGTTCAGCCAGCACCACAAACCCTCACGCATCTAGGCACATCCCGCCTGCCAAATCGCTTCTTTTTGTCACTCATTTCAGCAACATGGCCGCCCCACAAGGCACAACAAAGGACTTTTATTAGCCCTAGTTGTTAGAAGAAGCAACTAAGGTCCAGAGAGGGCAAGAGAGGGGGCCCACAGGGATTCAATGGAGTCTGGGTCTTTTGCCCCTGAGGCCTGTGTTCCTGGCACACAGCAAGTGCTCAGTTCAAGGCAGTTCTTACCGTTACTCTTTTACATCAAGACAACAAAGTCTGTAAGCATAGAAACGTTAGCAATTTAGGAGCTCCTATTAGGCTTCTGAAAGAATGTGTCTTATCTGCTTCTTGTACCTGCTCCTGTGAGACCTGTATCTGGTACTCCTTTCTTAGCTTATTATGGTTTACTCTCCCTGGGCCTCGAGACTGTCATCTATTCCTTGGGTATAATGTTTCCTCAGAGGTTTATGATTACAGGTCAGGTATGCAGAGCACTTTGTACCATGGTAGGATTAGTTAGCATTATGATTCTTTTTTCTATTTACTTAAAAGTAAAATTACACAAATGTGGACTATTTTTATTCCACCATAACATTCTGATCTAGAAGCTTAATACTGCATTTGACGTCTGGAGCTACCTGGGAACTGACATCTCTCATTGGAGTACGTGGTGGCACAAGCGACCTATCTGCTTAGTCCCCCTTGCTGTCACCGAGCATCACCGTACAGGGAAACAGGTGGCCACCTGGCTCAGCATGATGCAGAGCACAGCTGCCCCAGCCGGGTGGACAGTGCTGTCTGTCGCCAATAGGACCTTAGTGTCTGAGGAGAGAGCCCCGCAAGGCTGTGAGGAGTAAGAATCCAAGCGATAGCATGACAACACTTCCAGCCGTCAGTGGCTAGCCAGAAAGGAAAAGCAAAAACCAGATTCAGAGTAGAACTAAGCAGGAAATTGATCACAGGTCATGAGGCCATAGGGTCATCCTGATAGGGCAAAGAAGCTCAGAGACCAGGGCTAAACCTGATTTCAGGGGCGGGACCACAGAACCTACCCCACTGGAGGGACACTGGAGTCTCTGCTGTCATGGAGACCATAAACAAGGCCAGCCTTATACCTGGGTGAAAAAATATGCTTCCCTGGGTGCCTACAGTGCTATCTCTCATGCCAAGCCCCAAATTTCTATTAAATGAACACTCTCAGCCAGCTGTGAGATAAGCCCAAATTTGCATGGATAAATAACCTCATATTGTGCTGGTTAGTAAATAATTTTCCTTAGTAGTTCAGAATTAGGATTAGACATGATAAGTTAATCAAACCCAAATTATGACTTTTTTTGGTATTAACTTCAGGGAAAATCTGCTTTGCCTTAGTTTGAAAATAGAAATAATGTTTCAAATCATTTGGCATATTAGACTATCTAACAGATCGGTTTTGTGATTTGATATGAAATATATAATGGAATGATTTAGATTATAATTTATTTTATTTTTATGTACTCTTTTCTTTTTATAAAGAAATTTGAAAATGTAATCAGAACATCAAATGAATAATTAATACCCTTCTGATGGCCAGGTATGGTGACACACGTCTGTAGTCCTAGCTTGGGCGGCTGAGGTGGGAGGATTGAAATGAGCCTAGGAGACTGAGACCAGCCTGGGCAACACAGTGAGACCCTGTATCAAAATTAAGAAGCAAACTCTTCTGGGATATATCACTTGACAAAACCCTGAGCATTGGTATATATATACTGCAGACTGAACTCAGGCGCATTCTACCTCTAAGTTACACCCCCCAGCCCCCCTTTTTGTGGTACTGGGGGTGGAACCCAGGGGCTTTTCTGCATCTGGGCTATACTCCCAGACCTAGTTTATACTTTATTTGGGAACAGGGTCTCACTAAGTTGCTGAAAGCCTCACTAAGTAGCTGAGGCTGGCTTCGAACCTGTGAGATTCCTGTCTCAGCCTCCCAAGTAATGGGATTACAAGTGTGTGCCACCATGCCTGGCGCACCCCCAACCCTTTTAAATTTACTTTGAAACAGGTTCTCCCTAAGTGGCTGAGGCTGGTCTTGAACCCGCCATCCTCCTGTCTCAGCCTCCCAAGTACTGAGATTACAGGCGCACCACTATGCCTGGCTTGCCTCCTATATTTTATTATAAGTAAAATCCGAGGGCAACAGTGTTTGGCTGGCAATGGTTCACCTTGTCAGACAATTTAAAAATATATGATGCTGGATCCTTTAAGTAAGACAGCAAGTGGCAGAACTAGTTTTTCTTCATGCTAGGGGAAGCAAGATTAAATTTCTTCTTTGTACTATCAAAAATTTTGGCAAATGGCATGCAGGAATGGAATAGACATGCATTAAGCATGTACAAGTGGCTGCCACTCTTGGCGGCTGACTGTGGAGTAAAGAGAAACATGGCCCAGCTCGTCTGCTGGGCATGTCAGGGAAGAAAGGCTTCTGCCTTCGCCCTGTCCTGCCAGGACTGACTGACAGGCTACCCTTCACTGGTCTATTAAATTAGACTTGTAACTCAAATTTGAAAAATGTAAGACAGTTATAGATTTTTACAACAATGATGAAACTTTTATGGCAATCCAACAGCCATGCTCAGTTTATTTTAAATTATTTAGGGAGATTGAATTAAGATATAAAAATCCTCCTTAATAGATATTGCTGTATTCTATTGGAGTTTTTTGGGTTACTTTTATAAATTAAGTATTCATTTTTTAAACCAAAGCAGCCCAAACAAGTTTTTCTGCCCTCAAGGGTGCTGTGAACCTGTCATTGACACTGACAAGCCACCTCTTGGTTCCACAGTACCCTGCCAGCCTCTATCTGTAAAATGCACACACTCCCCACCCAGAGGGGCTGGGGCCGCCCTGGCAGTTCAGAGGAGGTGGGCTGCGTGGCTGGGCTGGTGGCAGTGGCTGGATTCAGGCCTTCGCAGCCACAGGCCAGGTGTTCTTGGGCATGGCCCACCTGCACGACCAAACCTGGTGCTCTGGGCCAGCTGCAGATCCTTTCCAGATGCCACACACACAGGCCCTTCTACCTCCCATCCTGGGCATCTCGACAGCCCGACCTTCCAGAAATGAGAAGAGCAGGCTGGGTTTATCTTGGCTTCTGTGCTGCTTATTGCCTGAGAGGTCTTGGGTAATTACTCAACCACACAGATGTCAGTTTCCCCACCTGTGAAATGGGGATAACAATGTAAGTGTCAGGGACTGTTATGACGGATTCAAAGCGTCCAGTTAGGCGGGGACCAGAATGCATCTTTCTCAGTATTTGTAGAGTGCTTGGTGTGTTGCACACTTCAGTCTACCCCTGCAGTAACGGTGATAACAGTTTTCTCCTCCCTGGAGGAAGGCAGGCCCTCCTGCAACCCCTTCTCCTTGATGTGTCCTCTCATGCCATTTCTGCTTCCTGGGTCGCTGTCTACCACTGGTTCTTCCCTGCAGAAGCCATGCCTGTCCTTGAAGGCTCAGCCCTCATCCCCCTCCCCACAAGGTCTTCCTGACCATGTCTCTCCAAGTTGGCTCTGTGTGCATCTCCTTTGCAGCACCACCTTAGTCTCTCCCTCCACATCCACAGATAATGAGTCTAACTGCAGGTCAGGTTCTCCCTCATAATGCGAACTCCCTGGGCAGCAGCTATGCTCGTCCCTGCAGCCCAAATGCCCAGCACAGGATCTGGAACACAGAGCCAAGTGGGAAAAAAAAAGTCTGACAGATTATTATTGCTGTAATCTAGTTTATTCTCTTTCCCTGGTCCTGGCCAGAAACCCAGAATCATCCTTGATACCTCCTTCTATATCAAAATCCTCTCCTAATCCCCTTCTCCCAATCCTTGGGGTTCTCAAATACTCCCCATTCTTTCTCTCCTTCCCTCCCTCCCACCTGCCATTCACCTCTCTAGACACTGTCACAGCCTCGTAACTGGAGCCCCAGTTCCATCTATTCTTGCTCTCCTCCATTTTCCATGCGGAGACACCATCCCTTCCCTCTCACAACCCCCAATGGCTTCTCCTTACACTAAGAATAAGGAATAAGCGGTTCCACAGCCCCACCTCCTGAGTGGCCCTCTCCTGTGGCCTCTCCTTCAGCCTGCCCAGCTCCTTCCCATTTAACAGCTTCTGCGCCTGCTTCTCCTCCTTCCCGCTTCACCTGGTTAATGCCTACTCATCCTCCATCTCTCTGTCAGCTCACCAGGGCAACCTTCCCTGACCCCACGGTCCAGGCCAGGCCCCCTGCCTCCAGTTCTCCTGTTTCTACTCATTTTTTCTTCTCTCCTTTCTCAGCCAATCGCTTGTACTCTCTTGGATTAACATTTCCCTACCAGATGGAAGTGTCTAGAGTGAAGGGACCGTGTCCATTTTGCATATCACTGTATCCTCTGTATCTAAAATAGTACCTGCCTCAGGTAAGGCCAGACTAAACACACGTTCAGTGAATGAGTAAACAAGAGTCTTCTGTGTCAGGTTCTGTCCTATTTGCAAAACCAACTATGCCAAGGTTATATCAGACATCCTAAGTCTTAGATGCTTCACTCTCTGCCTCCTCCTGTTTCCATGGAGACAGCCAGTGCCTCCTGAGAACACATACACACTAATGTTGGATCCATGCTTCACAGAGTCTGCAAGGAGAATTAATGAACACTGTCTTGGACTAGCTGAAGAAAGGGCATCACTGCGCCCACAGAGTTCTGCTCTTGCTCACAATTCTGATCCTATAATCCACTGCATGCATTTTTTTCTTTCCAGATTGTCTCCCATTGGACCATCAAAGCAGCCCACAGCTGCTGCAGCTCCCTGCATAGGGTCCTGCCCTGGAGTCCCCTGCCCTCTGCAGGGTGGAAAAGCCCTGAGGAAGAAGGAGGCCTTTATTAACTCAGCAATGTGCTAGGCTTGTGACCAATTTTTTTTTTTTTTTTTATGGTACTGGGGATCAGACCCAACAGCATTCTACACCTGAGTTTCACTCCCAGCCCTATTCTATTTTTATTTTGAAACAGGGTCTCACTAGACTGATGAGAGTCTCATGACTTGCTGAGGCTGTCCTCAAACCTGTGGTCCTCCTGTCTTAGCCTCCCAGGTACTGGGATTACACACCTGGCTGTGATCGGTTTTTTGTTTTTAACATACTCTGTTTCATGTAACGTGAAGAGGAACCTCCTAGGAGAGAAAGTACACTGACTGGTGAGGGGCCAGTAGAACTGGGTACAAATGCTAACCTGCTTCTTCCTAACACGGGATGGCATCATGGACACGCCAAGTCTCCTTATCTATAAAAGGGGAGATTAGCTAAGGTGAACACCCCTGGAGCTAGTTCTGGAATACAGTTATGTTTAGTAAATGGGAGTCCCACAGAGGGAATTGGCCATCTGGTCAGAGTGGACAGGCAGCTCCTGCAGCTACACAGCTAATAGTGAGCCAGGCCAGGATGAAAGCACAGGTCTGTCTCCCAGCACCTCAGTGGGCGGGTAGAAGGGTGGAGCACACTCACTCAGAGCAAAGACGGCCAGGGCTGGAAGAGTAGGGGCAGGCCATCAGGCCACAGGGGCCCCTGGAGGCGGACAGCAGACAGGGTGACCCCTGGCTTTGTTCCCTGCCTGCCCCCACCACGGGCCACATACACATGCTCATGTTTCTTGGACACAAATAAAGCTCCTAACCTGGGATTGCCAAGGAAGCCATCCTTGGAAGGCTCGTTATGCTTAGGAAAAGGCTCTCTGGGAGGCAAGGAGCTCTCTCTGTCTTGCTTCCCGACAGGGCTCAGTGGGAGCCTCTATTTCAGTAATTGCCGTGTTGTTTGGTAATTATCTGCCTCTCCCTCTAGACCTAGGGTCTGTGTTTTGTTCTTCTCTGTGTCAGGAGTATGTCTGACTGAGAGGAGAACCCGGCAGACATTAGTGAGAGTCCTAGGTGGCTGGAGTGTGGCCTCTTCTCTCTTATTATTATTTTTTTCTTTTATCCACTCATTGTACACAATCTACTGAGTGCCCACTCTATGTCAGGCCCTGTGCTGGGGGCACAGAAGCGTGTGATCTGGGCCCCGGCATGAGCAGCCCCAGAGAGAACATGCTGCTGCTCCCAGCCCTAGTCAGCCTGTGCTTCTTCTTCAGTCTCTTAGGGGCAAAGATGTCACTGTGCTGAAGTCTTCCCTCTGTGTGTCATGAAAGCACAGCTCCATGGAGCCAAACCAAAGGTGCCAGGGATGAAGGGCAGGCCTGGCTGCAGGGACATCCTGAGCCTCTGACCCCAGTTGTGTTCCCACGATGCCGCCCACCCTGTGTAGGTCAACGGTGGACTGGCTAGTAGCTGCCTCTGGACTGGGCTCTTTGGGGGCAGGGACCATGTCTGCTTCTTCTCTTCCCTTCCATCTCCCTTCTCTCCCGTCTCTCTCTGCTCAGCCTTTACTTGCTTGCTTCCTGCCTTCCACAAACATTGATAAATGCCTACTTGGTGCCAGGCCACTAAAGAGAGTGGAGAAGCAGAGAGTTCTAGTATAGGGCAGGCACATCGTAGAAGGCCAATATTCTAATGAGGAGTTTTGAAAACAGACCACACAAGATCAGAGTCTGAGTGGCACATTTGCATGACACGTTTTTCCATTTTTAACCACCTTTCTTTTTTGTCCTCCTGGATTAAATATGCCTTTAAGGGTTTTCAAGAGAACTACACAGACAATGTAGCAATACGCACAGTGCATCAGCCCTACACACAGAACTCATTCTCAACTCCATTTTCCAGAAGTGGAAACCAGGCTTAGAGGGAGATATAAGTTGCCTAAGATCACAGGGAGTAACATCAGGACTTTAACTGAGGAGCTGGTCCTCTCTACAAATACAGGTCCCAAATTGGACTGTAGCATCTGAACAGGCTCCCCTTGAGCTGACCCTGATTGGTCCAGCTGGAGCCAATGACTCAGGTCTCAGCTCAGAGCATCCAATTGCATCTGTTGAGAGGTTTATCACTCTGGAGCCAAGGCCCCAACAACTGCCTGGTCCAGTCCCCCTTCACCTCAGCTCTTCCTGAACCTACTACACAAGGCCTCCAGCTTTATCTCCTTGCATTCAACGGACCCTGGCAAAGAAAATGCCTCTAGAATGCAGTGACTTCCCAGCCTGAGAGTGCCCATCTCCATGCATATCATTAGATCTTACCTGTGAGGCTGCCATTTGGTCTGCCAGCCCAGGGCTGCAGAGATGTGGCCATCCCCACCAGAAGAGCAGCTGGACCACAGCTAGGAAAATGTTGCCCCACAAGGCTTAAATCAGGTAGGGGTGCTATGTTGACCAAACGGGGCAACTGAGACCACCTGCGACCCATTTTCCAAAGTCAAGAGTAGGGTCATACATGAGGGACAGAAAGAGGAGACTGCTGTTTCAGAAGGACACATGTCTTCTTTGCAATAGCAACCTTAGTGATGGCCCAAGGACTGGACAAAGAATGGGTTTTACAGTCACCCAAACTTGCTTCAAATCCTAGTTCACGACTTGCAAAGCAATACGACTTTGTTACTTAATCACTGAGTTTTGATTTTTCTCTGCAAATAAAGATGATACCTATAGACTCTAACTTTACTGTGAGGATGAAAGAACACCAAGTATATAAAGGCCAGATAAATGTCCATTCCCCTCCTGTAGGCCGGGCCAACTCTGTACTAACCAGAAGCAGAACCAGAAATGGGGCAGATTCCTAGTTCCCACCTTTGCCCACCACTCTGGGTCCTCTCCAGGAGGGGATGCTCTTCTGAGGTTCAGGAAAAGAGTTGTATTAGGTTGCTCGGGGGTTATGAGGCTATGTTTTCTGCCTTAAACTTTTTATTTATTTCACTCTTGTTAAGTACCTTTTCTAGCTTTGACCTGCTAAGAAGAACTAAAGTTGCATAAGAAATATTGTAAACATATTATTAAAAAAAGAAATATTGGCTGGGCGTGGTGGTGCACGCTTGTAATCCCAGCATTCGGGAGGCTGAGACTGGAAGACTGCGGTTCACAGACAGCCTCAGCTACTTAGTGAGGCTCTTTGCAACTCAGTGAGACCCTGTTTTAAAATAAAGAATTAAAAAAATAGGGGTGGGGATGTAGCTCAGAGGTGGAATGTCCCTGGGTTCCATCCCTAGTACTGCCAAAAACAAACATATATACATATACATATATGTATGTATGTATGTATGTATGTAATGTATGTATTGTATGTATTAAACAGCATCTGCTAAGAAGAACTAAAGTTGCATAAGAAATATTGTAAACATATTATTAAAAAAAGAAATATTGGCTGGGCGTGGTGGTGCACGCTTGTAATCCCAGCATTCGGGAGGCTGAGACTGGAAGACTGCGGTTCACAGACAGCCTCAGCTACTTAGTGAGGCTCTTTGCAACTCAGTGAGACCCTGTTTTAAAATAAAGAATTAAAAAAATAGGGGTGGGGATGTAGCTCAGAGGTGGAATGTCCCTGGGTTCCATCCCTAGTACTGCCAAAAACAAACATATATACATATACATATATGTATGTATGTATGTATGTATGTATGTATGTATTGTATGTATTAAACAGCATCCTTGGTTGTGGTAACAAGAAGACAAAGTCAAGGGCAGGAGTGATTGTCTCAATGGGCTACCAAGAATCTGATAATCCTGTTAATAGCCCTTTTTAAAATGCAAAGCATTGGACTAAGGCCACCAGACAGGAGGCTCAGTTCTTATCTCATTCTGTGCTCCTGGAAATCTGAAAATCAATGTTTGTCCTCCCCCACTCCCCATCTAAAGCAAAGGATGAGCTTTTGAGCAATTAATCAAAACTTGTTTCATGTGTCCAGAGGGGATCAATTCAAATAAACATGTAATTGTAGTCAGGGTATGTACACCTGATGAGTTATGGGGACTGCTCAGAGAGTGGGACCAGAGGAAGGGCTGGGGGAGAGTGGAGGGAGGCGAGAGCCAGCTCTAGATGGCCTTACTCTCAAGCCAATGTGTGGCAGAGGGAGTGGATTTCCCTAGGGCAGCTCCAACTACCACACTGGAACCATGGGAGGTAAACTGCTGGGAAGTCGTAGTCTGTAAAATTACTCATGAGCTGAACTACTGACAAGTGTGAGCTTTCCTGTTTACAGATTTCTGCATGCACCCCCATCAGTCCCTCACAACAGTTTCTGTGAATGAGAAATAGGTAGTCCTTGCTCTTAGAATCCCTCCCACCTGCTATCCCTAACTCCAAAGACAAACAGATTCTGAGAACACACTATCCTTTGCAAGCCCAACACCTATTTCCTGAACTTGAGAACCAAAGAGATTGGAGAGTGATAGATACTGGTATTATTATCATTTATTTGAGACTTAAAGAAATCAAGAGACTTAGCCAATGTCACACAGCTAGCAGTGGTAGAGCATGGATTTAGAATCAGGCCCTTTGGCTCTAATTCTGAGCCCTTCGTCCTTTGAGGTGGCCGGGGGTGGGGTAGGGAGAGCGCCTTCCTGCCATCCTACAATGAGGGCTCTACACTGAGCAGAGGGTGGGATGAGGCAACCTCTTAAGATCACCCTGTAACTAACAACTCATGATTGTATGAAATCAGTACTATTTAGAAAAAGGGGCTACATAAAGTATAGAGGTATGCTGGCTAGAACAGAGACTGTCCATTATAAAACCACCCCTCTCATATAAGCAGGGGCAGTTACCATTAGGTAAAGCCTTGTGGAGGCACAGGGTGAATATAGTCATTCATTCACTCACCCATTCATTCTTCACTAACAAACACTTCAGAAGACATTCTCTATGGTAGGCATGGTAGGCTTTGGGCCAGGAAGTAGGTCTACAATGATGGACAGAGGAACCGGCCCTTGCCCTGGGGGAGCACGGTCCAGTCGAAGACACACACGTGAGCCAGTGACACAGGACATGTGGTGAGTTCCACGATGAAGACACACACAGGGAGCATCTTACCCGGCCTGGGAGGTACGGGAGGCTTCCTGGAGCGGTCCCCTGAGCAGAGTCTTGCAGGATGAGTTAGCCGGGTGAGAAGCAGGAGAAGGGCATTCTGGGCAGGCAGGGCAGCGTGGGGAAGGCATGGAAGTGAGGAGCAGCACTGGGAGAACAACAAGCTTCTGCAGGCCACAGGGGCCCACTGATGGTGTGAAGCGGGGTGTGACAGGGTCGGATTTGCAAGTCTAACGGTCCCTCCAGCAGCTTAAGCCAGTAGCAGTGGCAGTAATTTATTTCGTTCAGCATCTGAAATTCCCTTGGCCTCAGATAAGATGTCTGGGGCCATCTGTTGAGATAGTTATATACAATGGCAAGTTAACAAGTGATCCAGGGTCACTTAGGAGGATCAGGGACAGAAACTTAAGTTCAATTCCACTGTTTGAAATAAAAAACACAAAACAATAATCTGTGATCCAGTGTTCCAGGTATTGGATGCCAATTTTATCTTGGTATCTCCAGTACCAAATTTCTTTTCTTCCTTCCTTCCTTCCTTCCTTCCTTCCTTCCTTCCTTCCTTCCTTCTTCTTTCTTTTTTTGTGGTACTGGGGATGGAACACAGGGCTATTCTACCTCTAAGCTACACCCCCAGCCTGATTTTTTATTATTTATTTTGAAACAAGGTCTCACTAAGTTGTGGAGGGCCTCACTAAGTAGCTGAGGCTGGCCATGAACCTGCGATCCTCCTGTCTCAGCCTCCTAAGTACTGGAATTACAAGCTTGTACCACCATGCACAGCTTCAAATATATTTCTTATGGATGAAAAATCTGTTGAACAATTCTATACTTAATAATCATGCATTTCAGCCACCCAATGGGTTAATATAATGCCCAAAGGAGAAACACTGCATTTGGCTAAGTTCAATCAAGATGTTTGAGTCAGTGGAGTGTGAAAACCTAATCCAATTCTTATTTTCCCTCAGTTCATATCTGGATACTGCCATGCAATGCCCAACCACAGTGTGGCTCTGCAGGGTTTGGGTGTGGTTTTTGGCTAGACAAAGCAGGACAAATTCAGTGTTACAGGATGTACAGGTTCAGTGGCAGTGGGGGGTCGAGCACCTTCCTGGCTCTTCAGAAACCCGGCCCAGGTCTGGGAGAGGCTGCCTACACGCATCTGAACTGCCCCCTCTCCTGCCTCAGCTGCTGTCCCAGGCCTACCAGCCTCAGTGGGGCCAGTGCTGGAGACTTGCTTTAACTGTAGATGGTTCACAGGCTATATTCTGAAAGTTTTTATCCCCATGGCTCTAAAAATGTGAACTGTTTTAAGCAATAAAAGGACCTTGAGACCACAGTGACATGCTAAAATAGCCCACAACCTTTGTGAGATGGGACTTGACATTGTCTGAATCTATAAAAGGCAGGTTATAAAATTTTAAATCCTAGTGAGAAAAAAAAAAAAGAAAAAAACGAGAGAAGGATTTCACTTAGAATACACAAACTCTAAGGAAGAAAGTACACTTTAAAACTAATTTAGTCACACTGACCGATTTTAAAATTAGACAGCGGGTTTTAGTTGTATTCTGGAGGCACTGTGAGTGGGGTGTTACGGCTCTGCCTCTGGGGCTCTGGGCAGCAGCAGGGAGCAGGCGGGAATGCAGGTGTGAGGCGAGCTGCTCGCCTGGGCAGTGTGTGTGAAGCCAACAAGGCCCCTCGCCTTCCTGCCTTCTCTGTTGCCCAGCTCTTGCCTCTCTCTGGCTCTAAATGTGTCTACCTTTTCCCACTCTTGTGGGTTACTCTCAGTGTCTTCTTATATATGTGTCCTTCAGTTTCTTTTTTTCTCTCTCGGCCACTATTTCTACCTCTCTGTTTCTCTCTTGTCCTTCTTAGCTTCTTTCTCAGTCTCTGTTTTGTCTTTCTCCCCTAACTGATCAAAAGAGAGCTGACTACTTTACTTTTAGGTTCAGTCTTATTTACTGAACAGTTTTTGTGTTTTCTGCATCAAACAAAAGTGGACAGGCAAATAAAAGTCCTACCCTAGGGCTTCTAGCCTAGAGCAGGAGAGGGCCTGTGGCCGCGATGCATGGAGAGAGCGGGAAGCGTAATGGAGGGACATGCAGGGCAGGGTGGGTGCGGATGCCACCGGGCAGGCGGATGGAACAGAGGCCCCAGTGAGCACCACCGTCACGACACCAGGCCTCCCGCCTCTGAGCTCTGCCATGCTCCTCCTTCACCCTTCCCTCCCCAGTGAACTACCCCCAGAACCTGAGCTCACCGGCCTGCGAACCCTCCACACCTTTGCTTGTGCCAATCTCTCTGCCAGGCATGCCTTGGCCATCCCGGCTCTGTCCACCTGGTCGACACCTACCCATCTGCTGAAGTCCTTTCTGATCCACAGAACCAGCTAGAACGGGCTCCTCCTTCATGCCTCATTGGGATCAGAGGCAGGGGCTCAGTCATCTTGGCTTCCCCAGTGCCCAGACAGTGCCTGGCACACATAAGGTATCCAATCAACATATGTCGGAAAAATGAAGGGCGTGAAATCTTTTGCCTCCCACTTTACCGGAAGGATAACAAGTGGACAAACTTGGCCCTACCCTGAGGGTCTCCCCAGTCCCCATCTCACTTCCCACCCCCAAATCTCTTGCCTATAGGAAGCCCCCATACACCTGCGCACCCACATTCCACCCCTGGAGGAAGAAGCCTGTCCCTCATTTAAACGCCCGCCTCCTGATCCCTCGTGACAGTATCTAGGCCTCTCGTACTATGTCCTCATGACTGCAGCCCCCGCATCCACAAGGGGCGCTGGCCCCGACGGAGGAGCCCCAGAGTGACCACTGATGGAACGAGCAAATGAAGGCATGCCTGCCACTCCTTGAGACAAGAGCCTAACTGACCCTGCACTGTCACGGGAGGGGTGGGCACAGCGAGCAAGGTGGAGCAAGACGTCACTCACCCAGCAACACGGTCACAAGGTTACACTACCTGGTCGGCCAGCGCGTCTCCCGGTCCATCTTCGCCTTTCCCAACACTTAGCTCTCACTGATTGCAATTAGTACCTGAGAGGCAATCTAAGAGCCAAGCTGCGTTACGGAGAGGACCAGGGCCACCGCAGGGCACCGCTCGTCCCGTGGAGAGGGCTCAAGTGCCCAAGGTGCTTCCTTCACCTACTCAGCTGGGCCTCACCAAGGAAATAAGATCAAGAAAGTGGTGTTCGTCTTGAGCATTTATTTATAATTGGAAAAACTGTGGGTTGGTTGGTTTTTGGAGCAAGCACAAACCACAAGCACGTCACAATCAATTGGCTATACATGAATATTTTCGTCATTCTCTTACTAACAGCAGGAATGAAATAGCACCAAGAGAGGTGTGCACTACACGTTACATAGACAATCTGTGGTATGCAACAAAACCCAGGCCACAAAATCGTAATTAGACACTTCCTGTCTGCCTCAGAGAGGCACAGCTGTATGGGCTGGATGAGAGCCCGGGCAGAGAGCAGAAAGCTAGGGGAAGCCAGTGCATAGCTGTGCGGGGATGTTTGCAGCAGGCCAAGCAGACAACGGGAAGTCTCCGTCCCAGCCCTCTAGCCAGGGTACTGTGGGGGAAATGTATGCAAATGAGCCAGACAGGCATCGAGAGCTTCAGAAAGGCAAACACCAAACACTGCTTGAGGAACCAAGCTCAGTTTCGTCCAGTATGCTTGGGTCACAGAACGAGACTGGCTGAGCTTGATTTGTAAACAGTAGAAATCAAAGGAAGTTTCTTGCCAGTGAAGTGACACATTCAAGAATCAAAGTGAACCAGAGTTTTCTCAGGTGAGTGTGTGAGAAAGGAGGGGACGTGGATTGGTTGGAAGAGACATTTTATAGGTCATCTAAAGCCCCAGGTAGGAAATTCAGACCCTGGGGCTGCAAGGGGGGGGTAAGCTACGATGTGGATGACACCAACTCGCCTCCGTCACAGTGCACCGGGGATCGTGGGTGTCCTCTGGCTGTGCTGCTGTGCACAGGCTTCTTTACCCAGCATAGCCCCTGACACAGGTGCTCAGTACACAGTGCTGAGTGAACGAGCTCTTGTGCACTGTAAATGCTAATTTATGGGGTTCATGAAACAAATGATTACTCTGTGGAGAAATCCATGCCGTGGCTGACATCAACATGTCTGACTAATGCTGAATACTGAGAGAATGAACAGACATTTGCAAATCCTCTGGATACAGTCAGATCGAGTCATTAGAATTCTCTGGTGAATGTTAAGACTAGCTAATCAGAAGCCAGAAACAGTACTGAGAAGGACACTGGTCATCTCCAGACAGGCATACAGAATTTGTGATTCTAAGCGCTGAGAGCACTTGAAGCCTCTTCAGCACGCCCTTCACAGCCCATGCCCTGAGATGAAAGGGAGGTGGCAGCGGCCGGCCCTGCCCTTCTCTTCTGGCCTTCCTGCTCTGTTAGGAACTAGGGCCCACCTAACACAAGCAGAATTAGTTTGCAAAGATTTCTCAACTAGCCCCAACATGACAAAGAATGTAAAGGGACCCTCTGCTGCCTGGAGAGTGAGACGGGAGAGTCTGAGGAGCTCTGCCTCCTCTAAACAACGAGGATCACGAGGATCACGTTAGGACAAACAGAGGCCAGCTGCGCAGAGCCTTCACATCTTACGTCAGCCTGGCCGTTCTGGATGCTGGAGAGGATATGGATTTCAACGACAGGAGAAAGCTGGTGCACTGAACAACTGACACATCACATTTGCAAAAAGAATACTTCTGGTAGACATTTGGGGTTCCCTCACAAGCTCTGGGGATCTTTACACGACTCCCTAATCCCTACAGCACAACTCTAGCACAGCTAAGGTGGCTTTGCTCTGCAGGGGCACAAGACAGAATCCACCGAGGGCTGCTCTGTCAGCGAGGTCAAAAGTCTTGCTAGTCACTTCGCAGGGCCCCTCCCGTGAAGCTTGGCTCTGCCGGGCTCCAGGGAGCAGCAGGAGAACTGTTCGGGGAGGGAAGGAAGCATCCCACGCTGGCCTCTATTTGTGTCCAGCACGGACGGCTCAGGAACAGAAGGCACACTCCAGGTACACGGTCCCTACGTCTGACCTTCCTTCCTCAGTTGCCCGTAACCAGTCCCTCCGCAGGCTGGCAGCACACTGAGGGCGAGCAGCGGAAGGCAGTCTCCCATAGCTGTGACCTTCCTATGACACCTACACCAACGACACCCGCCTTCTTACCACCCCAGCCTAGTTTCAGTCACCAGCAGCAGCCTCTCTATTACTAGGTAAACAACTGAAAGCCACTGATAGGAAACAGAACTGATAGGGCACACTGATCGGGCACACACTTCTAACAGAAGATTCTAGAAGGTTACTTAAAAGTTAACAGACACACTCCATTCCATTGACATTAAGGCCAAGGTTGTTTTTTGTTTTTAATATTTCCACAAATGTTGTCACTGCTGAAGCCCATGCCAAGCTCCTGTAGCAAATGATCGTCCTCTAAACTCTGGAAGAGAACATTTAAAGTTCAGAACTGAGCAGCGACGCAGACCTCGGGAGGAGCAGGAGGAAGAGCCCCTGCGGCAGACATGTCGAGGTCCACCCGGAGGTGTGCTCGGAAGGCCGAGAACTGGCCCTGCCCAGCCGCCAGGGGCCGGCTCAGCCGGTGAGCCATGCTTCCAGTGTCCAGGGGCCTGCGGCAGATGCTGGGCCACCTCGGGGGAGGCGGCCCCCGGTCTGTGAAACAAGGTCCCTCCACCGCATGAAACCAAACCAAAGGGCCCCTGGACACTCAGGGCCAGCAGATGGGAGGTCTCTAATTAATTTTGTGGCCTTTTCTGTTTGTTGTTAGAGAGGGAGAGAAAGAGAAATTGGGAAAGGGAGAGAGAAGGAGAAGAAGAGAGAGAGAAAGAAAGAGAGAGAGAGAGAGAGAAAGAGAGAGAGAGAGAGAGGCGTGAGAGGGACGTGCAGTGACATTTACTCTTTCGCCTCAGCCAGTTTATTGTTCATCTCTCTGCTCTGCTCCTTGCCGTCGGGCTTGCTGGCACTGGGGCCCTCCGCACTCTTTTTCTTGGCCGCCTGGCCCGACACCACCTGCTTGTCTTTGGCCTTCCTTGGGGGCTTATGGCTCGCTGAGGTCTTTTTTGGTTTGGAACTCTGAACACTAGGTTTCTCCACCTGCATGGAGAGACAGATAGACAGACAGACCGCAAATACAGAAACATAAAAAGGGAAGAAGTGGGAGAGAGGAGTTAGAGAAAAGACATTCCAGTATTAGTAAAAGGACAGGGGAATGATGGAATTTGCTGCGGAGAGAACATGGTATAGAAAGTATTCCTGGTAGGCTGGGCGTGGTGGCGCACGCTTGTAATCCAGCATTCAGGAGGCTGAGACAGGAGGATCATGGATCACGGGCAGCATCAGCTACTTAGTGAGGCCCTCTGCAACTTAGCAGATCCTGTTTCAAAATAAAGAACAAAAAAATAGGGCTGGGAGTGTAGCTCGGAGGTAGAATGCCCCTGGGCTCCATCCCCAGATACTCCATCTGAATGCTAGACTTTGGGACAAAATCAGAAAAGGTTGTTTGGCTTCTACAGGTATTTAGGTTCTCAGATGTATTCTGTTGTTACACATAGAACGAATGCTATGTGCCCGATTTTGTGTGCTCTGACTCTGCGCAACAAGAGAGGCTGCTTGTTTATGGGATTCTTGCTTTCCTTGCTCTATTTCCAACATACACCTTCCACTCATGAATAAAGATACAAAGAAGGCAGTGCAGTGTTACTATAAGAAAATCCCCAAAGCTGCATCCATGAGCTGCGTAGTAACCAGTGATGGGCCACCTTGAAGCTGATGTGACAGAGCACTGCTGCTGGTGGGTGGTGTGTTATCAAGGGACGCATGAGGAAGGGAGCTGTGTTTCAGGGACCTGGAGGAAAGGAAGGGTCCCCATGGGAGTAGGATGGGGATGAGGCAGGGCCAGGAGGAAGAAGCCAGGCAAGGGGGCAGCAATACTGGCCAGACCTCCAGGGGTAGAAGCACAGCTACATTGAGAAAAGGGGATTTATGGCTCTGGTGAGATTTTCTGCCACATTTTTTTTTTCTGGATTTCTCAAATGCAGAAGCTAGTTCTCTGGAAATCTGCCAATATTTAAAGTCATTTTTATTTATTTTAGGTAAAATCCTTTCTAACTTTTTTTTTTGGTAGTCTTGGAGATGGAACCCAGGTTCTTGCAACCTTACAATGCTAGGAAAGTCTTCTACCACTGAGCTAAACTCCCAGCTTTTTTTTTTTTTTTTTTTTTTTTTTTTTTTGGTGGTACTGGGGTTCCTGGAAGCCCTTCTACCTCCGGGCCACACTCCCATACCTATTAATTTTTTATATTTTTATTTGGAAACAGGGTTTCTTAAGCCAGCGCGGCTGGCTTCGAACCTGCGCGATCCTCCTGTCTCCACCTCCCAAGTGTGGGGATTACAAGCGTGCGCCACCACGCCCAGGTTTTTTTCTTTTTTTTTTGACACAGGATCTTGCTAAGTTGCCCAGATCAGTATGGAACTTGCAATTCTCTAATCCTTCTGAGTAGCTAGGGGTTACAAGTAAGCACCACCATGCCTGGCTTCTAACATTTCCTTTGAATTTTACAAAAAGGTTCCTGTTGAAGACGCCCCTGGGTCTCAGTGTGCTAAAGAGGAGCCCTAAGGAGCTGGCCAGAGTCTGCAGTGGCCCCACTCCCTACTCCACTACAGCTCATCCTTCCAGGCCAGGCCGTGTTGCAGCCCCCCAACCCCCTGCAAGATCTGTCTTACCTTTGGAGGTTCCTTGAAAGGTTCACTATAGAGGCTGCGTATTCTTCTGCGATCAATGACTTTATTATCAGCTGCTGTCGGCTTATTGGCCTCGCCTTTGAACTGGGCGCTATAGCTGGTCTCGTGAACCATCTTGTCATCTGGGGGCTTGTACTGGGGCTTGGCTTTTATTGGTTTCACAGGCTTGATGTCCGTCCATGCTCTGAATTCATTCCTGTTGTCAAAAAAAAAAAAAAAGCATAAGTGATGTGACACATTGCATGCCTGGAAGCAGCACTCCTAAGCCCAGGCTGCACACACAGCCAGCTCTCAATGAGTGCTTGTGGCACTGGGGAAGTGTGGCTGGAGACTTAGCTCCACTCTTTGATCGTGAAAAGATACGGTGGACTCAGTGGACTCAGGTTGTGGTAAAAGCAGTAATGCCTTGAAAAAAGTGCTCAGGCTCCCTCTCCGCTCCACACTGTATGCTCGCTGATGGGTATGGGAATCTTCAGGCCTAGACTCTAAAATGAGCTGAAAACCCCAGCTTCGCCAGTCACTCATGAGTCCAACAAGCACTGGAAGCCCACGATGTGCAAAGTTAAAGAGTTGTGCAATTGAATGAGATAATGGATGAAGTGTAATCCAGGTATACTGCAGCCTATGGACAAAACCAACTCTTTCCCCTTCTCTTGCAAGAAAGAGCCTGGGTTGTGCAGAATCTCCAGGATGAGTCCTCCCTTCCAACAGCAGAGGGCTTGCTGGTTACAGGGCCAGAACTGTAACAATGGAATTACCTTAGATGAGACTCTTGTGATCTGACCTAGGGCTGGAAGAGTAGATGGCCGACTGTGTTCAAAACAGGGAAAAATTAATGTAGCTGCTGCTAGGGGCTGAAGGGATCCCTCCTATTTAAGTTTATGATATTAATTGCAAAAACTCTGGAGACCCAGGGATCCTGATCAGGTCTGCTCTGGTCTGGGGTGGTGAGAAGCTGTGTCGTGGGAAGGAGGGGTTAGTGCAGGTATCTCTGTGAAGTTGGCTTCTTCCAAGGCTCCCTCCTTCAGGGTGCAGAGATAAGGGCCACAAACAAGAAGAGCCTTATCTATAGAGAAGCTATAGAAAGAGTTTGGCTGCTGGACTATGTGAAGAACCTGCCTCTCTGCTCTGAGTCTTAGTTTCCTCCTTTATAAAACAAAAGAATTAGGCCAGCCAAGGTCCTTACAATGTCCCAGCTCCACTGCGCTCAGCTGATGAAGCCAGTTTGGTAACAATGCTGGTCCTTTGACCTCCTGCTCTCTGGATTGCTCTAGGGGGACTGGCTCACAGGAGAAGAGAGGGGCCATTGTCTCTAAGAGATGCTCCCCTAAGTGTCTAAGCTTCAACTCCACCTTTCCCATGCAGCCCAGGCCTCTACCTGACGCAGCACCAACACCTCTGACTCAGCATCCCTAGAGCAAGTCAGCTGGTCTCCCTGCCATCTTATCTTCTGGACCTCCGCCCTGCTCACCTTCATCACTCATTCACTTGCAAGGCATTTCCTGAGTGTTTGTGTTTCAGTAGGCTGTGCACCGTGGGACCCAAGGCACTAAGAACAGGCCCTGAGCAGAAGGCATGGGAGGCAGAGGGACCCAAGGGTCATCCTAGGGAGATGGCGGGAACCATGAAGGAGGAGGGAGTGGGGAACACACAGGAGGAGGAGTCAGGGAGAGGTTTCTGGGGCAGGATCAGAGTGGCTGACAGGGAACTGGCCAGGTGGGAGGCAGAGGGAGCAGGCTTAGGGAGACTGAACAGCACAGTCCTGTGGAGACCAGTGGGCAGCATGGGTGGCTGGGTTTCCATTCAGTGGGGAAGGGGAGGGAGCCTAGATGGAGCACAGAGGTCCTGCTGGTCATGCTAGGGGGATGCCTGCCCTGCAGCACCACGTGACCAAATGATTTCAAGCTGAGAGTGGGCGCTGCTAGGTTCATCTCTAGAAGAGCCCTTTGGCAGTGGAGTAAATGGAGGACAGCAGGGCAGAGTGGAGGTGAGTGGCCAGGCAGGAGACCAGCAGCAAGTGGAAGCTGAACCAGGATGGTGCAGGGGGATGGAGAAGAGAGCACAGAACTGAGAGGGCGGATGGGCAGGAGCCACGGGAGGTGTGGCCCTGAGGAGTCTGGGAGATGCCAACTTGGGTTTGTGGGTAGAAGTGCCACCCACTGGGATGGAAGGGGGGGTGAGAGAATGGTATTTAGATGAGGCCTGAGCTCTTCTCAATGTCCTTCATGGTGCCCCGCCTACCCAGGACCAGGCAGCTTTGGGGCCCTTCCCCAGCCCTCCTGATCCCTCTCCACCTCCTTTAGGTTCCATCGGTTATCATGGCCTGACTTCTGAACCACTGTCCCTCTACCCACAGCCTATAAGAATGTGGAAGCTCTGACCAATACTGTTTACCATAGGCTCCAGGCCGCCCTACCCTTCAGAACCAAAGCCACACCTGTTGGACGGGCTCCAAAGCCTGCACCTGCCAGTGCCAAGACAGGAACAACCTGGCTCCCCAACAGATGAGGGCAGAAACTGGGATTCTCCGCTTCTACCGCTGCCTGCTTCCAGAACTAGCACTGAGGTAGGCGCACACTGTCCTGGGCATGTTTCTGTGTCCTCTCTCACTGGCCAGCTTCTGCAGCCCCCTGCATCTCAGCAGTGGCCCCCATGGGCCGCCAAGGGTTTCCCTGTGAGCATCATTCATGGGTGTTTTCCTGTGGGCTAGAAGTGTGGTAATTCCAAACCTTGAACAATTTAGGGACATCAAAACACACCTTGTTCATGAGTCCCATAACAGGTCCACTGTAATTACGGTAGACTGGGAGGTTTACGCCCAAAATCCCTTTCTTAGAACTTTCTTTGAACTCTCCATGTTTTGTTTTGTTTTGTTTTTTGGTGGTACTGGGGGTGGAACCCAGAGGCTTTCTACCTCCAGGCTATACTCCCAGACCTATTATTTTTTATATTTTATTTGCAAACAGGGTCTCACTAAGTTGCTGGGAGCCTCCCTAAGTAGCTGAGGCTGGCTTCAAACCTGTGCGATCCTCCTGTCTCAGCCTCCCAAGTGCTGGGATTGCAAGTGTGCGCCACCACGCCCAGTGAACTCTCCATGTTTTGAGAGCATGTGGTAGGCCTGGGGAGCTGCTGAATGTTTCTGAGCAAGATAGCACTATTTCTCCATTGATGGTATCTTCCTCCCATCAGATTGCCTTAATTTTAAATTATTCTCTCTCTCTCCCACCCCCATGTATGTATGTATATGTAAGAGGTACTAGAGATAGAACTCAGAGGTATTTTACTTCCAAGTTATACCTCCAGCCTTTTCCATTTTTTGTTTTGAAACAGGGTCTTGCTAGGTTTCTGAAGCTAGCCTCAAATCTGCAATCCTCCTGTCTCAGCCTCCCAAGTACCAGGATTCTAGGCATGCACCACTGTGCCTGGCTCAATCAATACATTTGAGTGGCTCCTCAATGGCTCATTTGTGCTGGGACAAATCTATGGAGAACAGGCTGTGCCAGCCCCTATGCCTTGAAAGGAATGGCAAAGCTAAGCCTGGCTGAAGCCATGACATGGGGACTTAGTGGCAAGTATTTCTGGCTGCTTTCCTAGAAGTTCTGGACAGTCACATTCAGAGCAATCGCTATGGCAGGACTTCAAGGTCTTGCTGACCAGGCAGAGTTTTCAAAGGAGTCCAGAGATGACCTACCTCCAGCCCCTCCTGTGTAGCTCTCTGCCCCTGCCTTCCTGGGCCTCAGTGCCCCCTCTCCCTGCTTCATAGCTTCTCTGTCATCTGGCATATTGCAGGGTAAACATTCCTCCAGCTCAGCTGCACCCAAGCCACTCCCTACTCCAGCAGGTTCCAGTTCCTGTAGGATGAAGGCCAATCTATAGCTCCATCTGGTTCCCACATGCTATGCTTCCTCAGGATGACACTCAGGGCCTGTGACTTGGCCCCAAGTTACCTTTCCAGCCTTCTTATCCCTGCCACTCATTTAGGGAGCATCTTTTTTGTGCTGAGTGATGTGCAACCCTCTTTCGGGCACCATCTTATGTAATTCTCAGCACAGCCCTTTGCAGTGGTCACACTGCTAGGGAGACTGCTGTACCATGCCACCCTTCTCCACGCACACGCTGTCCTTCCCTGCTGCTCCTGGTCCTGCAGGCTCTCCTCCACACCTCCAGCTACTGAACTGCGAGCCACCTTCCCCAGGGCTCTCCCCTCCAGGGAGCATCCCCAGCCCCCAGCTGAACCTGGGCCTGCATCTCTCCAAGGCATCACATGCCCCAGCTCCCAGCAGGACACTGGGTGGAGGTCTTCCTTCCCTGCACACTCTGCAATCCTGAGAGAAAGGACTGTCCTTTACTGAAGGCAGCAATGCCTGTTCATTGTGTAATTCTATTTCATTGCTGTTCCTTTATGACTCTCTTCTTTCCCCATGTAATCCTCACTGTGCTAGGACAGGGGTATGGCTTTTGCCTCCCTGTGAATAGCCGAATAGAAAGCCCCTGGGTGGCCCAGGGTGGGGAGGGGATGGTAGAAAATTGCTACAGATGCCACTCATGGCATCCATACCCCTTCCTATATATGTCCCTGAGCTCTTTGGCCCTCCTCCCTAGGGTGGGGCTCAATGCCCCTGCCTGGACTGTGGATGGGGTTGGTGACTGGCTAACAGAACATGCAAAGGTGGTGTGGCACATACCTCTAAGAGTGGACCATTAAAGGCACGGCAGCCTCCCACCAAAAGCCCAGGAGCGAGCATCTTAGAAGTGGCTCCCAGGCCCCGCACACCTCCATGTGATCTGGTGAGAGACCCCAGGCTGGAGCCATGCAGCCACGCCATTCCTGATCTCTGACTCTCAGAAACGGGTTGAGATGATAAGTATTTGTTGTTTTGAAGCCACTAAATTTTGGAGTAATTTGTTACACAGCAACAGATTCTAATATAGACCCCAATCTGAAATTATTTCTGCCCATATCAAAAGGGCAAAAACTCTCTCGCTTTACTTCAACAAGGCAGAAAGCGCTGGTGTGAGTGGAAGAAGGTCAAGTCCCCAGCAGAGCTGTGGTACGAAGTTCACAGAGAGAGAGGTCGTGCTCTGGGCCTAAGAACCAAGGTGCGCAGCCTGCGGGCTTCAGGAGAAGGTAGCGAAGCTGAGGAAGGAGCACTGCCTTGGGGCCAGGGCATACGCGCAGACAAGGACACGGGCCTCACAGGAGACCACTGAGTCAGCACAGCACACGCCAGCCTTGATGAAATGCACACCGAGATTAACAAGGTGAGAAGGGGCACTGAGCCTCGGCCCAGACAGAGACAGTGGTTCCCTCAGAAGGGAGAGATCTGGGCTCTGTCCCAGCTCTGTTGTGAAGGGTTCGCATGAGGCCTGCTTACAGAATTGACGTGGTTAAGTGAGAAAGTACATAAGAATGTTCTTTAGTTGAAGAGAACTTGGATGTTCACATCAGAATCACAAAGCTTGTGGTGGATAACTGTACAATAAATGTATTGTTTCCATTCCAGAAGTTTTTATTCAAGAAAAATTACTGCAGAGATCCTGTGTTCCAGGCATGGCTACAGCAACTGCCTCCACGGGTCTTGTCCAATGGAGAGATACATAAACAATTACACAGACAGTTAAATATATGTCCAGCTATTATTATATTTCTGACCACTGTAATCAATATCCTGTGTCCAGAGTGAGTGAAATTGGGCGGCAGTTTCTAGTACCAGGCTGTTTTCTGAGCCCACTGAACAAAAGTAGTATTTAATGAATGCCTGATTAATTGAATCTCCAATACTGAGTACCCACTATAAACAGATGCTTGCTTTTTAATGCCTTGTTCTACTTTAGCAAATTTGCCTGTAGTGATTTAGAGGGGGATTCTGAGAGAGCAAGAGACTGAAGACAGTCTAGACAAGTCAGGCCCCAGAAGAGGGAGGAGGGGAGGCGTCAGGAACACAGGGAGGGGTTTTAGCCTTGGAAGGAGAGTTCTTAAAGAACAGCGTGAAGGCCATTCTTTCATTTCTCAAAAAGCTGACATTTACAAGAAGCAGCGAACTAGAATTATACAAGGACCGAGTTTTACTGCTATGAAGAATAGCTCTACATGTGTTAATTGGAACAAATCACTTCTTGACAAAAGTAGAGACTTAGAATAATGGATTACTGACAGCTATGATCATGAAAATTTCATTTTCTTTCCATAAGTCCCAGATTTATTTATTATGCATCGAAATTCCTGGGAAATCAGGTTCTTTCTCTATCCTCTTCACAATAAAATTTCCCAACATCTCTTGAGTGTTTTATGAAGGAAGAAGGCAGTACTTTCAAGTCTTAATGGTCTAAAACCTTCCTACAGATTTTCATAAGTAATTTATGTTGTCATGGAAACATATCAAGTCTCTGTTCAAAATTCTTATCTACGTTTGTTATAATAAAGTGTTCTTGATGAAAAAAAGAAAGCAGGCTCCCTCATGAACTCTCATGTTGGAAGTCAGTGAATGCTATTGGTTACCAAGCTATTATCAGGAGGTAGTTAAAGAAGCAGAGTTGGGCATGATGGTGCATGCCTGTAATCCCCATACTTGGGAGACTGAGGATAGCAGGTTCTAGGCCAGCCTTAGCAATTCAGTGAAAATAAACTTAATAAAACCCTAAGCAACTTAGCTGGGCACACACTTGTAATCCTAGCATTTGGGAGGCTGAGACAGAAGGGCAGCGGTTCATGGACAGCCTCAACTACTTAGTGAGGCCCTTTGCAGCTCAGTGAGACCCTATTTCAAAAATAAGGAATTAAAAATAGGACTGGGGGGGTATAGCTCAGAGGTAGAATGCCCCTGGGTTCTATTCCTAGTACTGCAAAAAAATAATAATAAGAGAGAGAGAGAGAGAGAGAGAGAGAGAGAGAGAGAGAGAGAGAGAGAGGAGAGACCGACCTTAACAAGACCTCATTGACCCCATTTCAAAATAAAAAAGGGCTGGGGTTGTAGCTTGGATGTAGAATGCCCCTGGATTAAATCCCCAGTAAAACACACACACACACACACACACACACACACACACACACACACGGAAGCAGATCTGTAGAATAAAAAGAAAAGAACATCCTGAGAGGGTTGCCAAGTGGCTTAGAACCTTGTCTCTTCTTTTAGAGGGAAGTGGAAGATTGTTTCTTCCTCGCCAAAAATGACTGGGTCAGGAAAGGAGCTTTGGGGTCTACACATGTGTGTATACTTGCATGCGTCTCTCAACTGCTTTCATGTGGAAAGAATAAGAGTCATGTATAGAATACCAGTATTCTAATCATCAAGGATCATTCTTCTTACCCATTGGCATCCAATAAACACAGGTGTACTAGGTATGATCATACTCTAATATGAAGAAAGCACATACTTGGACATATAAAGGTCAGTACATAAAGTTTGAAGTTAATCTAATATGAATAGAAAATTAATGGGAATAATCCTATGTATAACGTAGACAACAGCTGGCAGTGAAAGGTGCCAAGGGTTGGGTCCCTCATTAAGTAAATGGCTTATTCTGCATGTAGCTGCCATCTAAGTCTAGTCAAAGGCTGCATGCAGCTCACAAGCCTGTGCGCACCTGAGAAATAGTGCCTCACACAAAGAAAGCCCATGTGCACAGTGTGTGTGGAACCATGAGGATGAGAGTTAAAATGAAAACAGCCTCAAATAGGAGTTAATTTGATTCCTCACACCAAATGTTGACTAGTCCAATCAATGACTTTGGTGAGATTGGTTATATCCACCATATCTAGTGGATACCAGATCAATAAACAAAAATCAACTTATTTCTATACAATGTACTAATAACAGAGAGTGGGAAATAAAAATTTAAGAAACCATTCACGATACCATCAAGAAGAACAAAATACTTAGAAGTAAATTTAAAAAGGTATAATCCTTGTACACTAAAAACTACACAGTACTGCTGAGAGAAACCGAAGAGGTATTATAAACAAAGAAATATACCACATTCATAACTCAGATGATTTAATATTGTTAAGATAGAAATTACCTAGGGCCAGGTATGGTGATGCACACTTGTAATCCCAGTACTTGGGAGGCTGAGACAGGAGGATCACAGGTTCACAGCCAGTCTCAATTTGTGAGACCCTTTGCAACTTAGTGAGACCCTGTTTCAAAATAAAGAATAAAAAATAGAGTTAGGCATGGTGGTGCACGCTTGTAATCCCAGCATTTGGGAGGCTGAGACAGGAGGATTGTGGTTTGTGGACAGCCTCAGCTACTTAGTTGCAACTCAGTGAAACCCTGTTTCAAAATAAAAAAATAAAAACCAGGGCTGGGGGCATAGCTCAGAGGTAGAATGCCCCTGGGTTCCATCCCCAGTAAGCAAAGAAAACAAAAATAGGGCTGGAGGTGTAGCTCAGAGGTAGAATCCCTCTGGGATCCATCCCCAGTACCCCCCCCCACACACACACACATACAAAGAAAAGAAATTATCTAGAAATTGATCTATAAATTCAAAACAAGCTTTATCAATCTCCCAAAATGTTTCTTTGAAGAAAATGAAAAGCTGGTCTTAAAATATATATATGGAAATGAAAGGGAAATTGCCAAAACAATTTTGAGAAGCAGAAACAAAATCTGATTTACACTGCCTGGTTCCAAAACCTACAAAGTTGCAGTAATCGAGTATGTGGCTTACATAGTGATCAACACATAGATGTATGAGCAGAAAATAGTTCTGAAATGCATCTTTGTTTTCAGTAATGTGCTACATCTGACTTATGCTGGCTTATAAAGCTGATTATTAAATTCTCGGGAATTTGGTAAACTGATTGTTAAACTATTGGTAGCTTGAAATCAGCCACACAAGAGTATTCACATCAGGAAACCGCACTGCACAGAACGCCCTTCCAGTTGAGAGCTGTAACATTTACCATCATATCACTGGCTTACCTATATGGACAACTTACTTTTGACAAATGTGCTAAGGTATTTCAATGAAGGAAAGAATAACATTTTCAACAAAGAGTGCTGGAAAAACTAGATATCCAAATGAAAAGAAAAGGAATCTTTACTACTTCCTTATATCATAAACAAAAATTAACTAGAAATGGATTATAGACTTAAATAGAAGTGCTAAGACCATAAAATTTCCAGGAGAAAATCCATATGATCTTGGGTTAGGCAAAGATTTTTTAGATAGGACTCAAGACCCAAAGACAAGAAAATAAAAAAAGATAAAGTCCCTCAAAACGTGACATTTTTACTTTTCAAATGATATCATTGAGACAATAAAAAATTGTAGTCCGAGAGAAAATATTTGCAAAATATATATCTGATAAGGGATTTCTGTCCAAAATATGTAAAGATCTCTTAAAAACTAAATAAGACAACCCAATTTAAAAATAAGAAAAATATTAATAGACAATTAACCATAGAAGTCCTACAAAGGACAAATAAGCAATAAAAAGATGTTTACCCTAAATGTAATTAAGAAAATACAAAATAAAAATACTGCTCAGCCACCAAATGGCTAAGATGAAGACAGCTGACGACATTAATGTTTTCCAAGGATGTGGAACAACAGGACTGTTCATACATCTCTGATGCTAATGTACAAGGGAAGAGCCACTTTGGAAAAAAGTACTTCTAAGTTAACCACATATTTACCATATGACTTAGCAATTCTACTCCAAAGTACCAAAGAGAAATTAAAACTTATATATGCTAACAACTATACATAAATGTTAGTAACAGCACTACTCGTAGTAGATAAAAATTTGGAAACAACTCAAATATCCAACTAATGAATAAGTAAACAAAATGGGTATGTACATACCACACACTACTACTCAGCAATAAAAAAAGAGAATTAGTAGGGTTGACTCTTAAATATATCCTGCTGAATAAAATCAGTCCTACAGAAAATAGTATGTTATGTGATTCTGTTTATATGAGAGTTCTTTCTTTTTTTGTGGTACTAGGGATTAAACCCAGGAGTGTTCTACCTCCAAGCTATACCCCTAAGCCCATTTTTTTCCCCTTGGTACTGGGAACCCAGTACCAAGGAACCCAGGGGCATTCTACCTTCCAGCTACACCCTCAGCCCTATTTTTTATTCTTTATTTGGAAACAGGGTCTCTCTAAGTTGTGGGGGGCCTCGCTAAGTAGCCGAGGCCGTCCATGAACCTGTGATCCTCCTGTCGCAGCCTCCCAAGTACTGGGATTATAAGCGTGCGCCACCACATTGCCCCCTCTTTCCTTTTGTTTGTTTTGTTTTTGAAACAGGGTCTTGCTAGGTTGATGAGAGTCTCCCTAAGTCACTGAGGCTGTCCTCGAACCTAATATCCTTCTGTCTCATCCTATCATAAACTGGGATTATAGGCATGCACCACCATGCCCAGCATGAAATTTCTAAAAAAGGCAAATTGTAGAAACAGAAAGATTAGTAGCTGCCTAGGCTTGGGAGTAAGAGGCAGCACTCTAAAGCTATCTTTTGGGGATGGCTAGCCCAGTTTGTAAAGTTACTAAATCTCATCAAAATGCACACTGGAAAGGGGTGAGTTTTATGTTATGACAAACCATACAATAATAAAGCTGTTTAAAACCCAGCTGGAAGCTGGGTGTGGTGGCATACGCTAGTCATCCCCATGCTTGGGAGGCTGAGACAGGAGGATCACACAGCATCAAAGCCAGCCTCAGCTACTTAGTGAGGCTCTCAGCAACTTAGTGAGACTCTGTTTCCAAGTAAAATATAAAATATGTCTAGGAATATAACCTGGAGGTAGAAAAGCCCCTGGGTTCCACCCCCAGTACCACACACAAAAAAACCGAGCTGGAATGACAAAAAAACCCAGCTGGAATGTCTGCTCCCCTGACTCCCTCCCCTTGCTAGGAAGTGATCCCTGACTTCCTTGATGCCCTGGCTCTTCCTTCTTCTCTGACTTCTCTTGCTGTCTCCCAGTTCATCTGCGGGGCCTGGGAGGGCAGAGGCGGTGTTTGGCTCATCTCCATGTCCCTGGCACCTGTTCTGGAAGTTGGCATGTTTCAGCACATACTCAATTGGTAAAATGCATAGACACTTCTCTTTTTACTTTTTTTTTTTTTTTTTTTTTTGCAGGTCTGGGGATGGAACCCAGGGGCTTTTGACCCCCGAGCTATAACCCCTGCCCTATTTTTTATTCTTTATTTTGAAACCGGGTCTCACTGAGTTGCAGAGGGCCTCACTAAGTAGCTGAGGCTGTCCGCGAACCAAGATTCTCCAGGTCTCAGCCTCCCGAATGCTGGGGTTACAAGCGTGCACCACCACGCCCGGCTCTCTTTTTACTTTTTTAATTGTGAAAGTGACATACAAAAATTACAGGCAGGCCAGGCGTGGTGGCGCACACTTGTAATCCCCGCGCTTGGGAAGCAGAGACAGGAGGATCGCGCAGGTTCGAAGCCAGCCGCGCGCGCTGCCTTAGGAGACCCTGTTTCCAAATAAAAATGTAAAAATAGGTCTGGGAGTGTAGCCCGGAGGTAGAAGGGCTTCCAGGAACCCCAGTACCACCAAAAAAAAAAAAAATTACAGGCAGTTGTTTCTTTTTCTTATTTTGAGAAGTTTCTATTAGGGAGAAGAATAAAATAATTCTTTATGACTATGCTTCCCGGTTTGTCTTTTGCCTTGTATTTCTGAATAAATTTTATGTCTGAATGTGGTCTAATCTCTTTCCTTTACTGTGCCTACTCCTGAGGTTACACTTCAAAAGTCCTTCCCTACTCCTCCATGGTATCAATATTTACCTGGTATCAGAATTTTTCTTTTCCCATTTATATATTTAAGTTCCATTTAAATCTTTAAGCCGTTGGGAATCAGCACTCTTTCACTGGCAAGGTGCAGGAAGCACAGTGGCACCCTCTATGGGCGTGGAGATGGGAGAGGCCGGCCCTGCCCAGGGAGCACAGCAGCCCCAGGCCCCTGCACAGTGTCTGGTGCATCTAGGTGCTTGATGACTATTTACTGAAAATGTGAATTAGTGAATGAAGTCTTTTACATTGACAGCCTTTGACCTGGCAATCCCACTTTCAGGAACTTGCCATAAGAAATAACTGGACCAAGGCGGGCATGGTGACACATGCTTATAATCTCAGTACTTGGGAAGCTGAGGCAGGAGGATTGAAGGTTTGAAGCCAGCCTCAGGAACTTTGTAAGCCCCTCTGCAACTTAGTGAAACCCTGTTTCAAATATAAAATAAACCTGGCTAAGTGGTGCATGCTTGTAATCCCAGTATTCAGCAGGCCGAGATAGGAGTATCATGGCTCACAGCCAATCTCAACTACTTAGTGAGGTCCTTTGCAACTTAGTGAGACCCTGTTTCAAAATAAAGAATTAAAAATAGGGCTGGGTCAGCATTTGGGAGGCTGAGACAAGAGGATCATGGTTCATGGTCAGCCTCAGCTACTTAGTGAGGTCCTTTGCAACTTAGTGAGACCCTGTTTCAAAATAAAGAATTAAAAATAGGGCTGGGCCAGCATTTGGGAGGCTGAGACAAGAGGATCATGGTTCACTGTCAGCCTCAGCTACTTAGTGAGGTCCTTTGCAACTTAGTGAGATCCTGTTTCAAAATAAAGAATTAAAAATAGGGCTGGGCCAGCATTTGGGAGGCTGAGACAAGAGGATCATGGTTCACTGTCAGCCTCAGCTACTTAGTGAGGTCCTTTGCAATTTAGTGAGACACTATTTCAAAATAAAGAATAAAAAATAGGGCTGGGGGGTATAGCTCAGAGGTAGAAGAATGCCCCTGGGTTCCATTCCCAGTACTGCAAAAGAAACATACACACACACACACACACACACACACACACACACACACACCAGGTTAGGGGTGTAGCTCAGAGGTGGAATGCCCCTGGGTTCCATTCCCAGTACAGAGAGAGAGAGAGAGAGAGAGAGAGAGAGAGAGAGAGAGAATAAAAGAAAAGAAAAGAAAGATAAATAACTAGACAAGTGAACAAGATGGTATTACAAACTCTTGGCATTGTCATGTGTGGTGAAAGGGTTTCAAATCATACCTTCATTTAGAAATATAAATGAAGCTGGGCAAGGTATTGCACACCTGTAATCTTAGTACTTCGGAGGCTGAGACAGGAAGACCACAAGTTTGAGGCCAGCCTCAGCAACTTAGCAAGATCCCTCAGTAACTTGGTTCAATAAAAAAAAAAAATTTTTTTTTTGGTGGTACTGGGGTTGGAGCCCAGGGTCTTGTCTATCTCCAGGCTACATTCCCAGATCTATTTTATATTTTATTTGGAAACAGGGTCTCACTAAGTTGCTGAGAGCCTCACTTCAGTAGCTGAGGCTGGCTTTGAACCTGAGCGATCCTCCTGTCCCAACCTCCCAAGCGCGGGGATTACAAGCGTGCGCCACCACGCCCGGCTCAATAAAAAAATTTAAAAGGCTGGAGATGCAGCTCAGAAGTAAAATGCCTCTAGGTTCAACCTCCAATACCAAGGAGATGTAGCTCAGAAGTAGAATACCTCTAAGGTCAACCTCCAGTAGGAAGGAAGGAAGGAAGGAAGGAAGGAAGGAAGGAAGGAAGGAAGGAAGGAAGGAAGGAAGGAAGGGAGGGGAGAAAATCTGGCTGTCTGGGAAATGGCTAAATCTCAGAAATAATTAAATAATATTGGGTGCAGAAATACTAAATAGGAGCCAGGCGTGGTAGTGCAAGCTAGTAATTCCAGTACTTGGGAGGTGAGACAGGAGAATGGCAGGTTTGTGGCCAGACTCAGCTACTTAGTGAGGTCCTTTGCAACTGAGCAAGACCCTGTTTCAAAATAAAGAATAAAAAATAGGGCTGGGGGCGTAGCTCGGAGGTCGAATGCCCCTGGGTTGAAGCCCCAGTAACACACACACACACACACAGACACACGCGATCCACAAGGCCATTTGATGGTGTCTAACATCACTTTCATTTCTCACTCCTGATGGCTCGGGGGAGGTGACGCCCATTAGGTTCCGCCTCTGGCTGCCCGCTCCGTGTCATCTGAAGCGATGGGCGTCCTGGGCACTCAGCAGGGCAGCCTGCTGAGTGGATTATGGAGTTCTTTTACCAGGCACAACTAACTTTTTATGGCTCCATATTTTTCTTTCTTTTTCATACTGCAATTTTACTTTCAGCAAGGTTTTCGGCACCCTGCTAGCTCTCAGCGAAGTACCAGATGTCCTCAGAGGTGTCAGAGTGAAGAAATGTGAGACTGTTTTTGAGGCCATGAAATCCAGAGAGGTTTGCAGGCATCCAGAGTCTCATGATGAAGCAGCAGCACGGAGCTCAGTCCTTGCTAACACCTGGGGCGGCGGTGACCTGGTGGCCAACTGCGCAGGGGCGACAGAGGGCCACAGCTAAGCGAGCCCCCCATCTACCCGAGGGGCGTGGGCAGCACTTACAGCCTTGCTCTTTCACCCGCAGTACAGCTGTAGGGCTGGATGCCCTGGGCCCCAGAGAAGCGCAAGGCCTTCCTTGAGGTGCCCCGGCCAGTCGGGCCTGGCTTGAAACCCAGGCCTGTCCCGCTCCCCATCTCAAGCTCCGTAAGCTGCCCTGTGGAAGCCCAAAGTACTTTCATTCGTCTGTGTCTGCGTGGCTTGTCCTCGCCTTGAATTTCTTTTCTTCCCTTTTCTACTGGGGAAACTGTGGCCTCAAGATGCAACTCAAATATAGTAAAGAAGGCACCAGAAGAAAGAGGCTAAGACACCGGCCGGCAGTGTATGGGCCTATCAGGAGAGGGTTCACTTCCTGAGAAGGGCAGGTCTCACGTGCACCCCAGGACCCTGTCTAGGTCCTCCAGATCACTGCACTGGGTGGCCAACACTCACAAACACACACATTGCATAAAGCAGGTGCTCAGCTAACATTTTAAATATGAAACCATATTTTAATTTAAAATAATTTAATTTTAATAATTTAATTTCATTTTTTAATATTTGTAATATTTTATTAAAAGCATGTGTATATTATAAAGGTACATACATATACATAGCTTAATTACACTCATGCATATATTAGCATTTATAATAGTACTTACATATTTTCACATATTATTTTATATACATAAGGAATTTTATTTAGTTTTTTTCTAGTTTCTGAACTATGAACATTGGTCTACAATGCTCAATTATATCATAACTAAAAATAGAAGATTCTATAATTATAGGTGAGTATTTAAAATGCATTAGCAGAAAAAAGCCAAATCACCCCAGTTTTTTATATAAATATTCACAAATTTTAAAACTTCTATATTTTGAGTTATATCTAGTTAATGGTAGAATTCCTACAGATATTAACTGTTTTATTGCTACTTTTCACCTAATTGTCCTATTTTATCTCTATTAATAACCTCAATTACATATTTTTCTCCCATTCTGCTAGATAATTTCATTTTTAATAGCTCTGCCAGCTATTCTGTTCAGTAAGCCTGGAGGGAGCATTCCCAAGTACAAAGTTATGAACTGGCCTTTAAGAATTGTTTGCAGAGTAGGGCAGCCAGCCTCACCAAGCACAAAAAAGACACAGTTGCACAGCAGGGCTGAGGAGAGCCACAGAGGAATCTGATGACAATTCTAGAGGAGGAGTAGGGGAGAAGAGAAGGGGAGGCACCGATGTTCCTGCAGTCCTTCCCTCCTCCCAGCTTGCCGAGCTATTCCCAGGATGCCACGTCCACAAGCTCACTGACACAGCCTCCACGCTTGGAGCTGTCTTCAGTGGCGCCTCCCCGACAGTCTGACAGAGTGGCAGGTCAGAGCCTGTCATGTCATGAGCATTCAGCCGGGCAAACAAAGCCTTCAGAACACCCAGTCTTTGTGGGAAGAAAAAAATATTTCAAAGGAAAGCCCCTTCATGTCAGCGCCTCTGCGTTCCACGCTGCCACCTGCTCAGGTCATCAGGCAGGCTTCCTGCAGCTGAGTGGGGATGGTGGGCCATGTGCACAAAGACATGCCTCATCTTTCACCTCCATGACAATGCCACCAGTGAGGGCTTTCTCTTATTTTACTAAATGAGAAAACCAAATCTCAGAGAGGCTACTTAGTGGGCACACAGCCAGTAAACGGAAGAGGACCAGAAATCGGACTCAAGACTGAATGATCAGCTACAGAGCCGGCACCTTCTCATTGGCTACCTTAATCAGGTTCTATGGCGCTCCAGCAACAGTAATGACAACAACAAGGAACCCTACATCTGTTTTCTCTTACTTAAATATTAAAATAAATTTTGGTAAGCCGGGCGTGGTGGCACACGTTTGTAATCCCCGCGCTTGGGAGGCTGAGACAGGAGGATCACACAGGTTCGAAGACAGTCTCAGCTACTTAGTGAGGCTCTCAGCAACTTAATGAGACCCTGTTTCCAAATAAAAATATAAAATAGGTCTGGGAGTATAGCCCAGAGGTAGAAAGCCCCTGGGTGTTCTATCCCCAGTACCATACACACACACAAAAAAAATTTAAAAATAGGGCTGACGGGGTAGCTCAGAGGTAAATGCCCCTGGGTTCAATCCCCAGTACTGCCAAATAAATAAATAAATAAATAAATAAATAAATAAATAAATAAATAAATAAACAAGCCAGCCAGCCAGGCGTGGTGGCGCACGCTTGTAATCCCCGTGCTTGGGAGGCTGAGACAGGAGGATCACATGAGTTCAAAGCCAGCCTCAGCTACTTAGTCAAACTCTGTTTCCAAATAAAGTAAAAAAATAGGTTTGGGAGTAGAGCCCGGAGGTAGAAAGCCTCTGGGTTCCATCCCCAGTACCATAAAAATATAAAATAAATAAATAAATTTTGGTGCCCAGTCACACATGCAAATTATACTACCAGAAGATAGGTCACTCTTGGCCATATTTGAAGATTCCCCATCTGGAGGATCAAGGTCACACTCCTCAGTCAGACACAGGGTCCAATCTAGCACAGCCCACTTTGGCAGGCCCGATGCCCCCACCTCCTGTCACCAAGCAGCTTGGCCATGTCCACACACACCTCTAATCTTTTGGTGGTGTCATCCTCTTCCTAGAATGGTCTCCCAGACCCATAGTCTTTGCTCAGCTCCACTCAACTGCTTCCCCTGTGAGCCACTGCTGACCGGCAGACAGGCTGAGGACTCCTTCCCAGCTACCGTATATACCCGACTCCGCTGTTTGGACCAGGCTGCCCTCCTCTAGATGGAGGCCTGTGAGCACAGAGTCGTACTGAGTCCCCAGACCCAGCCGGGGCCCGCAAGGAGCAACACTCAGAAAAGGCCTGTTGAGGGCTGTGATTGTGACGGGAGTCACACGCAGCAGAGCTGGCCCCTGAGGACACCTCCTTTCACATCTGGGAATCACAGGGAGGGCAGGAGAGACACACAGGATGCAGGGGCGGGGCAAGGACGGAGCGTGACTCAACTCTGGAGTGGCAAGAGCCACTCAAGACTTCAGAGCAGAGGAACTGCTACTGGGGCTCAGGCCCGAGGCTGCTGGGCTCCAAACTAACTGGATCCAGTCGCCTTCCCACAGAAACAAGAGAGAATGATAAAAAAGGAAAAGTGGATCTCACTGCAGTTTGGCCCAAACTGGGAAGGCAGTAATCCCCTCTCCCCATCCTACAGAGCCAATACAAGTGATAGGAACAAAACCAGGAAATATACATGCGTAGACTCAGCCAGGCTGTGCCAGCCAGAGCCATGTTTCCATCCTGTTCTCTGGCTTTTGTTGGTGCCAGGCCAGGGCTCTGGGGACAGCTTCTGCTTCCATTCTCGGCATGACATGACAGCTTGTAGGAAGTTGGGGTGGAGAAAATATTTTAACAAAAAGGTTAGTAGAAAATGGAGAAGAAAAAACAAATTGGCCTTGTTATGGAATGACATGGTGACATGGCCTGGGAGGTCCTTTGGTTGTGTGACTTGGGGACGTGAAAGGCCAGGGATCTGGAAAGACCGGAGGCTGTAGACTCACATATGCTTTACTTAATGATGACCTGAAGCTTACTGCCAGCTCTGCTAACAAATTATTAATTCATTTATGGAGTGCCTACAGCACTTATCAGTTGGTTGCCCTTTACTGAGAGCCTACCATGCAGCAGGGGCTTTGCATCCATTAACTGAATGCTCAGAGCTACGGGAGATGAGAAGGAAACTAAGCTTGGAAAGGTGCAGTTACTCGTCTAAGGCCTCAGAAAGCAGCACGATGACCCAGACACTGCATCAGCACATGGGAGAAGAGACAAGGAGCTTGGTCTTATGAGGGCAGGGCAGGAAAACAAATGATCTGAGTCATGTGGTGTAGCAGCTACCACAACCCACAGAACCTGGGGAGGTGAAAGGCCCCGAGCGAGTGCTATACCCACTGGTGTGGGGTAATGGGTGAAGTCCTGCTGTGAAGAATAGCAGAAAAAAAAAATGCATCATGAGTTAAGAATGGGCCTGCCAACCTAGTATTTATCTTTTTTTCTTCTTGGAGCAGAGCCAGACTGGGTAAGACCCAAGAGGCAAAGGCTGAAAGCAGAGGGGGAAATATGTAGAGCATTGCTGCATGAGATTAATAAATCATCCTCTCTGCAGGGTGTGGTGGCGCATGCTTGTAATCCCCGCACTTGGGAGGCGGAGACAGGAGGATCGCGCAGGTCCGAAGCCAGCCGTGCTGGCTTAAGGGACCCTGTTTCAAAAAAAAAAAAAAAAAAAGTATAAAATAGGTCTGGGAGTATAGCCCAGAGGTAGAAGGGTTTCCAGGAACCCCAGTACCACAAAAAAAAAAAAAAAAAAAAATCATCCTCTCATAATTATTTAACACGGAGGCTCTGGTGGTATACATTTCTCAACGAGGGCATGAGCCCACCCTTTGCCCTTCTGCTTCAGGAAGCAGAACACCATTAGGGGAGCCGCAGGGGCCCTGAGAGAGGTGGCAGGCAGACACCAGCAGCAGCAGGCCCACACAGGCCCACGGTTAATTAGGGTGCTCATAGACAGTGAAAAGAGAGAAACAGATCAGTGGTGGTAGAGCAGACAGGACTCCAGGGTCTGGCTGTGGGAGACTCCCCCATTTGACCACTACTCTGTGCATGCAGCTGTGCTCGTGCATCTGTCTGTGTGTACATGTGTGTGTACACACTCACATGCACACACTCTAGCAAACAGTAAGGGAGGGAGGGTTGGTGACAAAAGGACGTGAAAGTAAGGGCCTTCCTAGTCAGACACGGATTTGCTTTTGTTAATGGCGACCACAGCGAGAGCATAACGGAGTGGGCGCAGGACCCCTCACACATCCTCTCATCCCGTGCTCCTGGAGATCTGTGAGGTGGCTACTATTCTTATCATTCTCATTTTACAGAAGAGGAGAAAGGAGCTGAGGGGGTTAAGTGTCCTGACCTTGTACAGCTGGACTAAACAAGAATGGTACAATGTCCCCAGTCTGAAGTGGAGGATTCAGCTGAGACACCGAGACCTTATTCCAAGGTGAGGCATGAGCTCCCAGCATGGGAAGAGTGGAGGGTGAGGGTACTGGTGAGAGTCTGGGAGCTGTGTAGGGACCACCCCCCTTTCAAATGAAATCAAGAGAGGCTCAGGGACACCTGGGCCATGGGGGCTGTGGTGGTCCAGGAGCTGACTTATCTGCGAAACCCAAAGGTTTGGGAGACGGCTGGCTAGCTGGTCCAGGGCCAAAGTACGGAGATGGAGCCGCGCTTCGGGACACTCTATTTGTTAAGGCAAACTGCACTGTGCTGTTTCCCTGGACCAGCCAGGGTCAAAAGGGCTAACGACAGGGGCGAACAGTTCTCCCAGGTGAGACCCAGGAGGGACTGCAGGATGCTCAGGGGTGAAGAGGAGTATGAGACCAGCCAGGAAGGTCCTAGAAGTAGCTTTTTTTTTTTTTTTTTGGTGGTACTGGGGTTCCTGGAAGCCCTTCTACCTCTGTGATACACTCCCACAGGCTACACTCCCAGACCTATTTTTTTTTTTTTTTACCTTTTTATATGGAAACAGGGTCTCTTAAGCCAGCAAGGCTGGCTCTGAACCAGCGCGATCCTCCTGTCTCCACCTCCCAAGCGTGGGGATTACAAGTGTGCACCACCACGCCTGGCTAGAAGTAGCTTTTGTTCAATGCAAAAGTTACATTTACAAGTTCTGAAAATTTACTATGTGGTAAAAGCTTTACAAATGGATTTACACACAATCTAATCTCAAACCAAACTTCTATGTGTAGAAGTTATTATTCCTATTTTACAGATTACAACGTGCAGACACAGAGAGGCAAAGTGACCGGCCTAAAGTCATAGGGTTGGTCAGCAGTGCCAGGAGCCAAACTCACATGGACTCCAAGTCTAGGTCTTCCTATTGTGTTTTTGCTTGTGATTCTAGCAGGCCAACCAGAGTCAATGAACTGGTTCCCAGGATGGGAGCTTTTTTATTATCTTGTATTAAAAGTATATTTTTTCTTTTCTCTCTCTCTCTCTCTCTCTCTCTCTCTCTCTCATACTAGGGGGAATGAACTCAGGGGCATTCTATCTCTGAGATACACCCTAGCTCTGTTTTATTTTCTTACTTTTGAAACAGGATCTTACAAAATTGCTGAGGCTGGCCAAAAAGACTGTGATCCGCCTCTCATGTATTGGGATTATAAGCATGCGCCGCCATGCCCAACTTTCTAATTCTTAATTAATTCTGCTTTTATGTATTTCAACAGAGATTTCACTACAAAGGGTAAGAGCTTTTGGTTTAAATACTGACACAAAATGTGTTTCATTGCAATCCCAGTACTTGGGAGGATGACACAAGAGGATCACAGGTTCAAGGCCAGCCTCAGCAACTTAGTGAGGCCCTCCACAACTTAGTAAGACCCTGTTTCTAAATAAAAAATAAAATAAGGCAGGGTATATAGTTAAAAGGTAGAGAATATCCTGGGGTCCCATTCCCAGTACCATAAGAAAAATGTGTTTTATTATTTTGAGACCAAGGGGATTGAAAAGAAAATGCATATTCTATGGCAGCCATGCCTTGAGTGTGTGCAAAGGACTCATATAAACTGCAGTGGTTGTAACCAAATAACATGATGATCTAGCTCTGAATCCAGGCTTGGAAAATGAGGCTCTAGTTCATGCTGGCCGGGGTATTATTTGGAGGGAGCTGTTCTTAGCGGACAGTGAGGGAATACTGGGGTACTGGGGAAGCAGTGTTACCAGAGCAAAGTAAGAAGACAGCGAGAGACAATCCTGTTGATACAGGAGCGAAGATCTTGTTCGTGAGTTCCCATTTAACTATAATTTTTCCTCCTCCTCCTCCTCCTCTTCCTCCTCCTCCTCCTCCTCCTCCAAGGATTGAACCCAGAAGACTTAACACTGGCCTATATCCGACTTTATTTTTTATATATATATATATTTATTTATTTATTTATTTTGGTGGTACTGGGGTTCCTGGAAACCCGTCTACTTCCGGGCTACACTCACAGACCTATTTTTGTACTTTTTTTTTTTTTTTGGTGGTACTGGGGTTCTTGGAAGCCCTTCTACCTCCAGGCTACACTCCCAGACCTATTTTATACTTTTTCTTTGGAAACAGGGTCTCTTAAGCCAGCGTGGCTGGCTTCGAACCTGTGCGATCCTCCTGTCTTCGCCTCCCAAGCACGGGGATTACAAGTGTGTTCCACCACGCCCAGCTTTTATTTTTTATTTTGAGATAGGGTCTCATTAAGTTGCTGAGACTGGCCACAAATTTAGGATCCTCCTGCCTCAGCCTCCTAAGTTGCAAGGATTATAGATGTGTGACACTGGGCCCAGCTAACATCTTATTATCCACAGCAACAAGATACATGGAGCAGGGAAAGACCAGGACCTGCCTAATGGAAGAATGCTCGACCAAACACAATGTCAATTCCAAATCTGTGCATGTGGGTGCGTGTGTGCACACGCTGCTGTCACCATCATCATGGTCCTCATCGTGGTCTGTCTCTACCCTCAACACCCAGCCAGAGGCAGAGAACCAGCATGTGACGCCTGGGCTTGCCACCCCACCACCTTCACAGGAGACTTCTGTCTTAGTCTCGTATGGGTATTGAAGTATTTGTGAAAAATTAGCATTAATTCTTCTTTGAATATTTGTTAGAATTTACTGGCTCATTGCTCTTCATGGTGGTGGTTGTTGTCCTGTGTGTGTTTTATTGGGGATGGAACCCAGGGCCATTTTATCTGTGAGCTACACCCCCAGCCCTATTTTGTATTTTATTTTGTAACAGTGTCTCACTAAATTACCATGAGCTGTTGACATCAGTGGTCCTCCTGCCTCCGCCTCCCACATTCTGAGATTACAGGTGGGCCCCACTTTGTCTGGCTGCTCATTTGTTTTGTAATCCATTGCGCCTTTGATGCACAGTTGATGTTCATTAAAGGATATGGAGTTGTAGTGAGTCTGTTTCTATAATTCTGTATCTTATTGGACATCAGTTATTTTATTTACTTAAATGTTCAAAAGAGGCCTCTATTTGATTTATCATAGAATATTATAAAAGCCTAGACTACAGGAAAAATTTCAGGCTATTTTTATATTAGGACTTGAATTTTAGAGTTGTGACCTACTAGTGTGTCCTAAAAATAAATCTCCTCAAATTCCTCCGGGTACCAGATAAAATTCATTCAGCCAAGCTGTGCACTGAGTCCCAGCTGCCTGTCTGCATCTTTTCCTAAACTCATTATTCATTAAAAGAATCAATAACTGCATTTAAAGCACAAAGTGCTTAGTAAACAAAGGCTTTGGAGGAAGGGATTTTCAATAACAATGAAGAGTATCTTTTTTGGGGATAGTGGAGATTGAACCCATGGACATTCTACCTTTAAGCTATACCCCCAGCCCTTTTTATTTTTATTTTGAAACAGAGTCTTTCCAAGTTACTAAGGGTGACCTTGAATCTATGATCCTCCTGTCTCAGCCCCCAAAGTACCGGGATTATAGCCGTGCGCCACATCCAGTGGATTTATTACCTTTTACGGACAACTGCTATCAAACGTTGAGTGTCAAACACTTTAGAGAATTTATTCACAATGCAGATTCCACTGTTCCCCTTGGGCGATTTTATTTTATTATTTTATTATTTTAGTACTGGGGATGGAACCCAGGGGCATTCTACCTTCGAGCTACACCCCCAGCCCTATTTTTTATTCTTTATTTTGAAACAGGGTCTCCTTGAGTTGCAAAGGGCTTCACTAAGTATTAGCTGAGGCTGTCCGCGAACCCGGACCCTCCTGTCTCAGCCTCCCAAATGCTGGGATAACAAGCGTGAGCCACCATGCCCAGCTACCTTGGGTGATTTTAATGCATTTTGTCAAAAGAACCCACTCTGAGCAGACCCTTTGCTGTGAGAGACAGTGTCTGTGAAGTGCCTGGCGCAGCCCATGGCTCACGGCAGCATGCTGCGGGCACCGGTGTGGCCAGCTCGGGGTCCAACCTGAAGCCCCTCAGAAGCTTACAGCTGGGTAGTCACTGTTGGTGGGGCTGCAGCCAGAGCCAGGCGTGTGGGAGTGAGCACTCTCCTGCAGGCCCCGCTCATTCCCTGCAAGAAGAGAGCAGGCTCCATCAGAGAGCGCCTGGGTCTGGGAGCTCTGTGCCTTTTACTGGCTGTGCTACTTCAGGAGTTGCCCCTTCCCCGCCTCAGCTTCCTCTCTGTAAAACAGAGGTCATGCCATCTACCTGGCTGTGCAGATATAAGGATTTAATGAAATACAGGTGTGTGTGTGTGTGTGTGTGTGTGTGTGTGTGTGTGTGTTGTGGTGGTGGTGGTGGTGGTGCTGAGTATCAGACAGACACAGGGCCTTTTGCACACCCCTGCCCCAGGGGTATTTTCTTACTGCCCTCAGCCAGGCCTCCTCCCATCCCCCTCCTCCAGACGGCATCATTTAACACAGGGCCAGCGGCAGACGGCACAAAAGCACTTTCACAGCGACAGTGATGGATGGCGCAGTGCCGTGTCAGCTAACAAAACTCACGCGTGAAGAGGAAGGAAAGGGTGGTTCAAAGGCTGCTGCACACAAAGCTCAGCCTGAGACCAGCGCCATTCAACTGGGGGAGGACCGCTCATCTCCTCAGGTGCTTTGATGCATTTGGGGAGGCAGGAGGAGTGTCAAGGTCAGGCCTGGAAGGAAATCAATGGAAAACAGTCCCAGGAGACAGGCACTAGGTGTCCACTGTGTTACCTAGACGGATGATCCAATTCCACCTGCAGAGGCAGTTCTTGCTCCATTTTGCTGCAGTGGACCCCAAGCACGTGAAAGAGTGACTTTCTAGCAATTGTGTAAATGCTTCTGTGAGCACCCTATGGACTCTTCTTACTTTAAACCCATTAATCTCATCAACAGAGTTTTAAATTATGAACCTGTCTCTTAATTTCTTTTGGATCCATTTTCTATTCTGGCTTTGGGATTCGAACGTTAGCTCTGTAGCCTTGAGGGCAGATTACTGTACCTCACCAAGCCCTCTCATTTAATCCTCACTGTAGTCCTATTCTGATTTTGTGAAAATGGGGTGCAGAGGGTCTTTAGTCGGTGAGTGGCAGACCTGGATCCCGGGCGGGAGTCCTCTGCATTCTCACCCACTCCCACCCTGGGACTTGCTGAAGGACGAGTTAGGAAGGCAAGAAAAGGCGAGGCTCCCTTGTGCACGAGTGCGGTGTGTGCTGTGCTGCCCAAGGAAAAGGGCAACCTTTCTGATCAAGTGACATCTGAGCCGAAAACCGAGGGAAGTGAGCCTGGTGGATCTGGGGGAAGGGCCAGAGCGGTGTGTGGAATGCCACGGCCAGTGGGCCTGGTGGGCTGCGCTGGAGCTGAGGGGGGTGGGAAGCAGGCAGTGAGGTGAGATGGGCACGGCAGGCAGGGGGGCTGCACACGGCCGAGGGACCCGACTCTTCCCCTGTGAGGTGAGAGGCCCTGGAGGGCCGGCGCGGGCCCATGCAGCACGACTGGCAAGGCTTACTCCATGCGCTGCGTCGAGGCTGGGCAATGTTTGGGCAAGGAAGGGGCAGGGAGGCCAGTCTATAGGAAGACTACTTTACCAATCCAGACAAGAGATTTGGGGGGGGGAGCAGGCTGGAGTAGCCATATCCCTGTCCTAGGCAGGGCAGAAGAGCCCTCAGTCAAAGCTTGCTGAATGAATGAATGAATGCTTGCTTTTATAGAGGAAGTATATAACCTGTGCTCAGAGCATATAAATGAGCAGTTTCATTCTGTATTATGAAAGTGGGAGCAATGACAAAGATGTCAAAGGAAGCGGGAGTTGAATCTTGGTGCTATGGATTTACCAAAGATGTGAGGCGAAGGACTTCTCCCAGACTCAGGTAGTGAAGTGCACCCCACAAAGACGCCTTGGTGGGCTGTGGTCTGAGTCGCTGGCAGGTGGGACGTGGGCAAGCCAGAGCGTGAGGAGCAGCTGGCGGTCGGAGGGAGCCCCAGTGCCTCCTCCCCTCTGCCAAGAGCTGAGCCAGCAGAGGCTGACGGGCCTCCAGGGGCTCCTAACCTGGTTTCAGTATGAAGGACTCTGAGGTGCTGGCTCTGGGGCCCATGACAGGGATACAAGTGTGCTTGTCACACAGTGTCTTTTCCAGTTTCCACGAAGCCCTGGCCCATGCGTCTAGTGTGCAGGGCAGCAGTGCGGGGTTCAAGGCCCCTCAGGGCAGTTGCTGCTGCCTTCTTTACAAGAACTTTCAGAGAGCCTTTGCTTACTTGGAAATGGACTCTTCAGACAAAAACACATGAAGAAATGTGTTTATTTAGAAAAATGTATCGATTAAGAGATATCAACACTTTTCAAAATATTGTGCAGGAAAACTTTTTCTCTTAATGAGCATTTAAGGGCTATTAAACTGTATCTGTCATTTGTAATCTGAAGCTATAAAGGCCTTTTTATTATCCTTTTACTGAGCTTCCTCACACTAATTACTAAGGAGTTAATTGCCAACATAATAATTACCGTATTTACTAGGGGAGTGGGAAGGAAAATACGGAACAAATAAGCAGCCAGGATTTTGGTTGTTCTGTCAGAGATCTGAGAAGAGTCATCTCTGTGAAGGGCAATGTACTGAAAGTCTGTCAGTTCATAATATGAGCGCTCTATATCAGAATAACAGAAGGCTGCTGATTGGGAGGTGAGGGAGACCTTTCTTTATTTTCCCCCACTTTGGTCCTGGGGATTGAACCCAGGGGTGTTCTACCTATGAATTTCACCCCCAGCCCTTTTTATCTTGAATCAGGGTCTCACTAAGTTGCTGAGGGTCTCACTGAGTCGTTGAGGCTGTCCTCACACCTACCATCTTCCTGTTTTAAGTAAGCACTGGGATTACAGGTGCACACCACCATGCCCCGCCAGGGAGTGGCTTTTCAGGTCTCCCTGGGCCTGGTAATTTCGTGGGGGCCGCCTGGCTGGGCAATAGAGGAGCCTCTGAGCAGACAGAGCTGGCCAGAAATCCTTGTCCATACTCTACTTCCCTGGAAACCTTGGGCAAGGGACTCAACACGTCTGACTCTTACTGTGGTAAAGTGAAAGAGGGAAAACGTACCTCATAGATGTGCTGTAGGAATAAAAACCAAGGTACAAGTGGCATCTGGTGCTCAGGAATGTTGGTCTCTCAACTCTTCCACCCCTGCTCACACGGCACCGCCTGTAGCCAGCCCCACAGCCAAAACAATGCACTTAGCAATTACCCTCCAATTTTTAACCATGTTTTTTCCTTAAAATTGCTGAGATCTCTTTCTTTCTTTCCCCTCCCTCTCATCCTCCCTTCCCTTCCCTTTCTCCTTCCTTCTTTCCTTTTGTGGTACTGGGGATGGAACCCAGGGATATTCTACCTCTCAGCTACATCCCCAACCCGGGGTATATTTTATTCTTTATTTTGAAACAGGGATTAACTTTCATTGTCTTTCAGTTCATAGTTTTAAAAATTTGAGGTAAAAACAGAGACCCATAAGGATAAATCTGGAATTCAAAATCACATTTGTACTAAGTGGCCAAGATGTGATTCGAAGCTTCTTGAACCTTCTTGCAGTCTGAGGACTCTGTCCCTTGGTTTTACGGCATCTGTAAAGTTAGCCTCCCCACACAGCTGTCTAAGCCGAGCTGCAGGAGGCGGAGCTTTGGAGAGTGTGTTTATTGCTGTCCAGCTGTGTCACTCCTAGCTCAGCAGATGCTACAGAGGGGAGGAGACCGGCATGTAATTCTTGTCCAAGGAGCTAACATGTGTAAGACTATAATAAAGTGTGGTAAAGACTGTACTGTAATAAGTACTTAAGAGTCTCCTTGCCAGTGCATAGAATTTTACCCTTTGGGTTCTGGAAGGCACTTGGCATTGTTTTTCCTGGGCTGGTCTCCATCTTCAGGGTTCTTAAGAATCACCCAGTGGGCGTGAGGGGCTCGTTCAAATGCAGGCTCCTCCTGTAGTCTGATTCCGGGTTCCTCAAAGTTGTTTTAAACAAGCATTCTTACAGGTCTGTGCACTGTGCACATTGAGAGAAACTCTGAGATGTTTGCTTGACCTGAACAGCAATCTCAGGGTACAAACAGAAAATAACATTGTTTGGAGGGGTTAAGTAATTGCCCAAGGCAGGCAGTTTGCCAAGAGTAGTGTTGGCTGGTTCCTTCTCACGACCTGCTGAAAAGCTAAAAGCTGTTTCTGCCATGAATCCTGCCTTGTTTTTTTTTTTTTTTTTTTTTTTTTTTGTGGTACTGGGGTTCCTGGAAGCCTTTCTACCTCCGGGCTAAACTCCCAGACCTATTTTATATTTTTGAAACAGGGTCTCTTACGCCAGCGCGGCTGGCTTCGAACCTGCGCGATCCTCCTGTCTCCGCCTCCCAAGCGCGGGGATTACAAGCGTGCGCCACCACGCCCAGCTCCTGCCTTGTTTATATCCTGAGATTGCAATCCCAGTCAAACAAGTATCTCAGGGTTTCTCTCAATGTGCACAGTCCACAGACCTTTAAAAGTGCTTGTTTAAGAGAAGTAATCTCTGCCTCTTAAAATCCAGAGTGTGCATCACTTTTGTTACCAACAGCTTTTTACCCTTTGTAGTGCTAGCACTGAGCACCGGAAGGTGCTGGCCTCTGAATTAGGCGTGTTTTGGCATCTGGGCCTTACTGACTCTGTCCCCCAACTCCTCCCCAGGACTGGCCAATGCTTAGAGGTGGAAAGCATGCCTGTGAGCATGCCTTTCACGTGCAAACCAACCCATCCATGCCCACTCCGCAGCCACCTCCATCAGGCTCTCACGGGGCTCTGGCACTTGGGCCACTATCCCCTGCCCTCTCTCCCCGGGGCCAGGTATCAGACAGCCAAGAGAGCCCCGGGTATTCCTCTTGGGAACAAATTCTCCCAATGGCAGTTCTCTGTGATCTGTGGGCCTCACCAGACCTGAATAATAAAGTCTGCATTTTAGCATAGCCTCCAAGATTAAACTAGAAACAACTTGAGGATAAATTTTCACTTTTGAAGCTATTAGATTAACTTCGTGTCTTGTTCACTGTAGAGTTAAAAAATATTTGTTGAATCAATTATAAAGTCAGGCTGGGTGCAGTGGCTCATGCCTATAATCCCAGTACTTGGGAGGCTAAGAGCAGAATCACAGGTTCAAGGCCAGCCTCAGCAACTTAGTGAGACTCTGTTTCAAAATAAAAAAATAAAAAGGGCTGGGCATGTACCTTGGAGGTAGAATGCTCCTGGGTTCAATCTCCAATACCGAAAACATAAAGTTAGTTATCAAGCTTAAATAAAGCCTTCTATTCCTGATCTTTTTCATTTGGGGGTTCACTTTATATCAACTTTCAAATGACACCCAAATATACATGCTTTCCCCAGCTAAGGTGTGAAAGCCAATGGCTTCACATGGAGCAGTCAAGTCACCCCGGCCCCTTTCCATCACGCAAGAAAAGTCTTTACTGACTACATTGAAAAAGACACACTTCCTGCTTTCCAAAAGCTGAAAATAAGTGAAATTTCTAGTAATAAAGGTTACAATAGGATCATATGTAATCATTTAAATGATATAGAGTGTACAGTGCCTGGGGGAAGTGCAGGCATGCTAAGAGGGCCCATCTGAGTCTGGTTTGTAGCACCTGCTCAGCTTCCTCGCTCGGCCCCTCCCACAGCTCTCAGGATGGCTACCATCATTTCCATGAAGTGTCCCGCCCAAGACCTTACAGAGCTGGATGAATCAACCAGAAAAAGAATGGTCTAAACAATGAGTCTTCTGAGACATATTCTGATTGAAATCACACCTTGGTCTCACTGCTGGACATGCCCATTCCCCCCTAAAAATCATGTTGGTGGCTGTGAGGACGTAGCACCTGCCACAACCTTCAGCTCTACACAGCTACTCTTGGGGTGAACAACAATAGGCCCCTAGGTCGTTGTACCACTAAATCCAGAAGGAATGAAATGATGCCCATGCATACTTCTTGCCCGTATGTCACACTCCAGGGTCGGTAGAGCATCACTTATTTACTGCTGGACAGGGGCTGAACGAGGGTCTCACACATGCTATGCCAGCTCTACCACTCACTGTGTCCCCAGCCCTTTTTGTTGCTGTTTTTTGACAGGGTCTCACTAAGTCGTCACGCACGATAACTTCTTTCAGCCTCTCCGGTAGCTAAGATTATAGGCATATGCCACTAGGCCTGACCAGGATAGCATTTTATTTTTACTTTATTCTTTAACTTGTTAAAAAAAAACCCTTTTATTTTGTCAACTATATCTTCCCATTTATTGTCTTGTCCTGTGTTTTGTTAAAATATATTCTTCAGGAATGAAAGTCTGAATATGCAGCACTGTGGTTATAAGAGTTCTGTTTCTGAAGCTCATCAGCATATACTGACATGTTAATTCTAATGATTTATTTGATTCATTCTCTAATACTCTTTTGCTTCCAGACTGAGATTTTCCTGACTTCCTGCAGCTCTCTGGTGTTTCTCATTTCTTCTTTTAACATCAAGCTCAGATTCAAAGCTACTTCTTCTTTCCAAAGACTGCAAAGCGAGGACTCCCTCGGATCCGCTCCTCAGTGGATGTGTAAGTCCCAGACTCTCTGGCCCAGGAACATCCTTATCAGATATGCTGCTTTTTTTTTTTTTTTTTGTACTGGGGATGGAACTCAGGGGCATTCTACCTCTGAGCTATACCTCCAGCCCTATATTTTCTTCTTTATTTTGAAACAGAGTCTCACCGAGTTGTAAAGAACCTCACTAAGTAGTAGCTGAGGCTGTCCCCGAACTGTGAACCTCCTGTCTCAGCCTCCCAAATGCTGGAATTACAAGCGTGTGCCACCACGCCCAGCAGGCATGCTGCTTTTGATTCTGTGTCATCTCAAAGTATAAGCCGAATCAAAGGTACCATAACAACCTGAAGTCTGCTGCCTCTCAAGAAGTTCTAAAAGCTCAGAGTCCCCTGACATCATTGCACCTACCCACCAGACACTGGGCCTACCTGGGCTGCTGCCCCTGCAGGCACCCGGGGGCTGGACGTCATTGGTGCCAATCCTGGCTCCAGTGCAGCATTTTAAATTTCAATGCTCTTTTCAGAAACAGTAAAACAATCCCCCATTCCTTTCTGTTCTATTCCATTCTTCCCATTATTCACAAGGCTTTATCAAAGCTGCTTAAATGCATGAGAAATACCCAATCCAAAAACTGGGAAATGGCCAAAATGGTGCTGCTGGCTAAGACAGATGCAGTAGCACTCACTTAGGGGTATCCACTTTGGACCGGTCTGTCATCCTCGACTCAGCTGTTCACCAAAGCTGATCTGGGATATAAAGGCCCTAGCCATTTCACTCCAAATTCCATGCTTTTTTTTTTTTATCTTCAAATCAAAATGTATGACTTAAGAGAGATTTTCAAGCCAGGCGTGGTGGCATACGCTTGTAATCCCAGCATTTGGGAGGCTGAAAACGGAGGATCATGTTCGCGGACAGCCTCAGCTACTTAGTGAGGCCCTCCGCAACTTAGTAAGACCCTGTTTCAAAATAAAGAATAAAAATAGGGCAGGGGATGTGGCTCGGAGGTCAAATGCCCCTGGGTTCCATCCGCAGACCCGGGGAGAGAGAGAGAGAGAGAGAGAGAGAGAGAGAGAGAGAGAGAGAGAGAGAGACTGACTTTCAGAAAGAATACAGGATTAGAAATGCATGATGTCAAACTCAAAAAATAAAAAAGACACACCAAAACCCAAATTAAAACATTTGCTTATGAGTGGTGGTATGTGAGGTGATTAAAACTTTAAAAAATAAAAATAGCGTGTTTTTGTTGTTGTTTCCTTCTCTGTACTGTACTCTTGAAATTTCCTACTAAAGGAAGGAGAAGGAGAATTAGAGAAGGGGAGAGAGACAAAGATGAAGACAGAAATTGCTGCTGGGATTTCCTAACGTGCCCTTCCTGGCACAGCTGTGTGAGTCCTCCAGTGGCCTGGAGGTTTCCTCTAGGGGTCCAAACGCTAGCTGGACTGTCCATGCCCCGCCCTGGCCTCACAGCTGACCACTTCCCACTCCGTTGAACACATGAGTCTGCCACCTTCCATTCCTCTCGATTCCCACTTTCCCTTCTGGCTGGCGGCCACACAGCCCTCTTGGCAACCTTCACACCGGTTCCCATGGATACCGTCCACTCCCAGACGGCGGCTGCTCAGAGCAGATGGCTGCCACACTGGGCGAGGAACAGGCTGAAGGAACATCTGAGTTATCCAGCACTCCTCATCCTTCACTGTACCCCCCCAACACACACACACACACACACACACACACACACACACACACCCTATATTATGCTTGGTTCTGATCTTGACAACTTATGTAGTTTCAAATATCACAAATACTATACCAATTACAAACATTTGTGGATTATCTATTGTCTGCCAAACAAGAAGCTACGTGCTTTGTATACAGGGAAAGGAAAGAACTTACCCAGGACAATTGAAGTTCACTGTTCCTGACCCCATTCAAATATGACTGTTTGGGGCTTTTTTTTTTTTTTTTTTTTTGGTGGTACTGGGGGTGGAACCGAGGGGCTTTCTACCTCTGGGCTACACTCCCAGACCTATTTTATATTTTATTTGGAAACAGGATCTCACTAAGTTGCTGAGAGCCTCACTAAGTAGCTGAGGCTAGCTTCGAACTGGTGTGATCCTCCTGTCTCAGCCTCTCAAGGTCGGAGATTACACGTGTGGTATGTGCCACCATGTCCGGTGGGGCTAATTCTATTTTGATTTAGTGTAGACTATTGATGTGCATAAAAATAATCTTAGAATAATAATTATTATTATTTTGGTGGTATGGAGACTGAACCCAGGGGCATTCTACCTCCAAGCTAGAGTCCTAGCCTTATTTTTTCTTATTTTGTTTCTTTTTTGCAGATGGAACCCAGGGGCATTCTATCTCCGAGCTACACCCTCTGTCCTATTTTTATTCTTTATTTTGAAACAGGGTCTCACTGAGTTGCAAAGAGCCTCACTAAGTATCTGAGGCTGTCCAAGAATCATGATCCTCTGGTCTCAGCCTCCCGAATGCTGGAATTACAAGCATGAGCCACCAAGCCTGGCTTTGCTTATTTATTTTGAAACAGGGTCTCAACTAAGTTGCAGAGGGCCTAACTAGCTGAGGCTGGCCACAAACCTGCGATCCTGTCTCAGCTTCCCAAGTACTGAGATTACAAGTGCCACCATTTGCTCTTAGAATAATATATAAATTTCAGCTTCCTGGAGAAGAAAATAAGGCCTCAGAGAAATAACTTCACCAAGATCATGTAAACAGTATATCAAAAGGCTGGGATTTGAGCTAAGGTTTTCCGATTCCAAGACATTTGGTTGATCCACTGAAGCACGGCCACAAGATTAGTAGCTGTGACTAAAGCAGCTTACCCCCTTTATTCATGGCAACACGTCTCAAGACCCCCAATAGATGCCTAGAACTGCAGATGGTACTGAGTCCTATATATATTAGATTTTTTCCTACACATACATACTGATGTTAAAGTTTAAATTTATCAGTTAGACACAGTAAGAAATCAGCAACAACAATACTAAAAGAGATTAATTACAATATACTATAATAAATGAATAGCATCACTACTCATGTGTTTTGGGGCCATTAATAAGTAAAGTACCTTCACAGTCAATCTGATAACCAAGATATCTACAAGTGACTAATGGCAGGTGGCATATACAGCTTGGATCTACTGGACAAAGGAATGATTCACACCCTGAGCAAGATGGAATTTGTGAGAGGGCATCATGCTACTCAAAACACTATGCAGTTCAAAACGTATTATTTACTTCTGGAGTTTTCCATTAATATTTTTGGACCAAGGTTGACCACAAGTAACTGAAACTGTAGAAAATGGGACCATGGATAAGGAGAACGACATACCAATTTCCTTTGTGTTCCTCGCTTTCTCTTCGGAACTCTTTCTTCCTCTACCACCACCCCAGCCCTAAAGATCTTAGTTATCTAAAAACATTCATGTTTCTTCTGATTTGTCCTCAGGACTCCTCCTCCAGCAGTGGCACCACCACCACCACCATGCTTCCCTTTGCTATGAAGTAGGAGCTGACACAGAGTAAATCAGGATGTCTCAAACTGTGGACTTCACTTCCCAAAAGCTTAGTTCCCATCATCTTCTTCATAGAAAGAGCTCAACAAATATGAACAAATGAAAGGATGAGTGAATAAATGACTAAAGTAATACTTTCTGCAAAGATTCCTCCATCTAGGTAGAGATTACGACAGTACTGGTGAAGTATCACCGTCTAACAAATACAGTCAGGAAGAGAACAATTTTGATGTGCTAACAGGCTCCCCAGGGAATTATGTTAGATGAGATTCTTTTTGTGTGTGTGTGTGGTACTGGGGGTTCCTGGAAGCCCTTCTACCTCCGGGCTACACTCCCAGACCTATTTTTACATTTTTATTTGGAAACAGGGTCTCCTAAGGCAGCACGCGTGGCTGGCTTCGAACCTGCTCGATCCTCCTGTCTCTGCCTCCCAAGCGCAGGGTTTACAAGCGTGCGCCACCACGCCCGGCTTAGATGAGATTCTTAACAGCTAGAATCGCTAAGCCGCTCTTCAATCCACAGTCCACCCTTGGCCAACTCTGGAGAAACCTGAGTCAGGGCTTCTTTGAGGAGTCCTAATGCCACTGTAGTCAAGCTCTTCTGTGCTACTCTTGGGTGCTGGGTTCTAGGTAGATTAATTACTTCCCTGTGCTTATTTTAATACCACTTATTTCTTGTCTACTTATTTTAAAAGCCCTGTTTTCAATTCTTAGGGGAAACCCACACAAAATGGTGACAGCAAGCAGAGACTATTATTATTTCACAACGGTTAAACCTGTACCTTATATTCTTGGTTGCTTTGAGAGACGGCTTGGTTACCCATTATGTATGAAGACAAAGAGACTCTTACACATACATCAGCTTCCTGCTGCTTTAAATTGTAATGAAAAGAGAGTGATTATGTCACGTGGGAAGAATGAGTGATGTGCTTAATAAGGCAGAGTCAAACCGAGTATTCTCAGGCACTCTGTTTAGGTGGTTATTTGCTATGTAAATACAGAGTCTAAAACATGATGGCAAAGTATCCTGTCCTCAGTAATACAGACTAAAGATTGGTAAACTATGGCCCATGATTCAAATCCAGCCCTCTGCCTGGTTTTATTCAGCCATGATCAAGGAATTGTTTCTGTAGGTGAATATTTGCAATCAATTTGATGAAAGGAAACACTAATATTGAACCACAAATCAGCCAATGTTATTTTGTGTGTGTGTGGTACTGGGGGTGGAATCCAGGGGCATTCTACCTCTGAGCTACACCCCCAACCCTGTTTTTTATTCCTTATTTTTGAAACAGGGTCTCACTGAGTTGCAGAGGGCATTACTAAGTAGCTGAGGCTGGCTGTGAACCACAATCCTCCTGTCGCAGCCTCCCAAATGCTAGGACTACAAACGTGCACCACCATGCCAGACAGCCAATGTTATTTTAAAAAATCAATTTTTTCATTAATAGGCCTGAATTATATACTATTATATTCCATTACCATTATTGTTATGCTTATATTTTGTATGTTGGCAGTAAAGATTTTTCTTGTTATAGAAGTACATACATAATATCCTTAATTTTGCATCATGATTTTCAAGGCCTAAAATATTTACAGCCTGCCCCTTTATAGAAGTTAGCCGGTCCCTGGTCTAGAATGAAGCCACCTTCCCAGACTCATCTCTACTATGTATTCCTTACATGTGGAACACTGGTCATATGTGAATGTCTGTAGTTGGCCATATGCACGTCTAGCTCTCCATGCCCAGCATCCGCTCTGCCTGGAATGTGCCACCTCCCTGCCTGCCTGTTTTGTCTACTCTAATCAGACTGACCTTCAGGGGCCAGCTGAGATGGTACCCTCCTTTGAAGTCTTCACTGATTGATTCTTCAAGTTAGAATTGATAAGATGTCTGCTCAAAAGGCAGGGGAAATCTTAGTTAGGAGTTCACATCTGTGCTGCCTTCCCTCTTAGTCTCCAAGTGTTCCTGGACAGAAGGTTATACATGTACAGTAGAAGATCTGACAAAGCTGTTTAATAGGCAAATGATTGGTGGAAATGAAGGAACAAATAATGCAGCGCTAGCCTGACTCCTATGGAGAGGATGATCTAAACTCTAATTGTCTGGCTGCTTAAACATTTTCATTGCTGTGTTTATACATCATAGTGAGGTTCGAAGTAATATAAAGATATAGGCGCGCATCACCCAATGTACTTTCCTCCACATCCCACCCACTCCTTGTCTCCCCTCCCCACATATGTTAGTGAGACCGGCAGTGATACTTTCATATGTGGATATAACGTTATGTGAACGATTTCCTGCCTCAATCTTTCTTTCTCCCCTCCCCACCCCCCCAGTCTCCTCCCACTATTCTACTGGTCTCTATCTTCATTTGACAAGTCCCCTTTGTTCCCTATTTTCTCCCAGCTTCCACATCTGAGAGAAAACATAGGACCATTGAATTGGCTGATCTCTTGACTGACCCTGGACACTTAGCATAATAATCTCTAGTTTCTTTCTTTTTTTTTTTTTTGGTGGTACTGGGGGTGGAACCCAGAGGCTTTCTATCTCCATAGCTGTGCTATGCTCCCAGACCTATTTTATATTTTATTTGGAAACAGGGTCTCACTAAGTTGCTTGAGAGCCTCACTCAGTAGCTGAGGCTGGCTTCGAACCTGCACGATCCTCCTGTCTCAGCCTCCCAAGCGCGGGGATTACAAGCGTGCGCCACCACGCCCGGCTTAATAATCTCCAGTTTCATCTATTTTCCTGAAAATAATATAATTTTGTTTTTCCTTATGGTTAAGTAAAATTCCATTGTGTGTATATAGCACATTTTCTTTACATATTTGTCTATTGATAGACACCTAGGTTGGTTCTATAATTTGGCTATTGTGAATTGTGCTGTTGGAAACATGGATTTGCTGGTTTCACTATAATAGTCTGACTTTGATTTTTCTGCCAATGCCTTCGGCATTTGCCTGTCCTCGGGAAGGAGTGTCATTTGCACAGCAAGGCTATGGTGAATCAGAAGGAGGGAGAATTACGTATTGACCCAGGTACCACAGTAGCAAGTATGATTTAGAAATAATACTGTGACTCCATCCTTAGAGGCCTTGACAATACTATCTTCTCACGTCCCCCGGCGGTGGGGCACAGGGCTGATGGGCAGCAGTACTACTGCTGACATTCCTATTCCTTATCCTCCACTGACATCTCTCCTAGTTGCATTGTATCCAAGGCTCCTCAAGTTCCTTCTCCTTGTACCCCCTAAACAGAACCTCAGCATCTAGACTGCATATTTATTTATTTTTATTTATTTATTTATTTATTTTTGGTGGTACTGGGGTTCCTGGAAGCCCTTCTACCTCAGGGCTACACTCCCAGACCTATTTTTACATTTTCATTTTGGAAACAGGGTCTCTTACGCCAGCGCGGCTGGCTTCGAACCTGCGCGATCCTCCTGTCTCCGCCTCCCAAGCGCGGGGATTACAAGCGTGCGCCACCACGCCTGGCTTAGACTGCATATTTAATCCAGTGGCTCATTAAATCTGAAAGCGGGAAGCCAGTCATGAGAAGGCTCTGAGAAGGATGGTAATAATCTTGTTTGCTCGCCTGGAGACAGACTACAACATTGGTCGACCTGCCTTCGGTGCCCAGAAAGAGGGATGAAAGGACACGGCTCAGCCACTGCCTGCTGGGAACCTCAGCTAAATGGACTTGCTCACACAGCCCGGCAAAGTCATGCAACATACTCCAAATCCTCAGGGCTCCGGGCCTTTGGGGGAGATACTAGCATAATGTCAGAATGACAAAGATATTCAGCTGCAAAGTCATTACAGTCCAAGGAAGAATTTGTACACAGTCAATCCACACTTGGACTAGTAGCAGCTCCTAGGAAATTAAAAATCCAGACTGGTAAAAATCAGATAATAGCACTTTACTAAGCATAGAAACAGCTCTGAATTTATTTTTGGAGCAAATTTAAGCTTGTTAACGATCATTCTTTCCTAATTGCTTTCATTAACATCCTAATTTTATGTTTCTTGTTTTATGCATGCAATGTTTGTGTGTATACAAAGTAATGAGAGCCAGGCCTCCCCATTTACTTCCTACTTACACATACAGATTATGAAATAGTGACTCCAAAATGGTTGCCAGACTAAAAAAAAGTCCACAGAAAATCTTGTCTGAGTATTTTATGATTCTTTCCCCAGAAATTTGGAATTTGTGCGAACAGAAGAGTAAAAGGACCTCTATTAGCCAAGTGGCACTCAACCCACCAGGGATTTATTAAGTGCTTCTGTGGGAAAGGTATTATACTAAATACTGTACATTCATTCATTCATTCATTCAATTAAAATCTATGTAACATCTACTAAGTAGCATGCAGTAACTAGGCACTGAGGGTGCAGTGGTAAACAGGACAGGTGAGAAAGCTATGCACTTAATGGAATATTAAGTCTTTCAACAACTTTACAAGGTAGATATTATTGGTCATATTTTATCATCAAGGACACAAAATTAGAAAAGAGAGGTTTAGTAACTTGTCCAGTCATAGTTAGTATGTGGTATACAACATGTGAACCCAAAGCCCCCCAAAATGCATGACCTCTTAGAGGAGCTGGAATTGCAAGTTAAATATTGCACCCTTAAATGGACTTCTACATCCTTATTGCTAGAGGTTCAGGACTTCTAGGAAATAATATATACTTCTTAATCCTTTCTCTTGCCAATGGAACTAAACTCCATGCTCTGACACCATACAAGCACAGCTTCTCCAAGAAGTGGTCCATGACCCAGACTTCCCTGTTTGTCTACATCCCTCAACACCTCGGACATATTTCTATTATTGTACTTATTAGCATTGCTATGATTTTCTTAACACGTGTTTCTCTCACGAGACCAAGAGCTCCCTTAGGACAGGTACCATGTATAATTCATGTACCTTCCAGGTCCTCTCCCACTGCCTCATACAAGAAGCAATACATGTTTACTGGATGAATGAATTAAAAACTTTCCTTGGAGTCTATTCTGTTCCTTTCTCTCAACAGCAACAACAACAGTGTCCTGTGCTTATTGAGGCAGGCAAGTGCTGTGCAGATGCAGTATCTGCCTCCATCTTCATCATGACTCTATGAAGTTGCTACTGTGTAATTGTCCTCATTTAACTGATGGGGAAAATCAAGGCTTTCTCAAGGTCACACAGACTTTAAGAAGTACGATTCAAACCCAGTTTTAATGGTCACCATCCTTCACGGGACACCAGAATACCTTCCAGGATGCAGACAACCATCCCTTCCATGAATCTTCCAACAGAATGAATCAGCCCCTGCAGTGCTCCTACAGAACCCTTTACCAGGGCCTGCAGGAACTTTAGACTCCTGCATTCATGTTATCTCCCTCACGAGATAGCAATCTCCTCCAAGCAGGGATCAGCTGCTCTTCACCAGGAACCCTTGTGGTGTTATAGTACCGGCCTCTGCTATTTTTAAGATGCCACACTGAAACTTGGAATAAAAAAAATTAAGCACCCTGGATTACCATTATGGAATTAAAATTAAATAAGTCCGCCCTAATTCCCTGCTTTTATAACATAAATCTCTTCCACAATGGACTAAAAATCCTGAAGAGGAGAAAGGATTTATTAAAGAGATGGGAGGAGGGCAGGAAGGATAATTGTGAGCAAAATCCACCATTGGTTAGGGATGGACTTGCAAGAGCCCAGCTTAGGCTATGATTGGGTCAGAGTTACTGGGTCTTTGTGATTTTAATGTGCAACCAGTACTGAGATCCTCCAGGAAAAAGCATCAGGTAAGTGCAAAAAGCAGAAAGGCACAAAAGGGTAGATTCTGGAAGGCTTTGGCTGCAGGCCAAAGCACCTGGGTTTTGCCCTGCGGGAAAGGGGATCCACAGAGTTCAGGACAAGGAGTGATAAGATTACTTACCCTTCCCCACTGCAGAAGCAAGGTTGGTGTAAAAGGATGGCATAGGCTTAAGAGAGTGAGTTTAGGAAAGACAGCACAAAGGTAGAGGTTGGCAGCAGCTCTCCCAAGGACTGTGTTGAACCAGGAGTCTGCTTAAGCTGCACAAGCAAGACACAACTACAGTTTAGAAGGAGGACAATCAGATTTCTGGGCCAGTTTGGCCACTAACTGACTGTATGAACTTAACCCCCTTGCCTCCATTACTCTATTATTTATACTTAAAGATGTTTATCCAGGCATGATTGCATATGTCTGTAATCATAGTACTTGAGAGGCTGAGAGAGAATGATCCCAGGTATGAGGTCAGCCTTGACAACTTAGCGAGACCCTGCTTCAAAATAATTAATAAAATACGGAGAGAGATGTAGCTCAGAAGTAGAATGTCCCTGGGTTCAATCCTCAGTAACACAAACACACACACAGAAAAGAGAGCTATGTGTACCTTAAAGGGTCATTAAGAAGTCTAAAAGAAGATGTTAAGGCCTTTGGCACAGAAGAAGCACTCAGCAAATGAGGTTGAAACTCAATTATGTCTCTGTTCTCTACTGTTCTGCTCTGCATTTTTCCATTGTCCACATTTCTTGGAATGCTGAGGATTAATAGTGAACAATCCTTACAGGCCAGGAGGTTTGCGTAAATGCACTCGAGGATGTGTCACACGTGGGCTAAGTTATTGGAGACACTGCAGGAAATGGACAGTGACCACAAGAGAACACAGTGGAGGAGGCCGTGTCCTGGGAGGCACTTATGGGTTTTGTGGCCAGAGGCCTGGGCACAATTTTCCCACCAAGACAAGTTATACCAAGCTTGGTCCTGCAAAAGCCTCTTCATTCATCTGAAAAATTACACATTGAAGACTATGCTAGAATAAAGGTGGGTAACGAGTAGTGCCATTCTATAATTCACACAGGGACACTGCACAGAGCCAGCAGGAGGGGTAGCTGGGGCATGGAGACAGTGGTGGGACCCATTCGCCCTTCAGATGGGAAAGGCAAGTGCAGAGACCAGAGGCCATTCTTCACTCCCTGCTCTTCTTCCTCCCCTGCAACATCATGCTTGCTGGGCTCCGACCTCATATCTCTCTCACCTTCTCCATCCTCTACCTACCCCAGCATCTATGGGTTCAATTATCACAACAGGCTGATGGCCAGATCTTTCTCTTCTATTCTGACCTTTCTTCTGAACATCATACTATACCTCCATTCAGTTAGTTTGAATTTTGATTTTACCTTTTGTTAAGGTATAAAATGCCTAGAATAGTCTATAAACCTTCATTGTTGGAATATATAGACTCATGTAACTACCACTCAGGTCAAGATACCAAACATTTCCAACATCTTGTTGAAATATATATATATTTCAGCCAACTGCATTGCCTCTCAGCTATGTGTACCTTAAAGGGTCATTAAGAAGTCTAAAAGAAGATGCAGAAAGTACACCAATACCCTATCTACTATCACAATCAATTATTTTTTTGTGATACTGGAGATTAAACCCAGGGAAGATCTATAGTGAGCTACATCCTCAACCTCCTTTTTTTTTTCTTTCTTTCTTTCCTTTTTTTTTTTTTTTTTTTTTTTTTGGCAGTACTAGGGATTGAACCCAGGGGCATTGTACCTCTGAGCCACATCCCTGGCTCTATTTTTTATTCTTTATCTTGAAACAGGTTCTCAATGAGTTGCAGAGGGACTCACTAAGTAGCTGAGGCTGGCTGCGAACTGGGATCCTCCTGTCTCAGCCTCCTGAATGCTGAGATTACAAGCCTGCACCACCACACTCGGCTCCCAGCCTTTTTTATTTTGAGATAGGGTCTAAGTTATCCAAGTTGGCCTTAACTTGCTAATCCTGCCTCAACCTCCCAAATTCAGGGATTATAGGCTTGTGTCACTAAACTCAGCTTCTGATTACTTTTTTCACCTGGTTTTTTTTTTTTTTTTTTTTTTTTTTGGTGGTACTGGAGGTGAACCCAGAGGCTTTCTACCTCCGGGCTATACTCCCAGACCCATTTTATATTTTATTTAGAAACAGGGTCTCACTAAGTTGCTGAGAGCCTCACTACATAGCTGAGGCTGACTTTGAACCTGCGCGATCCTCCTGTCTCAGCCTCCCAAGCGCGGGGATTATAAGCATGCGCCACCACGCCCGGCCTTTTCACCTGTTTCTGAAATCATATAAATGGGATCATTAAAGAAGTACACTTACAGTTTTTTTTTCGCTCATCATGTCTGTAAGATCTATCCATATTATTGGTGTCACAATAACTTGTACTTTTTCATTGCTATGTAATAGTGGTTCTCAATTGGAAATAAATTTGTCCTTCAACAGGGGGCCTTGGCAACATCCAAAGGCATGTTTATTGCCACAGCCAGGGCAGGGAGGTGTAGGAAATACTTCTGATATGGAGCTGGTAGAGGCCAGGGATGAGGCCAAACATTCCAGCAGGGATTATCCAGCCTAAGATGTCATGACAGCCAGGTGTGGTGGTGCACGCATGTGATCCCAGGACTTGGGAGGCTGAGACAGGAGGATCACCTGTTCACGGCCAGCCTCAGCAACTTGTGAGGCCCTTCACAACTTAGTGAGACCCTATTTCAAATAAGAATAAAATAGGGCTGGAGTGTGGCTCAGAGGTAGAATGCCCCTGGGTTCACTCCCCAGTAAAACACACACACACACACACACACACACACACACACACACACACCTGCTATTTCCTACCTACTCTGTTACAAATGACCACCCCACAGCCACCGTGAAGGCTCATCCTTCTCTCAGGATGGTTTCAATTGCCTCCATATTGGCCTCATTTTCTCTAAGATGTCCATGTCAACCAGCCAGTGAGAACTATTGTTCCCCTGCTAGGATTCCTTTAGTCACTCATGGTTGTCTGTAGAAGCAAATCCAAACTCTTTAGCCAGGGATGCAAAGCCAAATATTACCTGGCCTGGGCCTACCTTTCAGAGCATAAAAAGAAAGGGAACAGAGCTGGGGATGTAGCTCGGTGCTTGTTTAGGCATGTGCAAGACCTTGTGTTCCACTCCAGTCCCAGAAAAAAAAAAGGAATAGTAAAAATAGGAATAAAAAGGAGATTTTGAACTAAACAAAATCCTTTAAATGACTAAAAAGCAAAATTAACCTCAACAAGACCAATGAAAAATAGAGAAGGCAAAAATATCATTACCAAAATTGGCCCAAGAAGAAATAAAAATCCCCAATAAGTGAATCATTAAAGACATGAACTTGGTCTTTGAAAAATTCAAGAAAAAGACACCAGATCCAGAAGGTTTTATAGGAGAATCTTATCAGATATTTAAGGTACAGTACTTGTTATACAAATTGCTTCAAACAACTAAAAAGGAGGGGAATCTATTCATCTAATTTCATATTGATCCCAATATTGCACAATATTTTATAGAACAGTATAAAAAAGGAAAAATTAAGCTGGGTGTGGTAGTGTACCCTTGTCATCCCAGCATTTGGGTGGCCATATAAGGATCATGGTTCTCAGCCAGCCTCAGCTACTTAGTGAGGCCCTTTGCAACTCAGTGAGACCCTGTTTCAAAATAAAGAATAAGCCGGACATGGTGGCGCATGCTTATAATCCCAGCATTCGGGAGGCTGAGACCAGAGGATCGCCGTTCATGGATAGCCTCAGCTACTTAGTGAGCCCTTCTGCAACTTAGTGAGACCCTGTTTCAAAATAAAGAATAAAAAATAGAATAGGGGGTGTAGCTCAGAGGTTGGATGCTCCTGGGTTCCATCCCCAGCCGTAAAAAACAAAAAAAGTTATGTGTTCAGAGACCTCAGTGTCACCAAAAAAAAAAAAAAAAAAAAAAAAAAATGATGGGTATAAGCCGGGCATGGTGGCGAATGCTTATAATCTCAGCATTTGGGAGACTGGGACTGAAGGATCGCTGTTCGTGGACAGCCTCAGCTACTTAGGCCCTCTGCAACTTAGTGAGGCCCTGTTTCAAAATAAAGAATAAAAAATAGGGCAGGGGGTGTAGCTCAGAGGTCAAATGCCCCTGGGTTCCATCCCCAGACCCACAAAAAAATAATAATAAGGAAAGAAAGAAATAATTTTTAAAAATAGGGCTGGGTGTGTAGTTTGGAGGTAGAATGCCCCTGGGTTCCATCCCCAGTACTGCAAAAAAAAAAATTATATATATATATATATACACACACACACATACCAATTTTACTTAAATATGCAAACACCTTAAATAAAAAATAGCAAACCAAATTCAAATTCAGCATAATAAGTGTTACCTCAGGAATGTAAAGATAATTCAATATCAGGAAGAAATATGTTGACATATTTAAAAGAAAAAACACTGTGATCATCTCAGTTGATGCAGAAAAAGCAGTCAATGAAATTTTAAAAAGTATGCATATATAATGTATACATATATACATTTTTAGAAACCCCAAGCAAACTAAAACACAGGGAAGTTTCTTGACCTGATCTCATAAAAAAGGAGCAAACTTGATACTTAACAATAAAGCTTTAGAAGCAACCCCATCTCTCAAGACACAGATATCTGTTATCATACTATTCAAAACTACCTTGGATAGTCTAATCAATCTAGCAATACAACAAAACAAGATCTATAAAGGTTGGAAAGGAAGACAATAAATTGCTACTTGCTAAAAACATATATTATCTCCACAGATAGTCCAAGAGCTTGTACAGACAAAACTAGAGTATGTGGTAAGTTCCTAAATATAAAATTAACTTATAAAAATTAATGCACATTTTCATTATATTCTGGACATGGTGGCACAAGCCTATAATCCTAGTACTTGGAAGGCTGAGATAGGAGGATCTCATGTTGGAAGCCAGCCTCAACAATTTGGGGAGGTCCTCTACAACTTAGTGAGACCCTATTTCAAAATAAAAAATAAAATAGGACTGAGGGTGTAGCTCAGAAGCAGAATGCCCCTGAGTTCAATCCACAGTACCACATGGACAGAAAGATTAATGCACATGATCAGTAATAAATTAGAAAATGTAATAAAGTATTCACAATAGGAACAGCCTCCCGAATGCTGGGATTAAAGCATGTGCCACCACGCCCGGCTTAGGAACAATAATTCAAAGACTCCTTACAAAAAAGAAAATAAGAAAGTATAGCATTACCTCAAACCAACAGAACAGAACAAAAAGCCCAGAAATAATATCTAAGAATATGTGACCCCTATGTGATAGAGACGACATCATAAATTATTGGGGAAAGGCAAACTTTTAAAAATTTGGTCTCTCTTTCTATACATAAAGACAAAACCTAGTTAAATTAATAAATATTTACCTACAAAACTTAAAAATGATGATTATATGTGTGATTTTATGTTGAAAATTACAAACATAAGCAAAGAACATGAAAGACTCAAATAAAATGCAAGCTTATCACATTTGCATATGGACAACTTATAACTTAAAGACAGCAAATCTTCCCAAGTAGTTTCCCACAAAAAGCCTGAAGTCCAACTGCATCAATACCTGGAGTTTTTGTTAAAAACAGATTCTTTTTATATTTTTTATTCTCTTTTTCTGCATTGGGGATTAAACCCAGGGGTGTTCTACCTCTGAGCTATATCCCCAACCCTATTTTATGTTTTCATTTTGAAACGAGGTCTCACTAATTTACCATGCACTGGCTTTGAACCTGCAATCCTCTTATCTCAGCCTCCAAAGTACTGGGATTAGGGGCGCTGCACTGGCTCCCAAAAATAGATTCTTAGGCTCCACGTTGAACTCCACTTTAAGAGTTAGCATGTGTGAGGATACAGCACAGGAATCTGAATCTTAGAAAGCTCTTCAGTTGATTCATCTGCATACTAGATTTTGAGAGCCTTGCCTTGTGGAGGTAGGTCATACCTGGGCTGCCCACTAGAATCAACTGAGAGAGCTTTAAAACATTCAGAGCCCAGGCCCTACCTCAGACTCCATACATCCGTTTCTCTGGGTGAGGCACCTATGTGTCAGCATTTTTAATGCTGTGATCTCCAGTGATTCCAGTGTTCAGCAAGGCTGAAGCCCACTGCTCTAAGCAAAGACACATCTAGAGTCAGTCCTGGAATGCTGGATGCCCTTCCCAGTTTGAGTATTTCCTCTGGTGTAACCTACTAGGATTTGGACTTGATCCTAGTTGAAGAAGACATGACTTCCTTACAGAAGATTAAAATTTACTCCTCTGGTATTCCTAGTACCTTGGCTGGTACCTAGCAGGGGCTTGGCAGTCATTGTCTGAAATAAATTCAACTAAATAAAGCTGAAGGAAATGAGTCAGTATGCAGGTGAGCAAAAATGTTCTCTAGGCTCTAAAAGTCCCACTGAATCAATAAATCTATAAGCACAGAGGCACAATGTTAAGATGTGAGAGGTTCAGAAAAGGATAAAATGAAGCCTTTCTCTTCAAGTATTCATGATCTGAGGGGAAAGGCCGAACAGACAAAAGTATCTGACAACTAAGCAGACAGTGATGAGAGTTCAGATAATAAAAGGGAATAGAAAAAAAATTCTGATGGCAGCACCTGGGAAGGCGTCACTGAAGGCTCAGTGTCCGAGACTGGCCTTTAGATATTACGAGGTCTTGCAGGAGGCAGTTAGGGAAATGGGCACGTATGCATGCACAAGCCACATCAAATGGGCCTTTCTCTAACCTTCATGCAAGGCCGCAGGGCAGACATTAAGGGCTCTTTTTCTTTCTGACTTCCTTGTTATTGCTCTCATTTTTTCAAGTATTTTGTCTCTGGGTTATTAATTCTGCTTCCCAATGCCTCCGCTGATTTCTTCTAGGAAAATCTTTCATTAGCATTTCTATAGGGAGCACCTGCTACCCCATCTATCCCTATTAACTATGGCCAGGGTGATGGGGTTGACTGGGAGGGGAATTTTAATTCCCTCCTTAAGACTCATCTATTTTCTAATTGAGAATGTCAGGGCTAAAGTCACAATGGCTTCCCAGCGAAATCCATCCTTAACTTGAGAGATGGTAATAAAGACATGCCTCTCAGTTTTATAATATAATTTATGTAAAACGAACATGTTAAAGTTAATAAAACCTCATGATTGTGAATATTCTAGATACCTTAGATACCATTTGAATGCAAAAATCCCAGTTTCAAATGAATGAGTTATGAATCAGATGAACTGCTAAATAAAGGTTTCTCAAAACCATAGCGTCAAAGGATATCTAATATTATTTACTGACTGTAGATTAGCATATATATGATTCTGATTGTCAAATACATATTTCATATTACATACCAATATGTTACATTGATGGATTATGAGTTCTTTCTTTATTCAAGCAAACTCCTCACACTGATGCCATGTGACAGATGTCACTTGTAAAGCCCATGAGAGGAACCAGTCACCACGGTGTAAACGCACCATGATTTATGTAGAATGGCAGAATAGGTTTTGTAAATCAAATTATCATTGAAATGGACCCTTATTTGGTTTCTATGGTGATGGAAGGCCCACTTACAGTGGACATGGGACACACTGAAATTCAAGAGATATCCAGAATAATAGCAAGGAAAGAATGTGAGACGTAGGGACCGAATATCAATGTTCCAGATAAGCCTATAATTTTCTAGAAAAGTACTTAATTTACTGAACATCTTATTTCTTCACCTAAAATGCATTTCCTTATTATTGGGTAATTTTTCTTCTGGAAGAAAAACAATGTTAAATTTCACATCAAATTTGAAATGCACTCAAATTGTTGATGAAAGAAATTAATGTCTCTTAGCTACGCTCACTCTCTTAATGCTTCGATATTCTTCTAATAATATAGCAAAATGGCAGTAATGGTCCAAAGTCAAACATGTAACTAAGATTCATGGAAGACCTGAATAATAATAATAATAATAATAATAATAATAATATTACTATTATTATTTGGGAACTGAACCCAGAGACATTCTACATCATCTGAGCTACATCCCCAGCCCTTTTTTGTTGTTATTTTGTTTTGAAACCTGCAATCCTCTTGTCTCAGCCTCCCAAGTACTGGGATTACAGGTCTGTACTACCACACCTGGCTAGAAGATCTGAATTTAAAAAAATTTTTTTTGAGGTGTCCAAAGATTTTTTTTAAACAAGCTGATAAAATTTTGATATCTGCTAAAAACTGTTATTTTTAGACCAGCTACAAGAATATATGTAGCCTTCCCCTCCCCAACGGAATCATTTCCAGAACATGTATAATTCAAACTGTGAAGCATGACACAGTTATTGCAGCATTAAGGTTTAGTTTCAGAGGGAGAGGCTATATGGAACAAAGGTACAAAGCAAAATCTGGAGTGAGTTGCATCTGATAGGTGTGGTCACGCCCTGACTGTCTAGCCAATCATCCACAAATAAGCAAGTCCTGCTAACTTGGGAACATAAACTGAGTAGGATCGCCCAAGGAGGTTTGAGAACCTGGGCTTTCTTGACTGCAGTCTACGACACAGAGGTGAGAAGAGGTAGCTGCTGCCTGTTGATGATAAGGTAATAGAAGAAGCCAGGGATCTGTGATGCTGGGCGAGCCTTAGGGTTCATGGCAGTCACAGAAAACTACATCTTTGTCTTATTCATGCCCTTTACTTGTTCGTTTCCTTTCTTTTCATTTGATCCTGTCCTTGGTAATAGCATAAAGATTGGGAAAATTCTACCTTCTAATAGCTATCCAAGGAAAAGACTATGTGCCCTTGATTAACCCAGACCTTTTAAAGCAATGCACTCCTAGGAGACCAGTGAGGTTATAATAGCAATAGACAAAGAGAGAAACAGGGAGTGGGAAGCCGGGTGTGGTGGCGCATGCTTATAATCCCAGCATAGCATTGGGGAGGCTGAGACCAGAGGAGACGGACAGCCTCAGCTACTAAGTGAGGCCCTCTGCAACTTAGTGAGACCCTGTTTCAAAATAAAGAATAATGCCGGGTGTGGTGGCGCATGCTTGTAATCCCCGCACTTGGGAGGCAGAGACAGGAGGACCGCGCTGGTTCGAAGCCAGCCTTGCTGGCTTAAGAGACCCTGTTTCCAAATAAAAATATAAAATAGGTCTGGGAGTATATTCCAGAGGTAGAAGGTCTGCCAGGAACCCGAGTACCACTAAAAACTAAAAATAAATAAATAAATAAGAATAAGCCAGGCATGGCATGGTGGCACATGCTTATAATCCCTGTGCCTGGGAGGCTGAGACAGAAGGATCGTACAAGTTCGAAGTCAGCCTCAGCTAATTAGTGAGACTCTCAGCAACTTAGTGAGACCCTATTTCCAAATAAAATATAAAATAGGTCTGGAAGTGTAGCTCAGAGGTAGGAAGCCTCTGGGTTCCATTCCCAGCACCACCACCAAAAAAAAAAAAAAAAAAGAATAGGGCTAGGATTTAGCTCAGAAGTTGAATGCCCCTGGGCTCCATCCCCAGACCCGCAAAAAAAAAAAAAAAAAAAAAAAAAAAAAAAAGTGGGAGGCAGAATTCAGGAAGACAGGAAACGCTGGAGCAATGAGAAGGGAGTCAGGTTTTTACTGAACAAGAGAAAATGTCTGAAATACTTACTATTCTTTCCTTAGCACTTGAGGACTGTTTGTCCTGCTCACTGGAGATAGGATCTTGGCAGAGGACACTAGCTCTGCAGTCCCCCTCCCCCACCTCCTGTAGAAAGAGAGTAACTGACTGGCTATGGCATTGATGAAGGACCCCATACGCCACATCTTGAACACCTCTAGTTCAATCACTCCTCATACACATCTGCTTCCTCAGAGACCCCAAGCCCACTGTTACACATCGAATTAACTGTGATTAGTTAGCTAATTGATGTTGGTTGAAAACATGGGCAGGACAGAAAGCTTAAACATTCAGAATTATATCTTGGATAGATGAAGGGCAAGAAAGCAGACTGGAAGGATCCAGGCTGCAACAGAGAGAGCAAAAGGGATGATGTTTTCATGCTTGAAGGCATTCATTTTTAAGGAATGTGAAAGTGCTACATTGGTTGTGAGAGAGCTAAAAATACATCCAGAGAACACAAATGGCACAGTTTCAGAAAGGAGGTGCCTTAATTGGGGAGAAAGCTGGAGACATCTGGAAATCAGAATGATGAAGCATTACATAGAAGCTCTAAATAAAAACAAAATGAATTACCACTATCTACCAGGCCTGAATGATCTCAATCCTTTCCAATGTCTAGCACAGTACTTGAAATATATAGGCATTAAAATTATATTAAATATTTAGCTTTAAATCAACAAATGCATGGACAATCCTGAGAGACAGCTATTACCAATTACATCTTACAGATATGAACCTGAGGCCCAGAAAGGTTAAGAAACTTTATCAATGAAACAACCTTAAATGTCCATCAACTGATGAGTAGATTATGAAATTATAGGCTATCCACATAAGGGAATCAAATGGATGGATCTGGAGAACATTATGATAAGTGAGATTAGCCACAGAAAGTGAAAGGTCACAGGTTTTCTCTAATAGCAGAAGCCAGGGAGTAACAGATACAAGAGGGACTTGAGATAATGGAGGAGCCCCTGTTGGAGCTATGGAGGGGGCCTAGGGGAGAATGGAGTGGAGGGAGAATTAATGAAATCTTTCCGTGAGGCTATGTACATATATAAAATTACCAATGTCCACCTCAATCTCATGTGTTGGCAAGGGGAAGGAATGGGGAGGGAGATGGGGGAAGCTCACCAAGTCCTGTGTGCATGTGTGTCCCTATTACTCTGAACTACATTATGATGTGAGACGACACTGCACCAATAAAAGTACAAACAAAGAAAGAAACTTCACCAATGTGTCATAGCTTCTAAAAAGCAGGAGGAAACGACTTCAAAGTCCTGGTGGCAGAGGAGGAGGGTGTGTGGTGCTTGAGTGTGTCCCAGGGGCCCAGAGGGAAACAGAACCAAGTGAAGTGGGCTAGGGACGGGGAGAGGTCACTTGGAAAGAATTCTTCTAGAAGGATGAGCACCCTGTGGAGGACCAGGCAGGTGGGCAGGGAGCAGGGACAGGGGCAGCAGCCTGGTTAATGCAGCAGGTGAGGGGGCTGCACAGGAGGGAAGCACAGCCCAGAGGTGAAGAGATGCACAGGTCTCTGTTGGGCAGGCAGGGATCTGAGGTGGGCAGAATGGGGGAAAGATGGCTAAGGTGGCAAAGAGAAAGAGCCAGGAAGGCTGGGGTGGGTACTAACAGCTTTTGGCCAGGCCAAGCCAGAGGAGTCTGGGATGGGAGGGTGCCTGGCCTGAGGCCTGCGGGGAAGGGTGTGGTCTGGAGCAGGAGAGGAGGCAGAATGTGAGGGCTGCAGTGGGGAAAGTGGGTGCCCCTGGGCAGTCCTCTGGAGGGCAAGGGTGAGCCCGTGTCTCACCTGTAGGAGCTGTTCACTGCACTTGTCACCTCCTCCCGGATTTGCCTGTTGACAGCGTCTGCCATTGCACGCCCCTTGCTACCCTCTGGGCCGGCTGCCTGGGCTGCGGGCAGCAGGGTCTGCTCATACCCCTCGGAGCGTCGCAGCATCCAGGGGGGCCCAGCCCTTCGGCGTGTGTCGCGCTTGTCTGCACCTGAGGCCTTTCCAGCTGCCGGGCCACCCTCTTCAGCAGGGATCTGGACAGAGCCCATCAAAGTCTGCTCCTGCCGTTCATCGCGATGCACCATCCAGGGAGGCCCTGTCTTCCTGCGCGTGTCGCGTTCGTCAGCACCAGACGCCTTTCCAGCCGCCGGGGTACCCTCTTCGGCCGGTTTCTGGACTGCGGTCCCTAAAGTCTGATCGTGCCCTTCGTCGCGATGCACCATCCAGGGGGGCCCGGCCTTCCTGCGCACGTCACTTTCGCTGGCACCTGATGCCTTTCCAGCCGCCGGGGTACCCTCTTCGGCCGGTTTCTGGACAGCAGTCCCTAAAGTCTGATCGTGCCCTTCGTCGCGATGCACCATCCAGGGGGGCCCGGCCTTCCTGCGCACGTCACTTTCGTCGGCACCAGACGCCTTTCCAGCGGCCGGGACAGCCTCTTCGGCCGGTTTCTGGGCAGCGGGCGCTGAAATCTGCTCGGGTCCTGGGTCGCGATGCGCCGTCCAGGGCGGCCCGGCCTTCCTGCGCTCGTCGACGCCCGACGCCTTTCCCGCCGCGGGGACCCCGGCCGCGCCCGGGGCCGGCGGCAGCGGGGTCTGCTCGTGGCCCTCGGCGCGTCGCAGCATCCAGGGGGGCCCGGCCCTTCGGCGCGCGTCCCGCTCCTCTGCGCCCGACGCCTTCCCGGCCGCCGGGCCGCCTTCCTCGGCCGCGATCTGGTCCACAGGCAGCGCCGTCGGGTCCTGCCCTTCGGGGCGCCGCGCCGTCCAGGCGGGCCCGGCCTTCCTGCGCGCGTCGCGCTCGTCGGCGCCCGACGCCTTTCCCGCCGCGGGGACGCCGCCCCCTGCCGGGGCGTCCTGCTCCGGGGCCTCGGCGGCCGCGGGCGCGGGCGGGCGCTCCTGGCTTTTGGGCCGGCGCCGGGGCGCGCCCCCGGCAGGCGCGGCGGGCTGCGCGGCCGCGGGGATCTGCACGGGCTTGGGGATCCAGGGGTGGTCCCCGCGGCGGGGCAGGGGCCAGGCGCGGAAGTCCTTCTGGTACTGGGTCTCGCGCTCGAAGGGCGCGTCCGACGGCTGGTACTCGCTGCGCGGCCGGCAGGGGGGCTCGGGCCGCTGCACTTTCCACGCGCGGTAGTCCTGCCGCATCACCGAGTCCGCGGGGCCTGCGCCGGAAGTGGAGCCGGAACCCGCGCCCCGGCCCGACCCGCCCCGGGCCGCCTCGCGCTCGCCGCTCGGCCCGGGAGCCGGCCCCGTTGCCCGGGCAACTGCATCCAGCCCGCCCAGGGCCGGCTGCGTCTCTATGGCGACCGCGCGCGCCGGGAGGGCGGCGGGCGCGGGCTGCGCCTGCGGCTGAGGCGGTGGCGCCTGCGGCGGGGCGCCCGGGTGCTCGGTGGCCTCCGAGTACTTGGTGAAAACCAGCGGCACGGCGATGTCCGCCTTGTCCAACTGGTTCCAGAAGCGGGCGATGCAGCAGGCCCGCGTGATGCACGGCCACGCCATCATGCTATAGGCAAAGCCGGCCCGCTCTTTTTTTGTGGTTCTAAAGCAATCCTCTAATCTTCCTTCCACCCCGGCTCCGACCCACCAAAGTGATTTCCACCGCCTTCTCCCCGATCAGCCTGCTATCTCGCCCTTGTCTCCCAGAGAGCACCCGGGAAGAGCTATCTGAGATGAAGTCTGTAGAGTGCCCCGATTACCGGCTGCAGACGCCTTCCGATGCACAGCTGCTGGGGGCACGGAAAGGCGAGAGGCTCGGCGGCCCGGGGTCCCCGGCTAGGGCGTCTGGGACGCGCCCCTCCCTGCGGCTGCGGCGGCGCGCAGACCCGGGCCGGAGAGCTGATGCGAAACGAGGTGGCTGCAGGCTTAAGCCATGGCGCATAGGAAGGGCTGGGCGACGAGGCTGCAGGGTCCACCAAGAGAGCTCAGTTCTCCTTTCCCTCCGGCGTCCAGTCGCAGCCAGCCACCTAGTAGGGCTCGGAGGTAGTCACCTCCCGCGGAGGCCAGGCACTGCTGCCTCCGCCGCTGCCTCAGATGATGCTGCAGCCGCGGCCGCCGCCGCCTCTGCTGCAGAGAGGCGGCCCCACCCTTTTCTGCCGCTCAGCAAGGGAGGGGGGGAGGGATCCAGGAACGATGCTGAGAGAAAGAGGGCTGCAGGGGGAAAAAAAAAAAAAAAAATTACCTGCTGTCGTCAGCGCGTGCTGCTGGGAGCTTGCCCTCTCTCTTTCTCTCTTTCCCCTCCTCCCTCGGCTCTGGCAGCTCCTCTCTCCTCTGCTCCCTGGCAACAGCAGATCTTTGGCCTTGGAAGGTTCAAGTCCCAAGCTCCTGGTCACTTGCTGTCCTTGGGCTTGTCACTTCACCTCCAGGAACCTTAGGCTCCTCTTTTGTAAAACAGGGATAGTCACTGGAGGAGAGAGATATTACATTAAAAATGTGGAGGAAACCCCTAGTGAAATGTCTGTTCCAGAGGAGATGGTTTTGCAAAGGGAGCTGCTGCTATTGGTCAGTCACCAGACTGTTGGACCCTAGTGTGGCTGGCTCCGGATCGCAGCACTTGCTTATGCACAGGCCTTGCTCAGACATGTGGAAATGAGGGCCCTAGGGCTGGCCGTGTCCTGGCTATTTGTACCCTGGGGATATTTTCAAAGCAGCATCTTAGACCCTATTAAGAACTATGTGGTTCTTCTTCAGCCCAGAGGCCATACTGGGAGAAAGGCGGTGCAAAGATGATTCTGGAAGGGGGAGGCGGTGGGGAGGTTGAGAGGTGGGTGGGGGACAGCTCCCTAAGAGAGGGTAGGGACTGTCCTGCAGGGGCTTTCTGGCATGTTCCTGCCCATCTTATCTTCCTGCTCCTCAACCTTGGAATCAGGATAGATTTTTATAATCTGACAGACCTGGTTTGGCTTTCTTGGGCAAGTTAGGTTATCCCTCTGCCTCATTCTCTTCAACTGTAGAATGGAGAGAATAATAGCTGCTTCAAAGGGATTTTGTGATGACCCATTAAGGACTAGGAAGAAGCTCTGAGTCAAACCCAATCAACAAGGATTCAACTCCCGGCTTTTATAATACATATGTATGGCCATGGGCTGATGCATAGTACCTGGCTTTTATAGTATTTACATATGACCATGCAATTTTCTGATCTTTAATTTCATATTTGAACCAGTGTACCAATTCTGAACTTTCAATGTCTGCAAACTAAAGTGAGTTAGTATACTAAAAGTACTTGCCAGCCAGGCATGGTGGCGCACGTTTGTAATCCCTGTGCTTGGGAGGCAGAGACAGGAGGCTCGCGCAGGTTCGTAGTCAGCCTCGCTGGCTTAAGAGACCCTGTTTCCAAATAAATAAAAAATATAAAATAGGTCTGGGAGTGTAGCCCAGAGGTAGAAGGGCTTCCAGGAACCCCAGTACCACCAAAAAAAAAAAAAAAAAAAAAAAGTACTTGCCATCCGGGTATGATGGCGCATGCTTGTAATCCCCGCGCTTGGGAGGCTGAGACAGGGGGATCGCCCGGGTTCGAACCTAACCTCAGCTGGCTTAAGAGACCCTGTTTCCAAATAAAATATAAAATAGGGTCTGGGAGTGTAGCCTGGAGGTAAAAGGCCCCTGGGTTCCATCCCCAGTACCACAAAAAATAAAAAAATAAAAGTACTTGCCAACCCATCTGGCCTGCTGCAACGGCTCTATATATGGTATCTCTTAATACTCAAAAGATCCACCCAGGTGACCCACAGGTGGAGCTTCCCAAGCATGCCACTCAGACTCCTTCTCCAAGACCTCTTGTTTATCTAAATACCTTTTGATCTCTCCTTGCTGTCTCTTCATTTGTGTCTCCTGCACTGTCCTCCACTCCCTAACCCTACCTATATTTCCTGGCCTCCATTTCCTTTCTTCTCCAACATATATATAGATTTCAGCATCAGTTAAGCTGAGGCATTGGTGTTTCTGGGGAGAAAATAATTATGTGTTTAGAAATTGATTGCCAAAAACAGCCCCCTTCCTTACATCCTTAGGATCAAACAGAAGACAACTCTGATTAGTCAATTACCTCTTGAACTTCCTCTTTACTTGTGTCTTTGCCTCTTGGTGATTTGATTAGAATTCCATAAATAAAATGATGCCTGGTACTGTTTTCCAGTCCTTAGGAGATAAATTTCTTTGAGCAACATAATCCAATCTGATACTTCCTTCCCTCAATCCTTCAGAACTCCCTGGATTTGGCTGATATCTTTTCTTTTTTTTTTTTCAGGTTTGGGGATGGAACCCAGAGGCATTTGACCTCCGAGCTACACCCCCTGCCCAATTTTTTTATTCTTTATTTTGAGACAGGGTCTCACTGAGTTGCAGGGGGCCTCACTAAGTAGCTGAGGCTGTTTGCGAACCGTGATCCTCTGGTCTCAGCCTCCCGAATGCTGGGATTACAAGCGTATGCCACCACGCCCAGCTGGCTGATATCTATTTAATAATAATCAACAAAGTTAAAAAGGAGGACTAAAAATTGAAGGGGAAATGTGAACTCTGGAAATCATTGAGAATTTACTCTCCTTTCATTTTGCAAGTCTGGTCTCCTGATATTTAGTCTGTGCCTTGGTGTTCCTCAACATCACCTTCCACATTTATTTAGTTGGGTTTTAAAAATACATTCAATTAGGCCAGGCGTGGTGGCACATGCTTGTAATCCCAGCATTTAGGAGGCTGAAACAGGAGGATTATGGTTCGCGGACAGTCTTAGCTACTTATGCCCTTTGCAATTCAATGAGACCCTGTTTCAAAATAAAGAATAAAAAATAGAGCTGGGGGTGTAACTCAGAGGTAGAATGCCTCTGGGTTTCATTCCCAATACCGCAAAAAAAAAAAAAAATTCAATTAGTCAACTCAAAATATATCAGAGACCTAGGAATTAAAGCTGAAACTTTACCAACTTCTAGAGAAAAACATAGGGTCAGCATTCCAATATATAGGTACAGGAAATGATTTCCTCAATACAACTCCTAAAGCTGAGGAAATGATAACAAGACTTAATAAATGAGATGACACCAAATTAAAAAGATTCTGCACAGCAAAGGAATTTGTGTGTTTCGGGTGGGGGGGATGTCTGGGGATGGAACCCACAGACATTTGAACTCTGAGCTACATCTCCTGCCCTATTTTGTATTCTTTATTTTGAAAAAGAGTCTCAATGCCGGGCGTGGTGGCGCACACTTGTAATCCCAGCATTCAGGAGGCTGAGGCTGGAGGATCCAGGTTCGCAGACAGCCTCAGCTACTTAGTGAGGTCCTGTGCAACTCAGTGAGACCCGGTTTCAAAATAAAAAATAAAAAAATAGGGCAGGGCTGTAGCTTGGAGGTCAAATGCTCCTGGGTTCCATCCCCAGACCCGCAAAAAAAAAAAAAAAAAAAAAAAAAGAAAGACAAGGAAAAGAGTCTCACTAAGTTGCAGAGGGCCTCACTAAGTATAACTGAGGCTGTCTGCAGACTGCAGTCCTCTAGTCTCAGCCTCCCGAATGCTGGGATTACAAGTGTGCGCCACCATGCCCAGTGGAAATTGTTAAGAGCATGAAGAGAGCTCACAAAATGGGAGAAAATCTTTGCCAGCTACTCTTCTGACAAAGGATTAATACCCAAAATATATAAAGAAGTCTAAACTTACCACCCTCACAAAATAATCCAATTAACAAAGAGGCAAATGAAATAAATACTTCTCAAAATAAAAAATACAATTGGTCAACATATGAAAAAATGTTCAATATCTTTAGCAATCAGGGAGATACAAATCAAAACTACATTGTTATTTGTCTCACTCCAATTAGAACAGCAATCATCAAGAACACAAATAATAAATACTGGTCAGAATATGGAAAGAAACACATATATGGTTAGTGGGATTGTAAATTAGCACAACCACTGTGGAACTCAGTATGGAGGTTCCTCAAAAGACTAGAAATGGAGTTGCCATATGAATGACACAGCTATACTATGCCTCAATACTTATCCAAAAGAAATAAAGTCAGTATACGATGGCAGTACATGCATACCCATATTTATAGCAGTGAATTCACAATAGCCAAATTATGGAACCAGCCTAGGTGCCCATCAACTGATTAATGGATAAATAAAATATATATATTTGCAATGGCTTTTTTTTTTTTTTGGTACTGAGGATTTGAACCCGCAGGCATTCTACCTCTGAGCTGAATCCCCAGCCCTATTTTTTATTTTTTACTCTTTACTTTGAAATAGGGTCTCATTAAGTTGCAGAGAGCCTAAGTAGCTGAGGCTGGCTGCGAACCCGTAATCCTCCTGTCTCAGCCTCCCAAGTACTGGGGTTACAAGTGTGCGCCACCGTGCCCAGATGCAACGGAATTTTATTCAGCCATAAAAAAAAATGAGATTATGTAATTTGCAGGAAAATAGATGGAACTTGAAAGCATTACGTGAAGCAAAATAAGCCAGACCCAGAAAGTCAAAGGCCATATGTTTTCTCTAATATGTGGAATGTAGAGAGAAAAAAAAGGAAAAGAGGAGGAATCAAATTAAAAGGAGAAGAGAAAGAAGGCAGCAGAGTAGAAGGAAACTGAGAAGGGTGGGGGAGGAGGGACTGAGGAGTGAAACTGACCAAATTGTGTGATGTGCATGCATGAAGATGTCACAATGAATCCCACTCATGTATAATTATAATGCACCAATAAAAATTAGCTAAAACATATAAAACACATTCAGTCTACAACCTCCTTGGATCATCCAATGCATCTATGACACAGACAAGATGAATGGTTCTGTGGCTTGTTCAGCATTCTTCTAGTGATAACTGCACCTCTTTATTTGACTTTATTGTGAGTATATGGTACTGGGGATGAAACTCAGAGGCCTTCTACCTCCAGGCTATACCCCATTTTATTTTATTTTGTTTTTATTTATTTTTTATTTGGAAACAGGGTCTTGTTAAGTTGCAGAAGCTGGCTTTGAACCTGCAATCCTCGTGTCTCAGCCTCCCAAGTACTAGGATTACGGGCCTGTGCCACCATGCCCACCTAGCTATTATTTGACTTTGGAGGACCACTCCTCTACTATTTTCAGGCCATGTGGCTTGGGCGGGGTTGATCCTACCCTACCCACCTTTCAGTACTGACCAGATTCACACCTGTTTACCAGGGAACTGTATTTTACTGGCCAAAGTGACTAGTGATGAGCATGTGACCACATTGGACCAGTTAGAAAAAAATCCCAGACTTTAGCTGAGACTATATTAAAGTATCCATTTCTCTTTTTTAAAGTGACTAGTGATGAGCATGTGACCACATTGGACCAGTTAGAAAAAAATCCCAGACTTTAGCTGAGACTATATTAAAGTATCCATTTCTCTTTTTCACTTGAATTGCTAAAATGAGACATCACAAGATTACTGTTGTTAGTGACTGTGAGATTACTATCAGTAATCTTTTTACAATCACTAGGAAGAACCTGCTTATGGTTGGGAAGGCTGGCTGCCTGTGGTTGAAGCAAACAGAAAGAATAGCACGAGAGGACACAGGATTGTCTATACCCCAAAGCCCATTCTCCCTTTCTACGCAATAACAAAAATCCCCAAGTTTTAGTTGGACTCTTGATCACCCAGACAGAAACTACATTTCCCAGCCTCCCTTACAGCAAAAATCAAAGGTACTGGACATCTAGGTCACTTCCTTAAAATAAGTTCCTTGTGTTCAACCCTGTCTTCCTCCTCACAGGGCAGAATGTGGACGAGGTAGAGGTAATAATTATTTGGGTGGTTAAGACAGTTCTTGAAAATATAGTGTGGTGGCTAAGAATGTTCTGGTGTCAGGATTTAACCTGGGGAGGGGATGCCAGAAATTCAAGATAAAAGAAAAATGTTTGGATGATGACCTCATGGGGTTTAGCAGCCTTGGGCCATCTATTGATTTCTGGACTGTGATGTGAGAAAGAAATATATCTCTTGTTTAAACCACTGTTTAGAGAATCTCTGTTTAAACACTTTAATCATTGGGATACATATGTGGATCTAGTTGCACCTGAACAAATTTGAGATGTATGAGAAAAGTGTAGAACTAAAATATTGGAAAATAATACCATGTTAAGATGGGAATGAATGAAGAATTTAGACATTCTAAAGTTCTTATCGTATGTGAGGAGAGTAGAGCCATCAACTTACTAATTTATTTATTATATTTTTGCAGGTCTGGGGATGGAAACCAGGGGCATTCTACCTCCTAGCTACACCCCAACCCTATTTTTTATTCTTTATTTTGAAACAGGGTCTCACTTAGTTGCAAAGGGCCTCACTAAGTAGCTGAGACTGTCTGTGAACCACGTTCCTCCTGTCTCAACCTTCCAAATGCTGGGATTACAAGCATGTGCCACCATGCCCGGCTTTAATTTACTAATATAAAATGTTTGTTAATTTAAAATTTCACACTAAAGCTGGACATGGTGGCACACACTTATAATCCCAGTACTTGGGAGGCTCAGACAGGAGGATCACAGGTTCATGACCAGTCTTAGCTACTCAGTGAGGCCCTCTGTAACTTAGTGAGACCATTTCAAAATAAAGAATAAAATTGGGCTGGGGTGTAGCTTGAAGGTAGAATACCTCTGAATGCAATCCCCAGTACCTCCAAAAACAAAATTTACACTAAAAAAGAAAAGGCAAAACGTTGTCATCATATATGAGACTAGAGATACATATATATTTATAATATACCTCATAAACATAATATTTATATACAAATAAAGTTTACAGAAAATTAAATTGGGTAAGAGCTAATTGAATTATGTGTGCATTTATGCCTCTACCTTCTTATACTCCATTAAAATGTATGACTACAAGTGCACCAATAAAAATAAGAAAACTTAAGTCTATAAATAAGTGTAGAAAAACATGACAAATGGCAAATACAAAATAAGGTGTTAGAGAGGGCTGGGCATGGTAGCACATGCTTGTAATCCCAGCATTCAGGAGGCTGAGACAGGAGAATCACAGTTTGAGGACAGCCTTAGCTACTATTTAGTGAGGCCCTTCTTGACTCAGTGAGATATTTCAATGCATATTAGTGATTGAAATAAATGCAAATGATCAAAATCTTATAGTTAAAAAACAGGGAATCTCAGAACCGGGAATGGAGGCGCATACTTGTAGTCCCAGTACTTGGGAGGCTGAAACAGGAGGATCACACAGGTTTGCAGACAGCCTCAGCTACTTAAAGTGGCCCTCCACAACTTAGTGAGACCCTGTTTCAAAATAAATAACAAAAAAAATCAGGCTGGGGGTGTAGCTTGGAGGAAGAATGCCCCCCGCCCGGTTCTATCCCCATTACTGAGAGAGAGAGAGGGGGGGGGAGAGAGAATATATCTCAGATTGGAGAACAAAGTAAATGCAGCTCTACATTATTTACAAATTACCTACAGCATTTTATTTATTTATTTATTTATTTATTTATTTATTTATTTATTTGGTGGTACTGGGGTTCCTGGAAGCCCTTCTACATCTGGGCTACACTCCCAGACCTATTTTTTATATTTTTATTTAGAAACAGGGTCTCTTAAGCCAGCGCAGCTGGCTTCGAACCTGTGCGATCCTCCTGTCTCTGCCTCCCAAGCGCGGGGATTACAAGCGTGCGCCACCACACCCGGCGACCTACAGCATTTTAAAACCAATGATGTATAAATGTGTTTTAAAAGGTGTTTTATTTTACTAAGCAAAATTTAGTTGGTGCCACTATATTAATATCAGACAAAATTGGTCTTCAAGCAAAAAGCATTTTTAGGGATAAGGAGGGTCATCATATAAAAATGGAAGAAATAACTTGGAAGATATTTGTAATGTGGCTTTCATCTAGAAATATAGTTCCAAAATATATAAATGGAAACATGGTAGGATTTTAAGAATAAATGCACAAATCTTTCATCATTATTGCCATCATCATAATCATCTCCATCACTGTCATCTTCATGGGCGTATTTTAACTGATGAACACATAAAACGTTGTTAGAGAGGTAGAAGATTTAAATAATTAATAAGCTTGATTTAATGGACCTTGCAACAAGCAACTGAAGACACGTATTCTTTCCTAACTTGTGTAGAATAAGTAAAACCCAATATGTAATAAGTTAACAATGTTCTATTGAATATAAAAATCTGTGATATTTTAACTGTATAGTTGCTAACACTTTAATAGAAGAACCACTCATACAACTTGAGAACCAAATTTTACTATGATAAATCAACACTTTGCTTAGTATTTCTAAGAATAGATATGTCCATAAAAGTTCAATAATAATTTGTCTTTATTTTTTTCCACATTGTTGTTTAATATTTGTGTGAATTATTTGTGCATTAAAACATAATACTAGTCAACCGAATGTAAAGTTTTATACTTTTTTTTTGTGGTTCTGGGGGATGGAACCTGGGGGCTTTTCTATTTCTGGTCTACACCCGCAGAGCTATTTTATACTTTATTTGGAAACAGGGTCTCACTAAGCTGCTGAGAGCCTAAGTAGCTGAGGCTGGCTTTGAACCTGTGCAATCCTCCTGTCTCAGCCTCCCAAGTGCTGGGATTACAAGCACGTGCCACCACACCCAGCTGTAAAGTTTTATACTTTTTGTCTTCAATTTTTTTTATTGGTGCATACATCTTAATGGAGCACAAGATGGTAAAGGCATACATGCACACATCACTCATTTAGCCCTTCCCCAGTTCCCACCCTATTCCTTCCCCCTTCCCTCTTCATGTTTGGCTGAGTGATTGACTTTGATATGTTTGTGGATGTACATTATATACATTATGGAATTTCCCTCTTCTCCCTCCCATCCCCCTCAGTTAGGTGGCCTTATTTGCTTATCTATGGTTTCTCCTTCCTCATCTAGAGTTCCTCCTATGACCCTTTTTCTCCTTAGCTTCCACATATTAAGGAGAGCATCCGATTTATTACTTTTTGTGACTGACTAATCTCACTTAGCATAATGTTCTCTGGTTCCATCCATTTCCCTATAAATGATATAATTTGTTTCTTCTTTATGGCTGAGTAAAATTCCATTGTGTACCTACCCCATAGTTTTGTAATCTATTCATCTGTTGATGGACATCTTGGCTGGTTCTATAGTTTGGCAACTGTGAATTGTGAGGCTATGAACATAGTTACACATGCATTAGTTTAGTAGTTTGGTTTCCATTCTTTTGGGTAGATACCCAGAAGTGATATTGCTGGATCATATGGTAAGTTCATTCCCATTCTTCTGAGGATCCTCCATACTGTTTTTCAAAGTGACTGCACAAATTTGCAAACCCACCAACTATGTATTAGTGTTCCTACTTCTCCACATCCTAGCCAACATTTGTTGTTTATGTTTTTAATGATTGCCATTTGAGTTGGAGTTAGGTGAAATCTAATTTGTCTTTAAAAAGAAAAAAAACTTATATGGAATATATATAAGTTGAAAATATAATAGGCCACAAAACAAATATGAACAAACCAAATATTCATATAAATCACATTTGTGATAGTACAATATTAAAAATAAACAACAAAAGATAATTTAAAAATCTACACATATTTAGAAATGAAGCAAATAAAAACTACTTTGAAAGGATTTGTGGGTTTAAAAAGAAGCCATCGCTGGACATGGTGGCACACTTGTAATCCCAGTACTTGAGAGGCTAAGACAGAGGTATCACAGACCCTCAGTAACTTAGTGAGACTGTGTTTCAAAATAAAAACTAAAACGAGGCTGGGGGAGTAGTAGCTCAGAGGTAAAATATCCCTGGATTCAATCTCCAGTACCACAGGGGGGAAAAAAAAAGCCATAAGCCAGGCACAGTGGCCCACATCTGATATTCCAGTACTTGAGAGGCTGAAAGAGGAAAATCACAAGGTCAAGGCCAGCCTGAGCAACTTAAGTGAGACCCTGTTTCACAATAAAAAAGGGCTGGGAGGTACCAGTGGTACAGCATCCCTGGGTTTAATCCCCAGTACCACACCACCAACAAAGGAAACCATAATGGATATTAAAAACTATTTAGAACAGCAGGGGAATAAAAACTGCATATGAAAGTTTGTGAGATTTGACTAAATACAATATTAACAGGAACAGTATTTAGAATCTAAATATGTACTCTATAAACAAAGAAAGATAAAAATACTAAAAATGTTCTAGTGACTAGCCTCAAGAAGTTAGAAATAGTTCAGAGTAAACCCAAACAAAAGGGAAAAATTAAAGAAAAGAGAAAGGTGAGGTGAAGGAGGTGACACTTCTTTTATTTATTTATTTATTTATTTATTTATTTATTTATTTTTGCAGTACTGGGGGTGGAATCCAGGGGCGTCCTACCTCCGAGCTACACCCCCAGCCCTATTTTTTCTTTATTTTGAAACAGGGTCTCACTGAGTTGCAGAGGGCCTCCTACGTAGCTGAGGCTGTCCGCGAACCATGATTCTCCTATCTCAGCCTCCCAAATGCTGGGATTGTAAGCGTGCGCCACCACGCCCGGCTCAAGCTTCTTTTTTAAAATAGACAAATCTCTAATAAGCTCATCTTGAAATGGGGGAGAGAAGGAAGAGTACACATCAGCAGTTTTAGTATGGTAAAGAGGAATGATTGTAGGCATAGGAGAGATTTAATGACTCATTGACAAATACAAAGTGTTAGTTTTTGCTGATAAATATGCCAAACCTTGAGTGGCCGCCAGGGGGCATGGTACCAAACATCCCGGTGTTCACAGCCTCCTGTGGGTTTTGCCCACACTATCTGGAGCCAACCTGTGAAACCAGGAGGATACAAAATGCTGGTGTGTGACTTTTGAAACCAGGTCGGAAAAGGGCATCGTGGCTTTGCCTTTTCACTCTTGGGTCATTCACTGGGGTGGGGGAGGGGGGTTGTGTGGGGGGTCACCGCCATTATTACCAAGAATTTTCTCACCATTGCAACTCCATAGCGAGGTCTGTTCATGCGGTGAGGAACTGTGGCCTCCTTCGGTGGGTCCTGAGAGTGAACAAGTGAGAAGCGGATCCTCCAGGCCCAGTCAAACCTTCAAATGACTGCAGTCCTGGCCAAAATCTTGACTGCAACCTCCAGTGAGAGCTGAAACCAGAATCTTCCTGCTAATTCTCCACCCAGGGAAACTGTGAAATTGTGTTTATTGTACTTTATGTCTTGAGTTTTGGAGACAATAAAAGATTTTTAAGTAGGTTTTATTTTTACTTTACATCGTTAGAACATTTTTAGGTTCACAGCAAAATTGAGCAGAAAGTACAGAGAGTTCCCGAATGCCCCATACTCCCACAAATGCACACCCTCCTCCCCTCCAACATCCCTCCCGGGATGATACATTCGTCACAGCTGACGAGCTATACTGGCACATCATCATCCTGTGAAGTGCATTTGACAACAGGGTTCACCTTTGGTGCTTCTTTACTCTTGGGGTCTGGACACATGTGTAATGCCACAGACCCACCATTATACTATTACACAGAGTAGTTTCACCATCTTGAAGATCCTCTGTGCTCTGCCTATTCATCCCTCTCTCCCCTCTAACCCCAGGTAACCACTGATCATTTTACACTATAATTTTACCTTTTCCAGAATGTCATATCAGTGGAGTTAAACAGTATGTAGCCTTTTCAGGTTTTTTTCCACTTAATACTATGCAGTTAAGTTTCCTTCATGTCTGTTCTCAGCTCAGTAGCTCATTCCTTTTTAGTGCTAAGTCACATTCCTTTACCTGGATGCACCAGAGTTGATTAACCTAGTCGCCTGCTGAAGGACATCACAATTGCTTCTAAGTTTTGGTGATGAACAATAAAGCTATTAAAAACACCAATGTGCAAGATTTTGTAAGGAGATAAGCTTTGAACTCTTTGGGTAATTACCTACCAAGGACCACAACTAACTACTAGGTGCTACTGTAAGTATGTTTAGTTGTTTTTTTTTTTTTTTTTCAGTACTAGAGATGGAACCCAGGGGCATTCTACCTCTGAGCTACACCCCCAGCCCTATTTTTTATTTATTTTGAAATAAGTTCTCACTGAGTTGCAAAGAGCCTCACTAAGTAGCTGAGGCTGTCCTCAAGCCATGATCCTCTTGTCTCAGCCTCCTGAGTGTTGGAATTACAAGCGTGTGTCACCACACCCGGCTGGTCCATTTTATTTTACAGGTGAGTTTCACAAAACTTTGATAGCACAGAGCATCTCTATGCTCTATAAGTGACTCCACAGATCAGAGTTCAGGAAGCTGATATAATAATTGTATCCAAACTAGAAAAGGATAGAACAGGATAAAAAAATTTAGTTCAATCAGATATATGAAATCATAAACCAAAATCTACAAACCAAATTCAGAGCTTTACATAAAAGCAATTATCAATATTCAGTTCTGTTTATCCCAGGAGTAAACACTAGTTTAATAACAGAAAACCTGTAGATGTAATGCCATGCACATCAGATGAAAGTAAAGTATCATAAGACCATTTCAAACAGACGTATTTTGAAAAAATATGATCAAAGCTGACCCAATAATTAATTTTTAAAACATCTCAGCAAACTTGAACTTCCTTAATACAACAAAGGATATCTTAGTATAATTTACTGTGAAATGTTAAGAGCCTTCCCTGTATCACTGGAAACACACCAGGGAAAAATGGGTCCCAGGCAGAGAGCTGGGTAGGAGGGTTCCATACATTTGGGTTGTCAGTTATGAAACTATGTAAGGACTGGAGTTGAATACCTCGGTGCTTTTGCTATGGGTAGTATTACCACAGAAATAAGAATTATAGCAGAATAATGGCATCTTTGAATCCTGGGATAAGAATAGATTTTGGGGGGTGGTATTGGAGATTGAACCCAGGGGAATTATATCTCTGAGCTACACCACTAGCTGTATTTTATTTTTTAATTTAGAAATAGATTCTTACTAAATTACTGAAAGCATCACTAAATTGCTGAGGCTGGCTTCAAACCTGTGATCCTCCTATCTTGGCCTCCCAAGTAGTGCAATTACAGGCATGCATGTCACCACACCTAGCTGATAGAATGTTATAATCATAAAATATTTATTTGTAGTCCTAAAATCTCAGAATAATAGAATTATACAGTCCTAGAATTCTAGAATAAATGAATATTAGGAATCCTAGAAGCTGGGAATCATATATATACATTGGTTGTAGTTGCAGAGTTATGTACTGTATGTTGTATCTCTTCCCTCTCCCCCCAAAATAAACTTATACTTTATTTTTACTATTTATTTATTTATTTATTTATTTATTTATTTATTTATTGTGGTACTGAGGGTGGAACCAGGGGTCTTCTACCTCCAAGCTATACCCTCAGCCTTATTTTATTTTTTATTTGGAAAGAGGGTCTCACTAAGTTGCTGAGAGCCTCACTAAGGTACTGAGGCTGGCTTCGAACCTTTAATTCTCCTGTCTCAGCCCCCCAAGCACGGGGATTACAGGCATGTGCCACCAGGCCCAGCTTAGAAAGTGATATTTTAAAACTCTATAGGTGAGGTGGTGAGGGCAGAGGTCATGGGGTCCATGATGGAACCTTCTCAGAAGAGAAAGACTTGAGCTCGCACTCTCTGCGCAGTGAGCAGCTGGCATCTCCACACCAGGAAGCAGGGCCTCACCAGACTGCAGAGCTGTCAGCACCTCCATCTTGGACTTCTCAGATTCCGGAGCTGTGAGAAAAAAATGTTTGCTGTTTGAGACACCTCATCCGTGGTATTTCATTAAAGCAGACCCAATTAAGACAGGGGCTAAAAAAAAATTCTTGTTTTAGAGCCAAAATAAGAATCTTTGCAATTTCCATCTGTCCTTGAGACCACCATATGACAGTACTTAAAAACATATTTTAAAATATCTTTTTAAAATCCCTACAGCTATAGCTAAAAATTCCTAATTCTTTCACTTGTCTTAATATCCAAATATTACACTAAAGCCAGGAACCTTGAGACTCTGTAGCTCTCCTGTTACTCATCAAAATGTTATCTTTTTTTTTTTTTTTTTTAGTACTGTAGATGGAACCCAGGGGCCTTCTATCTCCAGGCTACATCCTCCAGACCTATTTAATTTCGAGAGTCTCAATATGTTGCTGAGGCTGGCTTTGAACTTGAGATCCTCCAAGTACTGTGATTACAAGCGTGTGCCACCACATCTAGCTTATCTATTCATTTGTGGCCCTTGCTGAACACAATTACTACAATGGTGTTTATCAGATAATGATATTGTAACTCCGTCATTCCTTCTACATTTGCTAGTTGGCATCTTTCTTTGTTTATTCTCGCATGGACTCATGAATTTGTTGTGTGTGTCACTGGGGATTGAACGTGGGGGCATTCTACTTTTGAGCTATATGCCCAGCCCTATTTTTATATCTTATTTTGAAACAGGGTCTCACTGTTGTGGAGGCTCTCGCTAAGTTTCTGAGGCTGGCCATGAACCTGGAATCTTTCTGTCTTGGTCTCTCAAGTATTGGGGTTACAAGCAATCGCCACCATGCCTGGCTGAATTCTAATCTGCCTCTGATTTTTTTTTTTTTTTTTTTTTGTACTAGGGGTTGAACTCCAGGGCTATCTCTGAGCTATACCCCCAGCCCTTTTTATTTTTATTTTGAAAAGGTTTCTGAGGGTCTCACTAAATTGCTGAGGTTGGCCTTTGTACCTGCAATCCTCCTGTTTCAGCCTCCCAAGTACTGGGATTACAGGCATGTGGTCACCATGCCCGGTTTACTTTTTATTTATTTATTTTTGTGCAGGTCTGGGGATGGAACCCAGGGCCATTCTACCTCCAAGCTACACACCCTGCCCTACTTTTTATACTTTATTTTGAAATAGGGTCTCACTATGTTGTGGAGGGCCTCACTGAGTAGCTGAAGCTGGCCGCAAACCGTGATCCTCCGGTCTCAGCCTCCCGAATGCTGGGATTACAAGCGTGGGCCACCATGCCTGGCTCACTTTTTATTCTGATCCTCAAATTGTCCCAGACTCCCAGTGCTAGTCCCTTGGTGATGGTTCTGTAGCTCCCTTAAATAAATGACACAGATACATTTTAAGTTCCATTCTAAGCCCATTCCCTGCCTTCCTGCAATGTGGCCACCACTGGGAAGATAATGTGGACCTGTGGCTTTGTATTTTTAATACACAGGAGCCTATAATAAGTGCATATTCTTTTTATAGTAAATACTTTTTTTTCTGGATGATATAATGCTTTAGGTAGCCCATACAATGTGCCTCTTCCACTCATCAAAAATAATTTAAGATTATATAGACTCATATGTCTAGATCCGGTCAGCCATTTTATAAGCTGCCCTCTAGTAATCTGTTGTCTGATAAACACACCCACATGTACATATAACCATTCCTCACTTAAGGATAGAAAGACACTCTGAGAAATGTGTCATTCAGTGATTCTGTTGTTGTGTAAATATCATAGTGTACTTACACAAGCCAAGATGGTGTAGTACAAGACACACCTAGGCTACATGGTATGGCAACTGAGTAGGTAGTCTGTCATTGGCTGAAACATCATTATCTGGTGCAATACGTATATACCATATAAAAACATATATGTATGTATATAATATACCTCCACAAAGGAATAGACTTTTTCTACTTTTAGTTATTACAAATAGTACAAACTATCTTCCTCTATGTATATCATTGTTGCCCACATGAGAGCAATTCTCCAGTGCTGCTAATCCAAAAATAAAATCTCTGGGTCATATGGTATCTGTGTTCTAAGTACAGGAGGAACAAAATCTCTATACAGAGCCTATGCTAATTTACTCTTCATTTGTCATATGTGAGAGTTTCTATTTCTCATTCTCTGTTATTACCAAACTGTCTTGATTTTACCAGATGGGTGTGAAATGTTATAGCAAAGGGTTTAAATTTGAATACTGTGAGGTTGATCATCTTATCCTATTCTGTCTTTTGGAGCTTCTGTGTTTTACCTGTTCATATCTTTGGCCCATTTTTCTATTAGGTTGCTTAACTCTAACATTGCAAATATCATCTTCCAGGCTGTGGCCTATGTTTTTTTTTTTTTTTTTTTTTTGTGTGTGTGTGTGTGTATGTGTGTGTGTAATTAGGGATTGAATCCAAGGGCATTCTACCTCTGAGATACACCCCAGCCCTATTTTTATTCTTTATTTTGAAACAGGATCCCACTAAGTTGGCAGAGGGTTGGGGGGAGTCACTAAATAACTGAGGCTGGCTACAAACTTGGGCCCCTTCTGTCTCATACTCCCAAGTATGGGATTACAAGTGTGAGCTACCATGCCTAGCTGTCTTATTTTTTAAGACTGTTTATAATGTCTTTTAACAGACAGGTGCCTTAATTTGTGTGTGTGTGTGTGTGTGTATTACTGGGGATTGAATCCAAGGATTATCTACCTCTAAGCCACACCCTCAGCCCTATTTTATTTTGCATGTAATCCCAGTATTTGGGAGGCTGAGACAGGAAGATCACAGGTTCCCAACCAGCCTCAGCTATTTAGTGAGGCACTCTGCAACTTACTTTAGACCCTGTTTCAAAATAGGGCTGGGATGTAGCTTGAAGGTAGAATGCCCCTGGATTCAATCCCCAGTACCACAAATAAATAAATAAATAAATAAATAAATAAATAAATAAATAAATACCTTCCCTACTGGAATGAAATCAGAATATTATAATGATACATGCATATACATGTTTATAGCCAAATTATGGAACTAACCTAGGTGTCCATCAGCAGATGAATGAGAGGCTGGGCGTGGTAAAATTATGGGATGTCCACATAATGAAATTCTACTCCACAAAAAATTATATTATTCTACTCAGCAATAAAATTATATTATTTGCAGGCAAATGGATGGATCTGGAGAACATTATGTTAAGTGAGGTTAGTCAGTCACAGAAAGCGAGGGGTCACAGGTTTTTTCTCATAGCAGAAGCCAGAGAGTAACAGAGATACAGGAGGGACTTAAGATAATGGAGGAGCCCCTGTTGGAGCTATGGAGGGGGCATAGGGGAGAATGGAGTAGAGGAAGAATTAATGAAATCTATCCCTGAGGTTATGTACATATGTAAAATTACCTAGTGTCCATCTCAATCTCATGTGTGGGCAAGGGGAGGGAATGGAGAGGGAGCTGGGGGAAGCTCACCAAGTCCTGTGTGTATGTGTATCCCTATCACTCTGACCTACATTATAATGTGAGATGACACAGCACCAAAAAAAGTATAAACAAAGAGCCGGGCGTGGTGGCGCACGCTTGTAACCCCAGCATTCGGGAGGCTGAGACCTGAGGATCGTCGTTCATGGACAGCCTCAGCTACTTAGTGAGGCCCTCCGCAACTCAGTGAGACCCTGTCTCAAAAATAAAAAATAAAAAAATAGGGCAGGGGGTGTAGCTCTGAAGTCGAATCCCCCTGGGTTCCATCCCCCGACTGGCAAAAAAAAAAGTATAAACAAAGAAACATCACCAATGTGTCATAGCTACTAAAAAGCAGGAGGAAACAACTTCAAAGTCCTGGTGGCAGAGGAGGAGGGTGTGTGGTATTGAGTGTGTCCCAGGGGCCCAGAGGGAAACAGAACCAAGTGAAGTGGGCTAGGGACGGGGAGAGGTCACTTGGAAAGAATTCTTCTAGAAGGATGAGCACCCTGTGGAGGACCAGGCAGGTGGGCAGGGAGCAGGGACAGGAGCAGCAGCCTGGTTAATGCAGCAGGTGAGGGGGCTGCGCAGGAGGGAAGCACAGCCCAGAGGTGAAGAGATGCACAGGTTTCTGTTGGGCAGGCAGGGATCTGAGGTGGGCAGAATGGGGGAAAGATGGCTAAGGTGGCAAAGAGAAAGAGCCAGGAAGGCTGGGGTGGGTACTAACTAACAGCTTTTGGACAGGCCAGACCAGAGGAGTCTGGGATGGGAGGGTGCCTGGCCTGAGGCCTGCGGAGAAGGGTGTGGTCTGGGGCAGGAGAGGAGGCAGAATGTGAGGGCTGCAGTGGGGAGAGTTGGGTGCCCCTGGGCAGTCCTCTGGGGGGCAAGGGTGAGCCCGTGTCTCACCTGTAGGAGCTGTTCACTGCACTTGTCACCTCCTCCTGGGTTTGCATGTCGTCATCGTCTTCAATTTCATCCTCCTCTGGGCCTGCTTCCTGGTCCTGGGCTTCATGCAGCAGGGTCTGCTCATACCCCTCCATGGTTTGCACCATCCAGGGGGGCCCAGCCCTTCGGCGTGTGTGCTCGTCAGCACCAGACGCCTTTCCAGCCGCCGGGGTACCCTCTTCGGCCGGTTTCTGGACCGCGGTCCCTAAGGTCTGATCGTGCCCTTCGTTGCGATGCACCATCCAGGGGGCACCGGCCTTCCTGCGCACGTCACTTTCGCTGGCACCTGATGCTTTTCCAGCCGCCAGGATACCCTCTTCTGCCGGTTTCTGGACAGCGGTCTCTAAAGTCTGCTCCTGCCATTGGTCACCATGCACCATCCAGGGGGGCCCGGCCCTTCGGCGCGTGTATTCATCAGCACCTGAGGCCTTTCCAGCCGCCGGGGTACCCTCTTCGGCTGGTCTCTGGACAGCGGTCCCTAAAGTCTGGTCGTGCCCTTCGTTGCGATGCACCATCCACTGGGGACCGGCCCTCCGGTGTGTGTCATGGTGATCTGCACCGGAAGCCATTCCAGCTGCGGGGGTGCCCTCTTCGGCTGGTTTCTGGACAGCAGTCCCGAAAGCCTGCTCCTGCCCTTCCTCACGATGCACCATCCAAGGCGGCCCGGCCCTTCGACGTGTGTCGTGTTCATCTCCACCTGATGCCTTTCCAGCTGCGCGGGTACCCTCTTCGGCTGGTTTCTGGAGAGCGGTCCCTGAAGTCTGCTCTTGCCCTTCCTCGCGATGCACCATCCAGGGGGGCCCGGGCCTGCGGCGGACGTCATGCTCACCAGCACCTGAGGGCTTTCCAGCCGCCGGGGCTTCCTCTTCGGCCGGGGTCTGGACAGCGGTCCCTAAACACTGCTCGTCTTCTACATCGCCCTGCACCATCCAGGGGGGCCCGGGCCTGCGGCGGACATCATGTTCACCAGCACCTGAGGGCTTTCCAGCCGCCGGGGCTCCCTCTTCAGCCGGGGTCTGGGCAGCGGTCTCTAAAGATTCATCGTCTTCTTCTTCTTCCTCTTCATCCACCGCCCAGGGGGGCCCGGGCCTGCGGCGTGTGTCACTCTCGTCAGCCCCAGACGCCTTTCCGGCCGCCAGGACGGCGCCTCCTCCCGGGGCTTCCTGCTCCATGGCCTCCGCGGCGGTCTGCGCCCGCGGGAGGCTGCGAGGACGCGGGTTATGAGCGGGCGCGGGGACCCCCGGGCGTGGCAAGGGCCAGGCGCGAAGTCCTTCCGTTGATGGCGGATCCCGCTGCGCTGCCCGCAGCCACCCGCACGCCCCGACCACCGCGCATGCGCCGAGGGCGGAGCCGCGCGGGCCCCGTTGCCCCGGCAACCGCCTCTGCCGGCTCAGGGCCGCCGCGTCGCTAGGGCGGCGCGCTGGAGGAGGGCGGGAGCCTGGGGGAGGGGCTGGGCGGAGAATTAATTATGGAAACACTTCAATTGACATTATTTACACCTGTGAAAATATCTAATTGGGTGATGTGTGCATGTATGTCTCCACCATCTTTTATCCCATTAAGATGTATGACTACAATGCACCAATAAAAAATTAAAAAATAAATAAAAGAAAATATCAATTCCAATCTCAGTATCATGTATCAGGAATAGGAGGGAATGAGGAGGGCGCTGGGGGAAGCTCGCCAAGTGCTGTGAGCATGTATGTGTCTATCCCTCTGAACTACCTTATAATGTGAGAATACAATGCACCAGTAAAAGTGTGTGTGTGTAAATAATGTGCTTTTATTGGTGCATTATAGTCTCACATGATAATGTAAATCATTTGACAGTGACATGCATGCACACAGCACTTGGTATCTCCTCCTGCCTCCCCATTTCCCCCCTCCCAATACAGGCTAGGGAGATTGACGTTGGTATATTCACATATGTACACGTAGTTGATAGTAGATTTTCATGAATGAACGTCGGTCTTCCTCCTCCCCATCCCTTAGACGTCCTCCCTGGCTCCCCGAGGTTTCTCCTCCATTGTCTGGAGTCCCTCTTATATCCCAATTACTCCCTAGTGTGCACATAGTAGAGAAAACATATGAAACCTTCACTTTCTTTTTTATTTATTTATTTTTACATTTTTTATTGGTGCATTGTAGTGAACCTTCACTTTCTGTGGTTGGCTAATTTCACAACATTACAACATAATGTTCTCCAATTCTTTCCATTTTCTTGCAAATGACATAATTTTGTTCTTCTTTATTGTGCAATGGAATTCCATTGTGTTTAATTCCCAGACCTATTTTCATACTTTTTTAAAATTTGGAAACAGGGTCTCTTAAGCCACCGTGGCTGGCTTCAAACCTGCGCGATCCTCCTGTCTCGCTTGAACCGCAGGGATTACAAACCACCACGCCCGGCCATTCTCAGGTTTCTAAGGAATCTCCATATTGATCTTCATAGCAGCTGAACTAGTTTACAATCCCACCAACAGTGTAGAAGAGTTTACATTTCCCCACATCCTCCCTAACATTTATTGTTATTTGACTTCTTGATGATTGCCATCTGATTGGGGTTAGTCAGCCACAGCTGAAGGGTCCGGCTGGGTCGTCGAGTGTGAAGCAACATCTGAAAGTACATTTTACAAAAGGAAATCTTCCCTACTTGAATGTTTGGTACGTTTTTTTCTGTCTTCAGATACTTATTCATCTTTTGCTTTTGACGTGAGGCAGTGTGGCAGATTTCCTTCTTCCTTACTCACAGACCAGAGTTAGTTCAGTTCTGGTCCCAGTACGCTTACTCCCTTACTTTTCTGGACTTGTGCAAGAAGGTTCTGCTCAGTGAGGTACAAGCAGAAGCCAGCTAGAGATTTCTGGGAAAATATCAGATCTCTGTATTTTTGTTTGTTTGTTTGTTTTTTTGGGGGGTGGTAGTGGTACTGGGGTTGGAACCCAGGGGCTTTCTACCTCCGGGCTACATTCCCAGGCCTATTTTATATTTTATTTGGAAACAGGGTCTCACTAAGTTGCTGAGAGCCTCACTAAGTAGCTGAGGCTGGCTTTGAACTTGTGCGATCCTCCTGTCTCGGTCTCCCAAGCGCTGGGATTACAAGCGTGAGCCACCACGCCCAGCTATTATCGGATCTCTTGATATAAATATTTTCCTTTTATCCATCACCCTCTACCTACTTCTTTTCTGCAAATTGGACCTGGGTCGGAGATGAATCCCTCTTTGGCCACTGTGAAGAACATGCTTAAGGAAAAAACCACAGCCTCAAGATTGTAGAGCGGCAGAAGAAAGAAGGAACTTGGAACATTCATGACATCTTGGAGATGCCATACATCTAGATTTTGTTTGAGTTCAGTCTTTGTGCTTTTCTTCTTCTGTTCATTTTTGACACTCTTTTTTAGGAGAGAAGATAAGTTCTTTTTTCCCCAGGTCACTTTCATATGACTTGTAGCTGAATGTGAGTTCTGAGACAAATAGGAATCTAATTTTATCCTGGTTTCTTAAGCATAGGAGTTGCATAAGCTTTCCTTTCCTCGCCAACAATGCTGCTGCTGGTACGTACCAAGTGTTTGCATATGTGGGGATCTGTGTCTAAACTCAATACTCTGTTTTATTGGCCTAGAATTTATTTCCTCACCTAAATGATACACATCATTATAAGTATTAATATTTGGATAGGGTAAATATTTCCTTCCCCTGCTCCTATCTTTTTCCTCTAAGTTGTGATTCACTATTACACAAATATTTTTTGAGTGTCTATTGGGTACCAGGTACTGCTCTGACGGAAAAGAGCCAAACATCTGTGATATCACGGTGCTAACACTGCACTGGAAATCTTACCCTTGATTCTCCCATATTAATTATAGAGTTAGCTTGTCAGATTCTTAGAAAACTTTCATAAAAAATTTTTATGAAATGTTTATTGGAATTGCACTGAGTTTACTGAATATTTAAGAATTTGCATTTTGTGATGTTTTTGAGACTTTTTATTCATAAAGATGGCAAAGCTCACTGTTTACGTAGTTTTCCTATGTTATTACTAGATGGTTTTTGTTGTAACCAAAAATGGAGTATCTTTGTAAATTTTTATTTTTATTTTGTTTTCTTTTTGGTACTGGGGTATGAACCCAGGAACAGTCTACTTCTGAGCTATACATACACCCAGCCCTTTTTTATTTTTTATTTTGAAACAGGGTCTTGCTAAACTTAGTGAGAGGCTGGCCTCAAACTTAATGCTGAGGCTGGTCTCGAACCTGTGCTTCTTCTGGCTCCCAAGTATTTGAGTTACAGGAGTGAACTAGCATGCCCAGCTAATTTTTTATTTTTAAATTAAAAACACTTAAAATTTTTTTATGTCTAGTACTGGGAATTGAACCCAGGGGATTATACCTCTGAGCTATACTGCCAGATATGTATGTATATATATATATATATGTATTTCAAAATAGAGTCTCACTAAGTTGCTGAGGGCCTTGCCAAGTTGCTGAAGCTGACCTCAACTCTGAAACCTTCTCGTCTGAGCCTCCCAAGCACTGTCACTATAGGCATGAGCCACCACGCCAAGTTTAAATAATTTTAAACTTGACATTTGCAAAAATAGCACGATGAAGTCCCGTGTACCCATCACCCAGGCTCTCCCAATGCAAGCATCTAAATTATAGCATGTCATCAAAACGAGGAAATTAGCACCCGCATCACACAGTTTAGACTACAGACCTTACTGGGAGTTTTTTTCATGCACTTGTTTTGTTGGGATATCTTTGTGAATGGTCCAAGGACATTTTGCCCATCTACAGATTTATGTAACCAGCACCGAAAACAAGATACAGAACTGTTCCATCACCAACAAGGAACTCCTTTGTTTTATTTCCTCCTAGTCACACCCTCCCCTGACTGCCCTGGTTTCCTTGGGAACCACTGATCTCCTCTCTATCTCTGAAATCTTGACATTTGAGAATTCTATATACATGGGATCATAGAGTATGTAACTTTTTGTGTGTGTGTGCTAGGGATTGAACTCAGGGGCATTCTACCTCTGAGCTACACCCCCGGTCCTTTTTATTTTGAAACAGGTTCTCACTAAGTTTCTGAGGCTGTAATAGAACCTGCAATCCTCCTGTTTCAGCCTCCCAAGTACTAGGATTATAGGCATGTGCCACCATATCCAGCAAGTGTGTAACATTATAAGGTTGGATTTTTTTTTTTTTTTTGGTGGTACTGGGGTTCCTGGAAGCCCTCCTTCCTCCGGGCTACACTCCCAGACCTATTTTATATTTTTGAAACAGGGTCTCTTACGCCAGCACGGCTGGCTTCGAACCTGCGCGATCCTCCTGTCTCCGCCTCCCAAGCGCGATCCTCCTGTCTCCGCCTCCCAAGCGCGGGGATTACAAGCGTGCGCCACCACGCCCGGCATAAGGTTGGATTTTTCATTTATAATAATGCCTTAAAATCCATCAAATTGGGCGTGGTAGTGCATGCTTGTAATCCCAGCATTTGGGGGCTGAAAAAGGAGGATTGTGGTTTGCAGGCAGCCTCAGCTACTTAGTGAGGCTCTTTGCAACTCATTGCGACCCTGCTTCAAATAAAGAATAAAAAATAGGGGTGGGAGTGTAGTTTGGAGGTAGAATGCCCCTGGGTTCCATCCCTAGTACCAAAAGAGAAAAGAAATTAACAAACTGATTTCCAGGGTGAATGTAGCGCTTTACATTCCTACCAGCCATGGATGAAAGATCCAGGTTTTCTAATCCTTGACAACACTTGGTAGCGTTGGTGCATTTTAATTTAGCCATTCTAATTGCTATGCAGTGATATCTACTTGTGTTCATCGGCCTTTTGTCACTATAAGAAAATAATTGAGATAATCAATTTATAAGAGGGAAAAGGTGTGTTTTGGCTCATGGTTTCAGAGGCTTTGGTGCAGGGTTGCTTGGCCCCTTGCCTTTGGGGCTGCGGTGAGACAGGACAACATGGTGGGGAAGACATGGCAGAAGAGGCCTCATCACCTTGAAGGCAACTGGGAAGCAAAGATCAAGGAAGAGGAGGTGAACCACAGCCATTCCCATGACCTCCCAGTGACCTCCCAGTTACCTCCCAGGGCCCTGTCACTAGGCCCCACCCCTACAGGTTCCTCCACCTCCCAGTAGTGTCATGGGCTGGGAACACATGGGCTTTGGGGTATCTTCACTATCTAAACTACAGCACTTCTCCTGACTTTGGTCTGCATTTCCCTAATGTCTAGTGATGTTCAACATCTTTTCAGTGCTTTTTGTGTGTGTGTGTGTGTGTGTGTGTGTGTGTGGTACCAGGAATGGAACCCAGGGACTTTTCTACCCCTGGGCTACACTCCCAGACCTATTTTATATTTTATTTGGAAACAGGGTCTCACTAAGTTGCTGAGAGCCTCGCTAAGTAGCTGAGGCTAGCTTCGAACCTGTGTGATCCTCCTGCCTCACCCTCCCAAGTGCTGGGATTACAAGTGTGTGCCACCACGCCTGGCTCAGTGCTTCTTTGAAATGACATATTTTAAAAGCTGTGTCCATCATTTTTTTTGTGTGTGTATGTCTGGGGACGGAACCCAGGGGCATTTGACCTCCAAGCTACACCCCCTGCCCTATTTTTTATTCTTTATTTTGAAACAGGGCCTCACTAAGTTGCAGAGGGCCTAAGTAGCTGAGGCTGTCCACGAACGGCGATCCTTCAGTCTCAGTCTCCCAAATGCTGAGATTATAAGCATTCGCCACCACGCCCGGCTTATACCCATCATTTTTTTTTTTTTTTTTTTTGGTGATACTGGGGTTCCTGGAAACACTTCTTCTTCCAGGCTATACTCCCAGACCCATTTTTATACTTTTTTTTAAAATTTGGAAACAGGATCTCTTAAGCCAGTGAGGCTGGCTTCGAACCTGCGCCATTTTCCTGTCTCTGCCTCCCAAGCATGGGGATTACAAGCATGCGCAAAACGCTTGGTATATACCCATCATTTTATTTTATTTTATTTTTATTATTTATTCATTTAAATTTTTTTATTGGTGCATTATATTCATACAACATATTGGGGTAAAAAACTTGTGTGTACATACATGTACACATCACTGATTTAACCCCTACCCAATTCCCACCCCATTGCCTCCCCCTCCCTCCCTCCCTTGTGTGGCTTAGTGGTTGACTTCGATATGTTTAAGTACATTGTGTGCTTTAGAGAATTTCCTTCTTCCCCCCCTCCTTTCTCCTCCTTTAGGTTGTCTTGTTTGCTCCTCTATAGGATTTCCTTTTTCATCTAGAGTTCCTCTTATGACCCATTTCTCCCTAACTCTCACATATCAGGGAAAGACTCTGATTTCTTATTTTTTGTGACTGACTAATCTCACTTAGCATAATGTCCTCCAGTTCCATCCATTTCCCTTAAAATGATGTAATTGAGTTTTTTTTTTTAAACGGGGAGTAAAATTCCATTGCTGTACCCATCATTTTAATGATAGACAACATGGTTGTCAAATTCTAAATACTCTAGATTTAATAGGTTTAGGTTATCTTGAATTTATTATTCACATAAGTGACAATTTTCCTCCCTCTCTTTTAGACCTCATTTCTTTTCTTTCTCTTATCCAATTCCTTTTATTATATCTCTAGAATTATTGTTCCTAACTTTATTTATTCATTCATTCATTTATTTTTTATTGGGTACTACGGATTGAGTCCAGGGAATTTTGTCTTATGCTACATCTCCAGGCTTTTATTTTTCTTTTCTTTCTTAAAAAAAATTTTTTTTGTGGTACTAGGAGTGGAATTCAGAGGCATTCTATCTCTGAGCTACACCTCAGCCCTATCTTATTCTTTTATTTTTTAATTAATATTTTTGTGGTACTGGGAATTGAACCCAGAGACATCCTAGCTGTGACCTATACCCCCAGCCCTATTATTTATTCTTTACTTTGAAAGGGTCTCACTAAGTTGCAGAAGGATACAAACATGCAGTCCTCCTGTCTCAGCCTCCAAGTACTGGGATTACAAATGTGTGCCACCATGCCTTGGCTTCTCCAGCCCTTTTTTATTTTTTATTTTATTGAAATAGGGTCTTGCTAGGTTGCTGAGAGTCTCACTAAGTTGCTGAGCAATCCTCCTTTCTCAGCCACCCACATACTGTGATTATAGGTATGCACCACCATGCCCAGGCTGACTTTAAAATTAATGTTTCCAGCAATTCATCATTAAACATGATGTTTACTTTTGGCATAAAGTGTCTAGAAACTATTCACTATTCATCTACTTTTATTTAAATAAGAAAGTATTATACAAATCAAAAATAGATGGTGAATTTATAACACGCTTTCTCAGTCTTTTTAGAAATGATATTTGTGTGTGTGTGTGTGGTGTGTGTGTGTGTGTGTGTGTGTGTGTGTGTGTGTGTGGTACTGAGGATGAATCCAGGGGCATTTCTAGCTCCGAGCTACACCCCCTGCCCTATTTTTTATTCTTTATTTTGAAACAGGATCTCACTAAGTTGTAGAGGGCCTCACTAAGTAGATGAGGATGTTTGAGAACCCGGATGCTCCTGTCTCAGCCTCCCAAATGCTGGGATTGCACACGTGGGCCACCAGGCCCAGCTGAGATGATCATATCTTTTCTACTTTGATTTGTCAAGATATTTAATTTTAATACCACGTATACTATGCCTTTTTGGTAGCAGTCTTTGTGATTTGTTTGCTTTCCTAATGTGCTTCAGAAGTCCATTGACTAAAATGTTAAAAGATTTTTTGTATTCACATTCATAAGTAAGCTTGACCTACCCTTTTGTCTTCTCTGCCCCTTTTTGTCAGGGTGGCCAACAGGGTTATGACAAGTTCACAGAAGGAATCCCAATGCTTTCCTTTCCTGTGCTCTGTGGCCATGCCTATGGAGTTGGACTTACCCCTTTCCTACTGTCACAACTCACCTGGGAATCCCCTGCACCTGGGTTCCTTGCCTACCTGCCAGAGAGATCATGCCATTTCCACGATTAAGGCTCTTTAAGTCAGACATGGCAGTGCACAGCTGTAATTCCAGTAGTTGGGAGGCTGAGATGGGAGGATCACGGGTTCAAGGCTAGCCTCAGCAATTATCAAGGCCCTCAACAACGTTAGAGACCTTGTTTCAAAAGTAAAATATGGCTAGGGTTATAGATCAGAGGTAGAACACCCCTGGGTGCAATCCCCAGTAACACACACACACACACACACACACACACACACACACAACCTCAACAACTTTTCAGTGCCTTCCCACTGCTCCTAAAATGAAACCTTTTCAAGCCCCTGCATGGCCTTGCTCAGGCCAAGCGACCTCCTCTTACAGCCTCTCAGGGTTCACTGCACCTATTCACACTGTCACCTTCTGTCACCAACTGTCACACCGTCATCTCCCTACAGAAACACACCAGTTCCTTTCCAGTCAGGGCTATTGTACTTGTGGTTCCTCTGCCTGTAATATTCTTTTTTCACCTCTTGTTCTCCTGGTTCATTGTCATCCTCCAGGTCTTACTTAAGAGCACGTCTTCAAGCAGGCCTTCCCCACTCGCCTGCGCAAGGGCCCTTTCTCTTGTCATGGTAGTGCTGCTGCTGCTGCCGCCGTCGATGGTAATGGTGATGTTCATGAGGGTGGCGACTGGAGGGCACTTTAGAGACCCTGGTCCCTGCGTGTTGATCAGGGAGGCCTTGTCCACGGTTATGAGAAAAGTGCATGAAGTTTTGGAGAAGAGAAAGGTAGACCAAGTTGGTGCTCCCATCTTTTATAGGATGACTGCAGCTCAGACAGAAATTGGACACCAGCCATCCACTTTCTGCAAGGGAAATGCATTAGGTGCAATCCATTAGACTGGTCTGCTGACTCACACTCTTTCAGGATGAGTGTTCATATTAAGTAATTACATTTTTTTTCTATTTTAAAAGATGCTTTTTCACTGGGCTTAAATAGTCGGGTCAAGTGTAATGATCAGGGGACGTCATTTTTTTTTGTTAGTCGGTTGGCACTTAATAGATATGGGGGGTTGGCACTTAATAGATATGGCTTACACCTGGCCAAGAGGGCTCCCATTCTGCCTTCTCCATCTCTGTGGGGGACAGGACACTGGAGATACTGGGGGTCGGGAAGGAGGAGCTCAAGCTGTTGGGAAAAGAGAAACACTCCGTCAGGCTGGCCAAGAGTGAGAATATCACCTTAATAACACCTGCGTAAAGCACCCAGTGGGATGAGGCAGACAGACCTCCCTGCCCTTTCACACAGAGGAGCGGCCTCCCAGGTGCCCTGGTGGCAAGGCCCGCTGAAAAAGGGAAGGAGGCCAGTTCAGAGTTGGCCAAACTCTGTGACTGATGTGATTGCTTCCTTTTGTTTCTGTGAACCATGTATTCTCAATTAAATTGAATGACAGGAAAATTCCCATTCCAGCTATTCAGAAATAGCCAGAGGGAAAGAAACAAGATTGATTATTTAATTTATTTATTTACTTATGCATGGCACTGGGGCTTGAACCCAGGGACATTCTATCTCTGAGCTACATCCCCCACCTGTGTGTGTGTAGGGGGGCGTAGTACCAGGCATTTAATCCAGGGGTATTTCACCTCTGAGCTATACTCCCCAGCCCTCTTTTTATTTTTATTTTGAAACAGGGTTCAGTAGGTCAGTAAGAGTCTCACTACTTACGGAGACTCTCCTTGAACCTGCGATCTTCCTATCTTAGCCTCCCAAGTCCTGGGATTATAGGGGTGTGCTGCCACACCCAGCTAAGAAACTACTCTTTGTGAAGTGCCCACATAGACTGCCAAACACTGTGATAGTGGCTTCATATCTGATCCTCACAGTGACCCATGACTTGGCATTATTTATCTCATCTGGCAGATATGAAAACCAGGCCTCATTCAGACAGAGGACGTGACCGGCCCTAACTCGCCGCTAACTCTGAGCCCTCATATGAACCCAGGCCTCCGAGCCCAGCACCTCCACTCATCCCCTCTGCAGCCCTGTGTGGTTGGGATGCTGGGGAAACGGCACGCTGGAAGTGGCATTGTGTGTGAGAGACAGCAGCTCTGCCTGCTCTCCACTTAGCTGGAAGAGGTTAAGTTCTTGGAGGAGCCAAACTGTAAGAGAGCTGGATCTGAGCCAGCATCACACAGATGAGGCGGGGACAGCGTCAGGGTGGGCAGAGACAGCAAGAGTGTGCGCTAAGAATTTCCGAGATCCAGGAGTGGGGATCTCCTTCCTGGCTTGAACCTCTTCAGCCTCATTTTCTCCCATGATGCCCAGGGCCCAGCAGACATGGCCTTGCTGCCCTTGGATGTGAAGCACCCCTCCCACCCTGCACAGCCAGCCCTGGTGCGACTCAGCCCTAAGGGCTTTCGGGAGCCAGCCCCCTCTGCCGAGACCCAGGGACCTTTCCTAGTCTCCTGGCACAGGGTCCATAAGCATTTCAAAATTGTACACAGAAGAAAAATATACCCTCTCCAAAATATGAGCAGAAAACAGCAACATGAAAATTAATACACGTTGAATTAAATGCCTACAAATTCAGTCTTATGCCAGCTAGTCAAGGGCAGCCCAGATCAACTCTTCCTTAGTTATTATAAATAGAGATTCAAGTTACAAAAGAAAATGAATAATTTAGTCTTCCTAAAACTCAAGGTGATAAAAATCCTTTTAAAAATTGTACTGCCACAAATGGTCTTTAATGTAAACACGGTGTCTTACGCTGGCCACGAGGGTGGACCGTGGGCCTCTGCGGGTCTCGGAAGGGCTCCGTCAGCCTTTCAGATCAAAGTCCCTTTGGGTCACAGCCATGGCTGTGGAGGGAACAGGCTCAGCCTTGGAACTGGTATCGCAGTCAGCCGGCCGGGTGGGCATGGCCTTGCTGGGGCCACCAGCGGCTGTGGCCTCGCAGGAAATACTACTGCTCAGGGCAGAGTGCCCCTGCTGCACACACACATACACACACACACACACACACACACACACACACACACACACACACACACCCCAACACGCTTGTCTGTCCTGCTCTGCCCGCTAGAGGGAGCAACGTGGTCAGGCGTGGCTTCGAGAGACTCCCTCTGGCTCTGGCTGTGTGGAGGAGGGCCTAAATGGAGTGGGTCCTGGAGGCAGAAAGAACAGGGAAGAATTCGGGGAGGGGGGGTCCAGTGAAGAGGTGCAGTATGAGCAGGGAAGACAGAAGGAGAAGATGGATTTGAGAGCTGTGCTTTGGGGAGAAATGACAGTGCTCAGCAGCTAGCTAGACAAGAGCAGATAGGGTCAGCTATATACACTGCAGGCTAAGCCCACCTGCCAGGCCTCACTCAGACCCCTCCCCGAGGGAAGAGGCGGAAACAAAGCAGAGTCACTATGGAGCCAAGTGTAATATGTACGAGGGAGGAGGCACCCAGAGGGAATATAAAACCCAACACAGGGAAAGAGCCATCCGCTTTCCCATTCCCAGAGTGGCTGGTTCCAGACTCTTATGTCTGAGACATAACCCCTTCCCCCTTCTCCACAGCCTTCCTTACACAGTGTCATCACATCTTTAAATAACCCTTCTGCATTCCCCATTTGTGCTTTCTGTTTGAATGCTTTCTGTGCAGAAAAGCAAGCACTGAGGTGCTGCAGCATAATATTGAAACCTTCTACCCAGCAGCAATAGGACCTTCTGAATAACAGGATGGGAGAGGCAAGAAGAAAGAAGCGCTTGGGTGACCCCACAGACCCGGCTTGGGGACCCGGGAGCGCAGGAGCTAGAGTGTTTGCCATGTGCTGGTGCCAGGCTCGGGCCTGGAAGGCCTTCAGGGCTTCTGGCAGGTGCTAAGGAAACTGCCCAGATACAAAGGGCCAGGTGGCTCAGGAGGTGGACCCACGGTGAGGGCCCAAGGAGGCCAGCCCTCAGCCACCAGAGAGCAGGTTTATTTCACAGAGGCCCACAGGGCGCAGACGCTCTTGCCCTGTTCACCATTCATCTATCCCAGCCACAAAACCTCCTGGGCAGGGGATGAGGCAGGATTGTGTGTGTTGAGGGGGAGGCTCCCCACTTTGAGTCCTGTAGGTCTCCCCTTCCATCTGATGGGTCTTGACAGACCTCTTGAGGGCAGTACTGTCTGACTTGGTTCTGGGGTGGCCTGGGGTCCACATGGGAAGGGACAGCTCTGGGCAGAGAGAGAGAGAGAGAGAAGGGCCCAGCTCAAGGAGTCTGCATTACTGGCTAAGCATTTTGCCAGGGATGTTGGGGTGAGTCAGAGGAAAAGACTTTAGAGCCAAGCCACAGTGAGGCCTGGGAGATGCCATACTTTTCCTGTTTCCTGTGGCTGTTGTAGCACATCGCAACGCGGCTTAAAACAACGCAGATATGTTCTCTTACAGTGCTGGAAGTCGGAAGTCTAGAAAACAGCCTCCCGGGCTAAGTCGGGTTGTGGCCAGGCCACTTCCTCCCAGAGGCTCTGGGGGACAATGTACTATTTTGCCTTTTCTAGGTCCTTGGGGTGGCCCCTTCCCCACACTTCAAATGTGACACTCCAGTCCCTGCTCCATCATCACATGCTCTGCTCCTATGACTCTGACCCTTGTGTCCCACTTAGAAGGACCCTTGGGACTCTATCAGGCACACTCAGATAGTCTAGGTTAATCCAACATCATCTCGAACTTCTCAACTAGCCACCCCTGCAAAGTCCCTCTTGCCACAGGAAGCGTTGTGCACAGATCTGGGATTAAGAATCCGGCCACAGCTCCCGAGCACATTCAATTGTATCCTGGCACTTAGGCAAACAAGATTGGGAAGAACTGGGTTGAACAGAGCTAAATGGGTTCTTTGCAGCCGGACTTCTCAGAGCCTTTACCAGCTGTGCACTACGCCTCTCTAAGCCTCATTCGCCGTGGACTCTTTTAGAGATCCTGGTGTTCTACAACACAGTCTGGACACTGCTGCCTAGACCAGGCTGCTGCATGGGGTGTTTCATCTGAAGAAAAGAAACTTGAGAAGAGTAGGCACTTCCTTCAGCCCTCAGAAAGGCCACGGTGGACAGAGAAAGCCTTGGCTCCACATCCCTTTACACAATAAACACATCTCCCAGGGGCTAGGTGAGGCTTGCAATCCCCTTTGCTGCCCCAAAGCAGTTTACCACCTACAGTAGAAGATACAAGTACAAATATACTGATTCCAAGAGATAAGGACTATGGGGAAGAGATCCGTGATGCAGGGACAAGGAGCAACACGAGGTTCAGAGAAGATGCCATGTAAACCAAGACCCGAAGGAGGCAGGCAGATCAGCAGCACTGGGCCTGGGAAAGAACACTGTAGCACAAGCAAAGGCCCTGCGGTGGCAGGGAAGGACCATATGTGAGGAGCTGGAAGGAAGGAAAGAAGACGGGGTGGCTAAAGCCCAGTGAGTGTGGGTGGGGAAGAGGAAGAGCCTGGCTGGATAAGCCACAGGAGAGACCAGGTCACAAGGCGCTTGTGGGCCATGGGGAAGAATCTGGAAGTCCTCGTGTAGGTGTCAAACAGGGATGTACATAATTAAAACCCACAGCACCAACAGTGGCAGCGCTGGGGAATATAAGAGGCAGAGGTCCTCTTGCTCCCCTCCCCGGTGTGCACAGCGGTTCCAGGTGAGCAGCCTGCACTCATGGGGCCAGCATCTATTGAATGAACAAACCCTTGGGAGGAGCAGGAGCAGCGGTGTGGAGGGGTCCCCATAGCCCTGCAGCTGAGGGTGGATGGACAAGAAGGGGATGGGAAGAAATGGATGTGTTCAGGATGTATTTGGAACTGACCGCAGGACTTGTTGGTGAGCTGAAGGGGGAGGTAAAGGAGGAATCTAAGATGTCTTTGCGTTTCAGCCTTGAGCACCTGGCTGGATGATGGTGCCACTTGCTGTGAATGGGGAGGTTGAAAGGTTAACGATGCGGCATGGGCAGGGCCGGGGTCGGAGAAGACTCTATGCTGGATGTGCCGGCTTTGACTTGCCTGTGAGACATCCACGTGAAGGTATCATGTTAGCAGACTGGGGCCATGAACTGGGAAGTCATGGTGTATAGATGAGTTTTTGTTTTATAGTACTGGGAATTGGGGCCAGGGGCATTCTTCTTCCAAGTTATACCTCCAAGCCTTATTTTATTTTTTATTTTGAAATAGGGTCTCTCTAAGTTGCTGATGCTGGCCTTGAAACTGCAATCCTCCTGTTTCAGTCTCCCAGGTACTGGGATTCTAGGCATACTTCACCATGTCCGGCCACAGATGAGTTTTAAACCATGTCATGCCGGGCATAGTGGCACATGCTTGGAATCCCAGTACTTGGGAGGCTGAGACAGGAGAATTGCAGGTTCGAGGACAGCCTCAGCAAGAAGTGAGGCTATTATCAATCTAGAGAGACCCTGTTTCAAAATAAAAATAGGGCTAGAGGTATAACTATGTCCCTAAGTGTGCGTGCCCGTGCACAGACACACACACACACACTCAGTCTCAAAATAAAATTTAAAAAATGGTCAGGGGTGATGGCATACACCTGCAATCCCAGTACATGGGAAGCTGAGACAAGAGGATCATAGATTGGAGGCGCTTGGGAGGCTGAGACAGGAGAATTTCGCAGGTTTGAAGTCAGCCTCAACTACTTAGTGAGGCTCTCAGCAACTTAGTGAGACCCTGTTTCCAAATAAAATATAAAATAGGTCAGTAGTGTAACCAAGAGATAGAAGGCCCCTAGGCTCCATTCCCATTATCACAAGGGAAAAAAAAAAAAGAACGTCCTGGGTTCATTTAAAAAAAAATCCCCCCGGGCGTGGTGGTGCACACTTGTAATCCCCACCCCACCCCACCCCCACTTGGGAGGTGGAGACAGGAGGATCGCACAGGTTTGAAGCCAGCCTTGCTGGCTTAAGACATCTTATTTCCAAATTTATTTTTTTTATTATTATTTTTTTTTTGGTGGTACTGGGGGTGGAACCCAGGGGCCTTTTTCTACCTCCAGGCTATACTCCCAGACCTATTTTATATTTTATTTGGAAACAGGGTCTCACTAAGTTGCTGAGAGCCTCACTTAAGTAGCTGAGGCTGGCTTCGAACCTGTGCGATCCTCCTGTCTCAGCCTCCCAAGTGCTGGGATTACAAGCGTGCGCCACCACGCCCGGCTCTTGTTTCCAAATTTAAAAAAATATAAAAATAGCTCTAGGAGTGTAGCCCGGAGGTAGAAGGGTTCCATCTCCAGTACCACCAAACAAAAACAAAAATAAAAACCCAGTACTGTAAAATAAAATAAAAATGGAGGGATGGGTGTACCTCAGTGCTTGTCTAGCATATGACAGTCTCTGGATTTAATCCCCATATAGCAAAATAAATAAATAAATAGCATATATTTAGAAAAAGCAAACACAAACAAAAAGTGAACAGAGAAAGGTGTTATCACTGCGGTGAGCTGGAACAATTGGTTTTACACCTCTGGGCCTGTTTCCCCCTCTGGAAAATGCGGAAGAGATAACTTCTCTTCCTCACAGCCTGCCTAACCCGCAGGTGGGCAGGGGGCTGTTCTGGCAGTTCAACATCTTCCATCGTGACAAGGCCTGGAGGGTACAAATGACCTGTCCAGCCTCTGTCTTGCCTCTGCTTGAGGGAGCCCCTTCAACTCCGCCTCCTGAGCCCTCTGCAGCCCCACCCTGGGGAGTCCTTCTTGCCCGCAGCTTCTCAGAATGGCCACCAGAGGGAGCAGCTCCTCAGGCTGGCGCCGGCTGGCTCTCCAGGCCTATCTCCTTTCCCTCACTTTCTCCTCTTCTGGTTCTTCCATCAAAACTCTCCTCTCATTCAGTCTGCACTAGATTCTTTTTTTACTGAGGACATAAGGCCTGAGCTTGAGGGTTCTACGGGTTGTTTAAGAAAAAAAAAAACAAATAAAAATTAAAATTAGAACCTAACTCATACAATATTAATATCCAGACAAACTAAAGGCTTTCTTAAATATTAAAAACAAAACCTAAAATAATTTTTTTTGTGTGTGTGGTACTGGAAATGAAACCCAGGTCCATTCTACCTCCAATATACACTCAAGCCCTATTTTAATTTTTTATTTTGAAACAGGGTCTCACTAAGTTGAGGCTGGCCGCGAACTTGGGATCCTCTTGTCTCAGCTTCCCAAGTACTGGGATTACAATTGTGTGCCACCACACTCAGCTTAAATTTTCCTTTATTTTCTTTCTCTCTTTTTTTTTTTGTGGGTCTGGGGATGGAACCCAGGGGCATTCGACCTCCAAGCTACACCCCCTGCCCTATTTTTTATTCTTTATTTTGAAACAGGATCTCACTAAATTGCAGAGGGCCTCACTAAGTAGCTGAGGCTGTCCGCAAACCGCGATCCTCGGGTCTCAGCCTTTGGAATGTTGGGATTACAAGCATGCACCACCACGCCTGGCTAGCTTAAAATTCTTAATGGAAAATACAAGTAGGATACTATTTTCTATATCAGACCAAACAATGTCTAATAAAAGACATATACACACACACACACACACACACACACACACACACACATATAAGTACATTAAAATGTTAAAGATTTGTTCATATAACACCTTAAAAGGGAAGCTGAGAGCTGGGCGTGGTGGTGCACCATTGTAATCCCAGCATTCCAGAGGCTGAGACAGGAGGATCACGGTCCACAGCCAGCCTCAGCTACTTAGTGAGGCCCTCTGCAACTTAGTGAGACCCTGTTTCAAAATAAAGAATAAAAAATAGGGCAGGCGGTGTAGCTTGGAGGTCGAATGCCCCTGGGTTCCATCCCCAAACCCACACACAAAAAAAAAAGTAAAAAAAAGCTTTTCTACAGTAGTGATCAGGAAATGCAGAATAAAGACACCATTTCACATCTTAGCAAAACACAAGAAGCCTGACCTGATCACAAGTGTCAGAGAGGGTGTGAGCCCCTGGGGGCCTCTCATATATCCCCAGTACCTCAAAAAAAAAAGGAAAATTAAGCACTGAGAGAAGGGATTTATAATATATGCAACCATAACTGTATAAAAACTTAGTCAAATGCAACAAACCTACAAACAACACTGTAAAGAAGCAGGCAAAATTAAGACCAGTATCCCTGGGGACAGTGTAAATTGCTGTGACCATCCTGGAATACATTTTGGCACTGCTGCACAACCTGAGCATATTTGTACTCTGAGGCCCAGCCCTTCCTCTGGCTGTGTTGAGATTGGAAGAAAGTGGGAATCCAGACAGACCCGTCAGGATGCTGGATCATAGACTAGGAAAGGGGCTGCTGTGGAAGTAGAAAGCAGCTTTTCAATTCAGGACCCACTTAAATCAACATGAAAACTTCCCAGAAAATGATACCTAAATGATGCTTTTTTAATGCGTGTGTGTGTGTGTGTGTGTGTGTGTGTGTGTGTGTGTGTGTGTTTTACTGGGGATGGAACCTAGGGGCATTCTACCTCTGAGCTACACCTCCAGCCCTATCTTACTATTTTATTTTGAAACAGGGTCTCACCAAGTTGCAGAGGGCCTCACTAAGTTGCTGAGGCTGGCCACCAACCTGTGATCCTCTTGTATCAGCCTCCCTACTGAGATCACAGATATGTACCGCCATGCCCAGATGCTCAGACTTTTAATTTATTCATCCACTCATTCATTTATTTTGGTAGTTCTGGGGATTGAACTGAGGGGTGTCTTACCACTGAACTACACTCCCAGCCCTTTTAGTTTCTCATTTTAATTAGAATCTTCCTGAGTTGCTGAGGCTGGCCTTAAACTTGTAATCCTTATATCTTAACCTCCCAAGTACTGGGATTACAGGTGCCTGCCACCATGCCCAGCTTAAAATGTATTTTAACTTGCTAGTTCTTAGGAAAACATTATAAGCACAGTGGCATATCCTTATACTATCAGAAAAGTGATTACAATGTTGAGTATGTGCAGCAACCAGAATTATCAGATAAAGCTTGTGGGAGTATAAATCTGTGCCACCACTTCACAAAACCCTATGGCTTTATACCATGAGGCACAGCAACTCTATTCCCAGGCACATACCCAAGAGGAATGTGTACAACTGTGTATCCGAAGACACGAAGAAGAATATTCATAGCAGCTAATTCAGAGTGGCCAGAAACAGGTAATAGATATCCTAAATTCCTAAATTCCAGTAAAATGGGTGAACTGTGTCATATTCACACTATTAAATATTATACAATGTACAATGGTGGGAACAAATGTACTACACACACACACACACACACACACACACACATGGATGCCACAGAAAAACTTAAATTTGAGCTAAATAAGCCAGTCTCAAAGTTATATACCGTATGGTTCACTTTTTACGTAGTTCAAAGACAGTGATGAGGATGGCGGTGGCCTACAAGGAGCAGTAGTGGCCGGCGTGGACACACAGGGAGCTGGTGACATGCTGTCTGTTGATCAGAGCACTGATAACATCACTGTGCTCACTTGGTGAGCACATGTCACTCTGCATGCACTTGTGATTTTTCTGTTTGTATGATGCTGTGGTTTGGAGAGTTTCTCCAAAGTCCTCAGGGTGGTGTTATCGAAAAGTGGTGGGACCTTTAAGGGGTGGGGCCTAGTGGGAGGTCTTTAGGCCTTCGAGGGGTACTGTGGAACCCTGATCCCTTCCTCTTCCTCTCTTTTGCTTCTTGGCCATGAAATGAGTGGTTTCTCTCTGCTGTGCACTCCCACTCTGATGAGCTGCCTCACCACAGGCCCACAGCAAACAGGACCAAACAAGAATGGACTGGAACCACTGAAAGTATTGGGCAAAATAAACCTTTTTACACTGTAAGTTGATTATCTCAGGCATGTTGTTATAGTGATGGAAAAGTAACACATATAATAGACCACAAATCAAAGTTTACATTTAAAAGGAGAGATTTAGGAAACCAACAGACATAGTAACTGATAGATATGGATGGAAAGAAACAGAAAGAAAATCTAGTGTGACTCTGGCTTGGGCCTGAGCAATTGGGTCAATGGGGTTACCCTTTACTAGGATAAAAATAGAAGAAGGGCAGCTAATGGGTGCAAATTGGGGGAGGGGAACCAAGTTCAGTTTTAGACACGCTGCAGCAGAGGTGCCCATCAGGTATTCTAGTGAAGAGGTTAAACAGCCTGGATGTTTAGAAGCCCAGGTAGGAGAAGTCAGAGCTGGCAGTGCACATTTGGAAGTCCTGGCTGTGTAGACAGACTGCAAGGCCAGGAGCCCAGAGGAGAGCTCTAAGAGATGAATGTGGAAATGTGGAGAGCAGAGGGAAGGACGAAGGACTGAGGATGCCGGAGGCTCAACCACTGAGCCCAGCAAAGGATAAGAGCCAGAAGGAGGCCAAGAAGGAGCGGCCAGAGAGCCAGGAAGAAAGCCAGAAGAGCATGTTGGTCACCGGCCTCCAGGTTTCAAGGAACAGGGGACAATCAACACATCTAAGGCTGCTGATAGCTGGGGATGAGATCGGAATATCCCATATCCCGAGACTAGATTTGTAAATTCATTAGGAGATTGCCAAAGGCAGTTTTGTGAAATGTTGATGTCTGTGGAGTATGGGGTAGAAGAGGGCAGATGGGAAGCCAAGATGGAGACGGCCTTTCTAAGGGCTTTGCCGTGCCGTGAGCAGAGAGATGGTGCAGGATGTGGGGTCAGGGACATCCAGATGGAGCTGTCACAGCAGGCTCTTGGTCAGGGCCCAATGGACATGGAGAGAGAGCTGGGAGACAAGAGTTGAAGCCAGGTCATTAAGGAGGAAGGGATAAGATCATTATACCTGGGCCTCCACTTGCCAGTGCTGGGAAGTGCAAAATTCGAGCAGGCAGGGAAATGTGGGCCCCAGATAAGGGGTTGCCTAAGGAGGCTGATAAGGACTGTACTCCTAAGTGTTCGTCCTTCAGCCAAGCCCCAGCAGACAGATCCAAAGGTTTCTTCTAGGAAGCAGGTCCTTGCCCCGGTGGGGCAGAGGCCTCGGCGCTGGGCTGGGCTGGGCGCGGCAGCCTGGCTGGGCTCCTCCACCTCGAGCAGGGCAGAGCAGGGAGCCCCGGAGCCGGTCAGCATGGTGGAGTTCGCGCCCTTGTCTGTGCCGTGGGAGCGCAGGCTGCAGACTTTTGCGGTCCTCCAGTGGGTCTTCTCCTTCTTGGCCCTAGGTAAGGCGGGCCGGGTGAGAGGGTAGACCACGCACCTGGGAGGGCTGGAGCCGCCAGGCCGGGTGCTCCCAGTACAGGGATGTGATGGTGGGAAGGTCTCAGAGGGGTTTTGTTGTGCTCACACCTGCCCAGACGGGCCTCTAGGACCTGCCCAAGGTGCCTGTAGGGGGTGGTGTGGCCTGTGACTTTCAGAAGGTTTTGCTCCCCTGGGCTGTGCTGGGGGGTTCCCCGGGCACCTGGAAGGAGAGTCCCTGCTGCAGGCTAGTGTGTGAGAAACAGCTAATTGACCTGGGGGAGTTCCAGGCTCTGAGGGCATGGCGTTCCAGCTTCCCTTTCACAGGGGACTTAGTGGAGATGGGGCTGGGGAAGGGGAGGGGAGCAGGAACCCAGGCTCTCCAGGCCTGGCTTCATGATCTGCATTCCTGGGCGACAATGGTGCCCTCCAGGGATTTGGGGATGAGATGAAGACCTCAGCTGGCCCCTGGACTGGGCCCACACAGGAGGACATGGGTATGTCCCCATACCCACCCCAGCCCAAGATTCACAATCAGGAGGGTCACCCAACCAGGACTCCAGCTCTGCTGAGGGAAAGATTTTCAAGGAAGGTTTGGGACTGTGGATTGGGAAGGGGAAATGAAGGGAATCCACAGATATCCCTGTCCTGATTGTTAAAATGTCAGAATACTCTGTCCATGTGGGTTAGTAGCAGCTTACACAAACACGCGCGCACGCAGGTACACACACACACACACACACACACACACACACACACACACACACACACACACACTTTGGCAGCTGAAGAATTCATCCCTGGCGAATCAGACCCTGCAGATCCCTGCCCTTGGCGTCCCTTGTAACTGATCTGTGTCTGTGTCCTAAGGGGCAGTAAACATTTTAAATATCTCTGGTTATTCCCATTACACCAATGAACAGAGAAACACAACCTTCAAGGTCCAGGCTGAGCCAGGTGTGGTGGTGCACGCTTGTAAATCCTGTACTTGGGAGGCTGAGACAGGAGAATCGTTAGATTCGCAGCCAGCCTCAGCAACTTAGTGATATCTTGTTTCCAAATAAAACATAAAATAAATCTGGAGGTGTGGCTCAGAGGTAGAATACACCCTGGACACAATTATCAGCACACACGCACGCACTCATGCACACGCACACACAGCCAGGCTGCGGAGTCTTCCAGCCAGAGGAAGAAGGATTATGGGGGTGGAGGGAGGAGAGGGGTTGGGCAGAGATGTGACCCCAGCTGGTGGAGAGAGCAGAGGGAGGAGGCAGAAGCCCAGAAAGTCCAAGGACACGGAGGGATCACAGGGGGCAAGGGACAGCCTGAGGCCAGTGACAGGCCATTCCAACCCCTGGAGGCCTGCCGGGCCCCACCAGCACAGTCCCCCGGGAAGGTCAGGGGCATGAGGCCAAAGCAACTCCGGGCCTGGAGGGCCAGAGGGAGGGCAACTGAAGAAAGAGGCCTGGGGCCCGTGCACCCAGAGTAGGAGGTGGTCCCTAATCCCTCAGCCTGAGAGCAAAAGACAGCCTCAGGAAGCTTCAGGTTTGTAAGTGACAAGGTCCAAGCAGGGTGTTCAAGGTTCCTGTGCCTGAAGGCAAGGTATCTACTGTGTGTGGGGTGCAGGGAACAGATCAAAGGCAAGAGCTGTCACAGTCCAGATCAGGAGTCAGTAAATCAGAGCCCGCAGACCTGATCTGATCCAGCCCCCTGGGTGTTGTACAGTCCAAGAGTTCAGAATGGTTTGTAGATTTGGTTACTTTTTTTTTTTTTTTGGTACTAGAGATGGAACCCAGGGGCATTCTACCACTGAACTACACCCCCAGGCCTATTTTTTATTCTTTATTTTGAAGCAGGATCTCACTGAGTTGCAAAGGGCCTCACTAAGTAGCTGAGGCAGTCCACAAACCACAATCCTCCTGTCTCAGCCTCCCAAATGCTAGGATTACAAGCATGCACCACCACACTGAGTTTAAAGGTTACATTTTAAATGGCTATTTAATTACCTGCACAGTATTCTCTAATTTGCCTCCTGAGCCACAAAGTAAGACATTTTCTATCTGGCCCTTCCAGAAAAAGTTCCAGTGACTCAGGCAGCTAAGGCAGGAGGATTGCAAGTTCAAGGCCAGCCTGGGCAACTGAGCGAGATCCTGTCTCAAAATAAAAAGACCTGGGCACTTAGGTCAGTGGTAAAGCACTCCTGGGTTCAATCCCCAGGACTGAAAAAAGCAGAAACCCAGAAATAAAAAGGTTTCCAGCCCTGGTGGAGAGGGCTGGCAGTGGGTGAAGAGAAGGGTCCTGGCTCAGGGGATCTATAAGAGATGGGAGCCCCAGCACGTGCCCAGGATCAGATGGAGTTGGGGAGGGGGGAGGGCCAAGCTGATGGTAGATCTCACCCATGCTTGGCTGTCCTTGCAGAACTCAGGCCACAGGGGTGGGGGTTAGGGTGGTGAGGAACTAGGGGGAAGAGGTCAGGTTTAGTTTGGGATGTAATTGATCTCGAGGGGCTGTGGAATGTGGAGAGAAGTCACCTGTAAGCAGTGTTACAACAGAGGGGTGAGGGAGAGGAAGCAGGACGGGAAGGGAGAGGCACAGAGGTCAAATTTAAGGAGGATTTTGTTTGTTTTGGTGGTACTGGGGTTCCTGGAAACCCTTCTACCTCCAGGCTATAGTCCCAGACCTATTTTTATATTTTTATTTGGAAACAGGGTCTCTTAAGCCAGCAAGGCTAGCTTCGAACCTGCGCGATCCTCCTGTCTCCACCTCCCAAGCACAGGGATTACAAGGGTGCGCCACCATGCCCAGCTAAGGAGAGTTTTAAAGAACAGTAAGGATTGAAAGGCTAGCAGGAGAACAAGCCACCCAGGCAGCAGATCTGCACGTACAAAGCAGAGGAGAAATAGAGTCCATGCACAGAGTCCACGCTGGAGGTAGGGGTGCATCTGCAAATTGGCTCAGAGTAGCTAGAAAAGTCAACTAGGACCCGTCACTGAAGGCTCCGGACCCCAAGCGAAACGCTTTCCAAATGGGTTACTTGTGTGCTGTCTCCTTTTCTCTCCTCCACAACTCACACCTTCAAACAGTTTGTGTTGTTCTTGTCTGTGGCTCTCGTTCCTAGAAGATCCAGGGGTCAATAAATATTTGCGGAATGAGTGAATGTTGGAAGCGTGATGCGGTCTGAGTAGCAGGACAGAGTCCCGGGTCCCACCCTCCTAGCTGGCTCTGGGACTCGAGCTAGTTTACAAACCCTCTCCAGAGGCGCCATCAGAAAGTGGGCCTTTAAGTTTTTCCCTCTCAGCATCATAAGGATCATATGAAAGAAGGTGTCCCCCAGCTGCGCATGGTGGTGCGTGGCGCACGCCTGGAATCCCAGTGATACGGGAAGCTGAGACAGGAGGAGAACAGGTCCAAGGTTCCCAGCCTTAGCGACTTGGTAAGGAACTTACTAAGACCCTGTTTCAAAAATAAGAGATAAGATGGGGCTGGGGGTGTAGCTCAGGTACTGGGTTAAGTCCTTAGTACTAAAAAAGAAGCCGGGCGAGGCAGTTCACGCTTGTAATCCCAGCATTTAGGAGGCAGGACTGGAGGATCTGGGAAGGCCTTTCTTAACTCAGTGAGACCCTGTGTCAAAAATAAAAACACTAAGAAATAGGGCTGGGAGTGTAGCTTGGAGGTACAATGCCCCTGGGTTCCATCCCCAGTAAAAAAAATAAAATAAAAAATAAAGAGATGTCTCCCTTCTGGAATTACTGGAAAGACATAGGCTGGGTTTGCTTACTGATAGAAGTCATAGGTGAGCCCAGGGCCAGGGGATGGTGGGATGGTGGGAGTTTTTCTGGTTAAGGGTAAATGCACTCTGTTTTCCCCAACTTTCTGGATGTCGTTTTTCTTTATTATAACACATTTACACAAAATCTGTGCCCTTAAAGTAAAAGACTTCCCATGATCTCACCTTCCAGGTAGTTTTTATTCTTTAGAGCTGGTTTTGGTAAAGTGGAAGCTACCTGCACAGACTTTTTATCTTTTTATTTTTCCCAAGGGGAGAGTCCTACCTGGGTTTTTTATTATTTTTACAGTAAAGTATGTGTGTGTGTGTGTGTGTGTGTGTGTGTGTGTGTGTGTGTGTTACTGGGAATTAAACCCAGAGACATTCTACCTCTGAGTTGCACGCCAGCCTTTTTTATTTTTTATTTTTATTTTTTTTGTGTGTGTGTGTAAACAGGGTCTAGCTAGGTTGCTGAGAGGCTCACTGTGTTGCTGAGGCTGGTCTCCAACCTGTGATCCTCCCGTCTCAGCCTCCCAAGTACTGGGATTACAGGCTTGTGCCCCCACACCCAGCCTACAGTAAATATTTTTAATGTAAAAAAATAAAACTTAAGGCAAACCTCTTCCAATCTTCTCCCCCAGCACACTGTGTCCTTCCTTCAGATTTGCAGGGGCCTCCCTTTCTGTTATGGTTTGAACTCCTACGGTTTGGGAAACTGTCCCTGGGGACCTCTGTTAGGCTCCTGGAAACTATTCCCGTAACTGTGGGTACTTGTTCTGGACTCAGGATTGATATACATGATTCCGAGCTCTCACTGAAGATTTAAATGAGTTTATATCAAAGATAGAAATAAAGAATATAGTTACCTGAAATGAAGTCACCAACAATTCCTGGATACAGAGTATTTTATAATCAGTCTTCTGACCCAACTAGATCCGCCCCCCTCTGGGGCCAGCCTTTTGATGTGCGGAATTCCTTCCTGTAGGTCTGTCCTGTCCTCTGGTACAGACCCCAAGCCTTTTGTTATATGCCAAAATGTGTTAATTGATCATTGGATTCTGGTATTCCTTGAAGGTTTATGGCATCCTCCCTTGATTATCGAAGTCTGGGATCTCCTGAAGGTTTATGGCATCCTTCCACATCCTTGGGAAATCTTATCTTTACAATGAAAAAAAAAGGCCCTGGAACTATCTCTGTTGTCTTGCTAATCCCCCTCAGTGTCTGGAATCCTGTAGCCCTTTCCCTGAAGCTCCCAGCTTTTTTTTTTACTACTAAAGATATATTTTGAAAATTGAAAATCTTTCCCAATACTGGTACATTACTACATTTTGAAGCCTCTTCCCAATACTGGTACTCTTTCTACTTGCTAAGCATGTGTAACCACGTCTGTGGAAACATTCTTTTTCATGCACACGGTGGCATTTTATTCCTACTCTTCTGCAACTTTCTCTTTGATTTTTTTTTTTTTTTTTTTTTTTTTTTTGCCAGTCTGGGGATGGAACCCAGAGGTGTTGGACGTCCGAGCTATACCCCCTGCCCTATTTTTTATTCTTTAGTTTGAAACTGGGTCTCACTGAGTTGCAGAGGGCTTCACTAAGTAGCTGAGGCTGTCCGCGAACCGCGATCCTCCGGTCTCAGCCTCCCAGATGCTGGGATTACAAGCGTGCGCCACCACGCCCGGCTATGAAAATTTTTACTGTAAAATATTTAAGACAAACCCAAAGCTAGCCACCCCACAAGCCATTGCGGGCCTTTCCCCGGCACCCCGCACGCAGGCTGGTGTGAGGATGAAGCTTGGATTAGGGTGGTGCCGGGCAGCAGGGCTGGACGAGGGGAAATCCTGCAGGGCTGCCCGGGAGAATGCTGACTCCAGGCCGCCTTTTCTTCCAGTGTTCTAGGAGACACCAATGTCTTGTATGCAAAGCCTCCTACTTTCCCACTGTTAGTAATTCAATAGTATTTGCAAACAAAGGGCAAATGTGAAAGCAACCCAAACATCCATCAACAGAGAAATGGATGAACAGAATGTGGAAGATATCTCCAGTGGAATATTTCAGCCTTAAAAAGGAATTCTGACCCCTCTACAACATGGATGAACTAAAAGTATTATGCAAAGTGAAATAAACATTCACACATAAAAAGACAATTACCACAGGATCCCACTTACATGAAGTACCTAGAGTAATCAGATTCATGGAGAGAGTGGAATGGTGGTTTGCAGGGGCTGGAGGGAGAGGCAAGAGGGGTTATTTAATGAATACAGAGTTTCTGCGTGCAATGATAAACAAGTTCTGATGGTGGCTGGGGTGATGGTTGTTCAGAGTATGAAGTACTTGAGGCCACTGAATTGTATACTTGAAAGTGATTATGATGGTAAATTTTATCTTAAATATATTTGACCAGAATACAAAATTAAAAAAAAAAATAAATAAGACACATCCTCAAAGTGCCTCAAATACAACCCTGGAAAGTTGGCTTCGAGAAGGCAAGAAGTTGTCTGTTGTTCAAAGCTGGGCTCTCAGTTCCTGATATCTAGGGCTCCTTGAAAGTGGATATCTGTGTGCACCAATCTGGATTCTCTAGCTACTGTTCAAACTAGCTCTGGAGGCCCCTCCTCCAGGAAACCTGCCTGGACCTGCAGGCCCACATCCATCCTTCTTCCAAGCAGAGTGCACAGCTGAAAGCCAGTCTCCCTGAAGGATATGAATGCAAAGTGTGGGGCAGGCTCAGTGGTCCGACGTGTTGAGGACCTGAGTTCCATCTCCAGTGTGCACATGCGCGTGCACACATACACACACACACACACACACACACACACACACACACACACACATGCCACAGTAAGAGCGCTTGGAGAAAGTGGTATAGGGAGGGAGCGATCTTCTTTGGGAATGATGCTCCACCAGCATCACATTAGTGATGGCCCTGCAGACCACCTGGCCCTGATGAAGCTGGAGTTAGCTGGCAGCCAGGGCAGTGAGAGGGGAATCCATAGGGCCTGGTCCTCGCCCTGCTGCACCCAGGGCGGCCAGAGCTTGGCCTCTTCCTCCCTCTTCCCTTCCCCAGCCGAGGTCCCCGGGGCGAAGGCAGGAGTGTGGCGGGTTGAGGAGCACCGCGCACTGTGTGTGAGGGAGGCCAGGCAAGGGCAGGAGGGGACAGAGCCAGCTTGCAGGGAGCCCAGATGCCAGGCTGGGGGCGTGGGCTGTGCCCTGAAGGGAAGCCATGGAAAGGCTTTTGTTAGAGGCAGGACTCAGCCCACGCTTAGCTTTGGAAAGATGGACAGAAAGAAGGTAAGGCAGAAAAGGGCCTCTCTTTTCTCTGAGGTCCCCAAAGATGGAAATAGTCACTCATTTACTGAGCACCTGGGGAGGGGGCAGCAGTATAGCCAGGTAACCTGGCGCGGTGGGTTAGGCCCACCTGGGCTGCACCCATGCCCTCTGTGACACTGGGCTGGCTGTCCCCTCGTGGTACCCCATCTCCTGCCTGAAGGCCTGCGAAACTGATCTCTTCCTCGCAGGTCCCAGGGCTGGACAGGACAGTGCTGCTAGCACAGGGCCTGTGGTGAGAGCCAGGTCTGGGCGGTCTCCTCTGCCTTCCTCGCAGGCCTTGGCCATGATGGCTCCTCTTCCCTCACAGCCCAGACCTGCATCGCGGTCTTCATAGGCCTCCTGTTCACGCGGTTCTGGTTGCTCTCCGTCCTCTACGCTGCCTGGTGGTACCTGGACTGGGACAAGCCGCGGCAGGGGGGCAGGCGCTTCCAGTTCTTCAGGAATTGGTTCATATGGAAGTACATGAAGGATTATTTCCCAGTCTCGGTGAGTCCCGGGCTGCCTTGGGGCGGGGAGAGTCACGGCACACTCAGGGCCACAGTCCCCACATCTGGGGTCGGGTAGGGGGCGTTCTGTCCTGCATGAAGTGATCAGAAAGCCCAGGCTGGAGCAGGAATCACCCTGAGGCTTGGCAAGAGTCCAGCTGGTGCAAGGCTCCGGTCCTGGAGGGTCTCTGTGGGCCAAAGGCAGCGGAACCTTCAGCAACCGGGATTGGGAGGAAGGTAATAAACTACAGGTTCTAGGAGACCATCTAGCACCACACTTACACTCATCAGAGGAGACTGCTGTCCAGAGAAGGATGTGGGTGTGACCAACGGCACAAGCCAGTGCTGTTACAAATCTTAAAGTTTATGACTTGATATAAATAAGGGTACTGGAGCCTGGCAAGGTGGTGCACACCTGTGATACTAGTACTGGTGAAACGGGGATTTCTTGAGAGGAAACCCGGCGAGTTCTTGTCTATGGTGAGCGAAGAATGACACCCGCAGGAAGGGGAGTAAAAGGTTTATTGGAAGCAGTAGGGAATGGGGGGAGGGTGGCTGAACACCCCAAAGGGGCTGGAACTCTGGGTCCAGCAGCTACCTTCAGGACAATACTTGAGAGTAGCCCAAGCCAATTGCCTTCAGGTGCAGGCTGCTTTTTTCCAGCGTCCATGCGATCTGCCAGAAGGGAATAGAGAAAAGTGGCCAAACACCCCAAAGGGGCGGTTGGAACTCTGGGGTCCAGTAGCTGCCTTCAGGGTCACTACCCAAGTGTCACCCCATTTGTCCTCAGGTCAGGCAAGGCCTGACAGCTTGCAAGTCTGCTTTTGGTTAGGGTGACTTTGGGATTCCAAGGAGAATTTGCATAGGGTATTTGCAAGTCCTTTGAAGGGTCTCCTTTCAGGAATGCCAGACTTGCTCGGTGGGTTTGTTGATTAGTAAACAGATGGCTTTGTGAAGCTCTGGCCTTCTTATCTCTGAGCCTTTGGAGTTTCAGGCATTTGTTGCCCCTCAGGAAACTCAGGAAATTAACTTTTTTCTACCAAGGCCTTTTCCCTATCTGCCTATTTCCTTTCTATTTCCTCACTGGGAGGCTGAGACTGGAAGGTCATAGGCTCAAGGCCAGCCTCAGCCACTTACTGAAAACCTGTTTCAAAATAAAAAATCAAGCCGGGCGTGGTGGCGCACACCTATAATCCTGTTACTTGAGAGGCTGAGAAAGGAGGATTACAGGTTTGAATACAGCTTCAGCAAGTAGTGAGATTCTCATCAGCCTAGCGAGACTCTGTTTCAAAATAAAAACAATTAAATAGGGCTAGGGGTGTAGTTCAGAGGTAGAATGCCCTGTGGCTCAATCCCCAGTACCTACAAAAATAAATAAATAAAATAATTTTAAAAATCAAAAAGGACTGGGGGTGTAGCTCAGAGGTACACTGCCCCTAGGTTTGATCCTTGGTACCAAAATAAATAATGAATAAATAAGTAAATAACATTCAGGAGAGAAAGTCCTGAACTGTCCTCAGCATCCTGCCCTGCTATGTATCCTTGGGCAAGAACTTGCCCCACCCCAGCCTGCTTCCCATGGGTTCAGTAAGCAGACGAATCCTCCTCCTCTGAACTGTCATCAACTCTCTGGCTCATGATACCTTATGGTGACAGTGAACATTTAGCCCTGGACTTGAAGGTTGGTCTTGAGAGAAGCAGACCAGACCTTTGGGCTCCTTCAGTTGAATCCAGACAGACTACACCCACGATCTCAGCGGCCAGGCAGTGACAGTTTATTGGCCAGATGGGGTAGGAAGGGAGAAGGCAGTGGGAACGCAGGGGTCAGACAGGATCCCTTAGCCTCCTCCAGAAACACCAGAAGCCTGGCCTCTGAGACAGGCCGGCTAGCTCCTAACTCCAGTGCGCCACCTAGTGGCTGCGCGAGGCTCCGGAGCTTCGGTTTCATCCCATGTAAAATGGAGAGGATGCCGGGTAGCTCCCAGGGCCCTGTGGATTCAGTGAGACAGAGGGGCCGGCACTGTAGGCTCCCAGGGAACCGGCACTGCAATATTAAACGGGTCAGGGGGACCCAGCAGACGTGGGCATGGCCGCAACAGGTCTGAGGGCACTCAGAGCCTGGACCCTGTGGCTTTGCTATTTCACCCAACCTGGCTTCTCCCATCCCACCCAGGAGGCCACCGCTTCCTGTCCCTGCAGGATTTGGGTCCCCGGGTTGCAAAAGAGGAGGGGGTGGAGGAAACAGGTCCGCGGAGGTCAAACAATGTGCCGAGTCATGGGATCCTGCCTTGCGTGCTCCCTTCAGAGTCCTGGGGCCCTGCAAGGGCCAGGAAGGGCTGGGTGACACCTGGTAAGCAGTGGTTCCCTGGCAGCTCGGGAAGCAGGGCCTCCAGTAAAGGGCCGGCATGGGCGGGGCTGGGAGGGCAGAGGGCAGGGGTGGGCTGGCAGAGGCTGCCTTGCTCATAAAGGGCCACAGGGGGCAAGGGGCAGAGCATGTGGGCTAGCTTGGTAGACTGGGTTGGGGGCACCTCTCCTCCCCAACCTCAGGTGTGCCCTGAGGCCTCCACCCAGGGACTTGTCAGCATAAACTAGCAAGGCTGGTTGGGTCCTGAGAGCAGCCATGGGTTCCTCCCTACCTCGGGACCTCTGAGCTTTGAGATTGTTTTTTTTTTTTTTTTTTTTTTTTTTTTTGTACTGGGGATAGAACCCAGGGGCATTCTACCTCTGAGCTAAACCACCAGCCCTATTTTTTATTCTTTATTTTGAAACAGGTTCTCACTGAGTTGCAAAGGGCTTCAATAAGTAGCCGAGGCTGTCCGCAAACTGCGATCCTCCTGTCTCAGCCTCCCAAATGCTGGGATTACAAGTGTGTGCCACTACGCCCAGCTTTTTTTTTTTTTTTTTTTTTTTTTTTTAATACTAGGGATTGAACCCAGGGGCATTCTGCTTCTGAGCTATCCCACCAGCCTTTTTTTGAAATAGGGTCTTGCTAGGTTGCTTATTAGGTTGATAATCTTGCTAAGTCACTGAAACTAGTCTCAAACCTGCAATCCTGTCTCAGCCTCTCAAGTACTGAGATTACAGGCCTGTGCCACCTTTGAGCTGAGCTCTGAGATTCTAAACTCCTTTCCTAGCCTTTCCTCTCTCCAGCCAGGGGCTCTCTTTTCTATGCCCCGAAGGTCATAGTTCCCCTGCAAACTTGTACCTATAGCCTGGCAAAGTGCATGAATGACATCAGGTCCTGAGGCAAAGGAAATGTCCCCCGGTTCTGGCCCCCGAGAGAGCCCTGTGGATTCTGGCTTTGCCCTCCCACTTGAGGGCTGGCTCCTGAGCTCACCAGGAAAATACAGGCTGCCTGCAAAGGGGACAGCATAAGCACGGGCCCAGAAGCTTGCCACCATTTGTTTCTGAGCAGCAGCTGAGGGTTCAGCGAGGCTAAAGCAGAAGGTACACTTGCGATGAGGCAGGAGCAGGGGCTGGGGTTGCAGCCGAGGCCTCTGGAGGTGACTCCACAGAGCTGGGACTGCTCAGTGGACAATTCTCCAGGAGCACTTTCTGGGCAGTTCAGGGGCCTCCAAAGGACAGAGCATCCAGCCTGCTCTGCATCTGGAGCATTTCCAGCAGCAGGGCAGGTGGAAGTGAGGCCAGGACAGCTCCGCCACCTTTCCTGCTCCTTCCCAGCCAGGCAGCTCTGGGAGAGGGCTTCTCAGCCTTGCCACACCTGACACTGGTGAAGCACTGGCCGCAATCTGCAGCGGTTCCCTGTGTGCAGCATTTCAGGCTTGTTGCACGCTGAGGCCACAGTCCCTGCCAAGGGCCCGCAGTACCTAGAGTGGCCAGCAGAGGGCGAGATGCTGTTCTCTTTAGCTTCGCAGGTCTTGGCTCCCTTCCCACAGACCTCCCAGGACACTATCAGTCTCTTCAGAACACCTTCACCGCACAGGCCTGGCGGGGACTTTCCGGGGAGTAGAAGGCGTTGGTCCCTGCTGCCGAGCTGCCTGCACTCACGGGCCTCTGTGCTCCCTTGTCCAATGCTGTGGTCCTCTAAGGACTTCCTAGGTCCTATCATTTCTCTCTGTGATTTGATGAACTGGCTCCTAGTGGTAGAATCTCAAAGCAAATAGATTTTTGGGGCTTGGGAGTTTTCAAAGGCACCCTGTCGGCTTTCTGATGAGCTAATGGTGGTGAGTCAGGGAATTCAAGTGCTGGGGGAGCTGTCCTCACCTTACCCTGCCTTTCACTGTGAGGATTTCGTCATCCAGGGCAAACACTGTCTATACAGGCCAAGGCCTTGGGAGGGACCAAGTCTGGTGGCTAGGGCTGCAACGCCGGGTCAGGAAATGCTGCCCACAACGTGTGGCCATTGTCAGGGCCAGGCTGGACACGTGCCCAGCACACCTGGAGTGAGCCCTCCGATCCTCTGCAGCCCACCGGGCATTCCTGAGGACTGGGGGGCTCCACCTCCCAGCCAGCCACCTCCCAGCACACTGGATGATGGACGGGGGCAGCCCTCCCATGACAGGTGCTTCTGGTCCTCAGAGACTTGTTTCCTCCTGGATGGCTTCTTTCATGAGAGGAGGGCTCTGGTGTGAGGGGCCTTCCATCACACAGAGCCGGGCTGGCTCCCTGCCCTCGCAGGAGTCCGGGGCTGGGGGAGCTGGCACTGAGCTGTGCCCTCAGCCCTGGGGCTGCCTACAGGGAACGAGGGCCCCCACCCTGATCACTTCCACTGCCCTTCCTGTCCCTGCCCCTTCAGGCCAGGGGATCTCCCGGAGCCTTGCTCAACCTCGGCACCGTTGATATTGGCACTGGACCATCCTTTGTTGTGGAGACTGTCCCCCTTCCTGGCTGTGTAGCACCACCCTCTCCCGGGGTGACAACCAAAAATGTCTGCAGACATTACCAGAAGTCCCTTGGTGGGAGGTGGCAAGCTCGCCTTAGTTGAGAACCACCGCCTCTACAGTTGGGGGTCTGGGTCCTAAATGCCCCCTGCCCTGACTCCCATCAGCCCTCTACTGCACATCCTGACCAGTCATCTCTTTCTGGGCGCCACTCCTCCAGCACCACCTGCAGTCCATCCTCCACCCTGCATCTTATTTAGAATAAAACCTATTCTTTCCTCAGCCTGCAAGTCCCTGCACTCTGAGCCTTTACATGCCTCTCCTTCCCCTTAGCCACTCCAGTTCTGCAGGCATAAGCCAAGTCACTTGCGCCGGTGCCTTACTGGGGTGCACCCCTGTCCCACTAAAGCCAAGTAATTTAGGTACATAAGTGGCCCTGAGGGTCGTCCCTGCACCAGCCCTGGAGCAGTAAGAAGGGCTGCTGCCAGGATGGTGGTCTATGTCTATAATTCCAGTACTTGGGAGGCTGAGACAGGTGGATCACAGGTTCAAGAACAGCCTGGGAAACTTAGTGAGGCCCTCTTTCAAAAAATAAAATATAAAACAGGGCTAGGGATATAGCTTGGAAGCAGAATCCCCAGTACCCCCCCCCCCACACACACACACAAAGAGGGACTGCCCATACAGGAACCACCTCTCACAGGAGAGGTAATCTGGAGCCCCAGACCTTGTGAGCTTGACAAGAAAGTTCCAGAGCTAGTCCTGTAGGCCAGCCTGTCTCCCTGGTCAGAAACCAGACTTCCTGGCTGCCATTTCTCTCTGTGCTCTCAATAGGAGATGGTGAAATTCAGATCCCAGTCTGAGATTCAGATCTCCTTCTGAGATGGACTGCATCAGCCTCGTCTGCTGGGCACCTGTGTGGGTTCAGGCAGGTCACTTAGCCCCTCCACATCTCAGCTTGCTCAACTGTGAGATGGGCTGTCATGTTACAGCCAGCTCCCCCAGGGCCCTGGCAAGTGTTCTGCAAGCCAGCAACGTGGGTGCGCTGTGTACGGAACAAGCCATCAAGACAGTGGGCTCCCAGGCATTTGGGTCGTCCCAAGGGTGTGAGCGGGTGCGAGGCGTTTGTGGAGAGATGGGACTGGGCAGACATGGGAGAGCCCTGTGTGGGTGGGCCCGTGGTATTCAGGGCAGGGACTGAGGAGGCTCTTGGGGCTAAAAGTAGCAGCATCCTGGTTCCTCCCTCCAGAAGAATTGAAAAGATGGTCACATGAAAGTTGGACATAAGTAAGTGTTCATGGCTACAGTGGTTGTAAAGACCAAAGGCCGAAAACAACTCAAACTCCATAAACTGCTACATGGACAAGCAATGGAACATTATTCAGTCATAAAATGGAATGACGTTCTGACCCATGCTGCAACATGAATAGACCTTGAAAACAGTATGCCAAGTGAAAGAAGCCAGGCACAAAGGCCACAAAGTGTACAGTTCCAATCATATGAGATGTCTAGAACCATCAAACACCGAGAGACAGCATAGATTAATAGTAGCTAGGGCACTGAGAGAGGGAAAATGATTTCCAGAACGGATACAGGTTTCTTTCTGGGGTGTTGGAAATGCTCTGAAATCAGTAGTGATGGTTGCACAAACATTTAAAAGGACATTGACTTGTACACTTCAAAAGGGTGAGTTTTGTGGTATATAATCGACGTCAGTGAAAAACAGCAAACCTCAGAACCCAGCAGCCTGGCCGTCCCCTTCTCTAGCCCCAGTGCCCAGTGCCACGCCCAGCTCAGGCCAAATGCCCAGCCAGGGCTTCCCCCGACACTCCCCACCTTGCTTAGTCACACTTCCTCACCCCGTCACAAAACAAGGGAGCAAGATGGGGACCACAGCTTCTGTCAACCCCCTTCTCTTTATTTGCCTCACCCCAACCCAGCAGGAACCCTAACAGAGAGGTGTTATCAATGTCCTATAGAACAAAGGGACATCAAAGGCAAGGTTCTGTGAGGAATAGGCGGCAAAAACTGGTCTTCTGACTCCCAGCTTAGGGTTCCTTCTTCCGCTGCTAGAACCCAGGTGACATGTTGGAACAGGACTGGGGTCAGTGGACCCTCCTTCTGAGATGGACTGCATCAGCCTCGTCTGCTGGGCGCCTTCATTCCTTCCTTCATCCCGCTCTTTTCAGAGCATCTCCTCTTCCCTAGGCCTGCAATGGGGATGGACTCAGAGGTGCATCTGACGTGTAGACTCTAATTTTTTTTTTTTTTTCGATACTGAGGATGGGACCCAGGAGCATTCTACCTCTGAGCTACACCCCCAGCCTCATTTTTTATTCTCACTGAGTTGAAAAGGGCCTCACTAAGTAGCTGAGGCTGGCTGTGAACTGTGATCCTCCTGTCTCAACCTCCCAAATACTGGAATTACAAGCGTGTCCACCACACCCGGCACTGGACTGTAATCTTCACAGGGAACAAGGGTCAGGTACTAGAGGCTAGCACAGAAAGATACACACTTGAACAGGTGCGTGTGTAAATATTGGCCCAATTGCCTAGACATAGACCCCCATGCTCACCGAGGCATTTCTCTATTCACAAATGCTTCTTTATTAAGGGAACATCTATTCATTCCTTTGTTCATTTATTTTCATAGAGTAATAATACATTCTTGCTTAAAACTGAAAAGGGACTCAAGTTCACTGTCCTACTCCTCAACCATCTCCACAGTTTCTGTCCTTAGAGGCAACTCTGATTACCAGTGTTTGGTGTATCCACATATAAGCAGATGTACTTTCCCCTCCTCTGCCTGGTTCTGCACACATCCTTTTTCACAGAACAAGCTGTTGTGGCCATCTCCTGCCCTTGGGACAGGAAGAGCGCTTCATGCTCCCTCCTGGCTGCACTGGTCCATCATGTGCACATTTCCCAATTTGTCTAAACAGGCCCTGTTGATGGACACTTGAGTGGATGCCAAGTTTCTGATATTACCCAAAAGTTTTCGTTGGTAACATCCTTCAGATGTCATTTTGCACAAGTGACAAAGTGAGAAATTCTGTGGGATAATTCCTCAGCAGTAGAGTTACTGGGGAAAAAGGTCAGTTATATTTTTTGATTTTGATAGATACTGTCAAATTGCCTTTATGGAGGTACAAAACACCCTCTCACTCTCAGAGAATGAAAATTTATAAGAAAGTGTTTCAGTGCATTGAGCAAGGCAGTGTGTGTGTGTGTGTGTGTGTGTGTGTGTGTGTGTGTGTGTTGCTGGGGATTGAACTCAGGGCCACATGCATGCTAAATTTGCCCTTAACCAAGCCGGGTGTGGTGGCTCACGCTTGTAATTCCAGCATTCAGGAGGCTGAGACCTGAGGATCATGGTTCACGGACAACCTCAGCTACTTAGTGAGGCCCTCTGCAACTCAGTAAGACCCGGTTTCAAAATTAAAAAAAGAATAAATTTGCACTTAACCAGTGAGCTACATCCCCAACCTGCTAAGTTTGTTTTTGAACACCTGAGTTCCTGAGCAAGTACCTTCCCCAATGAGAAAAAACCTGAGGTCTCTGTTTTCCTGTGTTTCTATTTTTAACAAGTCCTCTGCTACACCAGGAAAGAGGTCTGTTCTTGTCTGGGGAGGCCATAGTCTTCCTACCTGTGGTTCCTGTAGCCCTTCTGCAAAAGATCAGAGAGTAACCTGGAGGGATATGACGTAGGGGGCGGGGTTTTCAGAGGCCACGCCCAGGTCAAGGACGGGGGGTGGGTGGGGGTGGGGGTGGGGGGGTGGGGGGGTGGGGGTGGGGGTGGGGGGGTGGGGGTGGGGGTGGGGGGATATACGAAGCTCTTCAGCCTGGACAGATAAACAGGCTTGGGGCCCATTGTAGACTCCAGGTAACTCTGGGGGGTGGGCAGTCAGGCCTCTGTGGCCCCAGTGGCAGCACAAAGAATCCTGGGGGATTTACTGTTGAACGTTTAAGCTTGATGGCAGGAGGAACTTTCCCTCTGGCAAAGAAGAGTCTGAGGGGAAGAGGCTGCCAGTCCAGGGATATAGATAGCAGGTCTGTGCACCTACCAGGCAGCCTCTTGCTCAGGGATTGGGGGTTGGGCCTGGGCCCGCCCCACTCTGATGGCTGTGGCCCCCACAGCTCTGGGCACAGCTCCTGGTGGAGGGGGAGGGACTGGTCCCCACTCACATGGTCATCACAGACTCGGCTACAGAACAGCATATGTTCTGCCCCCTCAGTCCTCACCCATTTCCACCTAAAAACTGCTAATGACCAGTGACCCTCTCTGTGTCCATCTGCAAAGTCGGTGGCCACTGTGGCAACCTCTGTACAGCAGGCTGGGGCAGATGTCTGCACTGGCTAGGGAGAGAGAATGGACAGAGGTCAGGAAGGTCTGGCCTGGGGGAGCAGAGAGCCACCAGGTGAGACACTGATGTAGACAGGTCGGTCACTGGGACCAGAACGAGCCACAGGGTCTGCATGCCCTCTCAACCTGACGGTAAGCCAGGCGAGGTAACACACACTTGAAATCCCAGTATTTGAGAGGCGGAGACAGGAGGATTGCAGGTTCGAGACCAGCCTCAGCAACTTAGCAACTTAGTGAGACCTTGTTTCAGAATAAATAATAAAACAGGGTTAGGGTATAGCTCAGAGATAGGATGCCTGGGGTTTAATCCTCGGTACCACACATACAAACCCTGACAGGACCCACTCCTTGTACTGCTCACACCTGCGCAGGTCCAGGTCTGAAGTGTTGAGATGTGGCTCTCTGGGCCTGGTGGTGCCTCCCCTGGTGACCCTTTGATACCTTCACACCACATCCTGTGGGCACTGGGCAATTCCAGGCATCCTCCTCATACCTGGGCTGCTGCTACTCAGCAGCCCTGAGAGGCAGCAGGGACAGCGCCAAACGTCTCCATTTCATAGGCAAGAAGCCTGGGAAGGAAACAGTTTGTCTAAAGACAGCATCGAGTGTGTGACCCAGCCAGCACCACGGTGTCATGCCATGACGCCATCATCACAACCCAGGCGGCCAGACTTATGGATGGGGAAGCTGAGGCTCAGGGAGGGGAGCAACTTGCCCAAGGTCACGCTAGCCAGAGGCAGCGGGGGGACTGGTGCAGGGTCAGCCCTGCTCACTGCGTTGCTGTCCCTGCAGCTGGTCAAGACGGCCGAGCTGGACCCCTCCCGGAACTACATCGCGGGCTTCCACCCCCACGGGGTTCTGGCGGTAGGAGCCTTTCTCAACCTGTGCAGCGAGGGCACGGGCTTCTCTTCGCTCTTCCCAGGCATCCGACCCCATCTGATGATGCTGACCTTGTGGTTCCGGGCCCCCTTCTTCCGGGATTACATCATGTCTGGGGGTGAGTCTCCCTGCCCTGGTAGCTCAGGAAGACGAGGCTGCTCGTGCAAGGGGGAGATCTGGGGGAGGGCGGCCAACAGTCCTGCATTTCTTCTGAGACAGAGCATGTGCAGTAGGAGAAGGAAGCTAGACCCAAAGAAGAACTTCCTGCAGCACTGTGCTGGACAGTGCCCAGTGAGGAGGCCAGGAAGGAGGAGGACTCAGGGAAGTCCCCGGCTGGACTGGGGTACAGTGGGGGACCCCAGGCCTTTGCACACTGTGTGTTCTCTTTCTTGGGCCATGCTACCCCCACATAGCTCTCTCTTCCTTGCCACATAGCTGACCAGCTTTCTCTCTCCCCAGGCCTGGTCACATCAGACAAGGAGAGTGGTGATTACATCCTGAGCAGGAAGGGCAGCGGGAACCTACTGGCCATCATCGTGGGCGGCTCCCAGGAGGCACTGGACGCCAGGCCCGGGGCCTACAAGCTGCTACTGAGGAACCGCAAGGGCTTCGTCAGGCTCGCCCTGACACACGGGTATGGAGCTTCTGGGGAGAGCAGTCTGGCTTCAGGCAGAGGATGGCAAGGATTATATTTTGGTGGGGAGACAGAAAAGACTAACTCAGATTCCACAGGGAAATTCTTAGTCCAATCCTAGTGAAGATTATATTCTTGTGTGTGTGTGTGTGTGTGTGTGTGTGTGTGTGTGTGTGTTTATGTGTATGTGTTTCTGGGGATGCATTTGACCTCCGAGCTACACCCCCTGCCCTATTTTTTATTCTTTATTTTGAAACAGAGTCTCACTGAGTTGCAGAGGGCCTCACTAAGTAGCTGAGACTGTCCGTGAACCGCGATCCTCCTGTCTCAGCCTCCCCAATACTGGGATTACATGCGTGTGCCATCACACCCAGCTTCCCAGTGAAGATAATATTTTGATGTCTTGTGCCCACATTCTGAGAAAAGTTTCTATATCCAAGTGTGGTGATGCACGCCTATCATCCCGGTACTTGGGAATATAATATATATATATATATATATATATATATATATATATGTATTATTGATAGGAAGATGGTAATTTTGAGGCCAGCCTTGGCAACTTAGTGAAACCCCTGTTTCCAAATAAAAAATAAAATTGGCTAGAAGTAAAATGCCCTTGGGTTCAATTAAAAAAAAAAAAGAAAAGAAAAGAAGGAAGGGAGGGAGGGAGGGGGAGGAAAGAAAGAAGGAAGAAAAAAAGAAAGAAGTTTCTACAGGGAGACTCAGTGATCAGTGGGACCAGGTAGGAACAACATATCCCCCACAGCTGGCCCAGAGCTGAACTTCTGAAATCTGGAATCATGAAAGCATAGTGTGAAGATGTTTTTTCCAGCTGAGAGTGAAGCTTCTTTGAGGACTATGAGCCATCTGGTGTGGGAGAGATTTCTCTAAGAGAAAGATGCTGGCGTTTATAGCTCGGAGGACTCTCTGGAACATTCTTTTATTGTATGTGTGTGGTACTGGGGATGGAAGCCAGGGGCATTCTACCTCCGAGCTACACCTCCAGCCCTACTTTTTATTCTTTATTTTGAAACAGTCTCACTGAGTTGCAAAGGGCCTCACTAAGTAGCTGGGGCTAGTTTTGAACCTGCGATCTTCCTGTCTCAGCCTCCCAAGTGCTGGGATTACAAGCGTGCGCCACCACGCCCGGCTTTCTCTGGAACATTCTGATATACCTGTCATGGTGCAGCTGGAAAGCTGTGGGTCTGCGAGGGACCACCCAGGTCAGAGAGGGAGCCATGGCAGGTCTGGGAGATAATTCAGGCCTCCCGCTTCCTGCCAGGGCTCTGTCCTCTGCTTCAGCTCTGGTCACTGAGTCCCTGTAGGAAGCTAGTGACCTTAACACCCGTGCCTTCGCTGGAGCCCCACATGCCCTCTCTGCCTCCCTGCAGGGCAGCTCTGGTGCCGATCTTCTCCTTCGGAGAGAATAACCTGTTTAACCAGGTTATGAACTCTTCTGGCTCCTGGTTGCGCCGCATCCAGAATCGGCTGCAGAAGATCATGGGCATCTCTCTGCCCCTCTTCCATGGCCGTGGAATCTTCCAGTACAGCTTCGGCCTCATGCCCTACCGCCAGCCCATCACCACCGTCGGTGAGCAAGCCCTGGGCTGGGAGGTGGGAAGGTTACAGGAACAGGGCCTGGGCCGTATGCTGCAGGGGGATGTGGTTATGGGCCAGGCACATCACGTTCTAGACTGGGGGGTACATACACACAGAGAAGCCCAGCATAAGCAGTCTGGGACAAGAGCTGTAATAGAGACACAAAGAAGAATAGTTTCTACTGATGGCTGAGCCTTCGTGACCCCGGCTGCTTTATTGGCTGCAGCTTGGTTTCTTCTAGCATTCTTTGGGGCAGGGATTTTTATCTTCATTTCATTCATGGTAAACTGAGGCTCTGAGAAGTTGGGTAACTTCCAAAGGATCACGCTGCTGTGAGTCACAGAGTTGGAGTTTGAATCAGGATCTGTCTCACTTTGTATGACGCCAGGGAAGGGGGGTTTGACCTAGAGGATCTACGAGGCTTGTTTGGCGGAGGTGGATATCAGAGAAGGACAATCCAAAAATGTTAAAATTGTGTGCAAAGTAGCAATCAAAAGGCTCCGAATCAGAGCCTGAGGGATCTTCCTGTAAGAAATGGACATGAACTTTTAGAGTTCACACCATTTCCCCAGCTATTTGGACCCCCTTTGCTTTCTTTTGGGATACCCTCTGACTTCCAGTGACCAAAAAAAAAATTTTTTTTTTTTTCGGTAGTGGAGATGGAAACCAGGGGCATTCTACTTCCAAGCTATACCCCCCAGCCCTATTTTTTATTCTTTATTTTTGAAACGGGGTCTCACTGAGTTGCAAAGAGCCTCACTAAGTAGCTGAGGCGGTCTGGGAACCTCACTCCTCCTGTCTCAGCCTCCCTCCACTAACAGAATTTATATAACGAGGACCACTCATCTTGTCTCCATCCACCCACTTATTTGTTCATTGAGCACAGACTTAGTAAACCCCTACATCATGAACCTCCCTGTGTTGTGAGGTAATATTTTCATGAATTTTGATACCGCTGCGGCCTTCAGAGCTAGGCCCAAGAGGAGAAGGCGGCCTTCCCAGCTGGGCAGAACCAGAGGAAGAGGGTTGGTCAGGGCTCTCTTCATTCTTCCCTGTAAGAAGGGGGGTGCTGCAGGTCCGCACGTGGGGTGGTAGGAAGAGAAGAGCCTCCTGGGTTGCAAAGCCCTTTCACCCTAGAAATGCAGGCATTTCTAATCATGGCACCTGGGACTCTGGTTTTCTTTTCTTTTCTTTTTTGCTGCTAGAGATTGAACCCAGGAGCATTCTATCTCCGAGCTATTCCCCCAGACCTTTTTTTTTTTTTTAACTTTATTTGAAAACAGAGTCTCACTAAGTTGCTGAAGGCTTCTTATCTCAGCCTCCTAAGCACTGGGATTCCAGGCATGAGCCACCACACCTGGCTCACATGCCCTCTGGTTTTAAAGCCTGGTACTGCCTCTTCCTGGCTATGTGGCCTTGAATGAGTTTCTTACTTTCTCTGAGCCTCATTGCCTCACCCGTCAAATAGGAATAATGACAGATTTTGTTCTCACGGGATTAAAGAACACCTGTGTATCACCTAGCACATTGAAATAAATCCAGGTGTTGATCTAATATATCAGAGTTCTGGAGTTACCCTAACATCTCAGAATCAGGGTTGGGAGGGACGGTACCAAGAGCACGTTCCTGCAAGGTGACTGTGAGGGTGGGTGTCTGCTCCAGGGGCCCTGAAATTCCGGGGGCTCCCACTTCAAGCCTCTGTCCACCTCTGTCCCTTGCAGTGGGGAAGCCCATCGAGGTGAAAAAGGTACTGAGTCCCTCGGAGGAGCAAGTGGACCAGCTGCACCAGCAGTATATGAAGGAGCTCAGCAGCCTCTTTGAGGCCCACAAGCAGAATTTCAACATCCCCGCTGACCAACACTTAGAGTTCTGCTGAGCGCCTCCATCTAGAGGAGGGCTTGTCCCAGAGGCCACGGCCAGCCTTCAGGAGCCCAGCAGGAGGCGCTGTGGTCCCAGGAGGCTTCCTGGGTATGTTTTGAACACGTCTCCAGAGCCTCCCCGGCCTCTTGCAAATCCAACCACAACTGGAATGTGGAAGAGGAGACCAGACTCTACTGCGTGTGATTTATCTCTCCTGCAGCAAAAGCTCTGCGGATCTCCTCCTTGGCCTCTGTATGTTCATCTGTGAAATGGGTGAAAAGGCTGGGAAGAAATGGTTTCTGAGGTCTTTCTGCTGTAATGTCATTCAAAGATTACAAAGAATATGTAGGGGGGAAAGGGAACAACAACGTTTCCCTCCCTGTACCCCTGAGTGACTGTGGGCAGGCCTTTCCCCCCTCCCTCTGAGCCTCAGTTTCCCCAACTGACTAAGATGAAGTCGTCTCAGTTCTGACCTCAGTAGATCAAGAGCTCCATGAGGGCTCCTCTTCCTCATCCTTTGTAACTCCAGCCCTTGACCTTGGCATGACATGGGGGACTCCATACATGTTAGTTTAATAAATAAAAGAATTTAATTTTAGCTCTCTTCTCTGCCTTCCTACTTTTTGATCTAGGGCACTAGTGGAAGCCTCACCTTTGACCTTTGGCCTGGCCCTGTGGCCCTGACTCATCTTCTCAAAAGCTGGATCAATCTGGTCCAGGAAAGACCATGCCAGTGCCTTCCTTCCCAGTGGAGAGAAGGGGGAAATACAGACAATAAAAACCAGGTGTGAGGTGTGTGTGATCATCTGTGTCTGTGGGGTAGATGACATCCTGACCAGGTGAATTCCGGATTCCCAAGTCCAGAGCATCCATCAGTAGTAAGGGGAGAGGAGCGGCTGGTGGAGCTGGGGCGAGTGCCCCCTCCTCTAGCAGAGAAGCAGATCCTCTCCCAGAGCAGAGCAGACTGATCCCTACGGCCTTGGGGGGCATTGTGAGAAGCTCAAATTTGGGTTGGAATCCTTGCTCTACCTATCTTCCATAACCTTGGGCAAGTCCTGTTGTCCCCCCAAAACCACAATTTTGCCATCTGATGAATAAGGATTACAACACCGCCCTCCGGTGCTGTGAGCAGCTGCTGAGTCAACGAGCCATCTGAGGAATGATGCGCAGTAGATGTGAATTAGGAGACGTGATACATGTGCCCAGGGTCCCAGGAAGATGCCTGGTAGTGTGCTATGGGCAGTGTGTATAAAGGTCAGGAGAGGAGCAGAAGTAAAGGGCGATGGAAGGCAGAGGAGGGAGTGATGACTTACAGCCCACAGAGACTTGCAGGAAGCGGCCATGGGCAGGGCAGAGTCACTAAGGAAATGAGAAGTGGCCCGTGGTATTATCTATAGCGGTCATGAAGGCAGCCATCTGATTACTCCTCATGGTTTTGGGGGTTCCCTGGGGTCTTGCTTTGACTCCCATGCAGCTGCATTTGAGCAGTGGGTCAGCAGGGGCTGGGAGAGCTGGGTGCTGGGTTTTTCTTTGCACGTGGGAGACTGTGGTCTGTCCCTCTCCTGACTGGACTTCTAGCATTTGGTAGTGGCAGATACCAAAATAATGAGAGCCGAGGCCACAGGGACTCAAGTCCTAGGCTACACAGGTTGCACAGCGTCACTTCTGCTGCATTCTGTGGGTCAAAGCAATCATGAGTCCAGGGGTGTGGAATGGGTCTGGATGGGAAGAGCGGCAATAACAGGTGGGAGGTTCTGCCAGCCATCTTTGCAAACAACCTACCAGTCATTGAAAACCAAAAACCTGTCCGCTCCCCCAACTTGCGCACATACTCTAGAATTCCATGTGTGGCCATGATAAAGCCCAGGGCCCCAGCTCAACCTCACCCGCTGCCCTGTCTCCATCTCACCGTCCCCGTCCATCCCTCACGCACAGCCACAGCGAGCTGTCTAAAGCATGAATCTTGTTACTGGAGTCCTAGGCCAGAGACTGGTCTCTGGAGATCCCAACAAATCAGGGCCAGCCACTCGCCCCCCAAACAGAAAAAGTAACAGTGGCAATCAGGAAAGAAACTCTGATCCATATAGCCACATCGGAAAGTCCAGGTGAGATCAAGCATCACAGCCCATCTTGGGGGCACTGAAGTGAACCCCCATGTTATATAAACAGAAGGGTCTAGAGGTACGCTCAGTCAAGGGGTCTTGGGAAACTGTGGCCTATTTGATCGTTTGTTATCTCAGGATCAGTCCCATGAGCCTTGTTGGCCACAAGAAGGTTGTTGCCTACGGGGTAGTTTTGGCTCCTCACAAATGTTTAAGGACTAGACATGTAGTTCTGGAATCTATGGCAACTCAAGAGCAAAGGAGGCAGATGCAAAATGAAGGCAGAGACGCCACGTTGTTAAAATCCTGCTTTTCGTTACCCTTGGGACATGTGTGGGCAGAAGTTAAGAGTCTAAGTCCTTGTCATGATTCGGCTGCTCCATTCCCTTTTGCGTGAAATCCTTCTACAGCCCTCCATTGCTCCATGGCTGGGGTTTATACTGGTCTGGATCTCAGCACGAACCCAGATGATAACTTGAGGGGGATGTAATTAGGTAACAGCGTCCTGAGGATAGGCTTGTAGGGCAGGGCCTTGGTGGCAGGGCACCACTACCACCCTGAGGCCTGGGAGGACAGACGGAGGCAGCAGGTATCTGAACCAGGAGAGAATGACCCTCAGGGCCCAACCTCGGTCAAGGGGCCCAGGCAGCTTTGGGCAACCCTGCATGGAAGGAGCCAGGAACATACATCCTCTTCCTCGCTCTCTTCCCTCTGTCCCATCTGCAAAATGTGCCATTGCCTGGGCACACCCGGAAGCTGGGGCAAGGAGGGCCTGTGGCTGCTGTCAAGGCAGAGAGTGGATCTGGAGGTGTCATCTCCAAGTCCAAGCTTCTTGGCCTGCCATTCGCTGCTCCCTGCCATCTGGCACAGTTTCCTCCACCCTCACTCTTCCTCCCTTAAACTGTGCTCCAGCCACACGGAGACGTTTGCACCAGCCATTTGAACAGCTGGGGTTTCGCCTGTGCGGGTTGCTCAGCCTGAAAGGTCAGCCCTATTACCTTCCCTGCGCCTGGGCAACCTCCTCATCCTTCAGTATTGGGGAGCCTTCCCCCAGCCCCGGGTTGAGGGGGGTTTCCTCTGGCTTCCCTAGACCTTCCTTTCCTCCGCCAGAGCACACAGCACCCAGGCAAGTCATCATCTGGGTAGGCATCATGAACAGATGGCCCTGCGTGTAGTCACTTTTGCCTACCTGACCACAAACACACCTCTCAAAGGATCCCCACTCCCTAAGATGACATCCTGGACTTGGGGATGCTGCCAAACTCTTCCCCCTGGACCTAGCCAGCCTTGCCCACCCCCACCCCCGGCCCTCTCTCGGCACCCTCGCTGCCCTCAGGGTGTGTGTTGGTGCTGGGTCTCACCTGCACTCCTGTCTTTCTTTTGAACCCTCTGTCCCTGACCTGGTCAGCGTCACTCCCTCCACTAAGGCCATCGCCTTTGTCAACCTCAGCTCACCCCAATCTTGTGCCCTGAATTGGTACCTTCTTTGGGGTGGTCTTGAAAGTGAAAGGGTCCTGGACACTAATGGGTGAGCGGACTTCTCAGTCTTCCAATGGATTGGGAACCCCCTGAGAGCCGAGACCATCCCTGTGGCTTTATGACCCCACTCCCCCTACCCAGGACCTGGTGCACCTCTGCATCCTCAGGAAACCGGAACTGGCTGAATAAATCAGTTCTCACAAACAAGCTCTCATTCCCGCACACACCGGGCCTGGGGCAGGGATAAGGGGGAAGGCCGTGGGCCCTGACTTCAGAGGCGAGGAAACTCATTACCTATTGCTGTATAGAACAAATCACTGCAAAACTGAAACTGCTTTAAACAACTGCGCCTATTGTCTCGGTTACTGAGGGTGGGGGATCTGGGAGTGGCTTAGCTGAGGGCTCCGTGGTAGTCCCTATGGGTTTCTATGGGACCCAGGGTTCCTATGGGTGGCAGCCAGGCTGTCGGCTGGGGCTATGGACTTGGAGGTTCCGGCAGGGCTGGAGGGTCTGCTTCCATGCTTGCTTATGTGGCTGCAGGCTGGAGGCGCATGTTCCTTGCCTTATGGGCTGCCAGCGATGGGGCTTCTTCCAGAGCTAGCAAGCTAAAAGAGAGAGGCCACCTGCCTTTTGTGCCTGCTCTCTGAGTCACAAACCACCCACTGTGCTTTAGTCCAATGGTTAGACGTGAGTTACTTGGTCTAGTCCACATTCCTTGTAAGGGTGTGACTACCAGAAGCTGTGATCTCGGTGGCAGCTTGGAGCACAGTGGCCACAGTAAGGGAATGAGCCCTCAGACACCAGACCAGGCCGCCGGATCTGTGTGCTGGCACACGAGGCAGCTCACTTAGAGAACAGAGGCTGAGCCTGCCACTGAGAGGGCATCCAGGAGGGTGGGGAGCAGTTTGAGCAGAGGTTGGAGGCAGGAGTGATGTCATGACGCCCTGGTCTGACTGGGATGGAGGAAAGGTGACCATTAGTCTTGAGTGGAAGATGGGGAAGAAGAGAGACTGGAGGGAAAAGGACTCTCCCCCCTTCACCTTACAGGCCCATGTTGAAAATGTCAACAGCATGAGATGGGAAGAGTATAGAACCCGAATGTAGAGAAAGGCTATCAGAACAGGAAGATCCACACTGGACTTTGTGTGTACAAAAAGGCACGTTTATTGTGCTAAGCTACTAAGATTGGAGAATCTTTGCTATTGCGGTCACCTCCCCAACCAACACGCCAGGACCTACCCTTATAAGGCTTCAGTAATTAATTTAGCACCTCCTGACTGATGCCAGCAGGCACTTCAGAGGCCGCCTCCTTGTGCAGGGAAGGTGGTCTCCTCCGCCCCATTATGTAAATACGCACAACAGAGGCGTGATAGAGAGGGTCAGAGGTTCTCAAGTGATGAGGACAGATGGAGTCCTTCTGGAACTCAGGCTGCCCTTTGACCTGGGGAGAAGTTCTCAGGCTTCGTCCTCAGTGGAGACAAAGGGCTGCCGAGGCCCAGCCCACCTGACCCTGCTTTATGGTGACTTGGCCAAGGTGGCACACGGGACAGGGGTCAGCCAGCACAGCACAGCCGGCAGCCACGTGGCATGGGCCGTCGACCTCACAAGGAGACTCTGCTTTCTTGGATTTGGGAGGAGCCAAGAGGGCAAGAAGGGCAACAGAAGCTACTGAATGGGCAGAGGAAGGGAGAGGGAAGGTGCAGGCACGTGGCTTGGATTCAGGGTACAAGGGTGAGTATTAGAAAAAAGGAGACAGAGGTTTAGGTTTTTGTTCAGCCAACTTTTATCAAGCCTTTGTAATGTTCCAGGTGCCAGAGACTGAGTGATAACCAAGGTAGACAGGGCCTTTGGCTTTGCTTTGCCTGCTGTCTGATAGAATTCAGATATCAAAGAGCCAGGCATTTCTCTCCACGGTTAGGAAGAGCCCTAGAAGGTCCTTGAGCTGGTGTGGGCCAGGGACCAGGACACGTGGGCAGAAGATGTCATGGGCTGAACTGGGCATGTCTTAATGACCTCATGCGAGGGAAGAGTCAGCAGCCTGAGGCATCACTGAGAGCCTACTGTGTGCTGGGCTCAGGATGCTCCAACTGCACCATCTCAGTGATGCCCACAGCGGCCTCTCCATAGCCGATGCGGTGGCTCATTTGTTAGCTGATAGGACTTTGTAGACTCCTGGCCCAATGCGAGGGCTGCCTGTCCAGCCACGATGGACAGGTGGTGGGCTGCTCCCACCCCGCCAGCCTCTGGCCTCAGACCCACCAGAATGGCAGGAGGATAACGGCAGGGGCCTGGGAGCCAGGCGGTGTATGCGCCGCCCCGCCCTGGCTCCTGGTTGGCTGTGACGCCCGTCCCCACACAACTCATCCCCACACAGAGCTGCATTTTCTTCACCTGCAAATGGTTTGTCCAGCTGGGCGTGGTGGCGCACGCTTGTAATCCCAGCATTTGGGAGGCTAAGGAAGGAGGATTGCAGTTCGAGGACAGCCTCAGCTACTTAGTGAGGTCCTTTGCAACTCAGGGAGACCCTGTTTCAAAATTAAGAATATACGCCAGGCGTGGTGGCGCACGCTTGTAATCCCCACACTTGGGAGGCGGAGACAGGAGGATCGCGTAGGTTCGAAGCCAGCTGCACTGGCTTAAGGGACCCTGTTTCCAAATAAAAATATAAAAATATTATGGGAGTGTAGCCTGGAGGTAGAAGGGCTTCCAGGAACCCCAGTACCAAAAAAAAAAAAAAAAAAAAAAGAATATAACGTAGGGCTGGGGGTGTAGCTCGAAGGTTGAATGCCCCTGGGTTTCATCTCCAATATTGCAAAATAAAAAATAAAAATAAAAATAAATGGTTTGTCCATAAATACTATTCAGTAAACACTAGTTCTTCCCCATCCCTCCCCTTTGTAAATGCCAGGAATGGCTTTTGAAAGAGCTGCAAGAGGGTCTAGGTCTGGGCTTTCTTACCTAGGTGTGGGCGTTTCTTAGATTCTGCGTTTTCCCTTTGCCTCCACCAGAAAACCCGCCTCCTGAGAGCTGCCCATTCCAGGCTGAGCTGGTACCATGTGCTCCACTTAAGTCTAGTGGGAAGATAAATAGAAAAGATGGGAGGCAGGTCTCTCCTGGCAGCCCCTTTCAAAGGGGGCCTTTTCTAGGGGGAGGAGTGCTAGGGATTTCTAGGGATGTAACCCAGGGGCGTTCTACCTCCAAGCTACACTCCTAGCCCCCCCCCCCTTTATAAATTTTGAAAGAGAGTCTTGCTAACTTACTAAAGGTCTCACTGAGTTGCTGAGATTGGCCTTGAACCTGCAATCTTCCCGTCTCAGCCTCCCAAATACGAGTATTATAGGTATATACCACTGTGTCCAGTTTAAAGGAGGGGTGTGTGTGTGTGTGTGTGTGTGTGTGTGACACTGGGGATTGAACCCAGAGGCATTCTACCTCTGAACTGCACCCCCAGCCTTATTTTTTATTTTTTTAAATTTTGAAACAGGATCTTGCTAGGTTGTTGAGAGTCTCACTACCTTGTTGAGGCTATCCTTGAACCTGCAATCTTCCTGTTTCAGCCTCACAAGTACTGGAAGTACAGGCATGCACCACCATGCCTGGCTTAAAGGGATTTTAAAAGACAAAAAAACAAGGCAGGTGTGGTAAACTTGTAATCCTAATACTTATGAGGCTGACAGGAGGATCACAGGTTCATAGCCAGCCTCAGCAACTTAGTGAGGCCTTCCACAACTTAGTGAGGCCTTGTTTTCAAATAAAAGAATAAAATAGGGCTGGGGGTATAACTTGGATGTAGAATGCCCTTAGGTTCCATCCTCAGTATCAGAACAAAAGAAACAGAAAGAAGAAAGAAAGAAAGAGAGGAAGGAAGAAAGAAAGAAAAGAAGAAAGAAGGAAAGAAAGAAACCAGGCACAGTGGCACATGCCTATAATCCTAGTACTTGGAAGGCTAAGACAGGAGGATTGCAGGTTTGAGGCCAGCCTCAGCAACTTAGTGAGGCCCTCAGCAACCTAATGAAATCCTGTTTCAAAACAAAAAATTATATAAAGAACTGGGAGTGTAGCTCAGAGGTGGAATGCCTCTGGGTTAAATCCTCAGTAACACACACACACACACACACACACACACACACACACACACCCCGGTGCCAAACTCAGTGATGCAATCCTGTAATCCCAACAGTTTAGGAGCCTGAAGCCAGAGGGTTGCCAGTTGGAGGCCAGTCTAGGCAATTTAGCAAGACCCTGTCTCAAAATAAAAGGGGCTGGGGATGTAGCTCAGTGGTAGAATACTCCTGGGTTCAATCCCAGTACCACCACCACACCACAATAAAACAAACGCAAAACCCTGACCCTATCAATAAAATATTAGCAATTAAAAGGATCAAAAAAGCCTCCATCTAAAATGAAAAGAGTAAAAATTATCTGAAGTCTGCATCTGAGAGTGCCTTGGATTAATGCTTCGCAAAAGGACCAGATTTGTGTTGTTGATTTTCTTTCTTGTAATTCTTCATGAACCTATGATTTATTTATTTATTTATTTATTTATTTATTTATTTATTTTTGCGGTACAGTGAATGGAACCCAAGGGCATTTTACTGCAAGTTACACCCCCCAGTCCCATTTTTTATTCTTTATTTTGAAACAGGGTCTTACTGAGTTGCAAAAGCTCTCACTAAGTAGCTGAGACTGTCCTTGAACCACGATCCTCCTGTCTCAGGAACCTATCCATTTTATAAAATTTAACATAAATAACAAGAAAAATGAAAAAAAAAACCCAAGACAATTATATAACTTATTATTATTAATTTTTTGTGGGTCTGGGGATGGAACCCAGGGGCATTCGACCTCTGAGCAACACCCCCTGCCCTATTTTTTATTCTTTATTTTGAAACCGGGTCTTGCTGAGTTGCAGAGGGCCTCACTAAGTAACTGAGGCTGTCTGTGATCCGCAATCCTCCGGTCTCAGCCTCCTGAATGCTGGGATTACAAGCGTGGGCCACCACGTCCGGCCAACTTTTTATTATTAATGTCAACAGACATGAAATTATTGCACCACATTGCTCTGAAGTCCCCGAACAGTCTCTCAATTCTGTACTTATTTCTTCAGGAACTGGGGACAAGCTGTTCACAGATGTACCGGTCCCCAGACCACACAGAGCGGCCCTGGAACTCATTGTTGTGACTAACTATTGGCGTTAAGGGACACAAAGCGAGTTGTTAAACTGCAACGTTCTGCAGCCGGTCTGGTTGGACTTGTCGCCTTAGCCACTGATATCAGGGGAGCTGAGGAGGCCTGGAAGCTCATGGCTTGCCTCAAGTGGCCTAGCTGCTAGGTGGGGGGCCCAGGACTGGGCTCCAGCTCTCCCCCCAGGCTCTGTTTACTCTATGTAGGAGGTGGAGAGTGGGATGCCGTACCTACGGGTTCTCTGGAGCAGAGACTTGTTGCTCCAGCTGCAGGAAATGCCGTCATCCCCCTGAGGTCCCCTCGGCTGCAGAGATTGAGCTGCCCCTGCAGGAGCAAGCCATCCGATGGCCGATTTGCCACTTCAGCCCAAAGCAGGCCAGCTCTGCCCACAACGCTTCCACTCCTCCCTCTGCTGCCTCTCCTTCCTTCCACAGGTGCTGACCCCAGGGCTCTCCCCATGAACATCCTGCTGGCTAAACGCATCTCAGCCACTTCCTGTAGGACCCAACCGGCAACATATCATTCTTACCTGAAGACTTAAAGCCTAACACGAGGTGCAGCGGGGTTACCTGGTTTAGCCTCCGTCACAGTTTTGAGCAGCGGAACCAGAATTAGAATTCAGATCTGACTGCAGAGCCTACATGCTTTGTCTTATGAGGTGTGATCTCCTACCCGTTTAGGAAAGATGAAAGAAGCTGGATGTAAGTTGTGTAACTCAAAAGAACTCTATTTAAAATGGCATAGCCATTTAGGAAGACAGTTTGGCAGTTTCTCGTAAAGCTAATCATGGACTTTTACAACTCAGCAGTTCCGGTGCTGGGGATTTATCCAACTAATTTCAGGTAAAAATCTGCAAATGAATGTCTGTGGCCACTTTATTGAGAACCACCCCACAAAGGAAGCAATCAAAATGTCCTTCAAGCTGGGCGCAGTGGTGCACACCTGTAATCCCAGCACTCAGGAGAGAGAGATGAGGGATGGCAGGTTTGAGGACAGCCTCGGCAGCTTAGCAAGACTCTTAGCAGTCTAGTGAGACTCTGTTTCAAACTAAAAGATGAAATAGGTCTGGGGTTGTCATTCAGAGGTATAAAGCCCCTGTGGTTCAAACCCCAGTACCAAAAAAAAAAAAAAAAAATCCTTCAATAAGGAGAAAAGTTGAACAAACTGTGATATACCCATACAATGGAATACTATTCAGAAATAAAGAGAAATAAACTATTCAGAAATAAAGAGAAATAAACTCTTAACAGCATGGATAAACTTCAAGGGTGGAAAGACTCAAGTAACTTCATCATGGAAAAACCTGACAAGCATGACCTGGGGCAGGTGACCAAGGTTACATCACCAGTGATAAGTCGTGTCGATAGCATGTACCCTTGATATGATGCGGGGAGAATGGCACGTCACTTCTGTGATCTTCCCCCCAGACCCCACCATCAATAGCGCCATCAGGAGAAGAACATAGATCTAAGTCCAAATTCAGGGACATTCTTCGAAATACCTTACCTGATCTGTACTCTTCAAAACTAAAGGTCATTGAGAAGAAGGAAAGGTTGAGAACTGTCAGAGAGGCCAGAGGAGGCTAAGAAATAACAAAGCTGGATGTCATGGTTCACGTTTGTAATCCCAGTACTTGAGAGGCTGAGACCAGAGGATTCCAGGTTCAAGGCTAGCCTGGGGACTGGGGGAATAGCTCGGAGGCAGAATGCTTCTGGGTTCAATCTAGAAAAAAAGGAAGGAAGAAGGAAGGAAGGAAGGAAGGAAGGAAGGGAGGGAGGGAGGGAGGGAGGAAGGAAGGAAGGAAGGAAGGAAGGAAGGAAGGAAGGAAGGAAGGAAGGAAATGTAATGTTATTCTAGATGGGAGCTCAGAACAAACAGAAATTATTAGGAAAATCCATGAGCAAATGAGGAGCTTAATTGTTTTTTGTGTCTGTGTGTGTGGTACTGGGGATGGAACCCAGGGGCATTCTAACTTTGAGCTACACTCCCTAGCCCTATATTTTTATTCTTTATTTTGAAACAGGGTCTCACTGAGTTGCAAAGAGCCTGACTAAGCAGCTCAGGCTGTCCTCAAACCGTGATCCTCCTGTCTCAGCCTCCCAATTGCTGGGATTACAAGCCTATGCCACCACACCTGGCTTAGTTGATTTTTAATATATCAATCTATTGATACTAATGTATCAGTCTTGGCTTCTTTAGTTGTGAGAAATGTACAATAGTAATATAAAAATGTAAAAATTTAGGGTGAAGGGTATATAGAAACTCTATACACTATTTGCAGCTATTTTGTAAATTTAAAACTATTCTAAAATTAGAACTTTATTTATATTCAGAAAACTGTAATGCTGTATATATTCTGTGAGGCTGCCATAGCAAATGACCACATACTTGGTTGCTTAAAACACAAAAGTGGACTAAGGATATAGTTTAGTGCACTGAGTTCAATCCCCAGAAACACAAAATAAAAAATTATTCTCTCACAGTTCTGGAGGCCAGAAGTCTAAAACCAGCGGCAGAATTGTTACCTTCACAAGGTGTCAGCAGGGCCACCTTCCCTCCTGTGGTTCTAGGAAGGATGTTTCCTTGCCTTTTCCAGCATTTAGAACTACATATGTATTCTTTCTCCATCATCAAAACCAAATACCAGCTGGGCATGGTGGCTACACACATCTGTAATCCCAATACCTGAGAGGCTGAGATGGGGGGATCGTAGGTTCAAGACCAGTCTCAACAATTTATTGAAACCCTCAGCAACCTAGAAGGACCCTGTTTCAAAACAAAATATTTTTTTAAATGAGGGGGCCTGGGGTGTAGCTCAGAGATAGAAAGATCCTGGGTTTAACCTCTGGCACCAAAGCCAGTAATACCTTCAAATCTCTCTGTTTTCACCACCATCTCACCTTCTGCCTTCTGTGTCCAGTGAAATCTCTCCTTTCTCTCTCATAAGGATACACATGACAGCATTTAAAGCCCATCGGGATAATCCAGGATAATCTCTTCATCCCCAAATCCTTAGCGTACAGCAGCAAACACTATTTTTTTTTGCCATGTAACGGTCACAACGGTGTGTGTGTGTGTGTGTGTGTGTGTGTGTGTGTGTGTGTGTGTATGCGTGTATGTGTGTGTGTGTATATATGTGCATGTATATGCATCTTTCAGCCTGTACAGATGCCAAGCCAGTTATTAATTCTCTCTGAACCTCAAGTTTCTCATTGGGAAATTCTATGTGCAAATATAAGCACATTAGAATCTGATCTGCCACTGGACTGGTAGAAGGGAAAGGTGGGAGCGTGAGATTCCCTCCTGTTGGGCAGATATTACGCTATTCCTTCCCCATGTGCCCCTCCCTCCCCTCCATGCTGGCAGGGATCCCTGGTGAGGACACGGAGGCCGGAGGATTCCCAGTTCTGAGTTCAAATCCAGCGTTGTTAGCAATTGCAGCATGACTCAAGCAATTCACTCTCCATATCTGGCATAAGGTTCAATTCCAGTAAGCCGTGGGGAAGGGCTGGAGAGGGACCCCTGCTGAGTGTCAGGATTACAGGATGGCCATATGCCTGGTGGCTGCCTATTGACTAAAGGCTCTCGGTCCCTCACAGTGCCTGGCTAATGCTCGGGAGTGGGGGTGATGGTTGGGGTCAGGCATTGTGGCTTGCAGGTGGGGCGACAAGAGCCTCCGTGCTTCTCACTGGCAACTACCAAGACACCATTAGTCTCGAGCATTCACAGGGCAACGTTCTCTTTGAATGGCCTGTGAGCCAAGGGTTTGTTTTTACAGTGTGCAATCAATAGGATAGGGAACACAGCTTTGAGCCCCACTTAAGTGAAATATCATCCTGCACAAAAGAAAATTCCATTCTTCTTATTAGTAGACAACTGTTACCCAAAAAGTTATGCTCACTCTGAATTTTGTCAGTTAAAATTTTGTGGAAACACATGCCCTCTGTCCTATAAATACTTGTGTAACATCCTCCACTTTGCCTGCCAGTCCTCCGCCAGCCCCCATGTAATCGGTCTTCCCATTTGCCATCTCAGATCTCTCCTGATCCAGGCCCAGGTCCACCCTTCCCATGTGGCCAGAGGCAGCTTCCCAGAGGAAGTCTGACCACACCAGTCCCCTGGTTCAAACTTCCCATGGCTCTTGTGTGCTCTCGGGAAGGGTCCTTGGCATTCACAGCCCCTCTCGGGTCCCTGTCTCCTTTCCCTTCAGCCAGGATGGACTTCTTCTGGTTCTTTGGGGTACCAGCATTTTGCATAAACTCCTACCTCTGCTTCAGATCGCTTTTACCACCCAAGTCCAATTCCTAATGGTCTTTTAATTCATTTAAAAGCTTCCTCCAGAAAGCCTTCCCTGGTCATACCCCTTCAGGCTATTAGGTGTCCCCTCTGGTGTTCCACAGGCCCTGCTTCCTATCCGCTCAGCATTGACCAATGGACCGCACTCCTATTTTATTTTATTTTATTTTTTGGTACAGGAGACTGAATCCAGGGCCAGTCTATTTCGGGTTTATAACCCCAGAATTTAAATTTTTTTGAAACAGGGTTTCACTAAGTGGCCGAGGCTGGCCTTAACCCACGATCCTCCTATTTCAGCCTCCCAAGTACTGGGATTACAGGTGTGTGTCACCATACCTGGCTGACCTCACTCTTTAAATGCCTGTGGTCCCCACTTGACTGGGAGCCCCTCAGAGCCAGTGGATTCTGCTTCCCAATAGCAAGGCTCCTGCTGGCTCTTGCCTTTTGGGGAGGTGTGAGCCTGGGGCTGGGTGTAAGAAGGTCCAGTTCATCTCTTCGTCCGGTTTGCAGTTCCTCTTCTGTACAACAGGGAGGGTGAAAGGGGGCCCCTGGCTGGCTCTAAGCCCCGGGTCAAAGGTGGGAGAAGAACCCTGGGGGTGAGGACAGCAGCTGAGCAACCAGGCACCTTTATCAGCCCTCCATAGGTAACTCCGGACAAACACAAGCCTGGGCTCTGAGGCCAGTGTGATCTGAGCCATTCCAGCCAAAGGTCAACCCTCAGTGACCAGCTGCAGCTGGCCTGGCCCTGGCCCCTGCCTGCCCATACTCCTTCCCTCCCCTTTGCTGAATGGCAGGAAAAAGAGGACCTTGGTTGGTCATGCTTCTGTCTTGCGCTCAGGAGGACACGTGCACAAACGTACACATGTCTATGGATATGTTTCTGCAAGAGTATCCAGATTCATACATGGCCCTGTGTGAAAGCTTGTGCATGCCTGTGCAATAGTTTGTGTGTGCATGTTTGTGTATAGCAGCAAATTCACGTGCAAACTCACACGAATGTGTTCCTGTGCCCCCATGTGTTGGATGTGCATGGCTGTGTACAGGATCCTGCATGCACAATGGCAGGTATTGAGAGGGCAGAGCAGAGCCAGGTCCCTTCAGCCCCCTCTCCAAAGCTTCCACTCAGTGTTGTGCTTGGGGCTCCAAGTCTATAGCGACCCTCGCCCCTCCTCCCCTCGATCCAATGCTGTTAGGAGACACCAGAATCCTGAAATGTAAGGCTGAATCCTGAGGGCAGTGCAGGGGGCACTGGTATGCTGCACCAGACTCCTCCCTTTTACATTTTCGCATGGTGCTGGGGATTGAACCAGGGCCTGGTGAATGCTAACCAGCCTTCAGACTCACTTTATCATCTCTGAGTGCCCTGTTCTGCGCCTCCAACCCCTGCTCCTTACCTCTCCCTGGCTGATGAAGACACCCCGCTTAACAGAACATGGGAATTAAACACCTGGGAATTGCATGTCCTGCTCCTTGCGCAGTTGACCACAACCAAGACTCAGTGGTGAAAGGCAGCTACCTGGTATTGAGTGGGAAGAAACTCTGGGGCCCAAGTCATATTTCAGGACCTGAAGGATCAGGCTGCGGCTTCAGGCCTGGAACAGCAGCTTGCTCAGCTTCTTTCCCTGCCTTGCCCTGCCCTGCGTCCCCAGGTCCCTCCTGGGGCATTTCCTTACTAAGCCAGTCTTGAGGGAATGCCTCACCTCAGGCTGCTTCCAGGGAGGGTGGCCCAGAACCACTTACCCTGGCCAGCTCCCTGCAACCCAAGCAGGACACTGAGGATCAAGAGGGAGGCTGGCTCTTCAGACCCTCTCTCGCTCACCTTCACTTCCCCTGTAGGCCTAAGCCCTCTCTGCAACACCTCCAACAGCTCTGGGCTAGGAGGTTTCTTGACAGGGTTCCCTAATCCTGGAGGTGTCCCCTTGAATCAGCATTCCTTCATGGGAAAATGAAGTACTCAGGTCAGAAGCGTGTGTGTGTGTGTGTGTGTGTGTGTGTGTGTGTGTGTGTGTGAAAGAGAGAGAGAGAGAGGAGAGAGAGAGAGAGAAGGAGGGAGGGAGGGAGGGAGGGAGGGAGGGAGAGGGAGAGGGAGAGGGAGAGGGAGAGGGAGAGGGAGAGGGAGAGGGAGAGGGAGAGAGAGAGAGAGAGAGAGAGAGAGAGAGAGAGAGAGAGAGATCTTTCAGGATGGGAGTCAACAAGGCAAGAATTCCTCTCCAATCCTTGATACCACACTGCCTTCCAGGGTGGATAACTTGGAGGCAGAGGGGGTTCGCGGTGATCAAATCTAGGTCTCATTCTCAGATGAGGCCTTGCATGCTAAAAAGGTGCCATTCTGGAAATGAAGAGGCTTGGATGCCAGCTTCAGCCTCAATTCTCCCATCCCCTGGCTGAGTCACTCTGTCCCTACCTGCGGAAGGTCAGAGTGGAGCGCCCTGGGCGGGGGGCAGCAGCTTGGAGCCCAGGGCGCGTGCTCCATCCCACTTCCTAGGCACTTGGCTCACTTGCCGAGTGCATGAGCTAGTCACGTGCCTGGCCCGTGCCTTGATTTCCCCATTTGTCAATGGCAATGGCCACAATGACCTCATGGGTCACTGTAAGGATTAAATGGGATAAGGCTTGTAGCGCACTTGGCAGGCCCCTGGCACACGGTGAGCTTTGGAGAGCCCATGGCTATTTTTGCTCTTGTTATGCACCAGCTCAGGATTGTATAACTGGCTCCGTCCCCTGTCCCCACTGGCCTGAGGCGTCTCTCAGGCTTTGTGAAAGTCAAGGACACCGCACAAGGAAGACATGGTCCAGTGAAAGGAGAGTTTACAGGGCTCCTGTCTCCTGGTCCCACACGTCTTGCCTCCCCTGGCTTCGGAAAGAAGTGGCAGACTCCCCGGGGCTCCAGGCCGGGACTGGGTGTCCAGTGGGTGTTGGGGCAGGTGAGCTGACCCAGGTGGTGATGGGGATGTGTCTGTATCTGGCAGCGCCCGCTCCATAGCAAGGCTGACCCTTGGGTCTTTTCTATTTGCTAGAGTGGACAGAAGTAATGGAGGTTGGACCTTCCTCCACCTCTTCCTGGACAATATTCATTCAAAGAGGGTTTTGTTGCTGGTGTTGTTTCTTTAAGTTAGAAAATGTACTTACTTTGTCAAATTTCTCTTTTCAAATTTTTTTTTTTTTTTTTTTGGTGGTACTGGGGTTCCTGGAAACCCTTCTACCTCTGGGCTACACTCCCAGACCCATTTTTATATTTTTATTTGGAAACAGGGTCTCTTAAGCCAGCGAGGTTGGCTTCAAGCCTGGGTGGTCCTCCTGTCTCTGCCTCCCAAGCACGGGGATTACAAGTGTGCGCCACCACGCCCGGCTTCAATTTTTAATTATGGTAAAATCTAGGTAATATGAAATTTACCATCTTAACCATTTTAAAGTACATCATTCAAGTACACAGTGTTATGCAACCATCACCACCATCCATCTCCTGGCCTCCATCTTACAAAACTAAAACTCTGTGCCTGTGAAACAATGGCTTCCCATCCTCTCCAACCTCTTTGTTGTTTTTGGTTTGATCTGTGTAAGAATTGAGTATGAATGTGTGATTCCTTTAATAAATATTTACTAATGATTTTCTTTTTTCTTTCTTTTATTTTCTCTTTTTGCGGTACTGGGGATGGAACCCAGGGGCATTCTACCTCTGAGCTATACCCCCAGCCCTATTTTATTTTTTATTTATTTTTTGGTGGTACTGGGGATGGAACCCAGGGGCCTTCTACCCCCGGGCTACACTTCCAGACCTATTTTATATTTTATTTGGAAACAGGGTCTCTTAAGCCAGCCTCAGCTGGCTTCGAACTGGCGCGATCCTCCTGCCTCGGCCTCCCAAGCACGGGGATTACAAGTGTGCGCCACCATGCCTGGCCCCCAGCCCTATTTTTAATTTTTAATTTTGAAAGAGGGTCTCACTAAGTTGCAGATGGTGTCACTAAGTAGCTGAGGCTGGTTGTGAACCTGCAGTCCTCCTGTCTCAGTCTCCCAAATGCTGGGATTATAAGCGTGTGCCACCATACCTGGATTTACCAGTGATTTTCTATATGCCTGGTACTATACCAGGCCTAGAACAGAGAGGAGGCTCATCAGCAGCTTTGAAGGTTTAGAATTCAACAAGCCTTAAAAAAAAATTTTTTTTAAGATTGGGGGGAATTTTCACTTATTCATCCAAAAAACCTCTTCTTACCTTATGAGGCTCATGGGTCCAGGAAGTAGCAATGGAGGATACCCTTTCCCCTCGACATGCGCACACCTGGTGCAAGGTAAAGAAGCAGGGCCACTTGCAGCCATCCGGGCCCCTCCTTCTCCTTATTGCTCTACTTAGCAAAGTGCTACATAGTCTTTGACCAAAAGAATCCCCAGCTGCTGTAAAAACTGGGAAGCAGGTACCCCACTGCCTGGGGCCCGTTGGAAGAGCACTGCACAGCGAGCCTGGGTCCCACTGGGGGACACTGACCCAAACCCCTTCCTCTCCTCCTTGGATCTCATTCTGCTGTCAAAATGGGATTAACAATCTCCAAGTCACACACCCCAAACACCCTTTAGGGGCTCGATTAGATCATGAATATTAATGAGCTTGCCACTAAAAGTGCTCTGTGTACAGGAGGGCTCTGTGAGCCCTGGGTTACGTGATGTGTAATTTTATTTATTTATTATTATTTTTTATATTTATTTATTTATTGGTGGTACTGGGGGTGGATCCCAGGGACCTTCTACCTCTGGGCTACACTCCCAGATCTATTTTATATTTTATTTGGAAAAAGGGTCTCACTAAGTTGCTGAGAGCCTCACTAAGTAGCTGAGGCTGGCTTTGAACCTGCAGGATCCTCCTGTCTCAGCCTCCCAGGTGCGGGGATTACAAGTGTGCGACACCACACCTGGCTTTTTTTTTTTTTTTTTTTGCGTACTGAGGATAGAACCCAGAGGCATTCTACCTTCGAGCTATACCCCCAGCCCAATTTGGAAACAGGGTCTCACTGAGTTGCAAAGGACCTCACTAAGTAGCTGAGGCTGTCCATGAACCCAGATCCTCCTGTCTTAGCCTCCCAAATGCTGGGATTACAAGTGTGCACCACCAAGCCTGGTGTGATGTGTAATTTAGATCAACAGGCAGACACCATCTCTGTGACTGACTGTTGAAATGCTGTCCCTTCATCCCCTCCCCACCCTGCTCCCTGACACGGATTCCAAGAGCCCCAGACTGTCTGTTCAACACCCACTGTACAGACAGACCTTATGTTCCAGAGCCAGCTAGGGACAGGCCAAAGGTCACAAAGCAAGCAGAGGCCTGCCCTACCCTTGCCAAGGGAACCACCTCACTAGCTGCCTGCCAGCCTCTCTACCTGGATAGGGAATCCAACATGTTCTAGTCAGCACTTGACCTTGGAGACCACTAGCAGTACCAGCGTGGCACTGGGCCATCATTACCTGCTCCCCCTGGTACCATTAAGAGTGTAATGATGATAGTAGCTGGTGCCTGTACCAGGCATCACAGAGAGTTTAACATGGTCCCATTTAATTTTCACATCATCCCTTTGAGGCTGGATTTTTTTTATTTTTATTTTTTTATTCTCCACATTGGACAGAAGAAGGAACTGAGGACAGAGAAGTTAAGTAACTTATCTTGGGTCACACTGTTGGTATGGGTTGGGGCTGGATCCAAACCCCAGTCTAACTCTGGAGCCCTCGCTGTGTGGTGTGTGTGTGTGTGTGTGTGTGTGTGTGTGTGTGTGTGTGTTACTGGGGATTGAACCCAGGGCCATTCTACCTCTGAGGTACACCCCAGCCCTATTTTATTTTTTATTTGGAAACAGGATCTCACTCAGTTGCTGAGGGTGTCTCTAAATTGCTGAAGCTGCTCTCGAACCTGTGGTCCTCCTGTCTCAGCCTACCATGTACTGGGATTATAGGCGTGCACCACCACGCCTGGCCCCCTTACTGCTTTGTACTGTTGCGCTAGGGAGGCTAAGGAGGTCTGGTCACGGTTATCCCTTCAGGGTCCTTGACCCTCAGCTCCCTGACCCATGGTCCCTGCGGATGGTCAGGAATGAGTTCTGCTGGCGCGCTCTTCTCTGCCTAGGACTTGAAGTTTGCCCTTCAGCTTGGAGGTCATGCGCCAAATCCTGCAAGGCTTGTCACGTGAACCCCAAGTGTTCTCCAAGGCAGGACACGTGAATTCTTTCAACTGTGACAGTATACAGAAGAAAGGAGCCCACCAAGCAAGCAGAAAAGAAGAGATCTAATAAAATTTTAATGAATTTTTGACATTCCAGCATGGCCTAGAAAAACTGGTTGAAATAACTAGAAGCCTGGGCTTAAAGGGGAGCGTCACTGCTAGGTACTCACAGAAAGACTGCAGGGCACTGTGCATATATATGTTCTATTTACCTTTGGGCAGCCAAGAAGCCCCAGCCCCTTGCTCTGACCCACCTCTCCACGAGGCAGAGGTCTTGAGCCTCTAGGGGAGAGAGGGAAGATCATCCTGTCCCCAGAGCCCAGGCAGAAGCACACTGCCTCTGCGGAGGAGCTCGAGCACCATTTATCTCCTTGGGGGAGGATGCCCCTTACCCCTAGACAGGCCAGTGGTTGTCATAACAAGGCTACTTGTCAGGAGGGATTGAACCCAAAATAGCTTGTCCCTGCAGAAGTGAAGAAATGGTCTCCAGCCTAGGATACTAAACGGAGGCAGGCTGCCACTGGGAGAAGGGTGGGAGCTTGCTTCCATGCTAGACTAACTATGGATACGAGGCAGCTAGTGGCTGCTCTGGGAAGACATTGACGAATGCTGAGAAAACTGTTGAAATAGATACCTGGGAGGTCATTAGGCAAAGATGGCTCCAAGGCTGGGGCTCCTGCAAAAGAAAGACAGACCCAATTCAATGTAACCAATCAGAAATTGCCAACTAGCCTCTAACTAGGTACTTTCTGCAGATCACATCCAAATAAAGCAGATAGCTAGCTGTAGTCAATCCACTAATTTGTCTACTTCTACGTGTTCAGCCTATAAAAGCCACCACCCATGGAGCGGAGCTTTCTGAACCTCTTTTGGATTTGAGTGCTGCCCAATTGATGAGTCCTTCAGTTTTCAAAGAAACTCTGTTATATTTATTTTGTCTAAAGATTTCAACAAAGCCCTACTTTCAAGACTAAGGTAGATGAGGCTGGGCCTGCTCACGACCTAGCTGGAACTGGGCATGGCGCACACACCTGCAAGTCCAATACTTGGGAGGCTGAGAAGGAGGATCTCAGGTTTGAGGCCAGCTTCAGGAATTTAGCAAAGCCTTCAACAACTTAGCCAGACCTTGTTTAAAAAAAAATAGCTGGTGTGGTGGCGCATGTTTGTAATCCCAGCATTTGGGAGGCTGAGGCAGGAGGATTGCGGTTTGCAGACAGCCTCAGTAATTTAGTGAGGCCCTGTTTCAAAATAAAGAATAAAGCCAGGCGTGATGGCGCACGCTTGTAATCCCCGCGCTTGGGAGGCGGAGACAGGAGGATTGTGCAGGTTCGAAGCCAGCCGCGCTGGCTTAAGAGACCCTGTTTCCAAATAAAAATAATAAAAATAGGTCTTGGAGTGTAGCCCGGAGGTAGAAGGGTTTCCAGGAACCCCAGTATCACCAAAATAAACAAACAAACAAATAACTTTTAAAAATAGGGCTGAGGTTGTCACTTAGTGGTAGAATGTTCCTTGGATCCCATTTCCAGTGCCGCAAAACATGAAATAAAATAGGGTGGGGGGTTAGCTTGGAGGTAGAATGCCCCTGGCTTCAATCCTCAGCTACCACCCAACCCATCTCACACACACACACACACACACACACACACACACACACACACAGCCAACTGGACCTGATGCAAAATAGAGAACCCACTATGCCCACCATGACTCCACTACAGAGTAGCAAGCCAATATCAGTTTGCTGCTGGGAAGGTGGGAAGCGCAGGTGTGCCAGCACTATGGGAAACTCAGGGTAGAGCACAGCACTGAGAAAGACTTCATCAAAATCACAAGCTCCTGTGCTTGGAAGGATGCTATGTAGAAGTTTAAAAGACAACCTGCAGAAGAAGAGAGAATATTTTTACAAGCATGTCTCTGATAAGGAACTGGCGTTACAATATAGAAAGAACCCTTCCAATCAAAAGATAGCGGAAAAGGCTCCAAATGTACAAATGGCCAATAAGCACATGAAAAGATACTCAGCCTCATTAGTTATCGAGGAACCGCAAAACAAAATCACAGCGGGATACCACTCACACCACTAAAGTGGCTGGCATCAAAAAGCCAGGTAATAAGTATCTCAAAGATGTGGAAAGATGAGAGCAGTGCTGGTGGACGCGTAGGGTGGGCGGACACTTTGAGAAGCTGTAGAGGTTCTCCAGGAAGTGTGCGGTTACCATCAGACTCAGCAATTCTACTCATAGGCTGTATCAAGAGAAACGGAAACATGTTCACATAAAACCTTGCACACAACATTTATAGCATCATGATTCTGAATAGCTCAGAGATGGAAATGGCCCACACATCCATCAGCTGAACGAGTAAACCACACTCAGTATCATGCAATGACACGGTATTTGATTCTAAACAGAAATGAAGTGCTGATACATTATACAAGGGTGAGCCTTCAAAGCATGCTAGGTGACAAGCTAGACCCCAGAGGTCTCCTATTACACGAGTCAATTTATAAGAAATGTCCAGAATAAAATATGTACAGACAGGCCGGGCATGGTGGCACACGCAGACAGCCTCAGCTACTTAGTAAGGCCCTCTGCAACTTAGTGAGGCCCTGTTTCAAAATAAAGAATAAAAAATAGGATAGGGGGTGTAGCTTGGAGGTCGAAGGTCGAATGACCCTGCCCTTGGTTCCATCCCCAGATCGCAAAAAAAAAAAAAATATATCTATATCTATATCTATATCTATATATATATATATATAGATAGATAGATAGATACACACACACACACACAGAAAATAGGGAAATAGTTGCTTATGGTGGGAGGGATGAGTGATTGGAGAAGAGTTGCTAAAGGGCACACACACACACACACACACACACACACGCAGTGTGGTTTTGCATAGGCAAGGCCCTGGGTTTGAGCCCCAGCATCAAGAATGAAAGAGCTGAGTTAGACTGTCGTGGTGGCGCACGCCTGTAATCCCAGCATTCAGGAGGCTGAGACAGAAAGATCGTGGTTCGCGGACAGCCTCAGCTACTTAGTGAGGCCCTTTGCAACTCAGTGAGACCCTGTTTCAAAATAAAGAATAAAAATTGGGCAGGGGGTGTAGCTCGGAGGTCAAATGCCTCTGGGTTCCATCCCCAGACCCACAAAAAGAAAAAGAATGAAAGAGCTGAGCATAGTGGCTCACACCTGTAATCCCAGCACTTGGAAGGTTGAGACAGGAGGATTAGAGGTTTGAAGCTAACCTCAGCAACTTAGCCAGACTCTGAGCAACTCAGGGAGATTCTATTTCAAATTTTAAAAAAGGCTGGGGTGTAGCTTGGTAGGAGAAGGCCCTTGGGTTCAGCATCACCAAAGGGGGAAAAACTAACAAAAGGAGAGAGGAAAAGGAGGTAGTGAGGGAGGGAAAAGAAATTTGTGGTAAAGTATATAATAGCATCAAATTTATCAATACCATTTTTAAGTAGCATTAATTACAAAAATACTATGATATAATTCCTGATCACTTTTTTTTTTATCCCCAAATAGAAACCTTTCCCCTATTTTCCCTTCTCTCCAGACTCTGGCAACTACAGGAGTTTCGGTGTGGGTCGTTGTTGTTGTTGTTGTTGTTGTTGTTGTTGTTGTTGTTGTTGTTGTGAAATGTTCTAAATTGTGATGGTAGTTGCACAACTCTGTGCATATACTAAAATTTATTGAATTGTATAATTAAAATGGGTGAATTGTATATGATATGTGAATTATATCTCCATGATGCTGTTTCAAAAAAGGGAAAAAAAGAGAAAGGAAGAAAGAGAAAGAAAGAAATATAAAGACTGAGAAGAATGCTCTGACACCCGAGCTCCACCTTCAGCACAAGTTAACAGCAGCCAATCTCTGGAAAAGTTTGCAGTGAAAATGCAGTTCAACTCTGATTAGATGGACTCAAACACCACAGTAAGAGAAAAAAAAAAAAAAGCATGCCCATTTCCAGATCAGTTTTATTTATTCCACACAAAAAATGGGAGCTATTTAAGCTGGGCGTGGTGGTGCACGCTTGTAATCCCCATGCTTGGGAGGCTGAGACAGGAGGATCACACAGGTTCGAAGTCAGCCTCAGCTGCTTAGTGAGGCTCTCAGCAACTTAGTGAGACCCTGTTTCCAAATAAAATATAAAAAAAGTTCTGGGAGTATAGCCCGGAGGTAGAAAGCCTCTGGGTTCCACCCCCAGTACCACCCAAAAAAAAAAAAAAAAAAGGAGCTATTTATTTAAAAGAAAAAAACAACCTGGGTGTGGTGGCACATGCCTGTAATCCCATTACTTGGGAGGCTGAGACAGGGGGATTGCAGGTTCAAAGCCAGCCTCGGCAATTTAGTGAGGCTCTCAGAAACTTAGTGAGACCCTGTTTTCCAGTATAAAATAAAATAGGTCTGGGGGTGTAGCCCGGGGGTAGAAGGACCCTAGCTTTCATCCCCAGTACCATAGATAGATAGATAGATAGATAGATAGATAGATAGATAGATAGATGGTAGATAGATAGATGGTAGATAGATAAAAACAAGTGGGGTGTGTTGGTACATGCCTGTAATTCTAGAAGGCTTGCAGGTTGGAGGCCAGATCAGCAATTGATAAGACCTTCAGCAATTTAAAGAGAGACTGTTTCAAAATACAAAACATAAAAGTGCTGGGGGTAGAGCTTGGGGGTAATACTGCCAGGTTCAATTCCTGGCACACCAGCACACACACACACACACACACACACACACACACAGAAAGGGAGAGCGAGAAACACATTGTCCAGAAATAAAGCACAGAGCAGAACTGAGAGGTGGCACGTCGGCAGACGAGTGGACTGTGGGTGCTGGAGCCATAAGACAGAGACTTTAAAATAACTTTAGTCAGTGAAGGGATTCAGTGGAAAAGACAGACAACCTGTGTGAACTGGTGGGGAATTTGAACTGATATATACATCTGAAAGCTAGACATGAGAATGTGTCAAAGATGAAAAGACCTTTGATGGACTCACCGGCGGGCTGGAAACGGCCTCGGAAAGAATCAGAGACCCCGCACAATGGAAGTGACCACACTGGAGCCAGAGGGAAGAGCAGAGGATCCTGGGACTGCAGGGTGGTATCAAAGAGTCCACATGTGCATACAGTGCAGCTCCAGAGGGGAAGGGAGAGAAGAAAGACATTCAAAGAGAAAATGGCTGGGCTGAGGATTTTCCACATTTAATACAAGATAACAAATCACAGATTCAAGAATTCCAGAGAACCCCAAGCAGTATAAACACACACACACACACACACACACACACACACACACACACACACCATAGAAAGAGAGGGGGAGGAAGAGAGAGAGAGAGAGAGAGAGAGAAACTGCTACAGGCAAAAACAGAATGTAAGTGTAAAGGTGAGCAGAGAAAAGTTGAAATATTCTATACAAAAGAACAAAGATAATGTTTACTGCAGATTCTTGGCAGAATTCTTGCAAATCAAAAGATGATGCAATGACATTTCTAAGTACTGAAAGAAAAAGCTGTCATTCCAGAAATGGATATAAAATTAAAAAAATTTAAGATAAAGGGTAAGAAGCTGGGCATGGTGGCACACACCTCTAATCCGAGTACTTGGAAGGCAGACACAGGAAGAGCGCAGATTCGAAGACAGCCTCGGGCCAATTAGCAAGGTTCTCAGCAACTTAGCAAGATGCTGTTTCAAAGTAAAAATAAAATAGAGCTGGGAGTGTAGCTCAGAATAGAATGCCTCTGGGTTCAATACCCAGCAACAAACACACACACACACACACACACACACACACACACACACACACAGTAAGAGACGGGAAGAGAGTTTATTGCCATTAGAGCTATATACAACAGGAAGTAGCCAAGGAAGGTCTTTAGGTAGAACGCATAATATATCAGACAGAAAACTGAATTTACAAAATGAAGACTACTGGGAACTATAAAAGAAAACAACAAAAATAGAAGGTAAAAATAAAAGACTGTTAGCCGGGCGTGGTGGCGCACGCTTGTAATCCCAGCGCTTGGGAGGCTGAGACAGGAGGATCTCAGGTTCACAGCCAGCCTCAGCTACTTAGTGAGGCTCTCAGCAACTTAGCGAGACCCTGTTTCAAAATAAAGGATAAAAAGTAGGGCTGGGGGTATAGATTGGAGGTGGAACGCCCCTGGATTCCATCCCCAGTTTTACAAAAGGACTGTTGCTGTTGGAGTTCCCCAGAACTCAAGAGTTGGGACTGTAATTCCTTGTGCACAGTGGGGGAGTGTTTGGGTCCTGGTGGTGGAGCCCTTGTGAATGGGCTAGTGCCTTTCTTGTGCAGATGGAGAGCGGTCCCAGAAGCTGGCTCCCTTACACTCTGCTTGCACTTCTGCTTTCTGCCACAAGTAGAAGCAGTGTGTGGCCCCTCCCTCACTGTGGCCACCCAATCTTGGACTTTCCAGGTTCCAGAACCTGGAGTCAAAATCAACCTCTCTTTTTTTTGGTGGTACTGAAGGTGGAACCCAGGGGCTTTTTACCTCCAGGCTATACTCCCAGACCTATGTTATACTTTATTTGGAAACAGGATCTCACTAAGTTGCTGAGAGCCTCACTCAGTAGCTGAGGCTGGCTTCGAACCTGTGTGATCCTCCTGTCTCAGCCTCCCAGGTGCGGGGATTACAAGTGTGCGCCACCACACCCGGCTCAACCTCTTTTTTAACAGAGTGATGCCTGCCTGTAATCCTAGTACTTAGGAGACTGAGTCAGGAGGATCTCAGGCTTGTGGTCAACTTAGCAACTTAGCAAGATATTGTCTCAAATTTTAAAAAAGGGGCAGGGGGTGGGGGTCTAGCTCAGAGGTTGAGCCTCTGGGTTCAAAAACGAGTACCAAAAACAAAACAGAACAAAACAAAACCCTCCTTTTTTTTTTTTTTTTTTTTTTGGTGGTGGTACTGGGGTTCCTGGAAACCCTTCTACCTCCGGGCTACACTCCCAGACCTATTATTTTTTATATTTTTATTTGGAAACAGGGTCTCTTAAGCCATCGAGGCTGGCTTCGAACCTGCGTGATCCTCCTGTCTCTGCCTCCCAAGCGCAGGGATTACAAGTGTGCGCCACCACACCTGGCCCCTCCCTTTTTTAATCAATTACCCTTAACTGTGTGTGGCACCACATACTTGTAATCTTAGTACTTGGGAAGCTGTGACAGGAGGATTATAGGTTGAAGGCCAGACTCAGCAACCTTGCAAGACCCTTAGCAACTTAGCAAGACCCTGTTTAAAAAAAAAAAAAAAAGGGCTAGGGGTGTAGCTCAGAAGTAGAATGCCCCTGGATTCTACCTCCAGTACCAAAAATTAAATTTAAAAAATTGATAAACCTCTAGTTAGACAGGTCAAAGGGAAAAATCGCAGAGACACAAATTGCCAAAAATATCAAGAACTAGAGGAGCAATCACTACGGCTGACTCTTATGAACTACTTTTTGCCAATGTATTTGGTATTTTAGATGGAGTGTCCTGATGCGCAATCCTCAGTGTCCAGGCCATTTCTCCCACCTCTGCGTCTTGTATAACAGTGAGTCTGGCGCAAGATGAGAGGGGAAATGTAGGCTCCGGAGAGTTCAGACGATGTAGAAAATGAACCTCTGGTTCCAAGTGGGGTGGGACTGGCCTGGCAGAGGACACACTGGGCTAGCTGACTGGGTTCAAATTCCCCAGAGTTTATCTCAGGTCTGAGCCTGTTTCTCAATACCAGGTACACAAGAAATGACAGCCGTGGACTTATTTCTGGGGATTGCCTAATGACGGTTTTGTAAAAAATCCCCCAATCCTTCCCTTCCCTCGCTTTACCCTCTAACCCCCTTGCATTCAGAATTAGTAACAAGCAAGGGCTCGGGCATCAGACCAACCAGAATTCAGGTGCCAGCTCTTCTTCTAACTAGCTGCCACCTTTCTAATCCTCAGTTTCTTCCTGCCTTAAAGTTATAAGTGCATATCTTCAAGGTTGTAAAGGTTAAATAACAGAACACACGCACGATGTTAGCCACAAGGTTAAATTCATGCCAGTCTCTGGTCTATTCCCTAGAGGATCCTGTTCCTTACATCTCCAGTACGGACTGTACTCTCTCCTCTCCATTTGCCTTTGAACTACAGAAGCTCGGGGAGGCAGGGACTGGGTCTGTTCTCTTCCAAGTACCTACACAGGTTTTTGAAAAGAGCATGTACATGGTAAAGTGATCGAGTGAATGGATAATGGATGAACACTAGGTACCGTAAGAGTAATACTGGATCCCACACTGTTTCCAAGTCCTAGAGCGCACATGATCGCAGAGGTCAGAGTGGGCAATGAGCTGAAAAAGACCCATTCTTTACCTTTAAAGAATTCAATAAAGCTGGGCATGGTGGTGCACGCTTGTAATCCCCACGCTTGGGAGGCTGAGACAGGAGGATCGCACAGGTTCAAAGCCAGCCTCAGCTACTTAGTGAGGCTCTCAGCAACTTAGTGAGACCCTGTTTCCAAAAATAGGTCTGGGAGTATAGCCCGGATGTAGAAAGCCTCTGGGTTCCACCCCCAGTACACACACACACACACACACACACACACACACACACACACACACAGAATTCAATAAAGACTTGCTGCTGTCTTTCCTGTGCCAGATCTTTCTTGTGCTGGGGGGCACTGGGATCTCAGATTCAGCCTCATCCCTGTCTGCTAGAAGGGGGAAGAATGCGGATATTTGCGTCTCAAGATGTGTGCTTCTCCAAGCTGTGCTTCTCCAAGACGAGAGAGATCCTGGAATATATATCCTCATATTTCCTAGATTAACACAGATTCTAGTGTTAAAGTGAAATTTTAAAAGGAGGGGAGAGATTTGGCTGTAAAGAAGGCTCCTTGGAGGAGGCTCCGTGGGGATAGGTATGGGTTAACAGAAGCTAGGGGGAAAAACTTCAGGTCAGGAGACCCTGGGGTGGAAAGGCACACTGAGGGACAAAGTAAGGGATTTGATGTGACCAGAGAGTTAGATCCACTTTAGAGGGAGACAGTGGGAGCAGGGAGGACAGATGGGGGCAGGCAGGTAGCAAGGGAAGATTACATGAGGCTTTGAATGCCACGTCAAGAGGCTGGAGCTTCATCCTAAAAGGTATGGGGATCAAGAATAGTTGGACTGTGTGTTCCCATGGACCTTCTGGGAGTCTGGAGACGAGGGACCAGAGACAAGGCTAATATAGCTGTGTATCCACAGCAGCATGGCCCTGGACAGTGGGGATGGAGAGGAGGATCTCCTGGCTTTTGGGGTGGAGGCGTTGGTGTATGTTTCTACATGTGCCTAGGGGTGCATGCCACTGTTTTCAGAGGCTCAGACTAACCTAACTCAGAAGTCCCAAATCTGCTCATTTTCATGACTTGACATATCCAAAAGCCTGGAGGGAGGCGAAGACTATATATATATGATATATATATATATACTATATATATACATATATATACATATATACATATATACATATATACATATATACATATATATATATATGGCTGAGGTATTCAGCTAAAACCCAACTTTGTTTTTTTTTCCCTTCAACATGCAGATTCAACTCTCCACTGTAGGTTTTCAGGGTCTCCTAATCTAGGTTATCTCATTCAAAATATTTGTTTTCCTACCTTTAATCGTGTCTCCTGCATGCTCTGAATCAACAGCCTTGTGCAGCTGGTTGGTTTAAAAAAAATAACAAGGCCAGGCTGAGGGTGGACCCTAGGGTGGCCAGGAAACCTCACTCTGGGAGAAGCTCCTACCTGAGGCGCCATCCCTCCCTGCCAAGGCCCACACGGGGCTGCTGGTCATCCTCCCTGCTCAGGAGCTGTGCCCCAGGGCACAGGCCTAGGCCAGCCCAGGCATCTCAGGAGGCCTCTAGAGAGGGATCACCAAGACCACCCCGTCTTGGTGACTCCATCCCATGCTTCTTTCTCTTGAGGGCCACAGGATATCTCTACAGAAGGAAGACTGTCCCATTAGCCTTAGAGTCTGGCCAGGATTTTGCATCTCTTCTGTAGCACAAGGTCTGGAGCCATGCAGCCTTAGGTGAAATCCTGACTCCATTGCCTCTGGCTGTGTGGACCCTATTCACATTTTTATTTTAACTTCTTTATTTTTTATTTTTGGTGGTACTGGGGTTCCTGGAAGCCCTTCTACCTCCGGGCTACACTCTCAGACCTATTTTTTATATTTTTATTTGGAAACAGGGTCTCTTAAGCCAGCGTGGCTGGCTTCAAACCTGTGCAATCCGCCTGTCTCCGCCTCCCAAGAGCGGGGATTACAAGCGTGCGCCACCACGCCCGGCTTTCTTATTTTTTTTTAATCTGAAAAATGAGACTAATTATAGTATGCATTCTTTAGGGTTGTTGTGAAGCTTAAATAAATCCATCCATGTAAAGTACCTAGAATAGTAACAGGCAGATAGTCTACAATGAAATTCAGTACCTGTTAGCACCTGCTGTCATTCATGAAAACTGCCACTTGATACCAGCCTACCCATTGTCCTCTAGTGCTTCTTCAGCTAAACACTGTTCTCTAGAGATTCAGGATCTGCCTGAGATGGTACTGGAATAATTAATTTTTTTTGCTGCGGGGGAGGGGTTGAACCCAAGCCCTTGAGCATGCTAGGCATAAGTTCTGCCACTGAGCCCATGAGAGAAACTCAATACAGCACAGTAAACCTGTGAAGCAGTTCAGTGGTGGATTTCAAAATGTGAACTCCAAGCCGGGCATGGTGGCACACGCTTGTAATCCCAGCATTCCGGAGGCTGAGACAGGAGGATCGTGGTTCGCAGACAGCCTCAGCTACCTAGTGAGGCCCTTTGCAACTCAATGAGACCCTGTTTCAAAATAAAGAATAAAAAATAGCGCTGGGGGTGTAGCTCGGAGGTAGAATGCCCCTGGGTTCCATCCCCATAACACACACACACACACACACACACACACACACACACACACACGAATGTGGACTTCAAACCAACAATAGCAGCTCCAGCTCCTGGGATCTTGTTAGAAAGGCAAATGAAGGCCAGGTGTGTTGGCACATGCGTATAATCCCAGTACTTGGGAGGCTGAGACAGGAGGATCACAAGTACGAAGCTGGTCTCAGAACTTAGCAAGGCATTCAGAAATTTAGCAAAACCCTGTTTCCAAATTAAAAAAAAAAAATAGGGCTGACATATATTATGGAGGGAGAATCCCCCTGAGTTCAATCCCCAGTATCTCTTTCTTTCTCCATCTTTTCTCTCTCTCTCTATCTCTTTCTCTCTCTCTCTCTCTCTCACACACACACACACACACACACACACACACACACACACACACAGGCAAATGATCAGCCTCTCAGCCTCACCACAGACCTGCTGAATCAGGAACTCCAGGGTGGGCCCAGAAAAAAAAATTTTTTTTTTTTTGATGGTACTAGGGATGGAACCAAGGGGCTTTCTACCTCCAGGCTATACCCCTAGACCAAGTTTTATTTATTTGGAGACAGAGTCTCACTAAGTTGCCAAAAGCCTCACTAAGTTGCTGAGGCTGGCTTTGAACCTGTGATCCTCCTGTCTCAGCCTCACAAGTATTGGGATTACAGGTGTGCGCCATCATGCCCGACTCCTAGCAAACTTTAACAGGTCTTCCTGGTAATTCGGATGCACCCTCAAGTTTGAGAGCCACTGCAGCAGGGTATAGCCTACTGGTTTATAGGTAGACACAGCCCAGTTCAATTGCCCCTCCTCCATAAAGTGCTTCTGATTCCCTAGGACCCCTCTTTTTCTCTTTAACTGCCCCACGTTACTGTCATCTTCACCCAGAAGCGCGTCCCTGGACTGCAATTCCAGAGAGCAGGGGTTGAGTCCTTCTCTCTGGAATTGAGAGCGAGGTGAGGGGTGAGAGCACTCACCCCGAGAGCGGAGGTGAGTTCTCCCCATCTCTGCCTCTGCACTGGGCAGCCCAGGACCTGCCACAAGGGGCTTTGCTCGGGAAAGCAATGAACATCGACCTCAGGGTCAAGCAGAGAACATTTCCAGTTTCCTCTGCCTAAGAGCCCATTACTGGACCTGTGCTCCCTCCAGGACCCTCACTCCCTCACAGTGCATTCTTTTTGGTGAGCTGGGGTCCTCTGAATGTGGAGAGGCCAGTTTCTGTCTTTTCTTTTTTTGCAGTTAAGAAAAAAAAAAAAAAACAACCCAGGGGCATCTACCTCCAAGCTACACCCCAGCCCTATTTTTTATTCTATATTTTGAAACAGGGTCTCACTGAAGTTGCAAAGGGCCTCACTAAGTAGTAGGTGAGGCTGACTGAGAACCGCGATCCTCCTGTCTCAGCCTCCCAGATGCTGGGATTACAAGCGTGCGCTGCCACGCCTGGCTTCAGCTTCTCTCATTTCTGCTCTCCTCTGGTTCCACTGGAGTCTCTGGGCATTTCCTTTCCTTTCCTTTCTTTCCTTTTCTTCCCCTTTGTTTAAGAAAAACCCTTTGCCCAGGTTTCTCTAGCTGTAGGCTACCCTGGCCTGCCAATTCTTATCTATCACAGTCCTTCTGCTGATAACACTTGTCAGGTGCTGCACTCCAGGCCTGGGACTGAGCACCCTATAATCACTACTTCAGTCCTGACAGCACCCCCAGGAGAAGGGTGCTGTACTTACTTCCATGTGAACAGGGCCTAGGGAAACTGAGGCAACAACATTGACCGGTGGCCAGGTCAGGACTTTTTCAGTCCAGGGGCCCCTGTCAGGGGATGGGATGCCTGGATTAGGAGAAGTGCCATGATTAGACATGCTTCTGTGTTCCCCGGACGCCTGGAGACCAATGTGGGTGGCTGGACAGGGAGAGGGCCACCATTTGGAACCCTGGGGCCACCCTTGCTGAGCCAGGACATCCCCTGTCGCCCATGTCACTTCTTGGGCTTCAGAACAAGGTAGCTTTGGAATAAAGGGGTTTCCTGCTAAAGATCTGAGGCAGCACTTGCTGGACAGTAAGGGTGTGTGTGTGTGTGTGTGTGTGTGTGTGTGTGTGTGTGTGTGTTACTGGGGATTGAACCCAGGGGCATTCTACCTCCCAGCAACAACCTAGTCCTTTTAATTTTTTTTATTTTGTTTTGAAACAGGGTCACACTAGGTTGCTGATTTTCTCCCTAAGTGGCTGAGGCTGGCTTGGAACCTGCCATCCTCGTGTCTCAACCTCCCAAGGACTGGGATGACAGGCTTGCGCCATCGTACACAGCTACTCGTGATCTTTTTATTTGTCTGTTTCTTCCCCCCAGAAGCTGGGCTCCTGTGCAGCAGGCCGGCACAGGGCTAGGTGGGGTGTCTCAGGAAAGGTGGGCCGGATAGGAGGAGGGATGAGAACGGTGATGGGGAGCGCTCTGTGCACTGCGAGGTCCTCCAACCCCCTGCCTGCAGGAAAAGGCCTTTGGCAGGGTTGAGTAAGAGACCTGCAGACAAAGTGATGCAAGGGGAGCTTTCTGTACACATTGCAACAGACATTCTAACACAGGGCCTGGGGCTGCTCTGATGGCCGGTTCCCAGGGTCGCAGCCCTACTCTAGTCCTCTGCTGTCGACCAGAGCCTGTTACACAAGATCCAGCCACAGGCCATTACTGTGGCTCCCCTGAGGCCAGCTCATACAGTTGACAGGCTCTTGGGTTCTGGCCTAGAACCTAGAGTCATCTCTGGTCATTCCTTCCTTTCCTGTGCCCTGAACCCAGGTCACCAAGCTCTAGAGATTCTGCGTCCTCAGCCCTTCACAGAACCGCCCCTCTCCTCATCTGCCTGCCACCACTTCATTTAGTTCTAGCTGTGTCCACCGCCCCCTCTCTTGCCTTTCTTTCTTCCACCCAGCATGACCCAGTGTACAGGCCAGGCCCAGTGTTGGGCACTGGGACACACAGGGGACTCGGACTCCACCTTTGTCCCTGGGCAATCTCTCCAGGGAGAGACATGTAAACAATATGAGTTCCAGTTGCTTAATGTTGCAGGTGCTCTGAAAGAGAGAAGCCAGAGGTCTGTGGACCCAGGGAGGGGACAGGCTCTGTGGAAGGCCGTGTGCTACATAGCTTCTACTACCCCCAGGCCTGCTCCTCAGCCCTCTCCAGGACGCTCAGAGTAGACTGCATCAGGGCCCATCTTACCCTTGGGCAAGTGGGGAGCCTTGGCCTTAGACTGGAGGGGTGCAGCCACCCGCCATGCCCCTTTGGTGCTGTGTGTCCATAGCTTCTATCAGGAAGGCCTCTCCACCCAACTGCCATCCAGCGAGCTCCCTCCCCTTGGTCCTCTGGCTACACGGGCCACAGTGCCACCAGCCTTACTCCAGCATCTGCCCCAGAGCCTTCGCCGCACCTTGCCATCTTTGTAAATAGTCTTTATATTAAACTTTCCTCAAGTTACCCAGTTTGAGTGGGTTGTTTTGTGCAGGAAGCCTGACTAATACAAGGCGGAGGTCGTCAGGAAGGGGGCCGTGAGTGTGATGGTCAAAGATATCCTTGCCTGACAGTGATCTTCCTACAGCTTAAGACTGATCATCCCTCACCTCTGCTAAAAACTTCCTATGGCTCCCATTGCTCTAAAGATAAAGTCCAGATTCTGTGGCCTGGCATTCAAGACTATACCATCTGACCCCTGGTGACCAAGTCGTATGTAGGGGAAGTACCCCAGAAAAGGGACATTAGGGGCTTAGAAAATAGGGGTGAAGCCAGGCGTGGTGGCACACGCTTGTAATCCCAGCATTTGGGAGGCTGAGACTGAAGGATCGCGGTTTGCGGACAGCCTCAGCTACTTAGTGAGGCCCTCTGTAACTCAGTGAGACCCTGTTTCAAAATAAAGAATAAAAATAGGGCTGGGGGGGGGGTTGTAGCTCGAAGGTAGAATGCCCCTGGGTTCGATCCCCAGTATTGAAAAAAAAAAGAAAAGAAAAGAAAAGAAGAAATAGGGGTGAGGAGGCGGATCAGGAAGGGTGCGATCATGCCACAAAGCTGCTCTGGCTGGCAAATTCCTGCCTGGGAAAGGAGGTAAGGAGTCAATCTCTGCCCTCCTCCTCTCCAAGAGGGTGAGCACTGACATTAATTTAGCCCTAGTGGGCTCCAGCCTCGGCCTGAGACTGTTTGTTTGTTTATTTATTTTTGGTACTGGGAATTGAGACCTGGGATATTCTACCTTCAAGCTACACTCTCAGCCCTATTTTATTTTTATTCTGAAACAGGGCTTTCCTAGGTTGATGAAAATCTCACTACTTGCTGAGGCTGTCACTAAGCAGCTGAGTCTGGCTTCGAACCTGTGATTCTCCTGTCTCAGCCTCCCAAGTACTGGGATTACAAGTGTGAGGCTGGCTTGAATCCCATTCATCACTGACATCTCGCAGGTTCTTTCTGAGCTTTGGTTTTTCCAACTGTGAAATGGGAATGACCTCTCGAGGCTGCGGGGAAGCTCTAAGGGAGCATCATCAAGGAGTCCTGGTGTTGGAGGTGGTCTGTCCCTGCGGCCCCGAGAGGCAGGCAAGGATGTGGCTGCAGGCTCGGGAGGCTGGGTGCGAATCCCGCTTTCCCACCGGCTGAGCATCCTCACCTGAGGTGTTTCGGGGCTTGGAGTTCCCCATTAGGGGTGCTCAGCCACTTGCTCACCGTGTGCTCCTGGACACACCACCTCACTTCTCTGCCGCTCATTTGCAGAGCAGGTGATAATCAGCCTTTGCTGGGTAGCTGGTTAGTCCACATAAGCTGGGGCCTAGCTCGGAGCAGGGCGCCTGGTAAATGGTTTTTTCTTTTCCTTGTGATTCTTATAGGGCAGGCATCCTCTCTGCCTCGTGGACCAGCCACTTGACCTCCAAGATACACCCCCTGCCCTATTTTTTATTCTTTATTTTGAAACAGGGTCTCACTGAGTTGTGAGGGCCTCACTAAGTAGCTGAGGCTGTCCGCAAACCGTGATCCTCCCATCTCAGCCTCCCAAATGCTGGGATTACAAGTGTGGGCTACCACGCCTGGCTTTCTCCCTTTCTTCTGTGCGACAGAGGGGCTGAGGCTACAGTCACTGTGGTGCGTCTCAGTGGTGCATGTGGCAAACCCTTACAAACTACCATGCCGCATATGACTCCTAATGACAGGACGATGCTGGTGCTCAAAGGGGTGTACTAGGATGTACCACTCTTGGCCAAACCCACCTTGGCTGAGCCCTTCTTAAAGGCATGACTCCATCTATCTCTGGTTTAGCCAGAGCATCCGTGGTGGAGTGGGTTGGGAGGCAATGAAGGAAAAGCGATCCAGGTTCCAGAACACATCCTTACCCTTGGGCAAAGCAGAGCAGGCCATTAGAGGAACCTAGGGTTAGTAGGATGTGTGGGAGGGGACCAGAACTCAGTGCCTGCTGTTAGTCTCCATACCCACCTCATACAAGGGACAAGAGTCCTAGGACACAGAGCTTCCGAACAATGTCCTCAGCTAGAGGACACTGTTAGAGACCCAGATCTAACTCTGGGTCTGGGTTTCCACCAGATCCAAATCTGGGCCAGTGTATTTAAGCAGCAATCATGGGCACAGGAGCCGGAGGCAAGGGGAGGGAATGTTCCAGAAGTCAGAATGCCAGGGGCTGCTGGCTCTGTGAGGTGGTCCAGGAGCAGTGACTGTGTCTCTGGGGGACATTTCCACACATGAATGGCCAAACTCTGGGACCAGAGTTTTGTTTCCAAAGGGCCTATCTCCACACCAGCCTACTGATCTGATCAAGGGCCATCTGGTGCTCACACCCCTCCCTTGGTCCATCCTGCAAGCTCCCTAGAGGAGACCACAAGGCCCTCCAGATCTGGTCCATGCTGTCAAGCTCTCCAGCTTGGACCCCCTTCTGCCTACTTTCAGTCACACTAGGGCTCATGGCTCCCACCTCCTGACCTTTGCCCATCCGTCACCTCTGTCCAAACACCTTCCCTTCTCTGCGCAGCAAGATCAGGCTCATTCCCTAAGGTCCAGCAGCAAGGTCCTCTTGACCTTCCAATTTACCATTCCTTCCTCCTCTCTGACATGCTCACCCACTGGTTAGTCCGTGGAGACTAGGCCTCTATGCAGAGCCAGCCCACACTGGGGCATAGAGTGATGAGGCGCCTGCCCTTGGAGAGCTCTTGGCCCAGTGGAGAGGCCAGTACTGCAGGTAGACAGTGGCAGCATGGAGGGAAGGGCTGGCCTTGGCACAGCCTCCCATGTTACCCTGCACCATGGCCTGGCTGTCTTGCAACCGCTGGCTTGGGGATGCCATCTCTTTCTATTTATTTATTTATTTATTTAGGCACTGGGGATTGAACTCAGGCATTTTACCCCTGAGCTAAACCTGCAGCTTGATTTTATTTCTCCTCCTCCTCCTCCTCCTCCTCCTCCTCCTCCTCCTCCTTCTTCTTCTTCTTCTTCTTCTTCTTCTTCTTCTCCTTCTTCTTCTTGTGGTACTGGGGTTCCTGGAAACCCTTCTACCTCCGGGATACACTCCCAGACACCTATTTTTTATATTTTTATTTGGAAACAGGGCCTCTTAAGCCAGCGAGGCTGGCTTTGAACCTACATGTGCCTCCCAAGCACAGGGATTACAAGTGTGCATCACCACACCCGGGTTTATTTCTTATTTTGAAACAGGGTCTCACTAAGTTGCACAGGGCCTCACTAAGTAGCTGAGACTGGCTTCGAACCTGCCATCCTCCTGTCTCAGCCTCCCAAGTACTGGGATTACAGGCATGTGCTACCACACCCAACTTGCTATCACTTTTTTAAATTATTGTTTATTTTTGGTACTGGAAGTTGAAGTCAGGGGCATTCTACTTCTAGGCTACATCCCAGCATGATTTTTTATTTTTTTTGAAACAGGGTCTTGATAGAGTTGCTGAGACCAGCCTCAAACCTGCAATCCTCCTGTCTCAGTCTCCCTAATACTGGGATTACAGGCATATACCACCCTGCCTGGCTGGGGTGCCATCTTTTGATTGGGTCTCCATGAAGGCAGAGACTAAGTCCAATTCCACTGTATCCTAACATGTGTCCAGCCCAAAGGTATGCAGGAAAATGTGCTGAAATAGATGAACTTGGGATCTGAATGTTTCATATGGGCCTTGTTTACCCAAAGTCTTGCCATTTATTATCACTCTAATAATGCTGATATCTTACTTTTCATTGCATAGTGGGAACATCCTTTACATATTATATTACTTGGTCCTTAAATACTCAAGTGAAGACAGCAAGATAGAAAACTTTCACCTGCATTTTATGATGCAGAAAATAAAGCAAAACCTAGATAAGACAGGGATGATGACTTGCCCAAGGACATTTGGCAAGTTAGTTGTAGAGGAGGGACCAGAACTCAGGCCTCCTGCCTCCCAGCTCAAACGCTGCTCCTCATACCATAATAGAGGTGAGTGGGTAGGCCATAGGTTTCATCCCAAGGTCCCTCCGCAGGAGATGCTTCTAGAACAGGCGCAAACCACACGGCCATGCAGGGTTTTCCAGTCCACCCAAGTCTTGTTTCTGAGAAGGGGAGGGTAGGAGAATCCACTGGCACCTTCAGCATCTGACTGCCTGTACTCTTCTTTGCCCCCAAACCTACCAAACCCATTTCTACCTGTGGCCGCTTACACACACCAGTCCGCTGTGTCCCCAGGGACATGGAATGCCACTAGCCCCCCGTTTCCTAAAATGCAATTAGCTTTTTCCAGCCTCAGGGCCTTACCACATGCTGATCCCTTTGCCCAGGATGCCTTTCCTTCTACCTTTGGCTGGCTCAGCCCTCAGGGTTCAATGACATTTTCTGAATGAGATTTGTCCCGGTGGCCCTGAGAGAGTCAAACCAGTGTTTCCAGGTCTCACCAATGGTATCTGTCACAAAGCTGCCCTGTGACTGTGACTCCTGTCATTCTCCTCTCCCCCTGTGAGAAGGTAATGGCCTCAGAAGCAGAGACTCACTCTCCTCTCGGGCTGTGACCCACAGCAACCTGCGCAGGCTGTGCCCAAGAAACCTGCATTTCCACTGTGTGCTTATTGCCCCTGCCACCCACGGGCAACAGATCACTCTACTAGATTCTCTTAGTTGCCACCTCCTCCTAGGTGTGTTCTCTCTCCCTCCCTCTCTCTCCCCCCCACCCCTCTCTCATCTTGGGGATTAAAACCAGGCCTTGCACACACCAACCACGTGTTCAACCACTGAGCTACATGCCAGCAATCCCTATGCTGCTTTCTAGACCAGGCCTTCCCTCCCGGGGGGCTCCTGCAGCCTTCCCCCTTGCCCTTCTGGCCTACAGCCCTCCTGTCCATGTCCACACTGGATATAGGGCTTTGAAAACTCATCTGGCCACTGCCATCCCATACCTAAAGCCAAGAACCCCACTCCCACCCCAGGGTCTCGAGAGTGGCACTCAAAGGCCTTTTTTTTTTTTTTTTTTTTTTTGGTGGTACTGGGGTTCCTGGAAGCCCTTCTACCTCCGGGCTACACTCCCAGACCTATTTTTTTTACATTTTTATTTGGAAACAGGGTCTCCTAAGCCAGCGCGCGCGGCTGGCTTCGAACCTGTGAGATCCTCCTGTCTCCGCCTCCCAAGCGCGGGGATTACAGGCGTGCGCCACCACGCCCGGCTTCAAAGGCCTTTCTAAGCTCAGGCTCCAGCCTCTCTCACTCCGGACAACAGCTGCCTGGGTTCTCGCCACTGTGGGCCCCCCAGCCCTGCCCAAAACTTACGGCTTTTCTAAGACTACGGCTGTCTTTCTGCTTTGCGCTCGCACCTTCCACCTGCAAGATTCCTACTCATTCATGGGCAATGAAAATAATTTCTGTGCCGGACACTAGCTAGGGTCTTTTCACTCGTTACCTTGTTTAGTTCTCAAAGTACCTCACAGAAATAACGATGAATGGTTCTATTTTACAGACATGAAAACTGAGGTTGGAGAAAGGCAGGACCAGAACTGGACTCAGCGGGCCTGATTCCCAATCCCCAGCCCTGGGGTGGGGCCGCTCGCTCCTAGGGCTCCACGGCCCCCCAGCTTCTCTCTCGCCCCAATACTGCTGCCAGTGTGGTGCGAGCGTGGCCGCCTCTGCCGCCCCCACGCTCCCCGCGTGCGCAACCCGCGGGCAGGGCCGCCCGGCGCTGGGTTCTCGGCGCCCCGCGGTGCGCAGATGCTCCGCGGAATGGAAAGACAGAGGCATCTGTGTTCCGAAGCACATCCCTAATCTAATCCCAGTACCTCTGACCAGAGGCGGGAGCTTGGCTTCGGCAGCCCAAGGCAGGCGCTGCCAAAAGAACACAGACGCCCACACGCCCTCGGCGCCCGCACGTGCTCGCTGTCCCGGCCCACGTTCCGGCTGCCAGGCCGTACCACTGCGCACGGGGGGGCCCGCGCGGCCGGGCGGGGGCCGCGGCCGGAGTAACGGGGCGTGCGAGCCCCCGGGAGTCGGGGCTCGGGCTGCTCCTCCCCCCCGCCGCGTCCGCCCACCGCGCCCAGGGCTGGCGGGGCCGCGGGCCGGGGCGCGCAGGCGGCGGGGCCGGGGCGCGGCCCCCGCGGGGACGTGGTGCGGGCGGCGGGTGGAACGGCCCGCCCCGCCCCGGCCCGCGTCGCGCCCCGCCCCGTTGTGAGGTTATAAAGTGCTGGCTCCCGGAGCCCGCAGCCCCGGCCGCCGCCTCGCCCGCCTCCCGACCGCCGCCAGCGCCGCAGCGCGCCGCCCCCCAGCCCCAGCCCGGCTCGGAGCGCGGCGCCCCCGCTCGGGCGCAGTCCCCGGGCTCCCGAGCTCTGCGCGAAGCCCTGGCCCCGGCGGCCGGGGCATGGGCGAGGGGCGCCAGGTGAGGCGGCTTCCCGCAGGGCCGTGAGCTGCGCCGGCTTCAGCATGAAGACCCTCATCGCTGCCTACTCTGGGGTCCTGCGAGGCGAGCGTCGGGCCGTGGCTGCCCGGAGCGAGCGCTCCAATGGAGGATCTGCGCTGTCACGCGAGGGGTCTGGGAGATGGGGTGAGTGTCTGCGCACCCCGGAGGGTTTCACTCTGGGGGCATGCACCTGCACGATGATGTTCAGGAAAGGGCTTCAAGGCAAGCTGTCTGGTGCTAGAGGGCTGGACAGTAGAGGTTGAGGTCCCAACTCTCCCTGCTCTTTTGAGGAAACTCACTCCTGGCTCCGGTCTTCTGGGTCTGGTAGGAGGGAAGAATCGTCGTTACCTGGTCTGGTTAGGCAGTCGGATCCAGGCAGCCTGGCATCCTAACCAAGTGTGGGTTCCTTCTGCATTCTGGCGTTCCTCAATCGTAGCGACATCTGTTACATCACTTCCCTTCCCCCAGCTAATGGGGGTGACTATCCTCAGTTATTGAGGATATTGGAGAACTCTTCTCCCGTCCCCAGTACTGTTCCTGACCCCTGGCACTTCCCGCTGCCTTCCCTTCACCAGGTGGAACAAGCTTGGACACTGAGAGACTGGATGGGGCAGGCTTTTGTAATCCCCTGAAACAGCCACTGGACCGAGAACATGCCACGCTGGGACAGGTGTGCCCGCACTGCCCTCTGCCTCATGCCCATCTGCCAGCCCCAGCTGTGGAGCCCACTCGGCAGCAGCCCCGAGCCTGGCACACTTAGAATGGTGGTGGTGGTGGTGTGTGTGTGGTGTCCTCCAGGGTGGAACTGAGGCGCAGTGAATCAGAGGCAGGGTTAAAATCGGGCAGCACAGCTTTTCCCTTGCAAGGATAAGCATCCCTCCCCCCTCCCTTACCTGTAGTTGGAGAAACGGGAGTGGGAGGAAGCATGTTGCCTAAGGTTTCCTTAGGATATTCCTTAAGAGGGGTGGGATTACATACAAGTCTCAGAGACCCCTGGAAGTCGTTATCTGTCCTAGTCTGTGCGTCTGTCATGCATGAAGCCTCACTCCTCCTAAGTCTGTTCTGCTCGCTGAATCTCTTCAACATTGGGATTTTTTTTTTTTCTTTAGTAACTAACAATAGCCTGCTCTGCTCACCTTCATCGTAAAAATAAAACATGCTAATTATGGAAATCCTGAAAAATACCGACAAGTCGGAAGAAGATAAAATTTGCTGGTAAATCAGCTACCCAAAGAGAGCTTCCTATTAGCATACATGTAATATACATATTATACAGATGAAGTGGAGGACATGCTGTAGATAGAGTTCTGGATCCTGTTTCCTCCCTCTTAACCATTCCATCACATATATTTCCTGCTGTTAATCAAAATTATTTCTAATATTTGGAGTGGCTGCAAGTTAGCCCTGCTGGTGTTGGCTTGTTTCACTGTCCCGAGCACTGGCATTGTTCCTTGCTGATTGCCACTGCCCCTCTTGGTCTGTGTGTTGTTCATCCCCCTTGAAGAAGAACGTAGCTGCTGTTGCCATACTGGGACAAGAAGCCTGAGCCATATCACGCACCAGCCCAGGAGCCTCTGGTAGCCTCTTCTCTGGCTGAAAGTGCCTTTCCCTGTGGTGCCCTTAACAGAGGAAGAAAGGGACTTGCCCATATTTATCCTCTTAAAATGTGTTTGTCTCAGGGAATGGACAGGGGCGCTCTCTGTGGCATGCCTTCCTGGAGATCCCCTCCGTGGGCTCTGCTGGCCACAGGCTGTGTGTGAGCCATGCCTTCCAGGAGCCAGTGACCCTAGCTTTCATGTTTCAACCTAGAGTTTGTCACTCAAGAGAATTTGTACTCTAGCAGATAATTTTGACCAAGTCACTTAATATCCTATCAGGAGCATTTCTTCATGTCGTTATCCTATCTTGAAAACATGACTTTTAAAAATTAGGTGTAAGGAATTACATCAAGGAATGTAGCAAGGGCTGATATGAAATGCAAACCAGTCAGTTTAGCTCTCTGGGATCTACTTTGCTGAAAGACTGGGTGGGGTAGGGGGAGGGAGGGTGCTGAAGCAAATTTTGCATTCGCTTGGCATCTCCACTCGACCGGCTTTCTACATCCTTGGTCCTTGAAGACACTCCCCAGTGGCCTAGTTTGCCTCTGCAGATAAGTTCCCACTGTAGTGAGGTGGCGAACACCCTGTCAGTGGCGGTATTCAAGAAGAGACCATGGATTCTGTGAAGGGTGAGAGAGATTGCAATAGATACCTCAGCATCTGGTTTCTTTGTAGGAACATGGGTGGGTGGGTGTATGCTGGGAGAAGGGATGTCTGTGTTGGTATTTTCTGGTCTCTGAAGGACTGTCCTAGGCCAGGTGTGGAGGCTGTAGTTAGCTGGGCTGCGTCTCTGCCTTTGCCCTTGGGGGCTTTTTGGGGCTTGGGTGCTTGCCTATATATTTAGAGTTCAGCACAGGCCTCAGCACATGATGGAGGTAGTAAAATTCTGAGCTAATTTATTTTGTGTGACTCCAAAGAGCAAGGCCAGGAATGGGGAGGGGAGGGGAGGGGAGGGGGATGTGAGGGCAGGTTTTGATGCAATAGAGGAATCCTTTCAACAGCTGTTGATGACTACACAGCTGGGGTGGTGGGGATGGAGTTCCCCATCCCTGGGGTTAAGCAAGCAGGGGCCTGGTAGGAGGTGAATCTAAGTGGCTAGATGATGGGGGGGGGCTCTGGAATTGAAGATTGCTTATCATCTAATGCAGTCCTAAGTCATAGAATGTGAATATCACTTCATGTTCCCCTCTCCTTCAATATTGTGTAACTTAAGGAGGCTAGCCACAGACTTGGAGGTGCATCCGGGTTCTAGCTTGGCTTCTATACCCTTGGACGAGTCTCTTTTGCCTGGGGACCTCAGTACTCCCCTCTACCATGAGGGTTGTACCCTCCTCCCCTCCTTGACTTCCCCAGCTGCAGAGAGTCCAACTCTTGGGTTACCTGTGTTACGAAGGCTCAACAGGGGTGGGGCAGGAGGGCCAAGAGTAATATTTAAAGCAGGTTGAGTGACTCAGTGGCTAGTGTGGAAATCCTGCCTTACCTCCACCCTCCCGCCCCCAAATTCAGCAGCAAGCACTTGCGTCATAGAGCATAAATATCTGTTAGTGCCGGATCTGGGCGAGCACTCGTGGCATTGATGGAAATACTGAGGACCACAAAGAGAAAGGGCTCATCCAGAGGTATCAAAACCAGGCTGGAAGCCGGGCGTGGTGGCGCACGCTTGTAATCCCAGCATTCGGGAGGCTGTGACCGGAGGATCGTGGTTTGCGGACAGCCTCAGCTACTTAGTGAGGCCCTCCGCAACTTAGTGAGACCCTATTTTAAAATAAAGAATAAAAAAATAGGGCAGTGGGTGTAGCTCGGAGGCCAAATGCCCCTAGGTTCCACCCCCAGACCCCCCCCCATAAAACAAAACAAAACAAAACAAAACCCACCAGGCCAGAACTCAGGTCTACGTGCCATTTGGTGGCTAGCCTCCATGAACAAGAGAAGCGTGGTAAAGCCAGGAGGGTCTAAGCGATGCACATCTTGGGTGCTCAAGAGGGTTGCTGACCATAAGTGAAGGTTGTACCCCGTCTCCATGGTGAGGCTGGCAGCTCCTCCCTTCCCAAGCTTTGCAAGGAAGCTTCCCAAGCTTGTCCTGGTTGGTAGAGACGCCAGCAGCCCCTGGAGCCTCTGCTCCTAGATGAACTACCAGTCACTGCCCACCCCTCCATACTTTCAAACTCTCCTCCAGGCCCACAAGGCCACGTGAACAGCCCCTGCCACCCCACAACCTGCTGCCCACTGTGCCACCCGCCGGGGCCACATGCCAGTGTCTTCCTGACCCTCCAGCATTGCCCCTGGTCTTTGCATGCACTGCCTTCCTGCTCACATCTTTGCATGGCTCACTTCTGAGACCATCCTTGGCCATCCTGCTTAGAGAGCCACCTGAGTCACTGCATCTTGTACATTTTAAGTCCTTATTATTACCTAAATTATCATGTGTTCTGTTTAGGTAACAGGCAGGAACATAAGAATGTCATAAGAATGCCAGTCTCTTGGGAATAGAACCTTGTTTTTCTCGGTGTTGTGTCCCTGGCATATGGAACGCGCATGGCAGCTAGTAGGTGCTCAGTAAATATTTGTTGAATGAATGAATCACGGGTGCACTGGACTTCCCTGTTGCTCTTGGCAGTGAGCCCTGCTTTTAGCTTCAGTGTAATTCCTCGAGCCTTTCTCCATCCCCTCTGCCTGCCTCTACAGGGTGCTGTGGGTACAGCTGTTCCCTGCTCTAGAGACACCCACAGTCTGGCGAGGAGCTAGCCCCGAAGGCTGAGCGCTGAGTGGGTGGAACCAGGCTCACAGTGGTCCCCCTCCTGGTCCCCCTTGTGGCTTTGAGGGCTTAGGAGTTAGGCAGCTGGGATCCCAGCCCTGTGTTTTCTCTAGGGCATGGCTGGGTAGCTCACTTCCTCTCTGAAGAGCTGATTCCCTTAGCTTGAAAACAGAGTGGGAAACCTCAGACTCTCAGAATGTGAGGGTCTGAGTGGCAAGTGTGTTACAAGGTAACATGTGATGCTCATGTGAGCAAGTCCTTGTCATTTGTACTGTGTGATGTGCAGCAGGCACCAACACTGGGAATGGCAGGCTCAGCTCTGGGCATCCAGGAAGGCTTCCCCAAGGTGGGGACTGGGGCTGGGCTTCAGTCACTGACAAGCACCTCCCGTGTGTCAGCCAGAATCCCGGCCTTTGAGGAAGGAGGGGAGAGTACGTGAGATGACCTTGCACAGTGACCCCACAATGACGGCAAAGGAAGCAGGGCATCTGTGGAAGCCGGGGTGGGGGGAGGAAACTGAATCACCCCGGGGTCAGGGAAGGCTTCTTGGAAGAGGTGATATTTAGCTGGGCTCTTGAAAGATGCGTAGATATTAGCAAGGCAGGCAAGAACATTCAGGTACAAAGAATAGCATAGAGGCATGAGATTTGGGCTGGGAGGGCAAGCTGACTGCCAGGTCTCCTAGTGGTGTACCTGGGCCAAGCTTCCTGTGTACTGAGAGTCAGAGACAGGGTGACAGAGAGGATGCTGTGTCCAGCTGCGGTGGCCGTGAGCGCCTGGGAGAGGAGACTGTAGTCAGTTTCCAGGCCTCTGGCCCTCCTTGGGAGTCCAGATTTAGAGCTGCTATTGGCCAGTTTGGGGGCATGGGGCTGAATGTCAGACTGGGTCTGTGCAATTCCCACTCTGCCTTTGAACTGTTGTGTACCCTCAGCAAGCCACCACCCCTTCCTGCCTCTCAGTTTCCTATATAAATCAACAAAGGTGTGGTAAAGTATCTTCCAGGTTATGGTGCTGAACCTGCAAATCCTTGGGGCCAGGAAATGTAAATATGACCTTTTGGGTCTCTCCCATTCCCCAGTACTGGGGATTGAACCCAGGGGTGCTCCACTGAGCTACATCCCCAGCTCTTTTTTTTTTTTTTTTTTTTTTTTTTTTTGCAGTTCTGGGGATAGAACCCAGGGGCATTCAACCTCCGAGCTACACCCCTAGTGCTATTTTTAAAGCCTTTTATTATTTATTTATTTACTTATTTTGCAGGTCTGGGGGTGGAACCCAGGGGCATTCGACCTCCAAGCTACACCCCCTCACCCTATTTCTTTTTCTTTATTTTGAAACAGGGTCTCACTGAGTTGCAGAGGGCCTCACTAAGTATCTGAGACTGTCCACGAACCTCCGGTCTCTGCCTCCCGAATTCTGGGATTACAAGTGTGCGCCACCACGCCTTGCCCCAGCTCTCTTTATTTTGTATTTTGAGACAAGGTCTCGCTAAGTTGCCCAGGCGGGCCTTAGCCTGTGACCTTCCTGCCTCAGCCTCTCGAGTAGCTGGGGTTACAGGAGTGCACCACTGCACCTGGCTGAACTCCTGTTCTTATTAGAATTGCAGCTAGCGCTCTGAGCCCAGGCCAGGAGCCTTACTCTGTCGGCTTTGCATGTGGCCTCAAGCAAGACCTTCCCCTCTCTGGGTGCAGTGAGGAGGACTGCTAGATGAGCCCTGGGGTTCTGTGGTGCCAGTCCTCCCCTGACTGCTCTGGGTCAGCATCTTCCTCATTCTTGTCTTCAGCTTCTCCTTGTGAAGATGGGGCTCACATCCTGTTGGGGGCCCAGGTAAGCACCCCAGAAGTACCTATCTCCCCACGCTCACCATATATTGTCATAGGGGCCTATTTTGGGGACTCCTTGGCGACGCATACGCAAGCAGGTGGTGTTGCCAGGCAACCCCTCCCACTCCCGGATTTTTAAATGTGCTAGGTCAGAAGGTGGGGGTGGAGAAAGCGGGCTACCAGGGTCCTCAGCAGCCATGTCCAGGGTCCTGGCCGTAGCCCCAGGTTGTCAGTAGCATGGAGATCTAAGAAACCCACCCCTGGACTCACCTCCCAGGACTCGACCTTAACTTCACAAAGGCTGAATGCTAAAGCCCCACACCTCTGGAGTAGCCTGAGAAGGGGACAGTATTCTAGATAGGAGACTCTTTTGTGGGTAAAAATTCATTAATGGATTCTAACAGGACAAAGAAGGCCCAAGTTGGCAGGACCCTAGACTTCAACTGTTCCACCCTGAGCCTCTAATTTAGTGTCAGGTTCGGAAACAAAGACCTAAAGAGGGGAAGAGGAGGCCCAGGGCTCTGCATGTGGTGGAGACCCAGGATGCCTTGCAGCAGGTCCTGAAAACTTAAGGGCTGAGGGCCAGGCCAGGTGCTACCCGGCACATTGGGCTCTGCTGGGGTTCAGCTCTCATTTTTGGCCTTCTCTTTGGGCCAGATGTCCCAGTGGGCCCTGTGTAAGAACACCTAATTTCTGAAACAACTCTCAAAGGAGATTGTTAGTGTTTCCAGGAGAGGACTCACCAGTGTCTTGGGACTTGGGGCATGCTTAGCTTGCTGCTCCATCAAAGTTGGTGGCAGGGTGGCGGTGCTGGCCGGCTCTCTCCTGGCTGGCAGTGTGGAGGCCAGCACTTCTTGTACCTCTCGTCTTTCATGTCTCCCTCTCCATATTCTCAGTCTCGGTGCAGTAGCCCGACTGAATTTCTTGCATGAAATCCCCCAAACGTGCCCTCTGGGACTTTGGGGGTATACAAGACTTGGTGTCCTGATCCCTGGCCTTTCTCTTGTCAACCTGGCGTCTCACTGAGTTGTTACCTCCCCTGAGAAGCACCCCTGAGGATATTCTCCAGGCTGGGGTGGGGGCCTCCCTGGAATCCTGGCCTTGACTGGCCTTCTGTGTACAGTTGTTGATAGCTCTACCTCCCCAGCCATATCTGGGGTCTAAGAGTAGAACTCAGTCTCCAGTAGGTGTCCACGAAGCAGGAGAGCCAGGATCCTGAAGCCCTTCCTTGGTGCGGAGCGTGGCGTGTAAGGGTGCTTGGGAGCCACGTGTTGCGTGGACATCAGTGTTTGGACTCCACCCTCTCTCTTCTCCTCTGGAGCCTTCACTGTTGCTCCTGACTTTAACTCACCCCTCCAGCTAGGGGAGAGCGTTCCTTCCTGATTCCCCAGGATGCCTCCTCTGACCCTCTGGCATGGCGCAGGTCAGTCGACTGTGCAGTGGGCTTATCTCAGTTCTTGTCCACTCCCTATTTACTGGTCACAGCCCCTTCGAGGGCTCAGCCATTCAGCACCTAGTGCCTGCTTGGTGTCTGATCCCAAGCTGAGCACGTGATGAATGAGACAAGATCCCTCCAAATGCACACTCACACTCTCTTCCATAATGAGAACGGTGGAGTCTAGAAGTGGGCAGGGGGCTTGTGGAGTGTGGCTACCCGAACTTGGGTTGGAGGAAAGAGGTAGGGCTCCCAAGGGGTCAGCATTGACAAGGGCCTGGTAAATGTGTGCTGAATAACTGAGCAAACTAGACTCCGAGGCATAGGACTCTGCATGGGGATGCTGCAGGCAGGGCAGGGGCAGGGGTCCCTTCCTAGAGAGAGTCTCTGGCCCAGCATGTATTGAGGCACTGAATGCAGCCAGCTTGTGTGCAAAGCTTGCAGGAGCCCAGCCCAGGCATGCTCCTCCAGAGCCGGCACCTTCACCTAGCCTGGCCGGTCATTGTCAGGACTCCTGCTAAAGTACTTGCCTGGGGAGCCAGCTCAGCCCTGGCCTTGGAGAAGTGGCATCTCTTCAGCACTTGGCTTCTTAGACGTCCTGGGGCTAGAATGGTATCCCAGCGATCAGTATGTCTGCCCTCTGCCCCCATGCAACTCGTCCCCAGCCCTCTGGAGTAGCTTAGGGGCAACTTTCTCGCACACCTAAGTCCAGGGCAGAGCTCGGCTCCAGGTGGGCCCGAGTGTGGTGTCCTTGGGCCTGGGGTATGGGTGGGATGCTACCCCACTCAGGGAGCCCAGGAGGATCTCACTCCTCTGCTACCTCTCTGGCTCTCTCTGGCTCAGATCCATGGCCCTTTCACGTGCAATTTAGACTCCTCAGAAGGATCCTACACCAACACCAAAGAGGACACTGAGTCTCAAGGATGGAAGGTGGTTTTCAAGGTCCCACTGAAGGAAACATCAGAGCCAGGGTTTGAATCCTGCCTGCCTGTCACCTACCGTCTCTGCTCTGAGGCAAGGTAGGCGTTGCTACAGTACCTATTAGACAGGAGAGGATGTTGAGGCTCACTCGACAATTAACTGGCATTCACGCAGATCTTTACTTTTTATGAAGCTCTTGCCTGTGCATTATCTCATTTAATTCCCCCAACAACCTGACGAGGTAGGTATTAGACTCGCTGTACAGATGAGGAAACTGAGGCTTGCACAGGAAGTGACTCATCCAGGCCACATTAGGGGACAAGTTCTCCTGACTCCCGTTGTTTGTAGCTCTCCAGGCCTCACGGCCCCTCCCCAGATGCTGGTGGTGCAGGTGGTGCAGCGTGGGCTGTCAGAGACATGACCTGCCCACCCGGTGCATGCGTGCCAGCGCTTCCCCAGGGAGCCTGGGCCCCTGGCTCTTATTTCATTGCCCCAAGTTATTTTTCTCCCTAGCTCTCATCACCACCTGACATAACACCATGCATTTACAGGTAGCTGCCTTATCTCATCCTCAGCCAAATGTAAGCTTCCTACTTAGGCAGGACCTCAGCCAGTGTGCTCACTGCCATTGCCCCAGCAGTGACCATTAGTGCATCCCATCTTCTGCTCCATGCTTCGGGTCTTATCTCCGTCCCCACCTCCTCTTCCATGAAGCCACTGCTCATCCCTACATCTCTATTTTTAGCATCGCTTCTGGGTGAATATGGCTCCCCTTGCCCCCTCTCTGGGCTGTGAGCATTTGCCTTTGGGCCTGCCTCCTTGGAATTCCCTCTGAGTCTTTGTTCTGCCCCCCACACACAGTGCCTCTCTCCTCTTTGCCTTCTGGACCTTGTCTTTAGGTCCCTGCAGAAGCTTTGGGACCTCCTTGGAGCCTCCCCAGCCACTCCTCCCACTCTGCAACCTGTGCTTGTAATACACAACCTTGTCACCATGCACCTCTTGAAAACCTTTGCTCATTGTTTATACCTCTTCCCCCTCTGGTAGATAGTAGAAGCAATGCCATGATCGCCTGACAAGTGCCAGTGTACCTTACACAGACTTCTCATGTAACCTCCCCAATAACGCTGCAAGGTGGGGATTCTTACTCTTACCCAGGAGGGGGCACATATACAGATGAGAAAACTGAAGCCCAGAGAGATGAGGCGACTTGCCCAAGGTCACAGAGCCAGGCAGGAGCCAAGCTGGCCAGGGGCCCGTTCTCAGATCTAGGGGGCTGGGGTTCAGGCTCTGCCACATTCAGGAAGCCCGTGAAGCTGCCTTTGTCAGCCCTGGGGTATGGCCTCCTAATATCAGATGTTGGGCAAGGACATTCCAAAACACCCATGGCCACCACCAACCCTGGGCTGGGCCTGGGACTCAAGCTGCGTGGGCCCACTGCTGCAGGCGGCCCTGGGAGCGGGAACCTGACATGTGGGAGCACCTGGGTGGGGTCACACTCCTTGTGTGGCCAGTCTGCACAGCCCTGTCCCCATGAGGCTCTGGACACAGCGTGGGCCGAGCAGCCTGCTCTAGTAGAGTATCACCCTGAAGTCCAGGCTGAATGTGGACTGGCTTGTTTAGTGGGGACCAGCCTTCATGGAAATGATGGGAATGTGGGGTCCAAATACCTGCCCTGATTCTTGGTGCCCTGTACCCCAAACAAGCAGGTGACTTCACCTCAGTTTCCCTCTCTGTGAAATGGGGCTGACTGTCCCTGCCTTCACCTTCCTAGGTAGTGCTGGGGGACAGCAGTGTGCCATATAGACCTAGGGGTAGGGGATTGCTTTTTGTATCTTAAGAAAGCTGCTCAGGACCTTAGTATCTCTGCACCTCTGCCCTCCATACATGGAGAAGCAAATGAGCCATGTAAAATACATGCTGCCCTGGAGTGGCTATTTTTGTACTGGGACTTGAACCCAGGGACATTCCTACCTCTGAGCTTGATTCCCAGCTCGCTTTATTTTAAAACAGGGTCTTGCTATGTGGCTGAGGGTCTTACTAAGTTCCTGAGGCTGGCCTGGAACTTGTGACCCTCGCATCTCAGCCTCCCAAGTACTGGGGTCACATGCATGTGCCACAACACCTGGAGGAGTCTTTTCTTCATAAGACTAGTTAAGTTGCTCTAAAGCCTATCTTTGTCTCTCCACACACACACACACACACACACACACACACACACACACACGTAGGGGTTTCCATTCCCTTCATAGGTGGGGAAACTTGTGCTTATGGAAGACAAGAGGGGCCCTGAGGTCCTCAGTGATGGGGCTGGTTTGGCCATCTGCCAGCAGCTCTGTCTAACCTGGGCACCCAAGCCTTCGCTGTCTCCGGGGCTCCATGAGCTCTTTTCATTGCCAGGCCCTGTGCAGATCTCAGGGCACACAGATGAACCAGATACCATCCCTGGTGCCCATGAGCTACTGGCAGAGAGGGTGATCAGGTGAATATACCTGGGCTGCAGTGGGATTGCTGCTGTGGGGGGTGCAGAGAGCAGGTGTCCTCAGGGGTGCAGGGGGCTAGGGTAGACAGGGAGCAGACTGGAGCTAGGACTTGGCTGGGTGCTGAGGCTCCCTGCCACCCCACCCAGGAGTCAGGGAAAGTCGGGCTGGGTGATGAAGGAGGTGGCATCTGATTGGCATTCCTACCAGCTTTGCCGGACTCCTCCCAGCCACAGCCAGGGCAGAGGAAGTGCTGACAGCTGGGTGGCAGGGTCTGGGGGGTCTAAACTGAACCCTCACTTCCTAGCTGCCAGGCACCTGTCCCAAGACTTGCTGTATGGTGCTGAATGCTAGGTCCCATATCACCACCAAAATGGGGTGATGACGCCACACTAAGAGCCCAAGTGCCCGTGCAAATGCTCAGCGGGCCTCTTGGGCATCATACCTCGGGTGTCATCAGCCCTGCAGGGAGGGAACCCAAGGGCCTGTGCTGGGGGTTTTTCTTCCTCTCCCTCAGCAAACCTGGGCCAGGCCTCGCAATGCACTGGGAACCTGGTGTGGATCATACCAAGGTCTGATCCTCAGGCAGCTTCCAGCCTAATGTGAGAATCAATTTGTAATGGGTAGTCAGTTCAGGGGAAGGGGCTGTGAGAGTCAGGAGGATCGATCTCTCTCTCTCTCTGTCTCTCTCTCTGTCTCTGTCTCTGTCTCTCTGTCTCTCTCGTTCCTCTCGTTCCTCTCTTGTGCTGCTCTCTTCTGACTTCCTCTTCAAACAGAAAATCTCTCTGGGGTGGCAAGACAGCTCCCAATGGTTCCAGGCTTGCGTAGTCCTTAGAGTTCCCCAGAGAAGGCAAGACTTTCTTTCTCCTGTCTTCCTGGGGGACGTGCTGCCCTCTCTGGGTTTTGAAAGATGAACTGCTTTGTCTAATTGTCAGGGGTCATGGGGTGGACAAAGCAGGGAGGCCTTCTAAGCAGAGGAGCAGTGACTGAATATCCTGTGGGCCCACTAGAAGCTTCCACTGGCCTGGAGTCTGGCATCCATGGACGGGCCAGCTCCTGGGGTTGAACTTTTAGCCAACCAGAGAGGTTGGGGAGCAGGCCTGGGCCTAAAGGATGCAGAGCCGGTCTCCCTCCCCAGGCAGCCTGCCATTTAGCTCCCGAAGAAACCCCGGCCCCTCCTCTCTAGACCGCATCCCCACTTTGTTGGCAGAGTGAGCCTGGGCGATACTTGGGGCTGTGCACGGCAGGATGAGAACAGAATGGGCCAGGTGGGAAGAGCCTGGGCTCTGGGCTGCCTCTATGTTGGTATTGTGGGTTTCCATCCATAAAATGGGGTGAGGGCTGGGTGCTTACCTTATCTAATAGTAACAGAACTAATAACCTTAGAAGTGGGTTTGGATTCGGTAAAAGAAGAATTTCTCAGTTGTTTCAGTTGGGAATCTGTCACCAATGAGGAATTCCTGCGTTCTTTACTGCGAGCCGGAGTGCTGCCACAAGCCACAGTTGACTGGCCCCCGCCCAAAGGCTGGGGACTAGACAACATGACTCCCAGTGTACCTTTCCTTAATCACACCTCAAACTTTTGGCCTTGAGGTGCTGTCTATAGTAAGAAGTAGATGCCCGTGAGGTATCTGATTCCCTGCTCTCTGCTGCAGAAGAGGGCAGCCCCAGCTTCCTCCTTCAGTCCAGTGTTCTCTACCTGAGGGTTTGGACAGAGGTCCTTACAGTTGTGAATTTAATCACCTGGGGGCCTTGTCACAATGTAGATTTCACTCAGTGGATCCAGGCATTTCTAACCAGCTCACAGGTGACACTGATGCCACCGTTCCTAGACCACATTTTTGGGAGGGGAGTGCTAGAGTACCTTTTGTCTTCTCTCCAGCAAAGGCACCTGGTCTGCACCAGATGAAGCAGGGACTTACGTGCCTTAACCTCCGCTCGCAGCCCAGTGATGACTCCTGCATCACTTCATCCTGCTCAGCTCAGAGACAGAGCTGCTGCCGCTGGATGGTGTGGCCAGCCAGCCTTAGATCAGGGCTTCAGGCCTGGGCTTGGGGCTTACCTCCACCCCTCGTATGTTCACCCACGCCTCTCACCTCATGTTGCCAGGGTGCAAAGCCATGGTACCTTCCAGGGTGTAAGATAGTGACTAACTCATCTGCCCAGGCCCCGCAGTGGCACAGGCGCCACAGGGCCTGAGCGTGGCCACCCTTGGAGCTGCTGTGTTGCCTGGGCAGAGTCCCTTGCACTCTGCAGCTGCTGTAGGAAGGGAGGTGCCTGCGTAGGGGCAGGAATACTGGATTCCTACTTTGTCACCTACTGCCTGAGCACCCCTGGGCCAGTCAGGGTCCCTCTCAGGGCACAGTGTCCGTGAGGCTCCCCTGGATGATCTGGGGGCTTTCAGGCTCCAGCATGGGTGTCTGGGCAAGTCTGGAGGTGGCCCGCGATGACAGGATTTTATAAAGGAGGTGAAGAAGCAACTATAAGCCAGACCTGGAATGGCTCCAGGGCCCAGCCTCTTTATTTTCTTGTGTGACCTTATCTAGTGCCACCTCCAGCCCAGTTAGGCCTGCGGAGCCTTAGGTGCTACTGAACACCCAGTGTGTGTGGTGCACTGGCACTCAGCTCTGTAGTCTTGCCTGGGGTCTCACCATGAGCAGAACCAAGGGCCAACTCTGCTGTGCCAAGCCCCTCTCTCCGCTCCATCAGACCAGGTAAAGAAGGCAGGACTGGGGTGGGGGGAGTCCACCTCAAGGACTGGCATTTCTTCCCTGCCTCCTAAAAGTCACAGCAATTGTTAGCTTCAGCTGAGGAGAGGTCTGTCCCTTTCTGAACTCTGCTGTGACCTTGTTGCTCTACAGACTTTGATGAAGAGCAAAGGCTTCAGTGTAAACCCCTAAACCCCTGTCTGCTGGCCTGGGTGAAAGGTCATGAGACCCTCAAGGACAAGACGGGGGACAGTGGGAGGTGGGAAGGAATGTTGGGGCAGCACACAGTAGGTGCTTGGTGAAGATGTGTTGAGCAAAGGACACACAGCTGGGCTCAGCAGAGGGGGCTGTGAGGTGGCCCTGGCTTTAGCCTAGTGCTGGAAGGAGCAGGTGTGACCGGGGCCTCACCTAGCTCTTCCCCAGGGCTGCCTTGCCAGCAGTCACCGGGCTTCCTGGCCCCGCCACCCTTCAGCTGCCGGAGTCCAAAGCATCATCCTGGGGGCACAGTCACAGAGCCAACTGAATGGCACATCTTGTCCTGACTTCTAGGCTTGGCACCTTCTCAGTGGCAAACATAATTCCAGCCCTTCGTGTCCTCCAGGCTGCTGAGCTTTCTGGCCACTGGGTTCCTCTCTGAGTACTGAGAAGTCTAACTATAAATGTCTCTGCAGGCGGTGGTGATCTAGGTGGTGGGAGCAAAAGGCTTAACTCTTGGAAGAGGAGTACCAGTCCCAGGGATAAAGGGGGTGGGGCAGGGTTTGGTGATACTCAAAGTACACTTGGAGAAAAAAAAAAAAACATTGCAAATTGGATGTTGAACCTCTGTCCTTGGCCTCACAGACACTGGTAATGATTAAATATTTGTGCTAGATCCAGATAAAGGATGAGGTCAGGAGTTTGGGGGCAGAGGAGAGGGAAGAGAACTGGCTATTATGGAGAGCCTGCCCAAGGCCCAGCTCCAGGGCTAGGCTCTTTAGATACCACACTTGGTTTATAAATGACATACGAGGGGACATCATTCCCGTTGTGCATGTATAGAAACTGGCACAGGGACACACATAAACATCCCACTATAAAGCCATTCCGTGGCAGGGCAAGGATCTGAACCCAGATGTGTCTGAATTTGTGGCCCATAGCCCTGATCAGGTCTAGGAAGGCACCTGTGGGTGGTGGTCTGCTGCCGTACCTCTGAAGCTACAAGGAAGGGTGGCAGAGGCTGACATTTGCTTTTGCTACAGGTACTGGCTCCAGCATCCTCTCCGCCCTCCAAGACATCTTCTCCGTCACCTGGCTCAACAAGTCCCAGGTGGAAAAGCAGCTACAGGTCATCTCAGTACTGCAGTGGGTCCTGTCCTTCCTTGTGCTGGGTAAGTGGGGCTGGGGGAGGGTGTCCGGCGGGCGGGCAGGGGAATACCCCCAGCAGAGACTAGAGCAGGAGCATCCCCTCCATGGCCTCCTCTACTTCCACCGTTGGGTCCCTGGTCCAGTGCTCCAGCCCCAGGCCTTCGTGAGGCATACTGAGTCAGTGGGAGATGGTGGTATGGTCCTGTCTTACAGATGAGAAATGCCTCAGAGAAATGGGTAACTTGTCCCAAGTCACTTGAATCCAAGTCTGTGGGATCCCAAAGATGTGACCCTCCCACAGCATACCAACAAACATTCGCTTTGCCTTAGGGTTCTCTGGTGCCAGGTTCGTATGCTACTGCATACAAACTCTTTGCCATACAAAGCTCCGTGCGCTTTCTGGACATTAGCTCCCTGCTTTTGAATGTGAGGACAATGCTGCCTGCTTCACATGGGCTCCTAGGAAGCCACAGGGATTGAAGATAAGGATCGAGAACACCCGCCCAGGGCCCTCGTTACAAGAGAGCCATTGTCAGGAAGGCCCCAAGACCCCAGCCCTGGCCCTCACCCATGCTGCGGGACACCTCCCGCCTCTCAGCACCGTACACGTCAGCATATGGGCTGCTACTTCTGCAGGTCCAGCTAGGGGCCCTCCCTGCCTGGGTTGTCATCCAGGCCAGCGTCAGGATGATAGGGACCATGTGGGAGGAGGGCAGGGCTTGGCTTTCCTGGAGGCCTCTCCTTCTTCCCCAGGCCTCTCTGCTCACCACACAGTAGTAACTTCCCGGCATCTTCACAGACAGACCCACTGCAGAGCATAGGAATGTAGCCCAGTGCCTGCGAGCCAGGTCCTCCGGACCACCCACTCTTGAGGGCCAGCTGGCCGGGCTGATGAGGGTCATCAGGAGCAGCTTTTCAGGGCTGAGCACCCCTCCTAAGAGCAGGCATGGGGGGTGGGGGCTCTGAGACCACATTTACAGAGCAGAGGGGTGGGACAATCCCAGTGTGCCAGGCCCTTGTCATGTCTTTCCTTAAATCCCCACTTCGCAGATAGGGAAACTCACAGGAGTTCAGCGACTACCTGAGATTGCAGCTGTCATTAAATGGCAGAGTTGGGATTTGAGTGGAAGCCCAGTACACACCCCAGAGAGCCCAGAGTGAGTGGGCCTGGCTGAAACTGTCTTCACCTTTAAGCTTAAGAGTAGACTTTGGGAGCCGGGTGTGGTAGCACACGCTTATAATCCCAGCATTCGGGAGGCTGAGACCGGAGGATCGTGGTTCGCGGACAGCCTCAGCTACTTAGTGAGGCCCTCTGCAACTCAGTGAGACCCGGTTTCAAAATAAAGAATAAAAAATAGGGCAGGGGATGTAGCTTGGAGGTCGAATGCCCCTGGGTTCCATCCCCAAACCCGCAAAAAAAAAAAAAAAAAAAAAAAAAGAGTAGGCTTTGGGGAGTTCTTGAACCCCTAAAGTTATATGCAAGACTCTGTGCACATTTTTGTGGAGAGAGGGGCCATAGCTGTCCTCAGAGTCTTACAGGGATCTGTGGTTGCAGAAAGATAAACATTGGTTTGGGGAATAGAGCAAATGAAACTGGCCCCCTTGGGGCTTGAACCCTGAGTTTGGTTACCTGTCAGAACTATCACTGGAGAAGAGGGCACAGTGTCACTTCTTTGTTTAGATCAGAAGCTGGGAACTAGTAGGAATGAGAAGAAAGTAGGACCAGAACAAGAACCAGAATCCCAGCGCCCCAGACCCCAGCCTAGGCTGCTTCACTGGCTCCGTGTACCCACTTGCACTAAGATGCTGCCGCTCTCCTGTCTCAGTAGGCCAGGATTTGACTTGTGGGGCCCCGAGTAGCCTCTAGAACCCCAACCCACATAGCATACATCGAGGATTAGCCCCGAGCTATAGGTTAACAATCGATCAGGCCCAACCACAGCCCAGAAACTGGCCCAGCTTGCCTGCTCAACACCCTCTGTAGGTGGGAGCCAGGCCTGGTTGGATGGGCTGGTCTGTTAAACTGCTGCTAATTATTACCCAGAGCAGCCCAGCCACTCCCTCCCATGGCGGCCCATGCCTGCTGGCAGAGGCTTGCCAGGTATTGCGAAGGCTGCTGTGGTTCCCACCTGGGCTTTACCGTTTATGTGCCATACAGCCGTCTGGTAATCTGGTTGAACCTGGAGACTTTCTCAGTGCTTTTAAATGTATAATATAAAGTACATAGGATTTCAAAGGAAACTGGTGATGTCGAAATACAAATATGCACAGAGTTAAAACCCCATTTAGAGACAGGCGTGGTGGTGCATGCCTCTAATCCCAATACTTGGAAGGATTGCAGCTTCAAGGACAGTCTCAGCAATTTAGTGAGACCCTGTTTCAAAAAGAAAAAATAAAAAGGGCTGGGAGTGTAGTCAGATAGGATGTTCCTAGATATAATCCCCAGTAACATCCCTCTGAAAAAAACCAGTTAGATATATAGTAATACATGTATTTTTTTTTTTTTACTATTACAGTAAAACTTAAGACTTTGCTGGGTACACGCTTGTAATCTCAGTACTTGGGAGGCTGAGACAGGAGGATCACAGGTTTGCGTCCAGCCTCAGCCTAGCGAGGCCCTCTGCGATTTAGTGAGGCCCTGGTTCAGAATAAAGAATAAAAAATAGGCCTGGGAGTATAGCTCAGAGGTAGAATGCCCTTGGGTTCAATTCCTAGTACCACAAAAAAAAAAAAAAAAAAAAAACTAGTAGCAGGTAGGTCATCATTACTGGAATTGTTAAGTAGTAATGAAAAGAAACGGTTTTTCAAGATATCTTCAACTGCTATAATATGATATGAAAATACCTTTGTTATGGATTGGTAATATATCAATAGGCACTGACAATATTTCTGTGGTTAATAAACCTCATAAAATCTAAACTTCCATAAGAGATGAGTGAAAATATTTAGATGTCACCGGGTGTGGTGGTGCACGCTTATAATCCCCACACTTGGGAGGCAGAGACAGGAGGATTAGGCAGATTCGAAGCCAGCTTCACTGGCTTAAGAGACCCTGTTTCCAAATAAAATATAAAAAATAGGTCTGGGAGTGGAGCCCAGAGGTAGAAGGGTTCCATCCCCAGTACCACCAAAAAAAAAAAAAAAAAATTTAGATGTTACCTGCTCCCCCATCCAAGTCCATGAGCACTTACTACGCACCAGGCTGTGTGTTAGGCCCAAGCATCATGTCATCTCATCTTCCCAGCATCCCTCAAGCAAGCAGAGGCTCGGGCTGGGGCCCAGGCCAGCAGGTGGCGGGGCCAAGTCTCCAGGTTTCTTTGGCCCCAGAGTCCCTTACTTTTCACCTGCCCTGCTGCTGCCTCCCCTGCCATGGTACAGCCTTAGACTGCCCCACGCCACAGGCCTTGGGTACCACGTTGTTGCTACATGAGCTACTTTGTGGTCTGCTGTGTCATCTGGGAGGGGCGATGTGTGAGGGTGGTCCTAAGCCTCCCCAGGAGGAGCAAGCCGGGTCTTTCAAGCCCATTGCTTATGTCTCAAGGGCCCAATGTCTCTGGTCTCTGCTCTGGCCCCATGACCTGAGAAGGTGCGAAAAGGGAGCAGCCTGAGAAAAGATCATCATCTGTGGGTTTAGTTCACTTGCTTGCTCAATAAACCTTTCCAGGGTGGAGGCTGGAGGTATTGATCTGACCTGATTCTAGCTCCCAAAGAGCTCAGGACTGAGGGCTGTTGGCTAGAGGGAGTCTAATGGGAGAGGCAGATAAAGATAAGATAGGGCTGTGGATACATGGGTGGGGCGTGGCTCCCAGCTGAGTAAAGCTGGGACTAGCATGCAATTTCTGGAGCCTGGTCAGTTCCCTTCTCTTCTGTCCAGGCTGCCATAACTGCAGAGTAAGGGCAGGTGGGTAGGGACACCCTCCTTCACAGGGGGAGCTTAGGCCCTCTGGGTTTGCTGGTAGCTGCATCTCCAGACTGCTCCCTTGTCTGAACCACGGCCCAGGAACATCACCAGCCTCTGCAGGCACTTGGATCCCTGTCTGGGGGCCAGAGTGGGTCTTTCTCCAGGCCTAAGGAGGGGGCTTGAGGCTGACTGCTGAACAACACGGCTTTGTAAGCAGCCTTGACATAGACATGGCTCTCAGCCTGGCTGACTTAAGGACTCCACAGTTGCCTTTAATAGGATCTTTTTTTTTTTGTGGTACTGGGGTTCCTGGAAGCCCTTCTATCTCCGGGGTACACTCCCAGACCTATTTTATATTTTTTATTTGGAAACAGGGTCTCTTAAGCCAGCGCGGCTGGCTTCGAATCAACGTGATCCTCCTGTCTCCGCCTCCCAAGCTGTCTCCGCCTCCCAAGCGGGGATTACAAGCATGCACCACCACGCCCGGCCTTTAATAGGATCTTGAAGGCTGCAGAGGTACCCCCGAGGCAACTTCCCCATCTGTGATGTCACATTCCAACGATGGTTCTGAGACTCCTTGTCATTCTGCTCACTGTTCTTCCCAAGGTCGCCATTCCGTTTTAGCTTCCATGGGGAGAGGCCAACTCAGGAGTCTAGAACAGGACTGGCTGAGGGATGGCAAGGAACACTTTTCCTCATTCTTAGACTCACAGAAGAGTCTATATTCTGCTGTGTCCTCCCCCATGGGCACCCAGAGAGGGCTCAGCATGGTATGGATCATAGGGCACAGATCTCCAGTGCCCATCAAGGGTGGCTCACAGTGAGTGCTGGCTCCTCGCTACCTCTTCTACCAAGCACGAGTCCTTGCAGCCCCTGATTGTGTGCTGAGTGCCAGGGCCAAAGATGTGGCCCCCTAGTGTGGAGAATTCAGAGGCAAGAGATCCATGGGGGGTAGTAGGATCTTGGAGAAATTTTGAAATAAATGAGGTCTGAGCTAGGCCTTGAAAGCTGGTAAGATAGGAGGGAGAGCAGCCCTGGTGAGGGCACCTAGGGCTAAGCCCTGAGCTAGACCAGGCTTGGCATGAGCTTTCCTTCCTTGGGTGCCAAGTCATTCAGCCTTTTGGCCAATGGGCCCAGAACACAGGGAAGAAGTGGGAACTGGCCCCAGGGGAAGCCTCTAGCATCCTCCTGTGGTTTTGAAGAAAGAGAGGCAGAGGAGCTCTGGGCTTTAGCTGCCCCCTATTATGTTGGAAGGGGAACAGCGCTCCTCCTGGGGCAGGAGTCCCCTCTCTCAGGTCCCTCCAGTGACAGCTCGAGACCTCTCGTTTTGGTGAATTGGAGCCTGCTGCAGGATGCGGACTTTAGAGTCAGACTGCAGTAGTTTGAATCCTGATTGTGTCACTGGCCTGCTGGGTGACCTTGGTCAAGTTACCTCCCGCTCAACCCTCAGCGCTCTCATCTCTAAAAGGAGGAAATGTCGCCCTGCTTCAGTGACTCAGCGGCTGGTCCCAGGACTTGAGACATAGAGGGGAGGTCCTTGGTAGGTATTTCTAACAAGAGACAATACAAACAGCTTCACAGGAAGCTGAAGTCTCCCTCCTCTGGTGCTGCTGCTCAGTGAATAGGCGCCCGCAGCACCAGGCCAGCGGCCAGAGTCTGGGAAGGGAGGCTCTTGTCCCGTGGACTGCACGTTCCGTCAGCTGTTTCCAGGAAAACTGGCTGCGGGCCCGTGCCCAGGGCTCTTCCTGTGCTCAGCTTAGTGCCACAGGGAGTACCTATTGAACCCTGCCCAGGGGAGCCTGAGGCCCCACCAAGGGGACAGGTCTGACCCGGGGCTTCTTCCCCCCAGGAGTGGCCTGCAGCGCCATCCTCATGTACACATTCTGCACTGACTGCTGGCTCATCGCCGTGCTCTACTTCACCTGGCTGGCGTTCGACTGGAACACACCCAAGAAAGGTAAGTGGGGTCCCCCAGCCACTCCAGGCCCTGGGACCCTGTCCCCAGCACAGCTGCAGCTCCTCACTGTGGGTGCTGCTGTTTCTAACTTAAGCCCCAGTGTGTGAAGAGCACTGGGTAGCCCGGTGTGTGGGGCGGGGGTTAAAGCTCCTCAGTCAGCCCCACTGGTCCTCATGGGTGTGCCCCTCAACCAAGGGGCTGGAGAATGAGAGGGAGCGTGGGACAGGGGCCAGTGGGCAGGGTGAAGATGCCACATGAGCAAGTAGTCACCGACCTCGGGGTGGCCGTGCCTGTCTGCCTTGTCAGATGCCCCCTACCCCGACTTCTTCCCAATCCTATATTTTATTCCCCGAAAGGTGGCAGGAGATCACAGTGGGTACGAAACTGGGCTGTGTGGCGCTACTTCCGGGACTACTTTCCCATCCAGGTAAAGACCCTCATTATCTGGGGAGAGTGGGAATGGACAGAAATCTGAACCCAGGCCATGGCCCACCTGTGCACATGATCACATGTGTGGAGTTGAACTGTGTGGGATCTCCTGCTGTGAGCATTCATTCACACTCTGCCTGCCTTTAAACAGGATTTGAGGCATCTTTGGATACATATAATGTCATATCAAGTAAAGAGAAAAATCAAGACTTAGGGGGAAACAATACTAGTATTTCAGCCCTAAGGGCAAATAAAATTGCTACAGTTGAACTTCACATTCAGATCTGAGCTTTCTGGCAGCTAAAGCAACAAGAGAAACATGATAGTCATTGGCTTCTTGTTTGGGGAAAAGTTCATTGGTTCTTTGGGGAAGCATATTTAATCCATCCTTTGTTCTAAAAGATAATTCATACATGGAGAGCCTGCGTTATGTAAGGGGCGAGTATAATGGCCTGTATTGGCCATTGTTTGCCCTTTAGTGAACATTAAGGACATAAGTTAAAGTGGAGTGATTTAACAAGAACAGTACCAAGGTAGTCAAGCTCATTTGGCCTGAGCCAGGGATAGAACCGAAAGCAGCAGGCTTGAGGGGCTTTGGATCCCTCCACGGGTCTTGTGGAAGTGTCGCTTCTCTCAGCCAGTTGCTGGGGTGGTGACCCTGGGAATAAGGGCCTGGGCGACGTGCTGAGCAGTGAGAGAGGTGAGAGAGACCCCGGGAGGCAGAGTAGCTGCAGAGGCCCCGGGAGGGGTACGCCTAGAGCCCCCATAAGGATGTGCAGCCCTGAGGAAGCAGGGAAAACAGTGGGAGTGGAGGCCCCAGGTTGGAGAAAAAACTGGGACAGGTGCTGGTGAGGAGGAGAAAGGAGAGAGAGCAGCACCTTTCACCTTTAAACCTCAGCACACCCTGGAAGGCTGGCATTAATTTCATCCCCTTCTACAGAAGAGGAAGCGGAGGGCTAGAGAGTTCCAAGCTGACTAAAGCTGGTGAGCAGTCGAGCTGAGGGTCCAGTCTCTGTCGGGCCTGGAAGCCTGGGCTTTGCCACCAGCATGCTGCATCTGTACTGCAGATTGAGGAACTGGGTGGCCATTCAGGCTTTCCACAGGCTGGGAGGATGGAGACTGGAGAAGCCTCATGTGACTCAAGGTAGACACCGTCTCTTGCAGAACACGGTCTCTTCTCCCTCGGTAGCAAGTTTTGACCACACTAGTCTCTGGGTTTCCTTCCTGCTGCTCTGCTGGCTGCTTCTGAGCACTGGTCTTCTCTAGGGTGGCCTCCAATCCTGGCAGAAACGGTGGCTCAGGCCAGCTCTGGGGTCTTGGCTCTGTCTGCCCCCCATGTGGTCTGCACAGGAGGCTGGTGAGGCAGAGCTGTCCCTGATGTGTGTAGGCAATGCTGGAAGATTGTGGGTGACTCCAGCACAATATGCAGGTTTTCCCCAAAGGAGAAAGACCTGCCTGGCCGGCTCATTCGCACCCAGCCAGTCACACCCTAGCTGCCAAGGCCACCCAGCAGAAGGCAGGGGATGGAGGTAGTAGTGTGTGAGCTCGAAAGTGCTCTGGGATATGGGGTGTGTGCGTCAGCCACAGAGACATCCTGGCATGGGCCTGGGGGAGGTAGCCAGGTAGCCCTGCATTCTTCCACTGCATTGGGTTCTGTGGGGGCAGCCCAGGGCCAGCTCCCTCTGCCCACCCGGTCCTCCCAAGACCTCCTACTCCTCCAGGTCAGGGCTACCTCTCCTGGCCCTCATTTCTCTGACTGAAAACAATTCGAGGCTCATGTTGTTGGGAGGATGTTGCATCACAGGACACAACCCTCTCATTTTGGAGGTGAGGAAACTGAGCCCCAGAGAAGAGCAAGGACTCGTCCAGGCTGCACAGCAGGTCTTGTGGTAGCAACAGTGCTAGAGTCCAGGTTCCCTGAATCAGCGCCCCAGATTCATTCCCACTGAATTCCTACTGCCTGTGGTGTCCCTGGAGCTCCTCTTTGGATGGATCCCCACTTCCTAGGGTCCCTCTCCCCTCTTTGCTGTTGGAGGCCTGGGTTTAGGCTCCTGCTTTCTCACTCCAGTTCTCTGACCTTCCGTCATTACTCCCTGTCCAGTGCGGGGCGCTGTGCTGGCATGGGAACACAGGAGAGTCAGCCCTCATCCCTACTCTTGGGGTGACTCACTGTCTAAAGAATCCTGCTAGACTTAGTTACTTTCTTGCACAGACTTTCTCAAGTTCACTGAGTATCATTTATCCCATCTGAAAAATGGAGCAGTTATATGATAAAAAGAATCGTAAATTTAAATTATATGTTATCATATATAAATTAAAGACTATAGATCAAACTTAAAATTATAGTTGGGATGAACGATTATGGACTGTTCTCAGTGTGTGCCTATATGAGAGCTCATTCACTCTCTCTTTCTTTCCTCCCCCAACCCCCCCCACCACCACCACCAGGGGCCAAACCCCAGTGTTCCTTTTATCTCTGTAGCCTTGACCTCAGGAAGCCTCCTGGAGGCTGGTGGCCCCTTCCACCCAGAACAGGGTGCCATGGTGACTACTGGTCAAGCCTGGGACAGGCAGGTGCCCTTCCGCACTTGATTGCTACTCTTCCAAAATAACTCAAACAAACCTCATGTCCTCATCACAGCTCTGTTACAAGAAGTCATCTGGGAGTTGGAGCCACAGGGCATGTGCCAGCTGTCCCTGTGAGGCCCCTGGGCGTCAGGACCAGAGCCAAGCTGGGCCTGACACAGCCAGGGACGTTGAGCCTCGACCTGAGGCCCGTGCCCAGTTATGCTCTGGCCCCTGGAGCCTCGAACTCCCTTCTGTTGAGGGAGGACTTGGCCTTGGTGATTTACGTCAGGGCTAACGCTTTGTGTGACCCTCCTGTCCCACCCCTTTTTCCTGGCCTCTTGCCACTAGTTATGTAATGAGGACTCCAGCTGTATCTACCCTTCTGCCCCACTCCCTGCTTTATGGGGCCCTTTGGCACCAGAGCAGCTCAGCTGGCCCAGAGAGCATCTCTTCCTCTGGCAGGGGTGGGGCTCAGATGTCAGGAGCCAGTACTAAAAGCTGCGTGGAAGAGGGGTGGCCAGAGGCCTGGGTCCTGTCCCTGAGGCATAGGCAGGACCTTTGGAGAGGAGATTAGGAGAGACTGAGCGTAGAATCATCTATATGTCCAACAGTCTCATTTTCCAAACGGGCAGACTGAGGCCCAGAGAGGGGACACTGTCCAAAGTCACTAACAAGTCAGAGGCAGGGCTGGCGTAGGAGCCAGGTGCTGGCCTTGTTCCTGCCTACCTCTGCCATGGTTTCCTGCGGGCTAAGTGTAGGCAAGGCTTTGTCCTTCCCTGGGCCTGTCTTCCTCTGCTTGGGGCTGGGGGAGACAAGCCTCTCCATGTATCCTTCTGGCCTGGGAGGCAGGTGGTGAGGAGTGACCTTCCAGGAATGCGTCCCAGGCTCCTGTTGGCCAGAAGGTCTGGCATGGGCTCCTGCTAGGCTGGGACTTTGCCACGGGAAACAGTCAGGGGACATGAGGGCAGGCATGTCAGCAGAGCCCTCCGTAGCAGTGTCCTTCCTCTTTCCAGAGTGGACATTCTGTTCAGCATGGGAGGGCACTGAGACATGAAGGTGGAGCAAAGCTGCAGCAGATGCCCCACACCAAGGGCCATTAACGGGCACGGCACCCCCAGGCGCCTCCCTTAGCCAGAGGTCCCATCAGATAAAGTCCTGGGGAGGGAGGAGGTGATTTAAAGAGCCAGCTAAGTCCCCATCAGCAGACAGATCTCCATCACAGCACCAGGAAGAGCCCAGCTGGCAGCCTTGTCGATGGAGCTGATTCTCTGCGACCTCAGGGGAAGCAGCAGCTCCCCTCTCTGCCCCCCATCTCCACTTTGTTATCCAAGAATGACCTAGATCATCAGGGCTCCGCCACCCATTCTGTGCTTTGGGCTGCAGGGTATGAGGACAGGCCCTGCCCAGCTCAGGAGCAGCCCGGTGCTGGCTACCTCCACTCTCACCTCCGTGTCTTCCCTTTCTGTGGAAACTGGCCCAAGGTGCTTTGAAATTCTAGCGTGACAGAGGGCTCAGTAGAGGGAAGACTGCTCCAGGAGGCAGAACCAAGCCCTGCACAGCTCTTGCACATCAGATTCCTTTACATCCCCCACCCCCACGTGGATTAGCTCACTGCTCTCCACACTCACAGCTGAGAGTCTGCTGGGTTTTCTAGCCGTTTTAATCTGCTTGCCAAGGGCAAAGCAGGTGAGAAGCGAGTACACAGTTCTGTGCAGCAGGGGCTGAAGGTACAGGGGTCTGGCTCACTTACACATGCTGGCAGCTATAGTGTGGGCAGTGGTGCGCTGGTCCGGCACCCTTGCCCCCTCAAACTGAGCCAAGGACCCTCAGCCAGGAGGTTTCCAAATCTGGAGTCCCTGAAAATCTGTTTTTTTGATGTGCTGCCAGTTACCAGGGACTCTGCTTCTAGCTGTCACCAGTGTATGAAAGGGATACTGTCAAGCTTCCAGGTGGAATGTCATTGGTGCTGCTGCTCTTGAGGTGGCCACAGAGACCCACGTGTCGATGCCCTTTGACTCAGGAATCCTATTTCTGGAGGCTCAGTTCATGTAAACAATAAGTTATGTGAGCTGGGCGTGGTGGCGCACGCTTGTAATCCCCGCACTTGGGAGGCTGAGACAGGAGGATCGCACAGGTTCGAAGCCAGCCTCAGCTACTGAATGAGGCTCTCAGCAACTTAGACCCTGTTTCCAAATAAATTATAAAATAGGTGTGAGAGTATAGCCCGGAGGTAGAAAAGCCCCTGGGTTCTACCCCCAGTAATCCCCCCCCCACAAAATCAGTTATGTGGACAAAGACACAGTATTTATTGAAGCATTATTTCTAAAAGGGAAAATGTGGGTGCCCTTAAAATGCCCACCAGCTGTGACTTGAGTCAGTGCTGTCATACATACAGCGTAGCTGTGCGGAGAGAAAAAAACACACCCAGAGAAGACGTACGACTGAGGGGTTCTGACAAGGACAAATAGCTAGGATGTTTTGGGTAGAACATGATATAAAAATAATTCAAGTTTGTGGGTTTTGTAAAAGAGCTTATTTTATATGTAAGTAGAAAATAGGGCCTAGTGTGTCAGAGTGGTTTATCTGGATTCTTTGCAGGTGCTTTTGATTTTCTTTTACTTTCCTATCTTTAAAAAAATTCTTTATGGCCGGGTGTGTTGGTGCACGCATGCTTATAATCCCTGTACTTGGGAGGCTGAGACAGGAGGATCACGAAGGTTCGAAGCCAGCCTCAACTGGCTTAAGAGACCCTGTTTCCAAATAAAATATAGAAATTCTATATGTGCATTTATTTTTTTCTAATCAGTAAAAGTAATGTTTTATGAACAAAATGCCTTTCCTCACCTCTCAGCACCTCTAGCCCATCATGCTCCTTGTAATGCCAGGTGGGCATCTCTTGGGCATTGAGCCCCTCCTGGCTCAGGCTTTAAGGACACTGCACCACCCCACCCTAGGCCCTAGTAGCCTTGGGGCAGGTGGTTGGCCCTCAGGACACCAGTCACTCTTTGGAGCATCCCAGGACAACTTTGATAGTGCCACAGGTCAGGTTGTCAGCTGCTACAGCTGCACACCCCTCCCCCTGCTGACTGGCACAGGGCTGACATTCGCCCTCTCCGTCCTTCCTGCCTCAGAACCCGAGCTGAGCCTGGCTGTCCTGTCCAGCTGGAAGTTTCCATTCAGGCCGGTGGCACAGCCCCTGTCTAGGCCAGAGAATAGGAGATGGGCTGTACTCTGAGCAGCCCAGGAACCTCAGGGCGCAGGAGCCAGGCAGACCCTCCCTCCAGGGAGCACACAGGCAGCATAGGCTGCTGGTACAGGTAAAATGTGCGGCCCAGGTTCCATTGCCTAACTAAAGATCTTGGACTTTTCCCTGATGGAGACTGGGCACCCCTGTTGAGTCTGAGAATGGCAGGGGTTGGATTTGGGTTTTAGAGCAATCACACTAGCTGGGTTGAGGAGGGAAGGCAGGAAGCTGGCTGGGTATGAATACACCTGGATTAGGTGTATATGTTTCTGGGAAATGAGGGGGGAAGTTCCCACGCCAGAGACTCACAGTCCAAATGGTGGCTGAGAGTATGAGGTCAGGTGTGGAGACCCCACCAAGTCCCGGGACCAGGGTGCATCAGGTCCCTTCCCCACTTTCTAGGTGTGCCCAGGTAACCCTCTGCTGGCCGCCGCCTCTGACCTAAAGTTTTCTTTGCAGCTGGTGAAGACGCACAACCTGCTGACCACCAGGAATTACATCTTTGGATACCACCCCCATGGCATCATGGGCCTGGGAGCCTTCTGCAACTTCAGCACGGAGGCCACAGAAGTGAGCAAGAAGTTCCCCGGCATAAGGCCCTACTTGGCCACCCTGGCCGGCAACTTCCGCATGCCTGTGCTTCGGGAGTACCTGATGTCTGGAGGTCAGCATCCACCTCTGCCTGCCCTGGCTGGCTTTGCTGTCAAGGGTGGGGCCTCCCCCAGAGCAACCAGATACAGGGAACTGATGCTCCATTCCCGGGTGCTGGTCCCATGCATGGAGATGCGACCCGCCTCAAGCGTTCCGGGTCAGAGCTGAGCAGGAGAGCTGTTCCATAGTCATCAGGATTCATCTTGGATAACAGCTTCCCTGAGAAGCTGACTGCATTTCCTGGGTACCCAGGCCCTTGTATTGGCCATTATATAGTTCCATCACTGTCCACACCACTGGTCATTTACCCCCATGAGTTATCCTCTACCCATTGACTCATTGGGATCCCCAGCACCTGGGAATTAGCCTGGCAGAGTTACAACTCTAGGGAAAGTTTGCCTCAACAACCTTGTATGATCACCCTCATTTTACAGATAAGAAGGCTGAGGCTCAGCAAAATGAGTAGCTTACACAGGGCAATTCAGCTTCTCTGTGGGTGAGTTAGGTCTGAGGCCCAAGCATCGGGTTTTCTGTTTTACTTTGAGCTTGTGCAAGGGGTGGGGGTGCATCTGGAAGCAACCCTCACCGTTCATCCTTCCCCTCCCACAGGCATCTGCCCTGTGAACCGGGACACCATAGACTACCTGCTCTCAAAGAATGGGAGCGGCAATGCCATCATCATCGTCGTGGGGGGTGCGGCTGAGTCCTTGAGCTCCATGCCTGGCAAGAATGCAGTCACCCTGCGCAACCGCAAAGGCTTCGTGAAGCTGGCCCTGCGCCATGGGTGAGTGCTTCGTGCAGGTGTACACACACACACACACACACACACACCCCACTTTCCTCATCCCAGGGAAGGCCTCACTCACTTCCAGGGGCCAAGGTCCCAGGAAGGCAAAAAAGCGGCAGATATATGCGAGCACAGACTACACAGGTTAGGTTAAGTTTGCCCAAGTGGAGACAAGGTTTGGGTGGAGCAAAGACAGAGCCTGTGGCCTCGGGGCCCTTACAGGTCAGCAGAGAAGCCACATTCATATGCAGGACTACATAAAGACTTACTATCTGGGGCCAACTGTGTCTCGCTGTTAGGAGAGCAAGAGGCCAAGAGGGTGGCGTGGCCGGGAACCTCGGGGAAGGCTTTTGGGATAGGTGAACCTGAAGAAAAGCAGAGAGGAGCTGAGGAGCTTGGATCTCTGTGGCTCTTTCTAGAAAACAAGAGGCACATTTTGTATAATACCTGTTCAGCATATTCCGCTTGATGAGCACATCCATTTCTACTGCTCCCTTTGATTCCCTAGCAACCCAGCAAGTGAGGGGACTGAATCCCCATTTCCAACTAGAGAAGACGGGATGGGGCTAAGTGACTGCTTGGGGACACATTGTAAGGTGCAGAGTGAAGCTGTCTGTACTCTGGGTCCACAGCTTTCCTCCCAGATCCAGGCTCAGAGCAACTCAGGAGGAGGCCTTGGGTCTCCAGAAGAGTGGGTGAGGTGCAGCCCAGGCTATGCACAAGTTAGATAAGGCACTAGGCCATGCCCTTGAGGCCCCACACATTCCAGAGTGTGGCCAGAGGGCCACAGCCCTCCTGTCTGTCCCTGCAGGACCCTACCTCAGGCTTCTCAAGAGGCTGCTCTGTAGGTCCCAGCCTTGGGTCAGCCCCAAGGACAGTCATGTCAGGCCCAGTCCCTGCCCTCAGGGAGTACCAGTGGCAGGGAGGGAGGAGGGACAGATAGTGGCAACAGGTGTGCTGAGGCTAAGACATGGGGTAAGTCCAGGGCTGAGGGTCCTGGGATAGGATGGGACAGGGAGGCTTTTCCAGGGAGGCAGGCACTAAAGGCTAGGAGCAAGTGCAAACACTCCAGGGCAGGCGCTGATTCCCAGTCCTAGCAGGTGGGCCGGGCACATCGGAATCTGGTGTGAGGTGACACATGGTTCTGGTCTACTCCATGGACAGGGGCAGTTGGGCTGATGTTCAGGGCCTCTAGGGCTGACAGTAGAACTGGAGTCAGTGACCGGGGTGTGATGGACCCTGGCCTGTCTCTTCCAGAGCCGACCTGGTGCCCACCTACTCCTTTGGGGAGAATGAGGTGTACAAGCAGGTGATCTTCGAGGAGGGCTCCTGGGGCCGATGGGTCCAGAAGAAGTTCCAGAAGTACATTGGCTTTGCCCCATGCATCTTCCATGGCCGAGGCCTCTTCTCTTCTGACACCTGGGGGCTGGTGCCCTACTCCAAGCCCATCACCACCATCGGTGAGTCCCAGCCTGAACCCCTGAGCATGTCAGGATCTCAGAGCAGGATCCCATAGCCACGGGACCTTGCTGTGTTGATAGGAGTGACCAGAGGGGGTGAGGAGGATAGCGCCATTGCTGTGAGCCCAGCAACATGATGGGGAAAACAAGGCCTGGAGGTCGATTCACAGGGTCCACCAGTCTCTTGGGGAAGACAGCAAACACTGCTGGGGTTATGATGGGGATGCATAGGTGCTCCAGGATCACAGTGGACTCAACCTGAACTGCTAGTAGATAGGAATTATAAAAATAAAAAGGAGGAAGCGAGTTCCAGAAACAGTAGCCTAAGTGAAGTTGCAGAAGCGGATTATGTGTAGGTTTTCAAGGTAAAGAAAGGGGGGAAAATGAATACAACTGGGGCATGGACTCTGAGAAGTATAGGTGAAAACCACCCTAGCCCCTCAGCTGAACTGATATCTGTGTATTGGGGACAATTTATAGGACTCCAAATAATTACCTCTCATGGGTACATGTGTATGTGGGTGTGTGGGCATGCATTCAAGGTCACAGGCCAGGACTTCATGGGTACGTGGCCCTGAGCAGTGGGCTGGAAGGTCAAAGCTCATGCAGATACTTTGTGTTATCAGGGGCATGTGCTGGCTTTGTACTTTTAAACAGAGACAGAACCAGGCAGCAAGACCACTCCCCTACACAGGTGTGGCTGGAGAGGGGTGCCCCGGGCAGCCCAGGACTTGGCCCCCAGGGTAATAAGCTGCTGGTGGGCCTTTGGGAGGGGAGCTTAGCCACGGAAACCAGACCTGAAGCTTGGTGGCATGGATGGAGGGCTTGGCAGTGGAGATGGAAGAGAAGAAGGGCATGGATTTGGGAGAGATCTCAGAAATAGCATTGGCCGGACTTAAGGGATGGATTAGGTCTGGACATGGACACAGATATGAAAATTAAACCGTGTAGAAGTGTTGGTCTCCTCCTTCCTCTCCCACTCTTGCCACTTTTCAAAGCATGTCACATTCTTCACAGAATCCTTAGAAAAGGGTTTCAGGAAGGATTCCTATGTGACAGATGAGGAAACTGAGGCCCACACAGGCAACATGGCTTGCCCAGAGCAGAGCAGAGCTGTTTACTTGATCTCGTGACGCTCACAGGAACTCCTAGCAGAGTGTAATGGGTTGATTTCATCTGGTCTTTGGAGGCTGAGTGGCCTTGGGCAGGTCCCTTCCCATGTTTCCATACCTCAGTCTTCTCACTTATAAAAGGGGCCAATCTGAGAGGAAGCACATGGTTCCTGGTCTGTGGTCAGCACCTAATACAGAGTCACTGAGATTAGTGGGCGCCTGGGAAGGGATGCCGATGGTACCGACTAACCCGATGCCTCCACCCCATCCCTGCAGTGGGTGAGCCAATCACCATCCCCAAGCTGGAGCACCCGACCCAACAGGACATCGACCTGTACCACGCCATGTACATGGAGGCCCTGGTGAAGCTCTTCGACAAACACAAGACCAAGTTTGGCCTCCCAGAGACCGAGGTCCTGGAGGTGAACTGAGCTAGGCCTTGCTGGCCAGCCACTGAAGGAATGGGCTGCAAATCATTTTCTACTGAGTTCTCAAGTGCTTTTTTGTTCTGTAAATTTGGAAGCGTCATGGGTGTCTGTGGGTTATTTAAAAGAAATTATAATTTGTTAAACCATTACAATGTTAGGTCTTTTTTAAGGAGGAGAAAGTCATTATCTCAAGCTCTCTCACTTCCAGTGTGCCCTGCTCTGGGTGGCGGGTAATACATCTGGGTCTTTATGGTTTTTCAACCAACCCCCTCTTCTTCCCTTCCCAAAACAACAGAGAAAACTTGGTCCTGGTTCTCTGGGGAAGAAGGACAGCCATTAGTGATTCAGGCCAGTTGGATGATTTGCTCTTTGCCCCTAGGGACAAGAGGCAGAAGTGGCTTCTGATGCAAATACCTCTGTTCTCACCATCCCACCCTGGACTGCAGGACTGGTCTCTCTTGCTGAGATGGAGACGCAGAGGGCTCAGTGGTCCCTATTTTGGGAGGGCAGTGAGGAGCATCTTCTCTGCACCTGTATCTTAAATCTGAGCCTGGACTGGCCTTGAGTGATGCTCGAGTGACACTGTATTGGAGACAGGGCTGTCCCAGAGGCACCATCTCTTGGGTTATCCAGTCACCACACGTTGGTTGGAGTAAAACTGGTTTTGCTCTGGAGGCTGGTAGCATGGAGCTTCCTTGCTCTGGTGTAAGAGAGTCCCTCTTCAGTTCGTGGAGGAGCCTGGCCTCCTGCGTGGCACACAGGGTCCAAGATGGGGCCTCCAAACCCGAGCCTCATGTATTTGTGCCTTTCTGAGGATGTGGGGCCAGGGAGGATCCCAGCCCCTCCTCTGTGTGTTCTGTTTTCTCTCCATGAGATCATTGTACCATGTTTGACTTTTGTATATTCCTAGACAAATAAACGGAAAGAAGAAACCTCTGGTGTTATTGCTGGGGCTGCATCTACATTCTGCCGCGACACATGGGGAAGACGGTGGCCCAGCTGGGCTGTCCACTGAACCCTGTGGTGTTCTGCTTATCAATGGCTGTGTAACGAATACTTCAAACATTTGCACTCACGATCCGCAGGGTCAGGAGTCCAAGCTTTGCTGGGTCCTCTGCCAAGGCCACAGTCCAGGGCTGCAGCCCCCTCGCTGCATGAACAAGGGACAGTCCACTTCTAAGTCTGCTCGTATGGCTGATGGGAAGACCCGCTTTCTCACAGGGTATTAACCAGAGGCCTCTCTCAGTTCCTTTCCACATACACCTTTCCCTGATGCAGCTCCCAGCATGGCAGCCAGTTTCAGCAGGAGAACAAGCAAGAAGCGCCAGTGTACAAAGAGAAGAGTTAGAGCACACTGGAAGCCACAGCACTTTATCACCTAATTCTGAGAGCAGTTTTACCATGTTCTGTTCATCAGATAGCTGTCTAGGTCCAGTCCCACTTGAGGGGAGGGTATAGTACAGGGAGTAAGAACCAGGAGGCCGGGGCCATGGAAGCCACTGCAGGGCATCCTGCCACCTGTGGTAAAGGGCTGCTGCCCAGCTAGAAGGTCCTAGAATGGCTGAGCTGGAAGGACCCTTACAGACTGCTCATCATGCTCTCTGGCCCTGGCCTGAGCCATACCAAAAGGGGACCCTGGTCTGCTACCACCCTTTTGGTTACCAAGACTCACAAGATGCCATCTCTGCCCTTTGTTCCATCCAACTCCTGAGTACGTTGGAGCACTTCCCAGCTGAGGCCAAAGACCTCATTCCAACCTCCTTACTGCTAGAAAGCCCATCCCGCCTGTCTTTGCCATCTCTCCACCTCAAGAACAACTCGGTACTCAGGGAGTTGGCTTCAGAGACTGACATCCTGCCGATGACATGTAGGATGGTCAGGGCTGTGACGGAGGCACCTTTGGCTTGACCTGGGCACCTCACTGACGAGACAGCTCTGCGCTGGGCCTGGGAGGGTGGCTGGAAGTCCCACAGGAAGGGAGGAAGAGGGCGGAGCAGCAGGTGGTGGAGGAGTCTTCGCAGTGCTTGACACGGAAGGGCAGGGAGTTGGTTTCTGCAGTTTCTGGGTGGAGCAGTGGGTGGAAGTTTGGGGGGGGCAATAGAAGCCGGGTTCTTTAGCATAGGACAGGCCTTAGGATGGAGAGCTCAGGTCAGAGGACAATGTTTCCTTTGGGATAGAAGTAAGGCTTGGTTTTGGATGGCAGGCACAGGCCACCCCCAACCTCAGCCCTGAAGCTGACAGGACACCGAACTGTAACATCAGCCTCTGGCTTCAGACCAAGCCCTGGCCCCCTCCTTGGTCACCCCATTAACAGAGGCCATTATTCTCCAGCATTAATTTTGTAAACAGGGGATGTCCAGGATGTACCAGAGTACTGCCTAAGGAGAGCATCAATCATAAATGGGTCCCAGCCAGGCATGGTGGTGCATGCTTGTAATTCCAGTACTTGGGAGGCTGAAACAGGAGGATCACAGGTCCAAGACCAACCCCAACAACTTAGTGAGGCCCTCTGCAACTTAGTGAGACCATGTTTCAAAAAGTACAAGAATAAAATAGGTAATGGGGGTATAGCTAGAAGGAGAATGTCCCTGTGTTCAATCCCTAGTACAAATAAACAGGTCCCATGTCCCAGAAGGCCTTGTGACTAGGAGCAGCCTCTTCAGAGGAGAGGCCAGTCCTGCTCTAAGCTGCGCCTGGGAACTCCAAGTGGTTGGGTTTTCAGCTCCGGAGAGTGGAATGGGAGCCCCTCAACCCAAAGACCCTCTGCCTTTGGTAGTGGTGATAGAAGACCAGTCAGCTGAAGATTGTCATTTCCATGATTGTGCTTGTGGTTCCCAGATTTGGCCACAAGGGGGCACTGAGGATGGTTTTGAGGGAAAAGTCCCAGGGCTTCTTCCTGAGTTTTCTCTTCATATTTTGACATTTGTGTAGCTCCTACTCTGGGCTAGTTAAAGTAAAATCATGGACTGGCAGCTGCTCAGGAGTATTCAGGAATTTAGCATCATCTAGAGCAAATAATTGTAATCTAGGAAGCAAGGCACAGAAACCAAGAGGTTAGCCCCAATCACACAGCAAATCCACATCTACCACTTGCTTCCTTTTGACAGGGCACAAGAGGCTTCCAAATTGAATGTCCCTTGTCCCTAGGTGTTTGTAATGTAATTATGGAGACAGAACTTTACTCGTCTTTGAAAAATAACCTTTGCCTTCCTTTATATTCTTCTTGGTTCCAGACATTACTACTGCCTGCCATCTGCAGAACCAGCCGTTTGCTCATCCTCTTCTTTCTCTCCCCGCTCCAGCACCTGCCAACGCCACTGTCAAAATGTCTCTCTACCATTCCTTCCTTTTTAATTGCTGAAAACATGTGCTAAGAAATATGGGCTCCAGCCTAGAACACCACAAATACCAAATACCATCCGCATGACCCTTCCTCCCCTCCCGACTCCAGCACCTCCTAAAGGTGCTGTCAAAGTGTCTCTCTACCATTTCCTCCTCTCTCATTCCTAAAAACATGTGATTAGGAGTATGAGCTCTGAACCCAAACACCACAAATGCCAAATACCACCGGCATTACCCTATCACTTAACATTTTCTGAACCTTGGTTTCTTTTTTTATGTGTATATGATACTGGGGATTAAACCCAGGGGCATTCTACCTCCGAGCTACACCCCCGGCCCTATTTTTTATTTTTTATTTTGAAGCAGAGTCTCACTGAGTAGTTGTAAAGGGTCTCACTAAGTAGATGAGGCTGTCCGCAAACTGCGATCCTCCTATCTCAGCCTCCCAAATGCTGGGATTACAAGTGTGCGCCACCACGCCCGGCTTGAACCCTGGTTTCTGCATCTGTAAAATGGGATTTGTGCATGCTAAACCAAATTTGCATTTTGGGAAATCACTCTTACTCATGGCTTGTGGTGTATAATCTTTTTTATATGTTGCTGGATTTGGTTTGGTAGGGGTTTTTTGTTTTGTTTTGTTTTGCAGTACTGGATCTGGAAGCCAGGAGCATTGTACTTCAAAGCTCCACCCCCCAGCCCTATTTTTTATTCTTCATTTTGGAACAGGGTCTCACTGAGTTTCAAAGAGCCTCACTAAGTAGCTGAGGCTGTCTGTGAACCACAATCCTCCTGTCTCAGCCTCCCAAATGCTGGGATTACAAGTGTGCACCACCATGCCAGGTTTTTTTCTTTATTTCTAATATGGTTATTAGAAAATTTACATACATGCCTTTCACTTGAGTTTTTATTGCTGGACACTGATCTACAAGAAGAGATACTGTGCCTTCTTCAACTCCTTAAATTCTTAGACATGCAATACCTGCTGGAGAGCTGGAGACCCTGGTAAGTTTCTATCCTTTTCTATCTCAGCTCAAATCCCAGTGATAATTCTAAGCTTTCAGTAGAGTGTTGGAGGTGGAAGTGTTTCCTCCTCTTCAAATCTGGACCATGTGCATTCCTGTCTTCATACACATACATACATATATGCATGCATACATACATACGTACGTACTGCACCTCTTGTAGTACTGATGATTGAACCCAGGGGCATTCTATCTCTGAGCTACACCTCCAGCCCCACTTCTTTTTTTTATTTTGAAATGGTTTCACTAAGTTGCTTAGAGCCTAGCTAAATTGCTGAGGCTGGCCTTGAACCTACAATCCTCCTGTCTCAGCCTACCAAGTCCTGGAATTGTGTGTGCCACCCATACACAGCTATTCTTATATATTAAGCATGTACCTAAAAATACCATTTTAATTCTTGTTTCTTTAACTGTATATCTTACAGTTATTTTTTCTTAGTCATTACCCTGAGCATTACAATCAACATCTTATTTTAAAGCAGTCTAGATCAGATTAACACCATTCTAATTTTTCCATCCTTTGCACTGAGTGATTTGAGAGAAAAGAAAGGCAGGGCACACACAGGGATGGCATACGAGGTTGAATGGTGGCCCACAAAATGGTAGGTACCCATCCTAATCCCTGGAACCTGTGAATGTGACCTTATTTGGTAAAAAGGGTCTTGAAGATAAAATTAATTTAAGGATCTCTCATTAAAATGTGGTAATACTGGATTATCTGGGTGGGCCCTAAACCCAACCATAAATGTCCTTATTAATAGAAGGAGAAGCCGGGCATGGTGGTGCACATTTATAATCCCAGTACTTGGAAGGCTAGATAGGAGGATCACAGGTTCGCAGCCAGCCTCAGCTAATTAGTGAGGCCCTCTGCAACTTAGTGAGACCCTGCTTCAAAATAAAGAATAAAAAATAGGGCTGAGGGTGTAGCTTGGAGGTGCAATGCCCCTGGGTTCAATCTACAGTACTGCAAAGAAAAAAAAAATGAAGAGGATGAGGAGACACGGGAAGGGGGCAAGGCCATGTGAAGAGGAGGCAGAGATGGAGTTATGTTGGCACAAACCACGGGGTACCTGGAGCCACCAGAAGCCAGGAGAACAAGGAAGGATTCTCCCCTGGAGCTTCCAAGGCAGCATAGCTCTTCCAACATCTTGATTTCAAACTTCCGGACTCCAGAACTATGAGAGAATGAATGTCTGCTATTTTAAACTAGCCGGTTTGTGGCTTAAACTAATACAAACAATGGACTTTAATACATTTATACCACATGATGGAGATTACATCAGTGGATGGCAGACATTGCTCCTCACAAATCAAAGATTCCATTTTTAAACTGGGTGTGGTGGCACACACTGGTAATCCCAGTACTTGAGAGACAGAGACAAAAAGATTACAGATTTAAAACCGCAGGACCAGGCGTGGTGGCGCACATTTGTAATCCCTGCGCTTCGGAAGCTGAGACAGGAGGATCGCACAGGATCGAAACCACACTCAGCTACTTAGTGAGGCTCTGAGAAACTTCATGAGATCCTGTTTCCAAATAAAATATAAAAATAGGTCTGGGAGTATAGCCTGGAGGTAGAAAGCCTCTGGGTTCCACCCTCAGTACCACCAAAAAATAAAATTAATTAATTAAGATCTAAGCTTATTTAAGATCTGATGAGAAAAGTGAAATACAAATATATTTTTTATTTTTTTTATAGGAAATAGATGGTTATACAATAAAATTTACATTTTTTTTTTGTGTGTGTGTATGGTACTGAGCAGTGTACCTCTGAACTACACCCCCAGCTCTACTTTTTTATTTTAAAAAGGCCCTCACTAAGTTGCAGAGGGCCTTGCTAAGTTGTTGAGGCTGTCTGTGAACCTGCAATCATCCTGTCTCAGCATCCCAAGTACTGGGATTACAAGAGTGTGTGACCATGCCTGGCCCACATGATTTTTAAAAATAATTTTTTGGAAACAAATCTTATTCACAAAAAATGTTGCAAGCACGATACAAAGAGGTTTTTCCCCCTTTAAATTATTTAAGAGTAAATTACAGACCTGATGCCCCAACATTAACCTATATAAGCACAATAAAACCATACAGACCAGGAAATTAACATCTAGTCTTCAGACTGACCCAATTCAAATTTCACAGTTCGTCTTAATGTTAGCAAAAGGATCGAGTTCAAAGCCATGCATTATTTCAGTTTCCTTATATCTCAAACAGTTTCTCTGTCTTTCCTTGACCATCATGACCTTGATAATCTAGGTGATACGGGCCAGATTCTCTTAGAACATTGTTCAGTTTTGTTCAGTCTGTTGCTTCCTCATGATTGATTCAGGTTATTTATCTTATCAGAAATACCACAGATGTGACGATGGGCTCTTCTCACAAGACAGTCCTATCAGGTAGCACATGATTTCAGTTACCCATTACTGATGATGTCCTGTGTGTGTGTGTGTGTGTGCACGCGCGCGCGCGCGCGTGTGTGTGTGTGTGTGTGTGTGTGTGTGTGTGTGTGGTGTGCTGGGGATTGAACCCAGAGTCATTCTACCTCTGAGCTACACTCTCAGCCTTATTTTATTTTTATTTTGAAACAGTGTCTCACTAGGTTTATGAGAGTCTCACTACTTGCTAAGGCTGTCCTTGAACCTGTGATTCTCCTGTCTCAGCCTCCCAAGGACTGGGATTGCAAGTGTGCACCACCATACCCAGCTGATGATGGCCAGTTTGATCATGCAATTAAGACGGTGACTGCCATATTTTCCACCCTAAAGTGACTCTTTGTGTCACACTTTAAGACTATGTAAATATCTCTTTCCTTATGAAACAGTATTTTTATCAATAAAAACCCATGTATACTTGTTTTTTCATTTTTGTGAATCTCCATTTTCAGTAGGTTACAAGCCATTCTATCATTATTCCAGTAAATCTCCACGGATTTGGGGAGTAGGAGCCTCTTCAAACTGGCTTCTATGTCCTCTTGACTTCATTTGCCCCATTATTTTTCTAAGCATTACTTTCTGGCACTGATAACCCAGGATCATCTTGTACTTTTTTCTGGTTCATTCCTGGAATCTGCCATCTCTCCAGAGTCTTGGTTCCTCCTAGTAGATGATGATAATTAGAAATCGATATTGTGGCAATTTTGATCTATGAACCACAAGGTTCATCCTATTGATGTAGGATAGAAAAAAAAAAAAGATAGGTAGAAAGGAGACAGATAGGAAGGAGAAGTAAAACTATAACTGAAATATAAGAACCTGGTGCTATAAAGTTCCTCATACCTTTACTCCCCAAACCAGTTCTCTCTCCCAGACCTCTCTCTCTCCCCAATTCCTAGTAAATCTGAAAATCTTAAAATTAACCCCCCCCAAAATCTATAATTGCCTGGTACATTGTTAGTAAGACAGATATGATATCCTGAGAAACCTATAATTTAGGAAACGTTCCAGCTCATCTGTTGATCAGATAATGGAGACCTCGATTAGCCTGAGGATTCTGAGGATGACCAGGGCCCCAGACCTCCAGAAACAGCCTTGTGACCACCGGACTGAGGCCTCACATACCTTCCCATATCCACCTTTCATCAAGTTTCCTTTAAGGGAAGATCCGTGAACCTCCGAAGGTACCTCTGCCTCTTTGAGAGTGGCCCACACTTTCCCTTGGATATGCTTTTTATTTTTTGAAATAAATCTCTGTCTATGTCTCTGACTGGCTCGTGCTGAAATTCTTTTCCATCATGTAAGCCAATCCTGAGTTGAGGAATCAGACCTTCTGTTGACACTATTTTTTCCCTTCTTATATTTGTAACTCACACGTGTGTGTGTGCATATACACACGCACATATGTGTAGTGTGCTGGAGACATAACCCAGAGCCTCACACATGCTAGGCAAGTGCTCTAACCCTGAGCTACATCCCCAGCCCTTTTTATTTTTATTTTGAGACAGGGTCTCACTAGGTTGCCCAGGTTGGCCTAGAACTTGCTATTCTCCCGTGTCTAGCCGGGACTACACGTGTGCATCACCATGCCCATATATAACTCCTTTTGGAAAGAAAAATGGCCCCCTTGCTCTTCACTTAATGCATTTATTTGCTCAACCCCTCTCTAAGAAGCCGATCTCCTGTTCCTGCCATTGCCCCTATTCTTGACCCTGGCACCAGCAGGACCAACGTCATGGGCCTTTGCCCTATGCAGTGGCACTGGGCCCCACACATGATTCAATACTGCCACCTCCTCAGGTTTCTTAATAATTTTTGAACAAGGGACTCTCCATTTTCCTTATGCACAGAGTCCTCCGAGTGATGTAGCCAGTCAGTGCTGCTCCTCGTCCTGCTTAGACTATGATACCCCGCTCGGGGCAGTCATCTCATGGGACACCCTCACACTTTGGTTCTGAAGCTTGTGCCACAATCCTACCTACCACCCTCACCCCCTGTGTGGAAGCCCCCACCCCCACTCTAGCTCTTTCTGCTCTGGGTCATCTCTCCTCACCTCCCACCCCCAAGGCTGAACCACCTTGTTCTCAACCCGACCAGATGGGTTTTGTTCTAAATTAACTAGGAAGAGAAAGAGGAAGAAGAACTGCTTAGGGAAATTTTACCCTTAGAATTTTTTTTTCGTTTTTGCAGCTATACTTTGCTGCTGATGGGAGCAAGTTTCTCATCCTCTTCATAAAATTCAGAGTCCTAAACAGTATATTCTAATTAATACAGGAAATGTGGTATAAGAGAGAGTTCTGACCTAGGAAGAAAAAAGACCTGGCTCCACATTGTCTCCTTGCTACTGAGAGCCCTGTGACTTTGGGCAGGTCATTTCTATTTCTGAGCTTCTTTGTAGGTGTCTGTAAAACCGAGACAATGCCTGCTGCACGGGATCCCCTGGGAGTGACCAGAGTGATGCTTGTACCTAAAGCACTTAGCAAACGTTCCTTCTCTCTTGCCCCCAGAGAAACCTGGAGGTCCAGCGAAGGGAATCGGTTTGCTTAAAATCACTAAGCCAATACGCTGCGGGGCCAGGCTGATCTTGGGCTTCTGAGGTGTGGCTCAGAGGCTTCTAGCCATCCCAGTTTACCTCCAGGGTGTGCTTTCTCAGAAATCTGTGCCACCAGAAATGCATGGGGGAGGGCTCCCAGTCGGAGACTCAGCCAGACAAAGGAAATCAAGCATCCTCTTAGCCCTTTACTCCTAAAACACGGCCACATTTTTTGTCCTAATTGTCTTCAACTCAATGAAGAAATGTCATAATTCGTTGTTGCCGGTTCCCACTAGTCTCCCTACCCTTAAATTCACTCGACACAGCAGCCAGAGTGACATTTCTAAGACATAAATGAGATCCTGTCACTCCCCTGCTTCCATCTTTCAATAGTTGTTCATGCACCTCAAAGACATCCTGACTCCACTGTGGCCTGCAGTGCCTGGCGGGATCTGGAGTTGCCAGAATCTCCGCCTTTGTTCTGTGACAAAGGACTGGATCACAACTGCAGAAGCTCTAAGTACTGAGAAGACGATGCCGCTTCTGCTACATAAAGTCACAAATGAAAGCAACACTAAGCCGGGCGTGGTGGCGCACGCTTGTGATTCCAGTACTTGGGAGGCTGATGTAGGAGGATCGCAGGTTCACAGCCAGCCTCTCCTACTTAGGCCCTCTGCAACTTAGTGAGACCCTGTTTCATAATAAATAATAATGATAATAAATAGGGCTGAAGGTGTAGTTCAGAGGTAGAATGCCCCTGGGGTTCAACTCCTAGTAATGCAAAATAAAGAAATAAACAAATAAATAATAAAGGGGAAAAAAGAATGCAAAATAGAGCTGGGGTGTAGCTCGGAGGTAGAATGCCCCTGGGTTCCATCCCCAGTTTCACAAAAATAAATAAATGAATAAATAAATAAATAAATAAATAAATGCAACACTAAACTGTAAAAGGAATGGAAGGAGCTCTTCAGTCCTGCTTTGTTTTTGCAATAGCACTTCTTTCACAAATGTTGTCCTCTCCCGCCCCTCGGCACTGGCTGCTCTCTGCCCACTCCTGCCAGCCTTCTCTTGCAGTTTCCTCGACAGTCCACCTGCCTTCTTCAGCTGCTCCTCCTGTTGCTTCAGCCTACACTGCTTCTCTTGCTCGCACTGGTCTTCATCCAGCGGACTCCTCCGCATCCTTCAGACCTCACCAGAGAGGTCTGTTCCTGAGGAAAGTCTTCTCTGGAAGATTCTCGCTAAATCAGCCCCCTGGGTTAGATGCACCGTATCCGTCCTGTCTTACCCTGGCTGGTCCGTACATTCACAAACGCCTGTGCTCACGTGTACACAGTGCAGACCGCTGGAATCGAGGAAAGAGCCCTGGTCTTGAGAACAGGCGCCCACGTCTTTGACTGTGTGGCCTGAGGCAAGCTCATTCCCTCTCTGGGGCTGTTCCAGTTGGGGAGGGTTGGCGGTGTTATGGTTTGGATGTTGAGTGGCCCCACGGGCCCATGGACTGTAGGTTTGGCCCCTAACGCAGCACTACTGAGAGTGGTGGTACATGTAGGAGGTGGGTCCTAGTGGAAGGAAGTTGAGTCATGGGGCTGTGAGTCCCTTCCTGCCTTTCTTTTGCTTCTCTGCTGCCATGAGGTGAACAGTCCTCCTGTGCCAGGCGCTCTTGCCATGATGTGTCCTGCTGCCACCGGCCCAAAACAACCAGCTCAAGTGACCACGGACTGAAACCTCTGAAGCCATGAGCCAGAAACAAATCTCTGCCTCTGTTGATTATTTTAGGCATTTTGCCACAGCAACGGGAAGCTGATGAGCACAGAAAACTACCGAGTGATCCACCCCCCACTCACTGACTTCATCATTCATTCACTCACTCACTGGAGCTTACAGAACCTGTTCTTTGTGTCTAGATGCTAGGGACGGAGACAGAAATCAAAAGCAGAGGTTCACAGTAGAGTGGGAACAGCAAACAACTCACTAAGACCGGGCACACCAGTACATATACTAAAGAGAGGTCAGGGGGCAGAGGAAGTGGCAATTAGTTCAGATCAGGGGAGACTTTTCTAGAAAGTGACCTCGAAGGGAAAAGGGATGGAGAAAGGCTACCCAGGGGCCTGCCTCTCAGGCTTGCTGGCATGTGCAGGCTCTTTGGGGGAACGGCCTCCTTGGGTTTTACATTCTCACTTGGTCTTCTGCAAGACTATGACTCTTCTAGTCCTGCCCCTTCAAAACCGCCTCGCTGGAGCTGCCTCAGAGATCTTTCTGAAAGTGACTTCCTACTGCCCAGGGTCAAACTCAAGTCCTTCAGGCAAGTAGTCAGGTTCTTAACAGGAACTGTCTTCCCTCAGCCTCTGCTGTTTCTCTCCCAGGCAGCCTTTGGCCGTGTCAGACCAGGCCACACCTTCCACTCTGAGCCTTTGCTTATTCTGGTTTTGTTTTGTTTTTCTGCCTGGTATACTCATTCTCCCCTAGGAAGGCTCACAGTTAGGAACTTCCTTTGATGTGCTTTCACTGTACTTTATATGTCATCTCAATGATTTTAGGTAGCACTTTGTATTAAAATGATCTGTGGACTTCTATAGGTCAAAGGATTGTATTGGCATCGTTTAAACATAGTGCCCAGGCTGGCCACCTGGCAAAGGGCTACTGGCATTTGACTAGACAAGCAAATGAATGGAAGAGAGGGCTCTGCTAAGAGGAAGAGGATAGATGTAATTTAAATTTGAGACATCAGAAGATCAACCTTTTCTATCTTACTCTTAGATTAGCCTTCCCTATTTCCCTCTTAGATCAGCTGTTCCTCTCTTACTCCTCAGGCTACCAAGTAGGAAAAGGAAGAGGAAGCAAAATGGATTGGGGTAGGTTTGGCTTTTGGGACCAACAAACAAAATTATTTAAATATTGTTTTAGTCTCCTTTCTTTCTTTCTTTCTTTCTTTCTTTCTTTCTTTTCTTTTCTTTTCTTTTTGTGGTACTAGGGGTGGAACCCAGAGGCTTTCTACCTCTGGGCTATACTCCCAGACCTATTTTATATTTTATTTGGGAACAGGGTCTCACTAAGTTGCTGCGAGCCTCACTAAGTAGCTGAGGCTGGCTTCGAACCTGTGCAGTCCTCCTTTCTCGGCCTCCCAAGTTCGGGGATTACAAGCATGCACCACCACACCCGGCATTGTTTTAGTCTGTTTTGTATTGCTATAACAAAATACGAAGACCAGATAATTTATAAAGAATAGAGGTTTACTGGCATATGGTTCTGGAGACTAGGAACTCCACAAACATGGTGCCCAGCTTTTGCTCAGCACCTGGTAAGGGCCTTCTTGATGTATCATATCATGGTAGAGGGCAACACGAGGCGAGATAAATCAAAGGTGCCAGGCTGGGTCTCTTTCTTCAATAAAGCTGCCAATACCATCGTGGGAGCCCCACCCTTATTACCCCATCTAATCCTAATTATTTCTCAAAGACTGTACCTCCAAACACTGTTAATGTATGAATTTGGGTACTAAGTTTCCAACACATGAACTTTTGGGAGACATATTCAAACTATAGCAAACACCCAAAATGGAGTTAATAAGCTATTAGTATGCCAGTCATCTCTGAACCAAAAATATCTAAACACCTGTTGTTCATCTATTGGACTCCCAATCATCCTTTAAGTCTTTTGTGAAGCTTGTTCTAACCTTGTCCACCAACCCCTAAGAGCCATTTACTTCCTGTTGCCACCTGATTTTTAACTTCTTTTTATCATCACATAGATACTGGATGTTGCCACCTTATAACTGAGGCCCTTTAAATTATGATCTATGTTTCTTTGTGTGTGTGGTACTGGGGATGGAACTCTGGCCCATTCTACCTCTGAGCTACACCCTCAGCCATATTTTTTATTCTTTATTTTGAAACAGAGTCTTACTGAGTTGCAAAGGGCCTCTCTAAGTAGCAGCTGAGGCTGTCCACAAACTGCGATCCTCCTGTCTCAGCCTCCCAAATGCTGGGATTAAAAGCTTGTACCACCACGCCTGACTATCACAATTTGATTTTAATTGGTTTAAAATAAGTGTTATTGAAATAGCCATATTATGGAATCAGATCTAAACCTAAATATTAGAAGAACTGTTTTAGAATAAGACGTATAAAAATAACGACAGGGGGCACTTACTGAATACTCACTATATCCAAGAATCTATGCTACATACATACATTTTCTTGAATACTCTTCAAGTAGCAGGCTATTTGAGTTCTCCTTGTGTCACCAGTTGCGGGAGTTCCAGTTCTCCCCGTGTTTGTAGTATGTTTGAAACGTGTTGTGTACTTGAGGCCCACATTTCCAGCCGCCAGAAGTTAGCCTGGGCAGAGTTAAACCTCATTAAAATCTTGTGGAGAGAATTAATCCTACCATCTCTGTTCCACTATGAAATCTGACTCTCAACTATTTTTTTCTGGCTCCCGTTATTCCTGGGCTTTCTTCCCACCCAGCCACCCCAGCACTGAGCAGCTGGATTATCACTCTCTTTTTTTTTCTTTTTAACTTATTGGACTTTCATGTAAGGAGTGGGCAGCTTCTCTAGGGATGGATCTGGGTTAGATTTCCTTACAAAGAGCTTGACACAGACAAGCCCTTGGTGAACATTCATTGAGGGAATAATGTAATAAAGTTGGCTAACTTGGGCATGGTGACACACGCCTGAAATTCTAGGGACTCGGGAAGCTGAGGCTTAAGGACTGCACATTCAGGGGCAGTCTGGGAAACTTAGTGAGACCCTGTCTCAAAATAAAAAATAAAAAGTGCTGGGGAAGCTGGGTATGGTGGTGCATGCCTGTAATCCTAGTACTTGGGAGGCTGAGACAGGAGGATCAAAGGTTTTCAGCCAGCCCCAGCAACTTAGTGAGGCTCTCAGCAATATAGCAAGGTCCTATTTCAAAATAAAAAATGAGGCCTGGCGTGGTGGGCACACGCTTGTAATCCCCGCGCTTGGGAGGCGGAGATAGGAGGATCGTGCAGGTTCGGAGCCAGCCTCGCTGGCTTAAGAGACCCTGTGTCCAAATAAAAAAATACAAAATAGGTCTGGGAGTGTAGCCCGGAGGTAGAAGGGCTTCCAGGAACCCCAGTGCCACCAACCAACCAACCAACCACCCACCACCACCACCAACAACAAAAAACAAAATAAAAAAAGAAAAAGGCCTAGAGGTGTACTTGGAGGTAAATGTACCTGGGTTCCATCCCTAGTAAAACACACACACACACACACACACACACACACACACACACACACACACCCTAATATTCAGAAGAACCTCCAAAGGGGGAAAAAGTGGTTCTACTTTCTCTCTATAGGTCCATTTTTCTTTATTTTTGCAGAGGGCATTGCTGAAGTAATTCAGTCAAGAAGCTTAAGATGAGCAGGGTGTGGTGATGTACGCTTCTAATCCCAGTACTTGGGAGGGATTAGAGATTTGAGGATCTCTAATCCCTGAGACAGGAGGATCACAGATTTGAGACAGGAGGATCACAGATTTGAGGACAGTTTCAGCAAATAACGAGACTCTCATCAACCTAGTGAGATCCAGTTCCAAAATAAAAATAAAATAGGGCTGGAAGTATAGTTCAGAGGTAGAATGCCTAGTACCCCCCCAACACAGAGAAGTTTAAGATGAGCTGGATGTGGTGATGCACGCTTATAATCCCAGTACTTGGGTGGTTGAGACAGGAAGATTGCAGGTTCAAGGTCAGCCTCAGCAACTTGGGGAGACCTGTTTCAAACAAAACAAAACCGGATGGCAGTGTAGTTTGGTGGTAGAAGGCCTCTAGGTTCAATCCCCAGTATAAAAAAAGCTCAAGATGAGATACAGATTTTCTGGGTAGGCTTTCAATCCAATGTGGAGACATTGTCCTTATTTATTTATTTATTTATTTATTTATTTATTTATTGTGTATTGTGGTACTAGGGATGGAACCCAGGGTAATTCTACCTCCAAGCTACACCCCTGGCTCTATTTTTTTAAATTCTTTATTTTGAAACAGGGTCTCACTGAGTTGCAAAGGGCCTCACTAAGTAGCTGAGGTTGTCTGCTAACAGAGATCCTCCTGTCTCAGCCTCCTGAATGCTGGGATTACAAGCTGAGCCACCATGCCTGGCTACATTGTTCTTTTAAAAGAAAGACTGGAAGAAGAGAAGGTGACTTGGAGTCAGAGGGGAGATGAGAGTTATGCAGCCACAAGCTAAGGGATTCCTGGAGCCACCATACCTGGAAGAGCAAGGCGAGCTCTTACAGACTCCAAGAAAGCACGCTGAGCCTTTGCTTTTGGACCTTTTGGCCTCCAGAACTGTAAGATTATAAATGTCTGTTGCTTAAGCTACGTCATTTGTGGTAGTTTCAAACAGTAGCCTCAGGAAACGAATGCAGTTTAGATATAGAAATGTATTTTTTTGTGAAATTCCAACAGATCTTGGCATCACATCAGTTGAATAAGATGAAGTTTGGAATTTCCCAACCGCTCTCTTTTCAACAAACACTTGACCACACATCCTAGGCTCCCACCAAAAGAAACTGCTCAGTGTTTCACAATAGGAGATGGTGTGACATCCATGCACTTCAGCTCTGAGATTATACCCAAGGTTTTTTTTTTTAGAAAGATAGTATGCAAACCCACCCCCCCTTTTTTTTGGTGCTGGGGATTGAACCCAGGAGCTCATTACGTGCATATTGGCTTACTTAATCTCCACAGCAATCCTGTTACTATTTTACAGATGGGAAAACAAGCTGAGAGAGTGGAACTGACTTTCCCAGGGAAGAATAGCTATAAGGTGGCAGAGCCAAGATTCCCAAAGTGCCTGATTTGTGTTGTCTCTGGTTCTAAAACACTGTGTTCTTTCTGCTACATCAGTCCAGGTGGTGGAGAAATTCAGTTAAGGGGAGGAAAGGCAGATCAATATCCTACAGAATGACTCAGTGCTGTTTATTATAGAAGAAATTACAGATGCTATCATTATGATAAAAAAATCTTTGTGGAAGAGGGACCATTTGAATTGTGCCTTCACATCAAAAAAAATTTCTTGATTCTCTGTCAGAATGGGGGGGGGAATCTAGAGATGAATCAGACAGCATCTTTTTGTGTGAGGGAATTCATAGTGTGTGTGGGGAGGATTAGGGAGGGAGGGTAGCATTTTAAAAGAAAATGCAAAAGAATAACCAGGATGATGGTAGAAGCAAGGTTTCTGATGCAGATCCCAGGTTCAACAAAGTCTTTTGGCACGAAGAACTTCTGCCCCAGAAGAGATCTGATAGGTAAATAAGCATTAGGAGAAAAGTAGCAAAGCTTTTCCAGGGACAGCATAAGCAATCCACACATTGTGGCTCACAGTAATAGTTCGTGGAGTGCGAGGAGGGGCGTAGACGTGCAGGTTGGAATTGGTCACGGAAGAGCTGGTGAACTGCCCGATAGGTTTCTGGTCTCCGTGTATCTTGCGTGGTGGCTCTCTGCTAAACCTCAAAGCATTCCTCTCCCGTCCCACACATTGATTAGAACATCTCGGCAAAAGCCGGCAAAGGCCCACCACCAGTCCGGACTCCTGTTAGTATCAAGAGGGTTCCCCACCCTCCACCGGAGGCTTGTTACCATGGCAACTAGGTCAGGGCGGAAGTGGCTCTGAAGACTAATTCTCACTAATCAGGTGACTCTCCAGCCTTCTGCACGTGACAGCCGAGACCAGGCGCCCGCTCTACCTAATCAAGATCCCGCCTCTCTTTCCTTTACTGACAATTGGCAGCGATCTCGAGCAATGGCCTTTACAGTACCACCATGAGACTCCGCCTCTTAGTAGTTAAAGAACCAATGAGACTTGGGCAAGAAGAAGCCACGCCCCAGGCTTCACCCCGGCTTGACAGACGCAATTGAGGCCATCCTCGAGTTACTCCGCCCCCAGCCCATTCCGCCTGGCGATGGACTGCCCTGCTACCCAATAGCACGTCCCGGAGTTGCCGTTGGGTCCCGCCTCCCAGAGAGCGGAGCCAATGAGCGAGCCCGGTCTCAGGCCGGTGGAGGGGGTTGCACTGCGGTAATATGGCTCTTCCTTAGCCAGCGGCGGCGGCCAGCACGGGGACCGAGCAGTCGTGCCTGTCGGTGGCGATCGAGCAGGCTGCAGGGCTCGGCGGGGCGTGGTGAGAGGCGGCGGCGGATGCGGGAGGAGCGCCCGCCCCGGCGCTGGGCGGCCGCCGGGTCGACATGAGCGCCTCGGCGTCGGTCGGGGGTCCGGTCCCGCCGCCGCCCCCGGGCCCGGCCGCCGCGCTGCCGCCGGGCTCCGCCGCGCGGGCCCTGCATGTGGAGCTGCCGTCTCAGCAGGTAAGCCGCCGGCTCGCGGGGCCCGGGCCGCGCGGATCCGCGGCTGCGCCGGCCGGGACCCGGAGGCGCGGCCCGAGGGCTCGCGGGGCTGAGGGGCTGTCAGGTCCGGCGAGGGAGCCCCCGGCCCCGGGAGCCCGCGACCGGCGCTGAGCGGGCGAGGGGCGCCGGGCACTGCCCCGGCCGCTGCCCGCGGGAGGGGTCCCCCCAGACCCTCCGCGGCCCCGGGGAAGCCCTGCGCCCCAGCCCGCGCCGGGCGCTGGCCCCCGCTCCGCACCCAGGGGAGCCCGTCGGCACTCTGCCGCCGAGCAGGGGGAGTTGGATTTCTAAGCACTTAACTCTATCTCCCTTTATTATGAAGCACTTCCCTCCATTTCTCTAGAGAAACGTGTACGGGACTTTAGAGTTTCCTTCCTAATCCTCAGACCCCTAAGAAACGCATCTTATTACAGAGGGGGCTCTTAAAAAACTTATTTCCTCCAATGAGTACCTAGAAGGAAGAATTTGATGTATGTATTCATGTCTTCTTCCATCCTTTGGCAAAGGCTTTGAGGGCTTCTTGGATCCACGTTATAGGAGGATAAGAAAGAGGAAACACTGAATTTAGGGTCTGACAGATTCTTTGTGACACTCGCAGATCCATAGAGTAGTTTTCTCCTCTCCATTGCCCTCTCTCTGTTTCCCAAGGGAAGACTGCAGAAATCTGAGTTAAAAAGAGTTAAAGTACCGTTTTCTTTCCCATTACTCCTCCTTCCAAGAAGAGGACCAGGGAAAACTGTCAGTCATTGACAGCTTACCGTGCTGAATTTGTGCAGAGTGCTCAGTGGGCATTAGCCACGGAATCCTTATAACCGTACAAGATAGCTGTTTGTGTCATCCTCATTTTGCAGTTGAAGAAACGGAGCTTGTCCAGTGCCTCGCCGTCTGTAAGTGGTGGGGTTGGGTTTCAGAATCCAGCGACTGACTCTATCGTCCACGCGCGGCATTGTTTGTTTGAGACCTGAGCTGCCTTCTCTCCATTACTTTCACACAGGACAGGAACAAGTTTCTTCATACCCTCTCTGTAACTTTCCATTGCTGCTAGGGGAATTTAGGAAGAATTCATAAAGAAGGAAGCAGAGCTTGTGGGGTGAGGGATGCACGATCATTGGAATGGATTTGAGATGGGAAAGGAGGGGACTAAAGGGAAGAGAAAAACTGGAGATAAAAGTCACAGTGGTGGCCATGAAGCAGGGAGGCAGAATTATTTGCAGAAGCAAGGCCTTTTGAGGTAGAAGAGGCTTTTTTAAAAGACAAGGATAGCATGCGCCCATGTTTAGGATTTGCAGTGCTGATGGGCAGGGAGTTTGTGGAGAATATTAGGAGTTTGAGAGTAAGGAGGTTTGGATTGTATTCTGAGGTCCTGGGAGAGGGTAAAAGGGTGGCTGGGGAAACTCATCCCCAGACTGAGCATTAGTAGGAATTTCTCTGTGTGCGGGAGGAGGAGTGTAAGGATGCATGGTGGGCGAGGCAATGGTGGCTGAGGCACTTTTGGAAACAACCGGGAGAAATCCTAAGGAGTTGAGGGGCCAAGAAGGGTTTCATTCTGGGGGAGCTTTTGAGAACGTGTGAGATTAGAGAAGAGAAAGCATCATTTACTTCACAGAGCCTATTCTCTGATAACAGTTCACAGTTTAACACCAGGGGAACTAATCCAAACAAACTGTCCATGGAATACATTCAGCTGCGTTTGCTAGTGTTTGTCAGAGGTCTGGAGCTGTGCCGAGGGATATATAGTAGCTTAAGTGTGCAGCGGCAGGCTGCACAAGTGCTGAGTGTGCTATTTACAACTTTCTGGGGATGTCATACTTCTTGGATGCTTGGAAGGCAGCCTGTAAAACGGAACACTTATACTTCTGTAGTTGTTACTTAGCTTTCTGGATCAAAATGCTCAGCTTCTTGGATGCGAATATGTAATATTTAAAAAATGTTTCTGTTGATGTGGTGTCTACATAGACTAAGAGTGCACAGATTATTAGTGTACAGCTCCATGAATTGTCAGAGAGCAGTTATATAACTACTACCCAGATGAAGAAATGCAAAATTATAAGCATTCCAACAGGCCTTGTGTTCTATCCCGTCACTCCCTGTCCTTTCTCTCCAAAGGAACCACAGTTTTTGCCTGTCCTTGAACTTCATATAAGTGGAATTATGTAAAATGTATTCTGTTGTGTTTGATTTCTTCACTTAGTATGGATTGTGAGAGTCATAGGGTGTGTGTGTGTATACAAAACTATTACCATTGATTTGTTTATTTTTCCTATTTTGGATTTTTTTTATTTTTTATTTTTTTGCAGTACTGGGAATGGAACTCAGGGGCATTCTACCTCTGAGCTACACTCTCAGCCCTATTTTTTATTGTTTATTTTTTGAAACAGAGTCTCACTGAGTTGCAAAGGGCCTCACTAAGTAGCTGAGGCTGCCCTTGAACTGCGATCCTCCTGTCTCAGCCTCCCGAATGCTGGGATTAGAAGTGTGTGCCACTACGCCTGGCTTTATTTTGGATTTTTTTTTTTTTTTTTGCAGGTCTGGGGATGGAACCCAGGGTAATTCGACCTCTGAGCTATACCCATTGCCCTATTATTTTTATTCTTTATTTTGAAACAGGGTCTCACTAAGCTGCGGAGGGCCTCACTAAGTAGCTGAGGCTGTCCATGAACCGCGATCCTCTGGTCTCAGCCTCCCACATGCTGGGATTACAAGCGTGTGCCATCACGCCGGCTATTTTGGATTTTAAAATTGCAAAAGTTTAGATAAATTGAAGACCCAATTATTTTCTTTTAAACAGTGATTTGAAAATTATGCATGTCAATGCATTGGCTAGGTGTCAGTATTCTAGCAAATAAACCCTGTTGTTGGTTTAGGATTTCTGTGAGAAAGGTGATTATCTCAAAGTGGAGATTCAGTGGTCCTCCCAGCATTTCTAAGACTTGGCACTGTTGACCTTTTGGAGCAGGGCAGAGTCTGTAAGATGTTAACCACATCCCTGGAGTTTATCCACAAGTTTCTAGGAGCACTTCTTAAATCCTGAAAATAAAAAGTGTGTTCATACATGGCCTAATGTCCCATGAGGGTCTGAATTACCTTTGGTTGAGAACCATTGTTCTAAGGTATATTTTTATTTAATGATAGAAGGCATCTCTGCTATTTTCTATTAATTTATTCCCAGTCCCATTGATTCTAAAAGTGGCTGTAATGTTTAAAATATTAATTAACTATATGAAATTAATTTAAAAATATTAGACTCTTCCTGCCTGCAGAAAAAGAGTTGTTTTGCTCAAGGAAAGCCCATATAGCTATAGATAAGACCTAATTTATTTGTCTTATTAATTTACTTTTTTGGTATGTAGTACTGGGGACTGAACCCGGGGGCCCTTTCCCTCTGAGCTACATCCCCCAGCCCTACATTATTTTCATTTTGAAACAGAGTCTTGTTAGATTGATGAGAGTCTTACTACTTGCTGAGGCTGTCCTTAACCTGCATTCCTCCTGTCTCACTCCCTCCCCCGCCCCCAAGTAGGGGATTGCAGGTATGAGCCACCATACCCAGCTGATAATACACTTATCTTAAACAAAATTCAAGACTTCATAACTTCTGGACCACTTTTTACGTGCAGGAGTACTAGCTCTAGTCCATTGCTCCTCCACTGGGTGCAGCAGGACTATTACTTAATCTTTGTCTCCCTTTGCTTCTGTGTGATCTTACTTTAACTGTAATTTCAGCATGAGGTAGTCACACATTTTGAAGACTCTTGTTACTCTTTAATTTTTGGTTGAGGTTTGTAATTAGCTGGTGAATGGAATATAGGTTCATCTGAAGAATAACTTCCTTTACACCCTTAAATTTAGGAGTCTTGGGATAAAAAAATTGTGTTTTGTGGTAGAAGCCTTTACTGTGTGCTTAAAAGCTTAATTGAGAGAATATCTTTCCTCCCCAAAGACTTCCACACTTGGGTATAACTTAACTACATTCCTCAGATACTCAGAGTATCTCAGGAGGCTTTTTTTTTTCCTCCTCTGGTACTGGGGATTGAACCCAGGGGCATTCTACCTCTGACTTACACTCCTAGCCCAATTTTTTTTATTCTTTACTTTGAAGTAGAGTCTCACTAAGTTGTGAAGGGCCTCACTCAGTATAGCCGAGGCTGATAGTGAACCTGTAATCCTCCTGTCTCAGCCTCTCAAGTAACTGGGATTACAAGTGTGCGCCAGCCTGTCCAGTATCAGGAGGCTTTTTAGTGATTATTTAGTGACCCTTTTGTAGATCATATATTCCTTTAAAAATTCAGTAAAATCAGCTGGGTGTGGTGGCGCACACTTGTAATCCCAGCATTTGGGAGGCTGAGACTGGAGGATCATGGTTCGCGGACAGCCTCAGCTACTTAGTGAGACCCTCTGCAACTCAGTGAGACCCGGTTTCAAAATAAAGAAAAATAAATAGGGCAGGGGGTGTAGCTTGGAGGTCGAATGCCCCTGGGTTTCATCCCCAGACTCGCAAAAAAAAAAAAAAAAAATCAGTAAAATCTATGGGCTCTTTTCTTAGAAAACATACTTATACATAATACATAAATTCACAATTTTGCATGCAGGTTGCAGGTTTGGTTACCTGGAAGTATAAATGGAAGGCCTCAGATTAAGTACATCTAAATTGGTTTAATCCCTTTTCTTAAAGTTCAGCTATTTATTATTCTTTTTCTTAAATAGTTTTCCATATCAGTATATTACACTTACATGATTTTTTAAATTAACACCCTGTTGATGGACTTTCGGGCTATTTTCTACCTTTTCTATTACATCATTGCAATGATACACATAATACAGGAATCTTTGTTTGCTTGTGTTAATATTTCTGTGGATAAATTTTAAGAAGCAAAATCACTTAGTTCAAGTAAACATATATGTATATATTATTATTTTAAACTTTAGAAGATATTGGCTAAATGGTTCCTGGCAACAGTGTGCTTAGTTACACTCCCTACCACCAAATCATTTCTTTCTTTTTTTTTTTTTTTTGGTGGGTCTGGGGATGGAACCCAGGGGCATTTGACCTCCGAGCAACACCCCCTGCCCTATTATTTTATTCTTTATTTTGAAAGCGGTCTCACTGAGTTGCAGAGGGCCTCACTAAGTAGCTGAGGCTGTCTGCGAACCGCGATCCTCGGGTCTCAGCCTCCCGAATGCTGGGATTACAAGGGTGCGTCACCACGCCCGACTTACCACCAAATCATTTCAAAGGCCTTTTTTGCTACATTTTTGCCAAGTTTGGACAATATAAGTTTTCTCAATGTTTTCAATGTGATTTTATGTACATAGAGGTTATCTATATGTGTATATATATATACACACACAGTACATACACATATGTATAAATGCTATTTAAACTGCAGCTCTTTAATTATTAATTATATTTCAAAAGCTTCATTCACTGTGTATCAGACACTGTGGTGAGTGCGTGCTCTCATTTATACTGTTCATCCTTGTGAGTCAATATCTTTACATTCATTTATTTAGCATTATTATGTCTCACTTTGTAAGTTGTTTATTCACAGCCTGAGCATTACGTTTTCTAATTGTTTGCTCATATTTTTCATTGTTTTGAACAACATTTTCTCTTGTCTTTTTTATGAGGGAGGAAGGCTAGGGCTATTATTAGCCTTTATCTACCTTGCATTTTAAAAATTGACTTTTTTGCCAGGCGTGGTGGCGCACGCTTGTAATCCCTGAGCTTGGGAGGCAGAGACAGGAGGATTGCGCAGGTTCGAAGCCAGCCGTGCACACTGGCTTAGGAGATCCTGTTTCCAAATAAAAAATGTAAAAAAATAGGTCTGGGAGTGTAGCCCGGAGGTAGAAGGGCTTCCAGGAACCCCAGTACCAGCAAAAAAAAAAAAAAAAAAAAAAAAAAAAAAAAAAAAAAAAAAAAAAATTGACTTTTTTAAGCAGTAGTTTTAGATCTACAGAAAAATTGAAAAGAGTACAGAAGGCTCCCTCCCACATACTGTATACCCAGTTTCTCCTATTTTTTTTTTTTTTTTCCGATACTGGGGATGGAACCCAGGGGTATTCAACCTCTGAGCCAAACCCCCAGCCTTATTTTTTATTCTTTTTTTAATTCTTTTTTTTTTTTGTGGTACTGGGGATGGAACCCAGAGGCTTTCTACCTCCGGGCTATATTTCCAGACCTATCTTATATTTTATTTGGAAACAGGGTCTCACTAAGTAGCTGAGGCTGGCTTCGAACCTGTGCGATCCTCCTGTCTCAGCCTCCCAAGCGCAGGGATTACAAGCGTGTGCCACCATGCCCGGCTTATTTTTTATTCTTTATTTTTGAAACAGCATCTCACTAAGTTGCGGAGGGCCTCACTAAGTTGCTGGAGCCGGCCATGAACCTGTGATCCTCTTGTCTCAGACTCCCAAGGACTGGGATTACAAGTGTATGTCACCATACCTGGCTTCCCCTCTGTTTAACATATTACATTAACCTGGTACCTTCGTTACAATTGATGAACCAGTATTGATGTATTATTACCTAAAGTCAACAGTTCACTCATATTTCTTTAGCTTTTAAAATTGTGGTAATAATATGTGTGTAACATAAAACTTATCTTTTTTTTTTTTTGGTGTTTTGGAGACAGAACCCAGGGGCATTCTGTCTCCGAACTACACTCCCAGCCCTATTTTACTTCTTATTTTGAAACAGGGTCTCACTAAGTTGTGGAGGGCCTAAGTATCTGAGGCTGGCCAAGAACCTGCAATCCCCCTGTCTTAGCCTCCAAAGTACTACGATTACAAGTGTGACCCATCATGCCCACTTTGAAATTTGTCATTTTAATATTTTTTTTAGGTACTAGGTATTGAACCCATGGATGCTCTACTACTGGGCTACATCCCCAGCCCTGTAAATTCTTTTTTTTTTTTTTTTAATTTGAAACAGGATCATGCTAAGTTTTCCAGTCTGGCTTTAAGCTTGTGATCCTCCTGCCTCAGGCTCCTGAGTTACTGTGCCACTACTCCCAGATTGAAAAAAAAAATTTTTTTGTGGTACTGCAGGTTGAACCCAGGGGCACTCTACCACTGAGCAATACCTCCACCCCTCCCCCTTTAAATTTTGAGACTGGATCTTTCTAAGTTGCCCAGGCTGGCTTTGAATTTATTAATCTTCCTGCCTCAGTTTCCCAGTTATGGGGATTACAGGGATGAACAGCACCTGGCTGAAATTTTAACAGTTCTTTTTTTGTGGTACTAGGGGTAGTACCCAGGGGCTTTCTACCTCCAGGCTATATTCCCAGACCTATTTTATATTTTATTTGGAAACAGTGTCTTACTAAGTTGCAGAGAGCCTCACTAAGTAGCTGAGGCTGGCTTTGAACTTGTGTGATCCTCCTGTCTCAGCCTCCCAAGTGTGGGGATTACAAGCGTGCACCACCACACCCGGCTGAATTTTAACAATTTTAAGTGTATAGTTTAGTGGCTTTAAGAGCATGGGCAGTGTTGTACACCATCACTACTGTCCATCTCTAGAACTTTTTGTTATCCCAGATAGAATCTATACCCAGTTAACAACTCTCCATTCTTCCCTTCCTTTGGACCTTGGTAAACTCTGTTTTACTGTCTTTTTTTTTTTTTATTAATTTGACTAGTCTACGTTCCTCAAATAAGCGGAATCTTACAGTTCCTTTTCCCTTTGTGTTTGGCTTATTTCATGTAGCAAAGTTTTCAAGGTTCATCTATGTTGTAGCATATGTCAGAATGTCATCCCTCTTTAAGGCTAAATGATATCCCATTGCATGTAGGTATCATTTTAAATCTATCTACTTAGTTTTTACCTAATATCGCTCTCTGTGGTCGTATCCCACCTTACGTACCACATTGTATTTAGCTGTCCTGTCTCATAGCCTTCTCTTAGATGTAAGGATTCCTCAGACTTCACTTACATCTCCTGTCCCCAATACAGGATCTTCCAGTGTTGCTTAGGTTGGCCTTGAATTCTTGAACCTCTTGCTTTGGCCTCCCAAGTAGCTGGGATTTTTGTTTTTAATGCCCTTGGTGGTTTTGAGTGTTGGCCAGCTATCTTGCAGGATGTATCTATGCTGGAATTAGTCTGATTTTCCCCCCTCATAATTGGACTAGGGCTGTGGGCTTTTGGGAGCAAGGGCTCAGAGGTACAGCTCTGTTTTCATTTATCAAATGTGTATATTGCTAACATGATTTGCCCCTATTGTTAGCTCTCAGCATCACCAGCTGAGGTCATATGTGAAAGTAAAACTGTTTTCCCCCTTAGGCCCTCTACACAACACTTCTCACACGAGCTGTGGCTGTGTGTGTGTGTGTGGGTTCTCCTATATACCAAGTGCTTCTGTAGTGGACACCATTTTGGTCATATAACTCAATTCAGTATCTACTTGGACTTACCATCGTCCTGTAAGTTTAAGGCTCCGTCCGCCACTTTGGAGGCCAGCCTCAAATCTGGGCCTCCAGAGCTTCTGACCTACCGGCTATAAATGGGAGGGTGACCATGCCCCCTCCTCCACCTGGTCATTCTCCAGTGGCTCAGAGACTCAGGAAAGTGCATTACTTCAGTTTTCTAGTTTATTATAAAGGAGCACAAAGGCTGCAGGTCAATTGCCAGATGGAAGAGATGCTCAGGGGGTAGAATGGGGGTGTGAGCTGAAGCTGTACTGCCCTGTCGGGTGCCCCACCCAACACGAGGGCAGCAATCCTGCACTTCTGAGATTTTTTTTTTTATGGCGGACTTATCACGTAGACACGATTAATTATTAACTCAGTCTCCAGCCCGCCTCTCCTCTTTGGTGCAAGCGGGGCTGAAAGCTACTTGCTTCTAATCATGGTGTGCTCTTTCAAGTGACAGTGACCAGCCACCATCCGGGAATCATTTTATTCAAACAAACACACCCCTCTCACCCAGGACCTGCCAAGGGACCAGGTGGTCTGTGTTAGCAACCTGGTCAAACACCAAATATTAGAAGAAGAGATTTTCTAGCATCCCTGTTACTCAGGAAATGAGAAGGATTTTAGGAGCTCTATTCAAGGAATTGGTGACAAAGGCCAAAATGTGTATTTTGTAGGAATCATAATACCATGGGCAGTGTGTCGGGTCACTCTGCTCTAAGTCCCTCATTGAACCTCACCGCTCCCTCCTGTCCTGTTTGGAAGGAAGCCGTGTACGCAGCCCGCGTTCAAGGTGCTCTTCCTCCTTGAGGACAGAATATCTACAAACAGTATTTGGAATTCTTCTGCATGGGAGTTTCACTTCAATAACCAGTTCTTTTTGCTAAGGAACCTAAGCAAAAGGTCTAGGTAATTTTCTTAAAGTCAAAAAAGCATCTGCATAGGGACTCCAGTCTAGGTCTTCGATTCCCATCCCCAGGCACCTACTCTTTGTAGGGTTCTGATGAAAGGTTTTAAGTTATCCTTAAGTTTGGGACTATCATGATTTATGGTTTATTTCTGACCACACCTGCACATAGCATTATGCTGATTACATAATAGGAACTCAATGTATTTTTCTTTTTCAATTTTCATTTGCATATGGGTCTTCCCTTAAAGAACTTTATAGTGTAAAAAGAAAAAGAAAGATTAGATTGAATGGTATTGAAACACATACAGGAGCAGGGCATGGTGGTGTACGCCTGTAATCTCAGTTCTTGGGAGGCTGACAAGGAGGATCAGCAGTTTGAGGATAGCTCAGCAATGTTGTGAGACTCAGTAAGCTAGCAAGACCTTGTTTCAAAACAAATAAAAAGGTCTGGGGAGTAGTTTGGAGGTAGAGCACCCTGGCTTCAATCCCCAGTATCCTCCTGCATAGACCAGAAAAAAAAAGGAAGACAAAAGTACACACAGGAACAAAATGATAGAAGCAGTTATAAAGCTTTATTTAGCTATACATACTATATGTTTTCTCTTTATATGTTTATATTTATTTTGATGTCTTTTATTTTTACTTATTTTTGTGGCACTGGAGATTGAACCCGGGGGATTCTACCACCAAGCTATACCTCCAGCCCCTTTTTATTTTCCTTGCTAAATTGCTTAGACTGGCCATTAACCTGTGATCCTCCTGTCTCAGCTTCTTATCTACTGGGATCACAGGCCTGGCTAGATACCTTACTTTTAAAAGCTAATTTAATTATTTTATTTTTTATTTTTTTGAAGTACAATTTTTTTTTATTATTTTTATGTACAGAAAATGATTGTGTACATTTACCCTAGTTTGGTGGCAAGCTCTTTAGCCTTTGCCTTTTCCAACTTGCAATGTGAGCCATAGATTTCGGACCAAGGACGTTGCCTCCCCAGTGAGGGTGGATCTCATTGTATCTGTTGTTGTAGTTGGTCCTAATAGCTTCCACCAGCTTGGCCAGGGCTCCTTTATCTTCCGAGTTAACCTGTGTGAAGGCAACAGTGGTGCACGTCTTCCTGTGGACCAGGCGCCCCAGCCTCGCCTTCCCCTTGATGATGCAGTAGGGGACCCCCATCTTGCGGCACAGGGCAAGCAGGAAGACAACCAGCTCGATGGGGTCCACATCATGTGCGATCACCACCAGCTGCGCCTTCTTGTTCTCCACCAAGGTGGGGACAGTGTTGACGCCTGCTAGGAGGACTGGTGGCCTCTTGGTGGGGACGTCCCCTTTGTCGGCAGCTTTCTTCTCAGCCTGGGCCAACAGCCGCTGCTTCTTCTCCTGCTTCGTCTTGTGTCTGTACTTATGGGCAAGCTTGAGCAGCTGGGTAGCTGTTTGGCGGTCCAAGGCCTGGGTGAACCGGTTGATTGCCGGAGGCACCTTGAGCCGTTTGTAGAGTACATCCCCCTGTCGCTGCAGCAGGATGTAGCGGGGCCATTTGACAAAGCGGGTGAGGTCCCTCTTGGGCTGGATGTTCTGTCCAATGCCGAAGTTCTTGGGCCTTTTCTCGAACAGCGGATTCACCACCTTCTTGGCTTCCTGCTTCTTCACGACCGCAGGGGCCGGGGCCACCTTCTTCCCCTTGGCCTTCTTTCCTTTTGGCATCATGGGCGGCTGGAGTAAAGAGAAAGGAAAGGGAATTGTCTATTTTATTTTTTTAATATGTTTTGTTGCTAAGGCTACTGAAGGCAGAGAGAAAGCGCTGTGTGTGTGTGTGTGTGTGTGTGTGTGTGTGTGTGTGTGTGTATACACACACACACACACACATATATACATATATATATATATATATATTACATATATGTATATATTTATAGTACTAAGGGATTGAACCTAGGGGTATTCTCCCACTAAGCTATACCCCCAGCCCAGCCCTTAAAATTTTTTTTTTTTTTAAATTTCAAAACAGGGTCTTAGCTGGGCATGGTGGCATACGCTTGTAATCCCCGTACTTGGGAGGCTGAGACAGGAGGATCCAGGTTCATGGCCAGCCCCAGCTATTTAGGCCCTCTGTTAACTTCGTGAGACCCTGGTTTGTTTGTTTGTTTATTAATTAATTAATTAATTAATTAATTAATTTTTTTGTGGTACTGGGGTTCCTGGAAGCCGTTCTACCTTTGGGCTATACTCCCAGACCTATTTTATACTTTTTATTTGGAAACAGGGTCTCTTAAGCCATCGCGGCTGGCTTCGAACCTGTGCCACCACGCCTGGTTGAGATCCTGGTTTAAAATAAAGAATAAAACATTGGGCTGGTGTGTAGTTCAGAGGTAGAATGCCCCTGGGTTCAATCTCTAGTACTCTCCCCTCTGCCCCACAAAAGACAAAAAACAAAATAAAAAAAAACCCAAAAAACCAAAAAACAGGGTTTTGCAAAATTTGCTGAGGCTGGCTGTGGGTCTGTGATCTTCCTGTCTCAGCCTCCCAAAGTACTGGGATTATAGATGTGTACCACCATGCCTGGCTTTTTTTTTTTTTTTTTTTTTTGGTGGTACTGGGGGTGGAACCCAGAGGCTTTTCTACCTCCGAGCTATACTCCCAGACCTATTTTATATTTTATTTGGAAACAGGGTCTCACTAAGTTGCTGAAAGCCTCACTAAGTAGCTGAGGCTGGCTTCAAACCCGCGCGATCCTCCTGTCTCAGCCTCCCAAGCGCGGTGATTACAAGCTGCGCCACCTTGCCCGGCTCATGCCTGGCTTTTGATTGTGATTTTTGAACTGCTTTGGCTCTTGTGGATAAAACTATGAGGGAGCTCTGGAAACTTAAAACATTAGCATCCTAAAGTCATTATTTCTAATGTGGCAAAGTACCATCAGGAATTTAAGTAATTTTCTTTTCTTGTGAAAATGTTTAGTTTTTTTTTTTTTTAAAGAAAATCTATGTTCTTGTTTAGTGTTTACTTTAAAATTCTCTACAGGATTGCAATTCTGAACTTTGTGGCAGCAAATTCAGAAGTGAAACTGACTGGAAATAGAGCAAGAGCAGAATTGAAACCTAATAAGTTGGGCCTGAAATGTGTGATATAATGAAAAAAAATTAGATTTTCCTATTTTGCAAATGTGTATTTTGGAATATATATGTGTGTGTGTGTGTGTGTGTGTGTGTGTGTGTGTGTGTGTGTGTGTGTGTATTTACCTGTCAGACATATTGCTGCTGCAAACAAGAAATATTTGTCATTTTTAATGTACTAGAATGTATGTAGTTACTTACCAGAGGTATTATAGAAAAATTAAAGACAGATCTATTTAAGAGAGAGGTCGAAACATTTTAGGTTTTATACTTTGTTTAGGTTGAAAGACATCAGTAAGGCTTGATACTGTTAGAGTTAAAAATTTTCAGTGGTTTATATTTTAGCACTTTGCTCCCTTAGATTATAGAGGTAGAGGGATACACAGAGAACAGAAAACTTAACATTGGAATTTTAAAATTTATGTTACACTTTTTGGTTATTATCATATAACCTTGTCTTCTATCTTACTTATGATGGACAACCGAATTTTAAATCACATAATTTAACAGACGCAAACCCTGAAGTCCTCCCATGCAAAACAATCTGTGTGGCCATGGTCTCGGTCCATTTATTTATTCCTGACCTCAAGGACTTTGCAGAGCGTGTCCGTTTAACAGATCTCTATCGATTGTCTTGCTTTTTCTGTTTGTGGCAGAGAAATGAACAGAACCTTGAGTCTGATGAGCAGTTCCACTGTGCTTGGCTGGGTGCGTTGGAAACTTGTGCTTTGACACCGTATCCTCACAGCTTGCTAGAATTAAAATGGGGTAGAGGCTGTATTTTAAGCTTCTCCCTAAGGACAGAACACTCAAATTCCGCTCTCCCACCCACCTTCTATGGTGTGAGCTAGAGTGAGCCTGGAATGTCCCCGGAGTTGTTGGATCAGTCTTCCTGTTTTGTCCCTTAATTTACCATGCCTGTCCTTTTTTGAACATTCCTAAGAACTCTTCATTCTCTTCCTCTTTAAGTTTCCTGACCTCATCCTAACCAGATGGTGATCTTGGGTTTTTTGATGGCAGAGATTTTATTTTGTGTAACATTTGGCACTGATTGCTGTAGATTCTATTATAGTAGTAATGTGACTGGACATTTTCCTTATTCTTTGTGAAAACTCTGGTGTGTTTATTAAGGGGCTGGGACAGACAATGCCGAGGTTGAGCATTAGAACCCAGGATTTTGGTGGTCCATTGACATATCTGGCATTTCTTTCTATCATGATATTTAAAATGCCCCAAAAGATACAGTCAGACTTTTTTTTTTTTTTTTTTTTTAATGAGGAGTATCAGGGAGCTGAAACTAGCATCTATTGTTGGGTATGTAAAGAGGGATGATATAAAAGTAAATGAGAATCAGATTTATGATCTATATTTTTTCAAGAAAAACTTAAAAACTTGGTACTGTTTAATAGGACTGTACTTTTTGTGATTAAGGATATAACTCTGGACTATAAGTAATTCATGTATTTATGTTAGCATATGTTAAAACTAAGTATAGAACAGGAAAAGCTGTTGAGGTATAGCCATTTATGCAGTTAATACTTAAGAATACGTTCTTTGAATGTGTTAGGTACAGATTCTAATATGCTTTGTTTCTGCCAACCTAATTATTTTTTTAGAGGATATGAATTATTTCCCCCTCAATTCTAGACATTCTCTTATGTGAGAGCTAATCTAGAAAATTTAACTTTTTAAAATGTAAAATGAAATATTCTAAATCGTCTTATTTAGAATTATGAAAAAACTTAAAAAAATTTTTTTAACTTTGTCTCTTTTAATATAAGGAATGTCCTTAGGAAAATCAGTATGGCTTTTGTCTACTAAAATGCTTCTTTTCATCAGCTGATTTATGAGAGTTTATTCTGTACAGAAGATGTTTAATATAAATAGACAAATAAAGAGCAGTGGCCTCAGGACTCTGAAGTGGCTGGTGATATTTATACATTTCTATCAAAAGACTTCACTCTGATTATTAGACTGGGACACTGTAGAATGCAGAATTTCTTTTATTTTGTGGTACTGGGGATGGAACCCAGGGACATTCTACCTCTGAGCTGCACCCCCAGCCCTATTTTTTATTTTTTATTTTGAAACAGGGTCTCACTGAGTTTCAAAGGAGCTCACTAAGTGTAGCTGAGGCTGTCCTCGAACCGTGATCTTTCTGTCTCAGCCTCCCAAATGTTGGGATTACAAGCCTGTGCCACCACTCCTGGCCTGCAGATTTTCTTAATTGCACATTATGTGTGTGTGTGTGTGTGTGTGTGTGTGTGTGTGTGTGTGTGTGTATTTTGCATGATACTGGGGATGGGCTATACTCCCAGACCTATTTCATATTTTTTATTTGGAAACAGGTCTCACTAAGTTGATGAGAACCTCACTAAGTAGCTGAGGCTGGCTTTGAACCTGTGTGGATCTCCTGTCTCACCCTCCCAAGTACTGAGATTACAAGTGTGTGCCAACACACCCGGCTCAGTAATTGTATTTTTGGTACACAAACTCAGCTATTATAAAACTGCTTGAAAAATCATTAGAACATAAGACACCTGCTTCAGGTGTAGGTCTAGACATTAACATTTTACTGGATGAAAATGGTTCCACTCTTCTCAATGACATTCTTCTTTTCAAAAGGAATCCAATAAAAGCCAGTGCAATTGAAAGACACCATGTTTTGGATAAATGTCTCCCAAAGACCTGTGTGTTAAAGTCTTGATTGCCAGCCCTTGGTACTATTGGGAAGTGATGGAATCTTTAGGAAGAGGCCTAGTGGAAGAAAGTTAGGTCACTGGGAGGTATGCCCTCAAAGGGGATATTGGGACCTTGGCTCTTTCCCCTCCCCCCATGGTGGCCATGAGGTGAGCTGTTATTCCACCATGCCCTCCCACCGACCAAAGCAACATGCTACCCAACCATGCACTGAAACCTCCCAAACTATGAGCCAAAATAAGCCTTTTTTAAGTTTAACAAACTCAGTATTTGTTAAAGTAATAGAAAGTTTATTAACCCAAGGAACTTTCTCAACTATGATCTATTTTTGTTTGGCTTCTTAAAATTCATTTCAATACTACCTTAATTATCAACATTCCACAAATATGGTCTCAATTGGGGCTGGGATATAGCTCAGTAGTAGAGTACTTACCTGGCATTTGTGAGGTCCTGGGTTCCACCCCTAGCACCATCCAGAAAAATAAAAGTTCTTAATTGGCTTTATTTGTGATTCTAGAATCAAGCAACATTCTTTCTATAATATAAGTGTTCCAATGGGTGGAGCAGAAGAAGTTGATTTGATAGGTTGAAGAAAGGAGAAACAAAGAATGAAAAGTGGAGTGGACTGGTCATTTCTAAGTTATTTTCCTTATAATGTCAGAGACGGAGACACACCAAAAAGAAAGAAAGAAAGAAAGAAAGAAAGAAAGAGAGAGAGAAAGAAAGAAAGGAAGAAGGGAATGAGGGAGGGAGGGAGGGAGGGAGGAAGGAAGGAAGGAAGGAAGAAAGAGAGAGAATAATTACTGTTTAGTTAACATCAGGTTAGTTTTTGTAAGGATTAAAGCAAAGGGAACTTCATTAATAAGCAGTTTGAAACTTACCGGTTTGGTAAATTTGCTTGTTTTCTCTTCTTCCTGATTTCTCAGGTCAGATAATTTAGTTTTGGCTTGATGAAAGGTGGCTTCATTTTCACCTTTAATCCGGTTTGTTGGGGCCTGGTCCAAAATCATGGCCTCCTGTAATTTTTGTTTAACACACCTTGATGTGTCTCCATTTCCTCACTTGCCATGTCCCTTCCTTTTTTCCCTAATATTTTCATTCTACAGATAATTGTGTTCAACTCTGTTTTATACCATCATTCATTCAACAGTGATACTTATTTTTTGTGTTTCATGTATATCTCTATGGTTGAGTATAGATGCCTGTGTTCAAATCTTGTTCCCACCGTTTAGTAGTTGGGCAGCCTGGGAATTATTTAATCTTCCTATAAGGAAGGCTCAGGCAAAATGGGTATAGTAATAGCCTGTCTTATGGGGTTGTTGAGAGAATTCAGTGAGCCGTAAATTTACTTTAAAAGATGCCTGGTGATGGTCAGTGCTCCAGAAAAGTAATGTAAGCCACTGACCTTGTTCTGGAGGGACTCATAATCTAATGGTTAAGGCAAAAATATGTTAATGGAATGTAAGATGTTTTGAACAAAATGCTGAGGTAGGAAAGATAAAAATCATATGTTAGTGGAGGGGTTAGCTTAAGCAAAAGAGAGTAAAGTGTTAAAGGGAATGCTGGACAATTCAGTGAGGGAGGAGCTTGGAGGATGTCACACTTCTCACATCAAATGCCCCCCACCCCATTGATTTTCCTACACCAGCTGGGTGCTTTAGGATTCAGTTCAGTACTAACTCTGTCTACTAGGACTGTTATTCAGGTCCAGCAGGTTAAGTACTGAGTCCCACAAGCCTGTTCCTACTTTAGAGTCAGTTGTAAGTGCTGGGCCTCCTGTACTTGTCTATAAATAGGTTCAATAATTTGCTGAGTGGCCCACAGAACTCAGAAATAAACAGTTTACTTACCATTTCAGGCTTTTTATAAAGGGTAAACTCAGGAACTGCCAAATATTAGAGATGAACAGGGCAAGGTGTGGGGGGAAAGGGTGCGGAGCTTCCATGGCCTCAGGTGGGCCACCCTCCCAGGGCCTTGTCATTATTCCCTAAAAAATTCTGTATGCTAAATATCTATATAGTATTTACATTGTATGATGTATAATAAGTGATCTAGAGATGATTTGAAGTATATAGAAGAATGTGCATAGGTTCTATGCAAATACTACATTTTTAAATTTTATTTAAATTTTAATTTTTTTGTGGTAGTGGGGGGTGGAACCCAGGGGCTTTCTACCTCTGGGCTACACTTCCAGAACTATTTTATAATTTATTTGGAAACAGGGTCTCACTAAGTTGCTGAGAGCCTCACTAAGTAGCTGAGGCTGGCTTTGAACCCATGCGATCCTCCTGTCTCAGCCTCCTAAGCTCTGGGATTACAAGCGTGCACCACCATGCCCGGCTCCAAATACTACATTTTATATAAAGAATTTGAGCATCTTAATATTTTGGTAGCTCCTGAGGTATGGAACCAGGACCCTATAGATATAGAGAGACAACTAACTGTCACAGTACCCCAGAGAGGTAGCAGGCTGGGGCTAGAGTATAAGGGTTCATACATGCCATGCTTTGGAATTTGGACATTATTCTATGACTAGAGGGGGAGGAGAGTTTTTTGTTTTGAAAGAATTTCAAACTTAAGGAAAAATTGCAAAATATTACAGGGATACCTCTAGACCTGTTACCCAGATTTGTCTATTAACATTTTCTTCCATTTGCTTTATCCTTAGCAAGTTTTTTTTTCTGTGTATATATAGTTACATTTTTTGAAGTGTGAGTCCTTTGAGGTTGTTATATATATCCTTATGCTTTACTTTCTTTTCTTTTTTCTTTTTTTTTGGCACCAGGGATTGGCCCAGGGGCATTCTACCTCCCAGTTACACCCAGCTCTTTTTATGTTTTGTTTTGAAGCTTGGTTTCACTAAGTTTCTCAGAGCCCCGTTGCATTGCTGAGGCTGGCTTCCAACCTGTGATCCTCCTGTCTCAGCCACCCACCCAGCTACTGGGACTACAGGCATGCACCACCACACCCAGCTGACCCTTTGCCTTTAAACACTTGAGTATGTATTTCCTACAATGAGGACTTTTCTCTTCATATCTATAGTACAATTATCAACTTTGGTAAATTGAACTCTGCTACTTTAACCTGTGGTTTGTATTATAATTTTGTCAATCTCAAAACATCCTTTATAGAAAATTTTCTGTGTTAGCTTTCTTTCTCTATAATACCTGAGCTAATCAATTTAAGAAAAGGTTTATTTTTCTCCCAGTTTTGGAGGTTTCAGTCCATGATGGGCTGGCACCATGGTTTTGGGCCTTTGGCAAGGCAGCATGGTAGGAGTATATGGCAGAATGAAACCATTCACCTCATGCCGGGAGGTGAAAGAGAAGAGCAAGCGGCAGGCTTCTACTGTCCCTTCAAGACACAGCCAGGAACCTGACGACCTCCCACTAGGCCCTACCTTATAAAGTTTCTACCACCTCCCAATAGCACCAAGTCTTTTACACACAGGCCTTAGAGGGACATTCTAGATTCAAACCATGGCACCCCTCCAGTCCAGGACACAGTGTGTCTAGGGCCAGGTATTACATTTAGTCAATCTGTCTCTTCTTTAATGCACATTAAAGAACATGTCTTTTCTTTGTCTTTTTAAAAAATATTGTTATAAGGCAAATCCTCTTTCCTTTGGAAAAAAACAGAACATTCCTCATTTTCTGTTAATCTGATGTTTCCTCAGGATTATATTCATCCTACTGCATAATGATAATGTGTCCTTCACAGGGTATCACTTCTAGAGACACAGGAGCCCCTCGCGGGTGCACTAACTGGTCATGCTAGTTTTCGTCAAGATATTGTCTGGTTATTTAATCAACAGTCTATAGGGAGGCACTTTAAGCCTGTGCATGTATCCCGCTCCTCCTCCCCAGATTGTCGTCCATTGATACGGTCTCAGCCAACCTTGGTTATGATAATGACAAGACAGTGTGTTTCCAGGTAGATTTTATTGAATTCAGATTGTGCATGGGAATCTCTAGAACTGTTTACTCTTGAGTACAGTGTACAGACTGCTGCACGGAGTTAGCCTTCATGTTGTGGGTGGCTTATTCTGTCTGTTCAGTTATCCCTGCTGAAGCTGAGCATCTGTAACAGTCTTCCTACATTATTTGCTCATAAAAAGTCAAAATTTCTTGGTATGAAAATAGAAGGGGCAGAGATCAGAGTTTTTAATTTTATGTTTTTATAGGGAAGGTATTAAGGGGTGTTTCTGCTTCATTATATAGTACCTGGCACATTTTGGGTACTCAGGAAATGTTAAAATGCTTTTTTTTTATTTTTTAAGGATACAGTGGAAAGGAAAGAATTAAAAGATATGAGAGTGTTTGTGCATGGTGAGCATTTATTAGGACAGAAGAGGGTTCTGGAAAATAAATATAGGGCATTTGGATTTATTTAGTAAAGGTTGATTAGAATGTGAGGATCTCTTGTTACATGCAAACAACCTGGATTAGTTCTGAGGTGAAGAAAAGAAGGTGATAGGGAAAAATAATGAAAGTAAAGACCTGAAGGGTCTGTGTTAGAAATGTTGACTTACAGCTTGCTAGTCTTGGTAGGTTGCAAATACAAGTTCTGCCTGAAATCAGTGTAAAGCTTAAGGGTCTTTAGTGACATGCACCTTCTTAATGAATTATCCAGACCATGGTATTTGGAAATGAGCTCTTGTTTGCAGAAGAGGAAGCTGACACATACACAAGAGAAGGAAGTTGTTTTTCATAATAACAACAATAGCTGTAGGGCAGTCAGTGAAGGAGATGGAAAAGAAGAACCGTGTGTCAGAGGTACCGTGAAGAAAGGATCCATAGGTCTGGATGGCTGGTTAGAATGGGGGAAGGAATATGGGAGACCTGAAAGGGAAGATGTCTTAAAGGCTTTGAAACTGGGGTATCCTGGAAGCAAGTAGATGATGTCTCAGCCCAGGAGATCAGGCCTGCGTCCAGATCTTATGTTGCTACTTATGAACAGTGTGAACATGTAAGACCTTTTACATAGGGCCTCAGTTTTATTATTTGAAAAATAAGCAAGATGCCTTGTGTTAGTGCTTCTTAAACTTAAAATGTGTGTACGAGTTACCCGGGGATCTTGTTCACATGCGGGTTCTGCTCTGGTGGTCTGTGCAATGACCTGAGAGTCAGCATTTCCAACGCATCCGTAGGCGATACAGCACAGTGAAGGCTTAGATGACCTCCAGGCTCCTTTCCAGTTCTGCATTCTGTATACCGAGCGTTCCTACTTTAGATCACTTTTGCCTTTCTGGCTTTCTCACCTCTATTAAGGTAGATGAGTTCTAAATCTGTCTTTTTACATTAAATAAGAAATGCCTGAATTGGTTCATTTCCACTGATAACCACATCCTTCTCGACATCCTTATTTCTGTTTATAAAGTACTTATTTTTAACATAAAGTATTTATGTTTATAGAGTGCTTTATAGGTTTTCAGAGAGCTTTATATCCATTATTTCATCTGGGTAGTAACTCAGCAGAGGCAGGCAGGTGGAAATATTTTCATTTTATGGAAAGAGAAACAGTAAGTGGTTTGCCCACTAGTGTGGTAGCACTACCCTAAAGTTCAGGATCATTGACTGTGGTTTGAATTTCTCCCATTATGTCACACTGCTTCAGGGCATGGTTGTCATATATGGCAATATTTAAAGGTTGATTGCCATCTTGGAGTTTTTAAAAAATCTAAATTTAATTTCATTTAAAAATAGATGATAATAGTAGCCGGTCATGGTGGTGAAAGCTTGTAATCCCAGTGCTTGGGATTCACGGCCAGCCTCAGCTACTTAGTGAGACCCTGTTTTAAAATAGAGAATAAAAAATAGGGCTGGAGGTATAGCTCAGAAGTATAATGCCCCCGGGTTCAGGTCCCCAGTACTACAAAATAAAAAAGATAATATAGCCTTATGATTCATAATTCAAAAGGTATATAAGAGGATACAGTGAACAAATGTATAATACTCTAAAATACTCACTGCCCCAAATACCTGTGTCTTCTCTCCTGAGATAAATACTGTTATCAGTTATATTTCTCTCTAGTAAGTTTACAATTATATAATTTCCCCCTCTGAAACACAAATGATAATATGATAAACAGACTGACTATATATAAATTGTACTTTAAAAAATAACAGAACATCTTGGATGTTATTTAATATCAGTGTTCAGAGAGCTGTCATTTTTTTCTTTGTGGCTGTGTAGTATTTATAGGATATACTATAATTTAGCTAGTCCCCATTGATGGATATTTAAGTTTTCCCAGTTTTTTGCTAATATAAGGGTTCTCTCTCTCTCTCTCTCTCTCTCTCTCTCTCTCTCTCTCTATATATATATATATATATATATATATATATATAATATGGTACTGAGGATGGAACCCAGGAGCATTGTACCTCTGAGCTACACTCCAGCCCTATTTTTTATTCTTTCTTTCTTTCTTTCTTTCTTTCTTTCTTTCTTTCTTTCTTTCTTTCTTTTATTTTTTATTGGCGCGCTGTATTCATACATCATGGTGGTATACAAAAAAAACTTTTGTAGACATACATGCACACATTGCCAGTCAACCCCCACCCGATCCCCACCCCATTCCCTCCGCATCCCTCCTTCCCATGCTTGGCTTAGTGGTTGACATCTAGTATTATAGCAATTTATCCAAAATTAAAAATGATAATCTCAAATAACAGTTTCATTTGTCTGATACCATGCTTTTGATAACTTAAAGATAACATTTCAATATTTCTTTTTGCTTTCTTTCTTACCAGAGAATATTTTTTCTTTTTTTTTTAGGTGAAACTATCATATATTTATATATTTATTTTTCAGAAAAAAATCTATCCTAATATGGAATATGGACTCAAAATATACATCTTCTAACTTTATTCTTTATTTTGAAACATGGTCTTACTGTTTCATCTTAGTGATGCAAAGGGCTTTACTAAGTAGCTGAGGCTGTCCTCGAACTGCTATCCTCTTGTCTCAGCCTCCTAAATGCTGGGATTACAAGTGTGTACCACCTCACCCAGCACTATAATCAATGATTTTACATATATGTGTTAGTCAGCTTCATACTACTGTATCGTATACCTGAGATAATCAACTTATAAAGAGAAAAGTTTTTTCTTTTTTTTCTTTTTTTTTTTTTAGCTCACAGTTAGGGTCAGTTGGTCTATTGCTTTAGGGCCTCGGTGAGGTGTTACATCAGTTTGGGAGTATGTGCCAAAGTAAAACCATCCACATGATCATGACCAGGCCTTTAAAAGAGCTGGAGAGAGCCGGGCGTGAGCATTGCACAGGTTCGAAGCCAGCCTCAGCTATTTAGTGAGGCTCTCAGCAACTTAGTGAGACCCTGTTTCCAAATAAAGTATAAAATAGGTCTGGGAGTATAGCCCAGAGGTAGAAAGCCTCTGGGTTCCACTCCCAGTACCACAAAAAAAACCACAAAAAAACAAAAAAACAAAAAAAAAACCCAAAAGCTGAAGAGGAGGGACTGGAGTTCCACTCTCTTCAAAGTCATTCCTCCAGTGGCCTAAAACCTCCCACTACACCCATCTCTTAAGGTTGCCACTGTAGGGAACACCCCCCCCCCCTTTCCCCCCAATACTGGGGATGGAACCCAGGGGCATTCTGCCTCCAAGCCACACCCCAGCCCTATTTTTTATTCTTTATTTTATTTTTTCAAAACTGGGGATGGAACCCAGGAGCATTGTGCCTCTGAACTATACCCCCAGTCCTATTTTTTTTGTCTTTCTATTTTTTTGTGTGTGTAGTATTAGGGATGGAGCCCAGGGGCATTCTACTTATGAGCTACATCCCCAGCCCTATTTTTTATTCTTTATTTAGAAACAGGGTCTCACTGAATTGCAAAGAGCCTTGCTAGGTAGCTGAGGCTGCCCGCGAACTGCGAGCCTTCTGTATCAGCCTCCCAAATTCTGGGATTACAAGCGTGCACCACCACGCCCAGCTGGGAACACACCTTTTACACACGGGCCTTTGGGGGTTTAAGAACCAAGTTATAGCATTATCATCTTACATAATCTGCTTGTACATTTTAGCACAAATGCAGAAGTGAAATGTATATTGTATATATCAATATGTATGTGATATATATTAAAGTGTATATGTATTCTAAATATGCAAAGACTCATTAGGAGATGAATGTCTTGAATTCCCAGGTATCTATTACAGGCTTCAATAATCGATACCTCCTGGTGGATCTTACTTAGTCTCTATGCCTCACTACTTGTCTTCTTTCCCTCCCTCAATTATTTTGAAGTAAATTGAGGGCATGATAATTATTCTTAACCGGTGGACCATTGAGGACTGGCTTCTGTCTTCCAGTGTTTTTCTTCTCTTGGTCAACCTGTGGAACTCCTGTGTCTTTCTTCTTTGGTCTTACATTTCTAAATGCAGCTGAATAGATAGTGTTACCTAACATTTGCTCTTTTCGCTTGCACAGACACATTCATTAGTAAGATTATTTTTGTGAAGTTAGGGAATTCCATGCCCCCAGTTTCCAGGCATAGTCTGTAAAGCAAGAAGGGCAAGAGAAGGGGGTGAGGGACACAGGTAAGGGCTGTCCTGGATCCGGCACCACAAAGGCCTGTTTCTTAGAGCAACAGGGAGGGGACATGGAGGAAAAGGGGCAAGTGTGGCCCTCTACCAAGACTGGGGCAAACAGGCTAGAGGAAGGTAGAATGTGGGAGCAATGGAGGAAGTTCAGTGGTCTATTTTGTCTTTTCTTATGGAGAAGCCTGCTTTATAACTTAGTGCTTAGTAAATGGCTGCCTTAAACTCTTGGGTTGATTTGAATTTGAGGGAGGACAGACTTAAAGTTAAAATACAGGCTTTTGTTCCAAGGTTGTGTAATTTGTGCCAGAGAAAGCTCTCAATTAGGAGCAAGAACTATAAATTATTTCGTTAGAGATTAGAGGTGTGGATTGTTTAAATCTGTGACATTGACTGTTGGCATAATTTACTTATAGCCAATAGCACTAGGCATTAGTTTTTAAAGCATTCGTATGTTCTTTCAAAACCTTCACAGTAAGTCTTTCAGGTGGGATCAAAGGATAAAGAAAAAAGGTGATTGAGTGTGCGCTAATATAGAAGGGGCTTTTCTGTTTCTCAAAAAGACTGTCTTGAATTTATTAAGCTTAAATTCTTGGCATAGTAATTCATTATCTTAACCTTCTATGGAAATAATTAATTTCTCCTAGGTGTGTTTTTGTTGCTCTCCCCCAAGTCATAACAAAGTAACAGTAATCTGAATTTTTCTGAAAGAATCCAAGTCTTGATTCTTATTTGCTATTGAGCCCAGTCCCAGGTTGAGAGTAAATGCCTGCACTGAAAATCCTTGGAAATGAATTCAGTAGCCAGGCCTGGTGGGATGCACCTGAAATCCCAGTACTTGGGAGGCCGAGATAGGAAGATCACAGGTTCAAGACTAACCTCATCAACTTGTGAGACTCTCAGCAAGCAAGACCTTGCTTAAAAAGAAAAAAGAAAGAAAAAAAAAGAGTTGATAGTACAGATGGAAGATAGAATGCATGCACGCACACACACACAAAATAAAATCAAGAACTCAGAATATGGCTAAGAAAAGGTGTCCAGATAAGTTTGACTACATTTCCAAAGCAAATACTAAACTTACAATTTCCATCATTACCTATATCAGGGGTCAGTAAAGTATGGGCAAACAGTGGCTGGTTTTTGTAACAACTAATGAACTAAGAACGTTTTTTTATATTGCTAAAGGTTTGTAAACAAATAAAAAAGAAAATGCAGACAGACTAGATATACCCTGAAAAGCTATTTACTGTCTGACCTTTTTCCAGTTTGACAACCCCTGATCTACACTATTCAGGGTATACAGTAATATTCTTTTATGAGAATATTTAAAATGGCTTGTTCTTTTATGTTTCACACCAGCACTTTTAATGCCTTTTAAAAAGTTATATGGTTTTCTGTTACATGAATATACCACCAGTGAAGAGTAATTATTTTTTGCTTTTATAGCAGTAGTATTATAAACAATTTGTGCACATTGTTGTGGCATGTGGATTGCTTGGTCAAGTATTATTTGCATTATAAAATTTGGTAATTGTTGCTGAGTTGCCCTTGCTTCAAGTTGAACCAGTTTATATTTCCCCCAACAGTGTTTTCCTTATATTGTCAACACTGATAGAAACTAAAATAGTTTGCTTAATCAGGTTTCTTTCGTTATCTCATATTCCTGTGTAGCAAGTTAAATTTGAGTTACTGATCTTTTGCTCACGAATGTGCAGTTTGGTGTGGGCTGCTGGGGATACCTGGCCTTTGCTTACCTTCGTGTCATTCTGGAGGCTTCCAGCCTCAGGGCTTGGTCACTTCTGTGTCGTCTTCTAGGGTGTGCTGGGGCTTTCCATGTGAGTTTTTGGCTTGATCATAGGAGTCACCAGACTCCATGGAAGAATATTCTAAGTGGATCAGGTAGAAGCCAGATCGATATATATACACATACATATATATATATATATATATATATTGTATTTAGGCTCAAGGCCAGCCTCAAAAATTTAGTGAAACCTTGTTTCAAAATAAAAAACTGGGAATGCTGCTTAGAATACCCCTGGGTTCAATGACCTGTGTGTGTGTGTGTGTGTGTGTGTGTGTGTGTGTGTGTGTGTTGGTTCTCATATTTAAGAAAATAGGTCCATCTATTTCTTTTCTCCTCCTCTTCCTTTTTTTTTTTTTTTTGGCATTGGGGAAGGAACCCAGAGGCATTTTTGCCTTAGAGCTACACTCTCAGCCCCGTTTTATTTTATTTTATTTTATTTTAATTTTGAAACAGGGTTTCACTAAGTTGCAGAGGACCTGGATAAATTGCTGAGACTGTCTCCAATTCTCTTGCCTCAGCCTCACAAGTACTAGTATTACAGGCGTGTACCACCGCATCTGGCAATATGAGGATTTTTTCTTTTTTGTGCAAGTTTGTGAAAATGGAACCCAGGGGCATTCGACCTCCGAGCTGCACACCCCCTGCCCTATTTTTTTATTCTTTATTTTGGAACAGAGTCTCACTAAGTTGCAGAGGACCTCACTGAGTAGCTGAGGCTGTCCATGAACCTGCGATCCTCCTGTCTCAGCCTCCTGAATGCTGGGATTACAAGCATGTGCTACCATGCCCAGCTACACTATGAGGATTTTAAAGACATTTCTTTGGGCTGGGTTTAGTGGCACATACTTGTAGTCCTAGCACTGGAAAGGCTCAGACGGATGGTTCCCTTGAGGCCAGGAATTCCAGACCGCTTGGGTATCATAGCAAGGCCCTGTCTTAAAACTGAACCAAACCAAACTAAAACAAAACATATCCTTGTACCTTGCCACTAAATTAGATTGTTCCTCTTCTACTAATCAGCTATGGGATAAATCCTTAGTAAATGGTTAAAGTCCTCTCCATAGTTGTCATCTTTGACAGTTCTGCAGGATGGGCTGGTGTTTGTCATTATAATTCTCCTTTTAGGTATGATTTGAGCCAGAGTCTTAAGTTGTGTCAGCATGACCTGAATCTCACATATCTAGGGGGATTGGAGGAAGAACTCTTGACAGTTTAATGCAATTTCTGAGCCTTTTATTGGCTGTCATTAGATTGTGTGTTATGATCAGATAAATAGGATGTGTTGATTGGTGTATTCTGAATCACATGAATATTCCCAAAGCTGGACTGATAGCGGGAGATGGTGGTTCTACAAAGGAAAATCTGAAGGTTTTATTTTTATTAATTTTTATTTTTGTGGTACTAGGGATTGAACCCAGGGATATTCTACCTCTGAGCTACACCCCCAGCCCTGATTTTTGTTCTTTATTTTGAAACAGGGCTTATCAAGTTGCAGAGAGTCTCGCTAAGAAGCTGAGGCTAGCCATGAACCTGCAATCCTGTCTCAGCCTCCCAAGTACTGGGTTAACAAGCATGGGCCACCATGCCCAGCTCTTTTAATTACTTTTTAAGTCAAAGTAGATTATTAGGCAGACCTTAAAAAACAAACATATAAAAAGCAAACCAAAAGTTTCTTGTAGACTCCTGTTAAATTGTAAAGCAGCTTTCTATGAAAATTAGTAGTTGATAAGAAAAGCAACTATTTAAGGTTCTTTAGAAGCACTGGTTTACATTCATACTTATGAGTGACTCATTTCTTTAAAGCAAATGTTTTAAGTTTATTGTATATGCCACTTAAGTTTTCTGTTAGAATTTATATTTTGTTTTATTTTTTATGATACTGGCTTTTGAACTTGGTCACTCTATTACAGATTTATACGCAGCCCTTGTTTTATTTTTTATTTTGAGATACCATCCCTATCCTTTCTCCTTAAGGAGATTTTATTCTTTTATGCTTCAGAGTTGAGGAGAGAAGATTCCTCCTTCATTCTCCAACTTAAATTATTTTCTCTTTTATAAGAATAAGAACTTTGTTTCTGTCTTTATTAAAGTATTTATGTAATTCAGCTTTGTATTATAGTTAGCTGTTTATAATTATCTTCCCTATTAATCAGGAAAATTAGCAGGGAAAGACTGGATGATAGAGATTATTACCATTACTATGCTGCCAGCATTTATTAAAGTTTGTTTTTGATGCTGGGGATTGACCCCAGAGACAGTCTACCTCCAAACTATAGCCGCAGCCTGATTTAATTTCTTATTTGGAAATAGAGTCTCACTAGGTTGCTGAGAGTCAAGCCTAGTTGCCAAGGCTAGCTTTGAACCTGCGATCCTCCTGTCTCAGCCTCCCAAATATTGAGATTACAATCATGTGCCACCGTGCCCAGCTCTATTAGATGTTTATCATATACCATGTGCCAAACAGTTCATACATGTGATCATTTAATCCTCATAATAACCCTGTGAATTACTTACTATCATTATTCATTTCTTTATCTTAACATTTCTGAGTAACCAAATATAAACAAAGAACACACAGTAAATAATAAATGAGAGAGGATATCTTAAGAGAAAGAAAGAAAGAGCTGAAAACAAATGGATTATACCTATATTATATCTGTGGGTATATAGTTCAGGATATGCTATATAGACCTATTCTATTCTATATAAGACTGTTAATAAGACTGTTAATTCTGTTCTATATAAGACTATATGCTATATAGTTTTATTCTGTTCTATTATGTCCTGAGAATGACCCATTCTTCAACTCAAGAGCATAATTTTATGATAATGCAATCATAATGGGATTGACTGCCTTTGGAGCAGTACGCAGGCTTGGATGGAGACCAAGTGTGTAATGGATGTGTAGTCATTTCTAAAGAGAACTTGTGTACCGTAGGACAGTAGCACAACCACCTGTAAGATGCCACTGATTTCAGGGATCTAGGATAGAACTGACCACATCAAACATTTTACAAGAAGGCTTATAAAAAATAAAAACTATACAAATAAACAAGCTCTGCTTAATATACTGACTTTGGGTTGAATGACTGCATTTTCCTTATTTCAGTGATGTAAGGGTAAGTATTCTCGTTATACCATGATTAATTAAAATACAAGATGCTCTCAGAAGCTAGAGTGGTCAGGGGAGATGCTGTAAGTCACTCGGTAACCTTGGTGAGAGGCAGTAAAGGTGCACACGAGCCCTCTTGTGCTCTCTGTCTTGGTTTCTTTGATAATATCCACTGCAATTTTGTCATAAAGCTACCTTTTATTTTATTATTTCTGTGGTATTGCAGATGGAACCCAGGGGCATTTTACTATGAGTTACACACCTGTCTTATTATTTTTATTTTGAAACAGGGACTCGCTAAGTTGCGGAGGGCCTCACTACATTGCTTAGGCTGGCTGAAAACCCTCAATCCTCCCTAGTGTCAAGATTACAAGTGTGTGCACCACATTTGGCTCTGATTCTTATTTAAAAAAAATACTAACCTGTAATAAAAGATAACTGAAATAAGATCCTTTCATGTAGTTACAATTAACAGAGTTATAATTAGGACAAAAATATTAATCGGTTTATTGGTCCATGTGAATGGTTTCAAAATTGATTTGCTTAAAGTGGGTAAATGTTGAGAAGAATTAGAAAGTAAATAAATGAATTAAGATCAAGGAAGGAAAAGGTGGAATAGATAAGCTAGTTAGTATGAGAAAAAGCAAAGCAGGATGAGAAGAAAAATGTAAGGAAAATAAATAGTAGGTGGGGAAGATACATTAGTGGGCCTAAAGAATAGCAACTTCAGGGGCACAAGTAGTTCATTTAATTCTAACCAACACTGATAAGTACTAAGATCCATTCATTTCTTTTTTTATTTCTAGTTAAAATAATTTTGTATTTAAACACTTAATAGTTTATATAAATGTGCATACTTGGATCAAGACCCAAATAATACTTAAATTTAAAAAATAATTTGAGCACTCCCCAAAATGAAATTCTTAAGTATTTATCTAAAATGTATACAAAATCAATATGAGGAAAATGGCAAAATTTGGATAGAAACTATCAAAGAAGAGCTCAGTACATGTGTTCCAAGTATATAGATGGGTTAAGCCGGATGTGGTGGTGGTACATGGTTGGGAGGCTTAGATTGGAGGATTGCAGGTTTTGAGGACAGCCTCAACAAGTAATGAAACTCATCAACCTAGTGAGGCCCAGTTTCAAAAAATAAAATAGGGCTGGGGGGATGTAGCTCAAAGGTAGAATACCCCTGCATTCAATTCCCAGTAAACACACATATTCATTCATATTCATTCTTTCTCTCCCTCCCTCCCTCTCTCTTTCTCTCTCTCTATCTCTATCTCTATCCCTCCCTCCCTCTCCCTCTCCCTCTCCTTCTCCCTCTCCCTCTCCCTCTCTCCCTCTCTCTCTCTCTTCCCCAGAAAGATAGCAAGCAAAAATAAAATTGGAGAACTGACACTACTATTAAGCTACAATATTTAAGACATTGTGGTACTGTCAAAAGAGGAAGAAAAGAAAAAAACAAAAACAGATCAATGGAACAGAATAGAGAGGCTAGAAATAGACCCACACAAATATAGTCAGCAGGTTTTTTAAAAAAATAATGACTCAAAGGTATTTCAATGAAGGAAGTCTTTAAAAAAATGGTGTTGGAATTGGACATCCATATGCAAAAAGAAAAAAAAGAATCTAGACACAGGTCTCATATCTTTCATAAAGATAGATTAAAGAACTCAAGGTAAAATGTACGTCTATAAAATTCCGAGAGGATAACAAAGGAGAAAATCTAGGTAACCTAAGGTTTGGCAGTGACGCTTAAGATACAACACCCAAAACATTCATCCATGAATGAAAAAACATTAACATAGTTGGACTTCATTAAAATTGAAAACTTGGGCTGGGGATGTAGCTGAGCTGTGGAGCACTTGTCTGGCATAATCTCTAGTATTGCAAACAAACCCCTGAAAGTATCCAAAAGCCTAGTGTGGAACGGTCCTCTGTGGTCTGGAACCCTTCCTTAACGGACTCTGGCCCCACTCAGCAGGTGGTGGGAGAACACAGAGGGGAACACAGAGTAGGGGAAGCTCGCCAAGTGCTAGGTACATGCGTATGTCTCTGTGATTCTGAACTTCATTACGATGTGCACCAATTTAAAAAAGCACTAACCCATGCACTGGAACTGGGGGCGGGTCTCTAGTGTTCTGAACTAGTATAAATCGTCAGGACTCACCGACTTGAGTGCTTTGGAGGAGAAGGTGGAGTGGGACTTCATAGGCTGGCAGCAGCTTCTAACATGAGCACCCTGTGTGAGAACTTCTCTACATGGGCCACCTTTTCACAAGATAGTTAAACCCAAAACTGTCTTTTGCTTTGAATGGTTTTCAGCATCTCGAGAGACTCAAGAAAGTAAAAAATATTCTGAGTAATTAAAATCTACACATACTTTGGAATTACTCTGTGTGGGGGTCCTGGAGGTTGAACCCAGGGGCATTTTACCTCTGGGCTACATCCCCAGCCCTATTTTATATTTTATTTTGTTTTTTTAAGTTTATTTTTTATTTTTATGTGGAACATATTGGAAATGGCATACATTCAGACTATGCTTGGTACCCTCCTTATTTTGAAATATGGTCTAATTATAATTACATTGTTGAGGCTGGCTTCCATCCGGCGATCCTCCCGTCTCAGCCTCCCAAGTACTGGGATTACAGGCTTGCCACACCATGTCCAGCTAGGAATTGACTCTTTAAGATAACATTCTGTGCACTTTTCTTTACCAGCAATCTCCTCAAGCTTTCTCAATGATCTACTCTCATACTTATAAAATGCTCTTTGTACATCATACTATAGAAGAAGCTGTAGGCAGCTGAGTTGTGTTCTAATAATGTCCATCCTCAAAGCTAAGCAAAAGATTTTGATTTTTTAAATTGGGATTAAAGTCTTTGAAACACTATAAGGCATTCTCAATAGAAATTAAAACCTATTCAGCTTTGCAGGGGATAGCAGGATGGAAGAAGAGCACAACTCACCTGCGTGAAATGTTAGCGGTGGCAAAAGGGCAGTATGGCTTAAACGCCTTAACTTTTCACACATCTTTATTTATTTATTTTTATTTTTTGGTGGTACTGGGCTTCTTGGAAGCCCTTCTACCTCCGGGCTACACTCCCAGACCTATTTTTTATACTTTTTTTTTTTTTAATTTGGAAACAGGGTCTCCTAAGCCAGCGTGCGCGGCTGGCTTCAAACCTGCGCGATTTTTCTGTCTCCGCCTCCCAACACGGGGATTACAAGCCTGTGATTACAAGCGTGCGCCACCATGCCCGGCCATCACACATCTTTAAAGTATAAATTTGGTCGGGTGCAGTAGCAGTGACTCTACTCGCAGCTACTCTGGAGGCTCATGCAGGAGGATAACACGTTAGAGGCCAACCTGGGCAACTTATCATCAAAGTTCTTATTCTTATAAAAGAGTATAATTTGAGTTGGAGAATGAAGAAGGAGGAATCTTCTCTCCAAACATTGAAGTATGAATAGGATCTCCTTAAAGTGAAGGGATAGGGAAGGTAATCTAGATTAAGGATGTGCATGGTCTCTGATGAATCCTTAGAGGTCAGACTGCAGAGGCTTTGAAAGAAATGATGGGGAGTTTGTACTTTATTCTAAAAGATTTTTTTTTTTTCAGCATAGGGGATGGAACCCAGGGGCATTCTACCTCACCCCTGCCCTATTTTTTATTCTGTATTTGGAAATAAGGTCTCACTGAGTTGCAGAGAGCCTCACTAAGTAGCTGAGGCTGGCCACAAACCACGATCCTTCTGTCTCAGCCTTCCAAATGCTAGGATTACAAGCGTGTGCCACCATGTCCGGCTCTATTCTAGAAGATTTGGATAATATTTTCAGGTCTTTGAATAGAAGACCCAGTTATCAATCATACAGCAAATTAAATGTGATTATTGTGTATAGATGATTAGTGGTTTCTTTCAACTTGACTGGAAGGGCTAATGAAAAGAATGGAGGAGAAAATAGTTTTTGTAATCCAGGATGTGAAATGGAAATTGTGGGTAGATTGTGGAAAAATCAGTCTTTTAAAGTAAACCTTAGGAAACCTTTGTTTTTTATTAACGTGGAGTTTTTAATACTTAGAGTATTAAGCAGATTTGTTAGGCAATAACCTTCTCTTTCAAAGCATCTGAATCTCTAGTTTGGGAGAAAGGATCAGGTCAGCATGTGCATGGAAAAAGGAGCGGGGCCCTTCTGGCTGACCGCACATGTATTGATGATGGACTTACCTCAGGAGAGTGGACTGGCTCTCAGCCTGAAGGGAGAGCTTAAAGCGTATTTTAAAACTGAGCACTTAGTTTCTATTTTTAAGTCTCTGAAGAGAAGACCCAGGGAACTAGTTCTGGGGGATGAATCTGATGTGCTCAGATTTTATAGCATTGCTAATGCTTTCTCCTTTTGATATTAAATGATTTGGCCATTCTTTAAGCTTATCTTGCATTTTGTGTATATCTACGGCTGCTTGTGGAACCTTTGTGTTTCCAACACTTAGGATTCCCCAAAGCTCAGCCATTGGGTTGGAGAAACTGTTAGGAAGGAGGCTGGTAGGCTACTGGTGAAGTGAGAATTTAATTTAAGCTCACAACAGTTGGGTTTTTGGCTGGATGAAGTGACCAGTGAGTTACTACTTTTAATTTTGGCTTTAGCCTCTTCTGGTTATACATGACCTGGCACATAGACTGTACTAGTAACAGGGCATATGTTTGTAATACTGCTGATTTTTTGTTGTTGGTATGAGATGGACTTTGCATGTTTACCAGAATCCTTCTGCAGAAAAAAGCAAGCTATGATTTAATGTTCTAGGGAATGTTGACACTCTTGTAGGAGTATAACACTTGTGTAAAATTTATGCTTTTCAAAAATATATCATCTCTTATCACTTTACTGTGAATAAGATAGGGCAGGTATAATTCCTTTTTCTTTTTTTTTTTTGTGTGTGTGTGGTGCTGGGGATTGAACCTAGGGGCATTCTACCTTGGAGCTACACACACAGCCTTATTTTTAAAATTTTTATTTGGAAACAGTCTCACTAGGTTGCTGAAGTATTGGGATTACAGGCATATGCTACCATACTTGGTTTATAATTCCTATTTGACAGGGGATGCTGAGGCATCCGTAAAAGATTGAGTTATGGTTGCTAGCTCAACAAGTAAGTCATTAGAATGACCTACTATATTTGCCTTTGAATTTCAGTTTCCAGAATAGCATATAGAGGCAAGAAAAAAAGCTGAATGCTCTTTTTGTTGTCATTTTTTTAGCGGCGCCTTCGACATCTTCGGAACATTGCTGCCCGCAACATTGTCAATAGAAATGGCCACCAGCTCCTTGATACCTACTTCACACTTCACTTATGTAATACTGAGAAGATTTGTAAAGGTAAGAGAATCTGTGGACTCACAGATGGTCACCTCTTGTTTTGTTTTTTTGTTCTCAGTGCTTTCTAGTATTATTGATTACTGGAAAGTTCAACTGTTATACTGTCTAAAATATTTTTTGAGCAGTTATGCATATTAAAGAGATGTGGCTAATGGATAGTTCTTTCAGATAACGGAGACATGGATAAGTCTGTGCTTCCTTTATGTATGGCTGTTAATATTCCAGTAGCTAGCATTTAAAATAGAAAATATTGACTTAGAAATGGGAAGTATATATTTCAAAAATAAATTTCTAGTCTATTGTTCTCTTTTTATATCCTTTTTGGGTACCTGGGGTATCTCACATCCTAATGTGGTTCTGAGTTTTGGGGACGTACATGCACTCAACATTTGGCGAGCTTCTCCCTGACTCCCCTTGTCTCCCTCTGCTTCCCCATACAGATCATTGAGATTGGCACTGATAACTTCACATGTGTACCTAACGTTAATGAAAGTGTTTCTTTCATTATGCTCCCTCCCTAGACCCCTTTCGTTGCTCCACTGGGTGTTCTCCTTTATTATCTAACGTCCTCTTGTATCTCTGTTATTCCCTGGCTTCCACATATGAGAGAAAGCATGACCCTTCACTTCTGTGACCGACTGATCTTACTGAACATAATGTTCTTCAGATCCATCCATTTTTACGCAAATGACATTGTTTTGTTCTTTATTGCTGAGTAGAATTCCATTCTGTGTATATGCCATAATTTTGTAATTCATTCATCTATTGATATGTTAAACATAAAATAGATCGTGTGAGTCCAGTATCTAGTGCTAATTTTACTTTTCTTTAAGATATAACCTTTTTCTTGGATATTACAGTAATATAGGGACCTGTTTGTATCTTCTCATACCTGTAATTCCTTGAGTAATGGAGTCACTTTCAGAAGAATGACATGATTTCTTCTAATTCAGTTTCATGTATTATACCACTTATTCCATAAGTGACAGTTCTAAGAGTTGATCAAATATGTAATTCAAAATCTCAGTCATCTTTGGAACACATATTGAGTGAAAGGCAAAAATCAGTTGACTTCGACTTAGACAGGATGGTATATGAGAGCATGGTAAAAGAATGGAAGCAGATTAGGACTGAAAAATACATTTGCAGCAGTTCTAGCTTGGCTACTCATTAGCTTCAGGACTTTGGATGAAGATAATTTTTTGTGCGTGTGATGGAGTTTCTCTGTGTTGACTGGGCTGATCTTGAAGTCTTGGGCCCAGTTTATCCTCCCACCTCAGCCTCAGGTTCCTGAGTAGCTGGGACTATATAAGCATATATCACCTAACCTGGCTCAAGATCATGTATTATTGGAATCTTACTTTTTCTTGTTTGGAAAGTGGCTACAGTAATATTTTATGAAGTAGGCCACACAAATTTTTATGAGAATCAACAGATAATGTGATAATGCTTGGTAAGATGAGATTAAAGATCTGTTTATGCTAACAGAAGGTGGCATTCTTTTAATAAGAGATGCTGAGGATTTATTTGACTTTTGTCCTGTGACAAAGATGAAAAATTAGAGATTTTATCTTTTTATTTTTATTTTTATTTTTTTTTTTGTGATACTGGGGTTCCTGGAAGCCCTTCTACCTCCGGGCTACACTCCCAGACCTATTTTTACATTTTTATTTGGAAACAGGGTCTCTTTTTTTTTTTTTTTTTTTTTTTTTTTTTTATTTTTAATTTTATTTTATTGGTGCACTGTATTCATACATCATAGTGGGATACAAACTTTTGTAGACATACATGCACACATCGCCCAGTCAGCCCCCACCCGATCCCCACCTCATTCTCTCCCCATCCCTCCTTCCCATGCTTGGCTTAGTGGTTGACATCTAGTATTATAGCAATTTATCCAAAATTAAAAATGTTAATCTCACATAACAGTTTCATTTGTCTGATACCAAGCTTTTGATGACTTAAAGATAACATTTCAATATTTCTTTTTGCTTTCTTTCTTACTAGAGCATATTTTTTTCTGTTTTTTTAGGTGAAACTATCATATATTTATATATTTATTTTTCAGAAAAAAATCTATCCTAATATGGAATATGAATTCTAGATACCCAAAACGATCTTGAAAAAGAACAAAGCTAGAAGATATATATTTTCTGATTTCAAACCATCTAAAGCTACAATAATTGAAACAGTGTAGTACTGTTCTAAAGGCAGATATATAGACCATTGGAGTTAAATACAAGCCTAGAGCTAAATTCTTCCCTATATTGTCAAGTTATTTTTGACAAGGTTTCCACGAACATTTGGTGGTGGAAATAATAATCTTTTAACTAAATATTGTTGAAAAATAATAATTACATGGAAAAGAATAAAATTGGACCTTTACCTAATCCCATATACAAGTATTAACTCAAAATAGATAAAAGACCTAAATATAAATCTTAAGACTATAAACTTTTAGGAGAAAATCTGGGTCATAAAACCTCACAACATTGAAATTGGCAGTGATTTCTTGGATATGATTTCAATGGCACAGGCAACAGAAGAATATACAAACTCCCTAAAAAATAAAAGAAAATATTGTATATCCAAAGACAATGTAAACAGAGTTAACAGTTACTAATAGAATGGGATAAAATATTTCCAAATGCTATATCTGAAGGTATATTAATATTCCAACTAGAAATCCTAAAAATTAACAACAATAAAGGCAAACAATACAACTTAGAGATAGGTAAAAGACTAACATAAATAATGAATCTCCACAGATAACCAATCTTAGTTGTCTGTTGGATGGAAACTCTTGTTTCTCTGGTTCTGGTGAGTGTTACCTATTTCTTCTTTGTAGTTAATCTCTTTGAGTATTTTCTCTAGCGCTGGTTTTGAAGACATAAATTCCTTCAGTTTCTGTTTGTCATGGAAGCTTCTTATTTCTCCATCTAATTTGATAGAAAGTTTTGCTGGGTAGGAAATTTTTGGCTGGAAGTTGTTTTCTTTCAGAGTTTGGAATATGTTACTCTAAGCCCTTCTGGCTCTCATGACTTGGTTTGGGAAGTCTGGAGTGATTCTAATTGGTTTGCCTCTGAATGTCAGTTGGCCCTTTGTTTTTGTTGCCTTTAAGAATCTCTTCTTGGCTTCCACATTGGTCATTTTGACAATTATATGGCGTGGGGATCCTCTTCTCCGATCCTGTCTAAAGGGAGTTCTATAAGTTTCCTGGATCTGTGTATCAACCTCTTGCTCTATATTTGGAAAATTTTCTGCTATTACTTCCTTGAAGAGATTGTTGATCCCTTTGGTATCACTTTCTTTTCCCTCCTCTATTCCAATTATTCTTAGGTTAGCTCTCTTAAGATGGGCCCATATTTCTTCAATGTCAGATTCCTGCTGTTGGATATTTTTTTCTAGATTAGAAACTATGCATTCATTTTTGGATTGCTCATCTTCTAAGAGCGAGATTCTGTTCTCCATGTGGTCTAATCGGTTGTTTGTGCTTTGAATTGAGGCCTTTACTTCATTAATTGCATCCTTTATCTTTTTTTGGCTCTCTCTGAGTTCTTTTTGAAGCACCTCTATTATTTCTACAGTTATTTTCCTGATTTGATCTTCTAGAAATCTCTGATTTTCTGTTTTATCAGGTTCTGATGTTGTGGGGTTGTGCACATTCATTACTCCAGTGTTATTCCTCTTTCCCATGATTTCGGAGGTTTGTGCCTTCTCTGGGTTCTTCCCTTGGGTCACTATGGCTTCACTTAAGGTGCTCTGGATCTCGAGTCTGTATTATCTCAGACCCCACTACTCCTTTACTGGGTTGTATCACAGAGTCTCCGACCCAGGGAGTCGATAGAGGCTGCTTTAAACTATGGGGGGGTGCCAGGTTGCACGTTCTCCTATGGTGTGATATCTCTGCCACCACCACTCCCTCACTGGGTCAAGTCCCAGGAGGCCCAATACTGCGATTTCTCCTCTGTGGCCCGCAATTTGACTCGCTGTTCTTGAGTACGCAGATGTAGCTGTACTGGACTCGGTGAATTCACTGCTGCTGCTGCCGCCACCGGTGGCAATATGGCGCCTCTGCCACGCCCTCGGCCATGAGGCTGGTGTATTTTTTCTTCTCTGGTTTTGATTTCCACTCTGAATCCCTGCAGCGTGTGCTGAGCTCAGCCACTGGGAGCTTTAAATGCTGTCTGCGCCGAAATATCCCGCCTGGCTGTTCCGCAGCGGCTCACCTGGCTTGCTGTAGCTGTCCGTTGAGTTCGCCGCTGCCGCCGGCAGTATGGCGCTGCTGCCGCGTCCTCGGGCGCGTGTGTCTCCTCTGTGGCCCTGAGCTCTGTTCTCAGTCCGCTTTCTCTCTGGAGCCTGGTGGTTTTTTTTGTTTTTCTGGTGATGGTGTTTTCTGGCTATGAAAGGCGCTCTTTTTGTGGTAATGGGGATTGGTTGTTAGTGGGACTCTTAAGCCCCGCTTTTCTCGGTCGCCATCTTCCCGGAAGTCGAAACAGGGTCTCTTAAGCCAGCGCGCGTGACTGGCTTCGAACCTGAGCGATCCTCCTGTCTCTGCCTCCCAAGCATGGGGATTACAAGCATGCGCCACCACGCCCGGCATCATTTTAGTTTTAAATATTACTAAAACACCATTATTAAAGCAGAGATTGTTGATTTTCTTTTTTCTTTTCGTTTTTTTGATAGTGCTAGGGTCAAACCAGGACCTCATGCATTTTAGGCAAAGGTGCTCTACCACTGTGCTATATTCCTGGTCCTAAAACAGTGCTTGGTTAACAGCTCTTATCTTGTAAAATTTTTATTATCAGTATAAAAATTCACTCAAGAGCCAGGGATGATGGTTAATGCCTATAATCCCAGTACCTGGGAGGAGAGGATTGCAGGTTCAGGGGCAGTCTGGGCAATTTTAGTGATGCCCTCAGCAACTTAGTAAGATCCTGTTTAAAAAAAAAATACTCAAGAATTATATTCTGTAGATAGTAAGTAGTATTACAATAGTACTCTAAATTTTACCATTTTCACATAATTTTATTTAATTCTTATTTTTCACTGGAATTATTGCATGCTTTTAGCAATATTATTAATTTGAATGGTTAATACCAATTAATTAAAAAATACCAAAAGCCTCCAGGCTTAACATAAACTTTTATGCTACTTCTAGTACAGGTGTTCTTCATCAGTAATTTGCTGGCACCTCTCCTCTCAGTAGTGATTGGGGTTTCAATCACTGCTTCCTTCTATTTTGGGGTACGTCTCTCCTCCATACATGGCCTCTGGCATGGCAAGAGATAGAGGGCTTATTTGTGGGAGATTTTTAAGTAGAATGGTTCACATCAGTTTTATCGCATTCCATTGGCTATAAATCAATTTAGATGATAAGGGAACTGGGAAATGTAATTTTCCTGTGTGTGCAGAAGGAAAATGTTAAGAATTTGATTACTATGTGGTTTAAAGTATAAGCAATTTATAGCCGGGTGTGGTGGTGCACGCTTGTAATCCCAGTACTTGGGAGGCTGAGAGAGGAGGATCGCACAGGTTCAAAGCCAGCTTCAGCTACTTAGTGAGGCTCTCAGCAACTGAGACCCTGTTTCCAAATAAAATATTAAATAGGTCTGGGAATGTAGCCCAGAGGTAGAAGGCCTCTGGGTTCCATCCCAAGTACCATACACACACACACACACACACACACAAAAAAAAAAAAAAAAAAAAAAAAGTATAAGCATTTTGTACTTAATACATTTAGTCTACCATTCACTAATTGGTCATGTCACTAGCAAAATGGGATAGTACTGGAGTATTTTTAATTTTTATGGGTTTTTATATAATTAATCAGTCCTTTGTTATCTTAAAACTGTTTCTGCTCTAGTGTTAAATCTGAAAGTAGTAATTAACAGTGCTCAGTACATTTCAGAAATTTGGAAAACTATAGCAATCACTATTAGAATTGTACTGTTAATCATAATAGGTCCTAAGAAGAGAGTAGTCGTGTCACTGGTTGGTTTCATGATGTAAAAAATGAAAACAGAATGACTTTGTTTTGTTTTGTCTTTTTTTTTCTTCTTCTTCTTTTTTTCTTTGGTGGTACTGGGGTTCCTGGAAACCCTTCTACCTCCAGGTTACACTCCCAGACCTATTTTTTATACTTTTTTATTTGGAAACAGCGTCTCTTAAGCCAGCGTGGCTGGCTTTGAACCTGCGCGATCCTCCTGTCTCCGCCTCCCAAGCGCGGGGATTACAAGTGTGGACCACCACGCCCGGCTGATCATATCTTTTTTTTTATTTTTGTGGTACTGGGGATTTAACCCAGGGGCATTCTACCTCCGAGATATACTCCCAGCTCTATCTTGTATTCTTTATTGGGAAACAGGGTCTCACTAAGTTGTGGAGGGTCTTACTAAGTAGCTGAGGCTGGCTGTGAACCTGTGACTCTCCTGTCTCAGCCTCCTAAGTACTAGGATTACAAGCATGAGCCACCATACCAGATCACATCTTGAACTTAGCAGTTATCCTGGGCTATTTCTTGAGGCCTCAATGAAAGGATTATTGACACAATTAGTGAGTGGGCAGTGACCATCACAGGGACGTGCGGGTCTGATAGTGGTGCTGAGTCTTCCATTTATTTACACACCTCTTGGATGAGGATTTAATCTCTCTTGTGAGCTCAAATTTGTCATTGAATTGAGAGAACCAAAGGTTTCTGAGACTTCTTCTGCTCCAAAATGTCATGATTGAATACAATGTGTTCACGAGTTTTGTTGGGTTTTGTAAAGTTGAACTGCCATAGGAGGAATAAGGAAGCTTTTACCTTAGGGGTGGTGGTTAATGTTCCCTTATCTTTTTGGACCTGTCGTGACAGGAATGAACATTTCATGATTATTAGATGACTCTTGACATGACCATGATAAAAGGCGAATTGGATTTTCTCATATACTCCATGTTTAATGGTATCATTTCTTAAGTTTTACAAGAAACTTTTTTTTTATTGAAAGAATATCCAGAATGCTGGTTTCTAATTTTTTGTTTCCTTTCAGCTCTATTCACAACAGATCCCAAGAAGATAGATGTGTGTGAAATTTTTGACTTTGATATTCTTTTAGTGCTCTTAGGAGATTGTCTACATTTAGAGTAGTTCATATCAAATATCAGTTATATCCCCAGAGAAAAAGAGCCTGTGTTAATGGAGGGGAGCTAGGTTCTAATTTTGGTTTCTTCTTCTTTTTTTTATTTTGGTTCTAAAGATTGAACTAAGGGACATTTTACCTCTGAGATACACCCAACAGACACACAGACACAAACACAGACACACACACACACACACACACACACACACACACACACACACACATTTATATATGGTCCCACTAAGTTGCTGAAGGTCTTGCTAAGTTGCTAAGGCTGGCCTCAGAGCTGTAATTCTTCTGTCTCAGCCTCCCAAGCACTGGGATTACAAAACGTGCACCACCATGCCCAACTTTGGTTTTCTGTTAAATTTGGAATTTTTATAAAATGAAGTTGTTAAAAAATAAAATGAAATGAAATTGTTTTTCAGCAATAGTTATTTTCTCACCAAACCACTATCATCTCTTGCCTGAATTGTTGAAGTACTCTGGAAATGGCTTTGTCTGCTTGCGTTTTCCTCTCTGTTCTCAACTGAGAGTCTATTAAAATGAAAGTCAGAACACATGATTCATCTTTTCAAAACCCTCCCGTTGGCTTCCTCATCCAGAGTAAAAACTCAGGTTCCTTATGGTTTCCTAGAATGCTCATGATCTGACCCTCTGTTGCTTCACAGAGCTCATCTCTGGACGCCCCTCTAGTGCTCTCTCTTTCATCCACACTGATCTTGCCGTTTCTTTGGCCTGAGCACTTTCCTCCAGCTATCCACAGGACTAGCCTTTCCACCTTCCTGCGGGTCTGCATTCCAGATAGTACTCAGAGAAGTGTTCCTTGATCACTGAGCAGTGGCCCTTTCAGACTGGGACTCTTCCTCCCGGTCTTCTACGCGTCACTGTTGTCCACAGTGCCTATGATCTCCTGACAGCTCGCCGTATGGATGCATGGTTATTCTGGTTGATGCAGGCTCCTTCTATGAGAATGGAAGCTCCATGAGGGCAGCAACTGAAAAGTCAGCTTGCCGACTGCCGTGTCCCTAATATTGGAACAATGGTTGCCACATATGAGGACCTCAAATATTTTTTCTTTTTAATTTAATTTTTAATAGATAATTCAGCCTATAGTTAAAAATATATTTAAAAGTTTACATTAAAGCCTCCGCGTCACCTGTCTTCCATCACGCTAGTTTTCATCTCATCTTGGTTACTGTGGCTACTGGTGTCTTTTCTTTTTCGAGGTGCTAGGGCCGGAGCCTGGGCCTTGGGCTTGCTGTGCAAGTGCTCTGCCACTGAGCTGTGCCCCAGCCCTGCTACTGCTATTTTCTGGAGATTGTTTAGGCAAATACAAGTGAAAACAGGAACATTTTTACTCCTTCTCCCTCTTTTTCACACAAAAATACTATGCTTACATGAGGTTCTGTATCTTGTGTTCTTCCCTTAATATGACTTAAAAAGCTTTTCCATATTGGTTGTTTGGGAGGCCCCTTAATGTTTTTCCTACAAAGTTTTACATTGAATAATTTATTTAGTTAGCTCCTGTTGGTTGCATTTAGGCTATTTTAGTCCTTTTGCTGTACACATAATATTGCATCAAGTAACTTCACAAATACATTATTTTGTGTGTCAGGATATCTTCAGGGTAAATTCCAAGAAGTAGAATTACTGGCACAAAAAGAATGTGTACTTTGTTTTGTTAGATATTGCAAAATTGTCCTCCATGGGTGTTGTTTTATATATGAGTGCCTTTTTCTCAGTCTCACGAATGGATTGTGCAAACTTGAATTTTTGCCAATTGATAGGTGCAAAATAGTTTTGCAACTGTAAACTATTAAAGTTTAAATGTAATTTACTAGTTTGTATTTCTTCTATTATGAGTGCATTAGAGGCACTAATAAAACATTCGTTAAGTGAGTGGAATGCAGTGTAACAGCTGAAACTTGCCATTAGACCTGGACTCTAATCTCTTGCTTTATTTCTTTAATTCTTAGCATGTAAACGTAGAAAAGCTTTTTTTTTTTTCTTTCTGGAATTGAGGATTGAACTCAGGGGCGTTCTACCTACTAGCTACACCCCTAGCTCTGAGATTATATATATATATATATATATATATATATATATATATATTTTTTTTTTTTTTTTGTGGTACTAGGGTGGAATACAGGGGCTTCTCTACCTCTGGGCTATACTCCCAGACCTTTTTTATATTTTATTTGGAAACAGGGCCTCATTAAGTTGCTGAGAGCCTCACTAAATAGCTGAGGCTGGCTTCGAACCTGTGCGATCCTCCTGTCTCAGCCTCCCAAGCGCAGGGCTTACAAGAGTGTGCCACCACGCCTGGCCCTAACTCTTATTTTTATTCTTTATTTTGAAACTGTCTCACTACGTTGTAGGAGGCCTCACTTAAGTAACTGAGGCTGGCTGTGAACCTGTGATCCTCTGCCTCAGCCTCCCAAGTACTGGAATTACAATGTGTGCCACCATACCTGACTGAAAAGCATTTCCTTCCTCCCTCCCTCTCTCTCTCTTTCTTTCTTTCTTGTACTAGGGATGGAACCAAGGGGCTTTTCTATCTCTGGGCTATACTCCCAGACCTATTTTGTATTTTATTTGGAAACAGGGTCTCACTAAGTTGCTGAGAGCCTCACTAAGTAGCTGAGGCTGGCTCTGAACCCGTGCGATCCTCCTGCCTCAGCCTCCCAAGCTCAGGGATTACAAGTGTGCGCCACCACGCCCGGCCCTGAAAAGCATTTTCTAATGGTTCCTCTCATGTTGAAATGGGTCTTGGATGATGTTTTGACAATCTACTTGTCAAATGATTTTGCTAACATTGAATAAATACAAATTTTATTAATGAAGATGATAGTTTATAAGGTGTTCTTAATTCAGTGTTTAATTTGAGCCTCATGACAGCATTGTTCTTTTCCAGCCATTCAATGTTTTCAAATCATTCTCATTTGAAAGGTGAAGAAACTTAGTCTAAAGGGTTAAACTGAGCTGTGTGGGCTCATGAAGCTTATCCATGACGGTTGCTGGCTATGTTTTTACTCGTAAATTCACTATTCATTTTATTGCGCATGTTGCTCCTTTTATTGACAATATTTTGGATGTAACAGAATAATAGGTTGTATAGGCCCAAGTTACCTTGCTAGAAACTGCTTCATACTCGATGATTTTCAAATTATATGGCACCTTTATTAACCTCTCTTCATTTACATTAGTGGGCTTGTTCTGAGGGTTGGCTGGAAAAATCACATTGTTGCCGGGCGTGGTGGCGCACGCTTGTAATCCCCATGCTTGGGAGGCAGAGACAGGAGGATCGCGCAGGCGCGCTGTCTTAGGAGACCCTGTTTCCAAATAAAATGTAAAAATAGGCCTGGGAGTGTATCCCGGAGGTAGAAGGGCTTCCGGGAAACCCAGTACCACAAAAAAAAAAAAAAAAGAAAAAAAGAAAAAGCACATTGTTTACTTTGGTTCATACATTAAGCCAGGCAGTTTTGGAAGAAATAATATGAAATTGTTTTCTTAGAGATGGTGCTTTATATTATAAGAGCTACTTAATATAGACACTTTGCAGATTTAACTAAATAATTCTTTTTCTTGAAAGAGTATCTGTGAGCCAAGCATGGTGGCACACCCTTGTGTAATCCTAGTACTTAGGAGGCTGAGACAGGAGGATCACAGGTTTTCAGCCAGCCTCAGCTATTAAAGAGGCCTGCCGCAACTTAGTGAGACCCTGTTTCAAAATAAAGAATAAAAAATAGGGCTGGGGGTGTAGCTTGGAGGTAGAATGCCCTGGGTTCAGTCCCCAGTACTGCAAAAATAAAAACCAAAATTATTTTTGTTGGTTTTCACTGATTTTATTTCTTGAGGTACTGGATATTGAACTTAGGATATTGTGCATGCTAGGCAGGCACTCCACCACTGAGCTGTGTTGTACCTAGCCCACTTTTTCCTTGATTTTAAAAGTGATACATACTTATAATGAGTTAAATTAAATATAATGAAAAATAAATACAAAATGATTATGAAAATGTATTAAAGAAAAAGCAAAAGTACCTTGTAATAAAAATGCTTTAAATCCAATTTCATTTTGACGTTTTTCCTAGAAAAGAGTATGATATATATTATAAATAATGAACCGGGCGTGGTGGCACACGCTTGTAATCCCAGCATTCGGGAGGCTGAGACCGGAGGATCGAGGTTCTCGGACAGCCTCAGCCACTTAGGTCCTCTGTAACTCAGTGAGACCCGATTTCAAATTAAAGAATAAAAAATAGGAGCCAGGCATGGTGGCGCACACTTGTAATCCCAGCATCCGAGAGGCTGAGACCAGAGGATCCTGGTTTGAGGACAGGCTCAGCTACTTAGCGAGGCCCTCCAATTCAGTGAGACCCTGTTTCAAAATAAAGAATAAAAAAAGAGGGCTGAGGTGTAGCTTAGAAGTCGAATGCCCCTGGGTTCCATCTCCAGTACCGTAAAAAAAAAAAAAAAATACACACACACACACACACACACACACACACTTTTATTGGTGCATTATAGTTTCACATCATATTGAAAATCATGTTGACAGCGACACACATGTACACATCACTTGGAGGGCTTTTCCCCAGCTCCCTCCCCTTTCCTCCTTCCCCATACAGGGCACTGAGTTGACATTGATATTTTCACTTCTGTGCAAAATGCTGATGGTAGTAAATCCCCCATTGATCCTCACTTTTCCCCCTCCCCATCCCTTAGACCACCTCCCTGGCTCCACTGAGGCTTCTTCTTCATTATCTGGAGTTCCTCTGCACTATAATGGTTCATCATTAGAGAGGTGTTTAAACAAAGTAGAGCAGATGAAATCAGTTGTAGATTGGACATGGGGGAGGAAGGAAGAAAGTTTGAATTTTTTTTTTTTTTTTTTTTTTTTTGCAGTACTGGGATGGAACCCAGGGGCATTCTGCCTCTGAGCTACACCCCCAGCCCCATTTTTTATTCTTTATTTTGAAACAGGATCTCACTGGATTACAAATGGCCTCACTAAGTAGCTGAACCAAGAACCATGATCCTCCTGTCTCAGCCTCCCAAATGCTGGGATTACAAGTGTGCACCACCACGCCTGGTGTGAAAGTTTAAATTTTTAAGGGCTCATATTAGAATCTACAGTGAAAGGAACCAATTAGGTAATGATCACTAAATTAAATCTGAAAAGGTTTAAACCTTCTCTGCTTATGTTTTTATCCTTTAAAACTCTTATTTAGTCTTTATTTCTATTTCTTTACATTTTTATAAAGACAATAGAATATATTTCTTGAAAATGTTTTAATGCTTTACTGCAACTAATGTTTAAAAATTTATAGGATTAAGGGTTAGTTAATTTGCCTATTTTCTTTCATATTACTTATTGTTCTTTTTCTTCTTTTCCAGAATTTTATAGAAGTGAAGTGATTAAGAATTCCTTGGTAAGTTTGCTTTTTGACAGGTACATATGATGAAGCCTATAACCCCTATTTCAGAAAATACAGAGATGCAAAGAAAGTTGAGGTTCAGTTCTTATGATATTTTGGAAAATCTGCTGTTCAGTTATTTATTTATTTATTTATTTAGTAGTACTGGAGATTGAACTCAGGGGCATTCTGCCTCTGAACTCCAACCCCAGCCTGATTTTTTTATTCTTTACTTTGAAACAGAGTCTCACTAAGTTTTGGAGGGCCCCATAAGGTTTTGAGACTGGCTGCAAACCTGTGATCTTCCTGTTTCAGCCTCACAAATACAGGGATTACAATTGTGTGCCACCACACACAACTTCTGTTTGTTTGTTCATTCCTTGCTCTTGTGCTTAGAACACGTCTGGCACATAGTAGGTACTTAATAAGTATTTATTAAATGCACTAATATTTTTTCTATTAAAACTCTAAATTAAATTTGTTAAAAACTCAAATTCTATTCCTTTCACTTTCACTTACGTATAAAGAAGGCTTTTTATTACTTGAGTTGCCAAACATCTTAATAAGTGATATCTTTGTTTAGTGTGGTTTTTAAGACTATTTGTCTAGGGTCTTTGTGTAGGGTATATTGTTTATTGGTATGGCATTGCTCAGTTAGAAAATTGGAAATGTCTTCAAGAAATTAAAAGGAGGATTAATACCTAGGATTCATTAAAGAGAATCTGAATAGTAAAGAAAACTATCAAGAACCTCAACAGAGAGCCAACAGAATGGGAGACCATTTTGCTGGGCGTGGTGGCGCACTCTTGTAATCCCCGCGTTTGGGATGTGGAGATAGGAGGATCGCGCTGGTTCGCTGGTTCGAAGCCAGCCTCGCTGGCTTAAGAGACCCTGTTTCCAAATAAAAAATATAAAATAGGTCTGGGAGTGTAGCCTGGAGATAGAAGATAGAAGGGCTTCCAGGAACTCCAGTACCGCCAAAAAAAAAAAAAAAAAAAAAAGAATGGGAGACCATTTTGCTGGGCGTGGTGGCGCACTCTTGTAATCCCCGCATTTGGGATGCGGAGATAGGAGGATCGCGCTGGTTCGAAGCCAGCCTCGCTGGCTTAAGAGACCCTGTTTCCAAATAAAAAATATAAAATAGGTCTGGGAGTGTAGCCTGGAGATAGAAGGGCTTCCAGGAACTCCAGTACCGCCAAAAAAAAAAAAAAAAAAAAAAAAAAAGAATGGGAGACCATTTTGTCAGCTACTCCTCTGATAGAGGACTAATATTGAGAATATACAGAGAACTCAAGAAACTCACTGCTAAGAAAACAAATAATCCAATTAAAAAATGGGCAAGTGAACTAAAGAGACACTTCACAAAAGAAGAAATACAAGTGGCCAATACATGTATGAAAAATGTTCAACATCATTAGCAATCAGAAAGATGCAAATAAAAACTACCCTGAAATTTCACCTAACTCCAATTGGAATGATATTCATTAAAAACACAAACAACAACAAATGCTGCAAGGATGTGGAGAGGTGGGAACTCTAATACATTGTTGGTGGGATTGCAAATTAGTGCAGTCACTTTGGAAAACAGTATGGAAGATCCTCAGAAGAATTTGAATGAACCTATCATATGATCCAGGAATACCACTTCTGGGTATCTACCCAAAAGAATAGAAACCAAACTTCCAAACGAATGCATGCATTTCTCTGTTCATAGCTGCACAATTCACAATTGTCAAACCATGGAACCAGCTAAGCTGTCCATCAACAGATGAATGGATTACAAAACTATGGGATATGTACACAATGGAATTTTACTCGGCTATAAAGAAGAACAAAATTATGTCATATACAGGGAAATGTATGGAACTGGAGAAGATTAGGCTGAGATTAGTCAGTCACAAAAGTAAAAAGATGTTCTTCCTAATTATGTGGAAGCTAGGGAGAAAATGGGACATAGGAGGGAACTAGACAAAGAACAGGAAACTTTAGATGAATATAGAGATGACCTAACTGAGGGAGATGGAGAGGGGAAGAGAGAAGCACCCTAATGTATATTCACAAATACATCAAAGTCAACCACTGAACCAAGCACAAGAAGGAGGGAGGGGGGAGAATGGGGTGGGAATTGGGGAAGGGCTAAATGAGTGATGTGTGTATATATGCCTCTACCATCCTGTGCTTCATCAAGATGTATGATTACAGTGTACCAATAAATTTTTAAAAAATTAATGATGATAAAAATTGGAATTGTTTTACTTTTGATAATATATACACTGCATATTTACATAAATGGCTTCATTTATTAGCTAGTATTGAAAAAGAAGTACTTTTTATTAACAAAATATCCTTTAAGTGGTCTAAAGTCATCTTGGACTTGGCCTTTGTCCACTTTTTTTTGCTCTTTTTAAAATAACATTTATTCCTTAGATGATTTGATACAGAACAGCTGTCTTTTCATTTTGAATTTGGAAGTTCTATACAACTGAGTACAAAGAGGAAAAAAAAGTACCAAAACCAAACTTGATTCTCTCTTCATGTGGCATACCAGTTTTGTACATAATATGTAGCAGCAGTTTTTTAAGTTCCCTTTAGAAAAATATGAAATTACTTATTAATTATTGTTTCTTATTTAATGCATGGGCTGCAATCACTAGGATCAACTTCCTTCTTGAAGAAAGAGAGGAGAGAAAGAGATGAAGTATGATGAATCTGTCTTAAACCAGCTCCTGGCTGCTGCGCAGCTGCCCTGAAGCTGTTTGGAAAACAGCCCCCTGGGGTTTCTTTGTTTTTCTGTTTTGTTCTCACAACCAGGTCTCTGTCTACGTTTTCAGCCCCATCACTTACCACTCTTCGCTCGTTGTGTTCCAGGCATCCCTCCTTTCAGTGCTTCAAACACGCCGCACCGTTTCCTTCCTTGTGCCTAGATGCCCATGCCTCAGCTCTTTACTTGGCTGAAGAGGTCTTTAAGGTCTCGGCTCTGTCACTTCAGCCAGGCCTACTGTGACCACCCCAAGCTTTCCTCTAGTCATTCTTTTTCATATCATCCTGCCTTATTTTCTTAGAGAATTCATCACTCTGGCTCACTTACTTGTTTATTAACTTGAGTTCCATGAGGGCGGGGACCCTGCCAGCCTTGGTGCCACTTGGAACCCTGGAGTCTAGAATAGTATAGTGACTTAGTGACTGCTTGTTAAATGAATAAGTGGATGCCCATGATGTAGATATCTACAGAATTATTTTACATGTGTTACCCCAGTTTGATCCTTAGCCTGTCAAGTAGATGGGCCAAATCTTAAATTGATGAACCACTGACTTTTTTAGGTTCATTCAATTGCAAGACCAGAACCCCAATCCAGACCGTTGGCTTCAAATCTCTATGATTTCATCTTCCTCAAGCTGTCTTCTAAATGTCACAAAAATACATAGGATAGTAAAGCCGGGCGTGGTGGCATAGGCTTGTAATCCCAGCATTTGGGAGGCTGAGACAGGAGGATCCTGGTTCAAGGACATCCTCAGCTACTACTTAGTGAGGCCCTTTGCAACTCAGTGAGACCCTTTTTCAAAATAAAAGAATAAAAAAGAATAGGGCTGGGGGTATAGCTCAGAGGTAGAATGCCCCTGAGTTCCATCCCTAGTCCCACAAAAACAAACAAACACAAACAAACAAACAAACAAACATCATAGTATTTTGGATCCCTGATTCTACCTCTGGGGAGGTCCAATCACTAGTAAATCTCTGGACCAAAAGACTTCAAAGTGCCTTTCAACTCACAGTGTGTAATGAACAGTAATTGTTTGCTGAGTCCACCTCTTATAACATTTGCTTGTATTATAATTGCTCATGAACATTCTGTTTCCCAAGTTGGAGAGGCTTCTGGGGGTCTGAGACTGCAAGTCTTTGTCCCCTCGCATCTCATTGTTCTCCTATGGGTACTTCTTTAATAAATGTTGGTTTGTTGGTGTTCATCTTGGGGGCATTCTTGGGGATTATATTTTTGGCAAGAATTCTTTTTTATTCCTTTTATATCTTAATATAAACTTGTTCTTTTCTTTTTGAAAGAACTCTTGTTTCTCCTTAGCTTTTGCTAAGTCATTATGATTGGTTCATTTTAATGGGCATGGAGCCCCTCGGGGTCAACAGCCCTCAGAATAAGCCAGAGACAGCACACATCTCTTCCTGCTGCTCTTCCTAAACAACCACTTCCAGGCCCCGTCAAGCAGAATTTGTTGGTTTCTTCCCTGCTTAGGAGTTTTTAATTCTTAAGCAACTGTGGTATTTGCTGAATAGGGGTCATGGTTTAAATGCTTTTATCACATACTGGCTGTCATTGTGCTTGAGGCATCTAATAGGTGCTCAGTAAATGATTTTGGAATAAAAGAACTCTTCCATAAGTGTATGTATTGACTGGCTTGTATGTTATATCTCCAAACCTCAAATCCTCCATGAGGTATCACAGATTTTAATACATTATTTCTACCTAACAGTTGAGTAAGTTTTTCCTCAGTTGAGCTAAGTTAGGCCCTGAGATTGAGTATTCTTTAACATTAAAGTGTAGTCTGTTTTCTTAGATTTATATTCCTTTTTTTTTTTTTTTTCCCCAGTACTGGGGGTGTTCTACCTCCAAGCTATACCCCAGCCCTATTTTATTTTTTTATTCTTTTTTTTTTTTTTTTGGTGGTACTGGGGTTCCTGGAAGCCCTTCTACCTCCGGGCTACACTCCCAGACCTTTTTACATTTTTATTTGGAAACAGGGTCTCCTAAGCCAGCGCGCGCGGCTGGCTTCGAACCTGCGCGATCCTCCTGTCTCTGCCTCCCAAGTGCGGGGATTACAAGTGTGCGCCACCATGCCCGGCTTTATTCTTTATTTTAAAACAGGATCTCACTAAGTTGTGGAGAGCCTCACTAAGTAGCTGAGGCTGGCTGCGAATATAAGATCCTCCTGTCTCAGCCACCCAAGTACTAGGATTACAGGCGTGCACTACTACGCCTGGCTGTATGTTTCATCTTTTTAATTCCCATAGTCATTGTAATGTGATTTGCTTGAACTTGACAAAGAAGAAAATATGTGTAGTGTCGTTTGTGTGTGTGTTTGTGTTTGTGCCCAAATATAAGTTGCCAATTAAAAGACCATTATTTTCTGTTGGCTATGACAAAAGAAATTAAGTAAATAAGCATTTGTAATTAAACTGAACATAGGGCCCAGGCCAATATCTTATGTAAATTATGGCTGGATTTCACTAATCTCTTTTTTGAAACAACTTTCATCCATTTCAAGGTATTTGGCAGTTTTTCCTTCCTTAAGGTGCGGTGTTTGAGACCTGTGGTAGGGAATGCTTTATACATATGTCAGAAATAAAATATATTCAATTTTCTTAGTTTGTGGGAATTTTCTCAAGCCCTTATAAGGAAGTTGAATGAGGTAATTTCTACATTGACCAATATTTGCTTCTCAAATAGCAAATTCATGCCTCATGTCTCTGTTTCTGTGCCTTTCTGCCTAAACAAAGATAGTATTTGAAGTTTGAAATACAGAGGAGTTTGCAGCTAAGTCATATAGTTTGATGAGATTTTTCAAATTTAATACAGCTGAATAATCTGCATCCCCATCAAGAATACTTTTAGTGCCCAAGAAGCCTCCTTATGCCCTCTTCGCTCACTGTTACTCTCTTGATTTTTAACACCATGTACTAATTTTACCTGTTTTTGAATTTTAAATAAGTGGAATCATAGACTGTGTGTTCGTTGGTGTGTGACTTCCCTATCTCAATACTATATGACTCATTTTGTGATATATTTGTAGTTTGTCTGTAGTGTTCCATTGTGTGAATATGATGGATGACCCATTTTTCTGTTGATAAACATTTGGTTAATTTCTAGTTTTGAGCTCATATGAATAGTACTCTGCTATATACATTCTCCTATATGTCTTTCGGTTAATGTCTGTATACATTTCTGTTGGGTAAATAAATATCTTGGAGTGAAATTGCTGAGAATACGCATGTGAGTAGCTGAGACTTTTCAGACAGTTTTCAGAATTATTGTCTCATTTATACTCTTGCTACTTGCCTGGGAGAGTTCTGAATACTCTTCATTGCTGTGAATACTTGATTTTTTAAAAAATGTTTTTTTGAAGCTGATCATGGTGGCACACGCTTGTAATCCCAGTATTGGGAGGCTGAGACAGGAGGATTGCACAGGTTCGAAGCCAGCCTCAGCTACTTAGTGAGGCTTTCAGCAACTAAATGAGACCATGCTTCCATAAAATATAAAATAGGTCTGGGAGTGTAGCCCAGAGGTCCATCCCCAGTACCACAAAAACAAAACAAAACATTTTTTTTTAGTATTTTTCTTTTGGTTTCAGCTGAAATTGAGATGTCTTAAGTGATAATTAAACTCAGCACATGTAGTGCCAACAGTGTACCTAACTTGAGCTAATAACAGATAACAGCTCTTTTTAAGGGTTCCCGGGTATACATGTAATGTAGTTAGGCTGACTCCTAAAGATTGCCACCTGGTGGCCAAAAGTTATAGGACCTTACAGATTTTTACTATTTCTCTCTCTCTCTCTCTCTGTGTGTGTGTGTGTGTGTGTGTGTGTGTGTGTGTGTGTGTGTGTGTGTGTGTGTTTGGTACTGGGGATAGAACCCAGGGGCATTCTACATCCAGGCTACACTCCCAGGTCTATTTTATATTTTATTTAGAAACAGGGTCTCACTAAGTTGCTCAGAGCCTCACTAAGTAACCGAGGCTGGCTTCGAACCTGCACGATCTTCCTGTCTCAGCCTCCAAAGTGTGTGCCACCACATCTGGCTTACTATTTCTCCATCTTATGAGGCAAAGAAAAGTACATGTTAGAATTGATGATGAATGGGCACATGTTAGATGGCAATAAATATAATGGAGCAAAATAAAGCAGTATTGAGCAGGGGTCGTGGCTATTTTTCTTTGGTAGTTACATAGAAGAATACATTGAATAGACTCCTAAAAGAAGTAGGAGAATAAGTCATGTATCTATTTGAAGGAAGACAGTTGCATGCCAAGGAATAAGAATGCACAAAGGTAGGTGTTTATTTGATGTTTGCAAGAATTTTGAGTAGAGTGAGTCAGGATGTTTTCGTATTTTGCTATTATGACAGAGGGACATGGGCAGGCAACTGAGGAGCAGGGCAGCAGAGGAAGTGACCCAGAGAGATGGCAGGTGATAGTCAAGGCCGGATCGCATCAGAATGATATAGTAGTACGGTGGGAGCAACTGGTGGAAGAGACTTCCCATTCCTCTTCCTCCTCTTCCGTCTCCTCCTCCTCCTCCTCCTTTCTCCTCCTCCTCCTCCTCCTCCTCCTCCTCCTCCTCCTCCTCCTCCTCCTCCTCCTCCTCCTCCTTCTCCTCCTCCTCCTCACCCTTCTTGTCCTCTGTCCTCCTCCTCCTCCTTCTTCTGTACTGAGGATTGAACCTAGGGCATTCTACCTCCGAGGTATACCTCAGCCCTTCTTATTCATAAACAGGGTCTTGATAAGTTGCTGAGGCTGGCCTCAAACTTTTGATTCTATTGTCTCAACCTCCCAAGTACTGGGATTATAGGCATACACCACCATGTTGGGCTCCTACCCATTTTTCCTATTTTATGTTGTCACTAAGCATAATGTTGTGCCAGAGAAGTCCAATAAATATTTGTTGCATGGAGTGACTGGAATAGTCCACAGGTTTGACAGGTTATATGGAGATGTGTCTCCAAGTTATAGGTGAGAGTCAAAGTTTGCTCTCACATGTATTTAGCAGATAACAATTAATGGTGAATATATAATTCAGCTTTAACACCTTTGGCTGCAGCTAGCCATACCCTCCAAATTATCCCTTGGTTCAAGGAGGGGGATTAGATCTTTAATATGATTGAAAGATCATTGGATTAAGTAATAACTAAGGTGGCTGAACTACTAACAATGGAAGTGACTAAATAGATTCTCAGAACATTTTGTATGTATACAAAGGTAGAGACAGATTAGGTGATGAACTTATATGTCACCATCTTTAACATTTATAAGGTTAATCATTAGGTAGTTTTCCAAAAGGGAGGTTTTTTATATTATTATTAGAATATTTAATGTATCATTAGAATGATAGATAATTTGCTTGTATTTTGAAGTTGCACTGTAAAAATGTTTCTCTAATAAAGAAGTATCAGTATCTTGTGCCCATCTGTGATTTAAGTTTCATGTTAGATGTATTATATACTGAGGAGAGGGATGTTCAAGAGGCCTGCTCTACCACAGTGTCCTTTATATCAGACTTCCTTCAACTGGCTAAATATTAACTAGAAGTCTGCTAGAGATCAATGGGCCTTATAATTAAATAAACAAAGTATTAGAGCAAGTATTTTTAGGCAAAATATGTGACATAATTTATAAGAACCTCAAGTTTTATTGTAATTATGACTGAGTTGTTTATATGTTTTTGGGGAGAAAACTGGTTATACAGTATAAATAATTTTTATAGTCACTGGTCTTAAATCTCAAATTTATATTTTGGTTGAATTGTGGCTTAATAAGTTAACATCGTGTGTGTGTGTGTGTGTGTGTGTGTGTGTGTGTGTGTGTGAGTGTGTGTGTTGCTCATGTCTGGTTAGGTTGCCCTGTGTTAAACGACATCATCTTCAAAGTTTTCCAACTCATATCTGGTTAGTTGCATGATTTGGAGAGAGACTGGGATAATCAATCCATTCAATTATAGTAGCAAGGAAGAAAAGGATGCAGTGAAAACATGGAGTGTTGTCTACATAGTTTAGAAAGAGGAGTTAAGAAAGGTTTCTCATAAAAAGTAATTCCTAAATTGAGACATGAAATTTGAGTAGAGGTTAATGAGACAGGGGAAAGATTTATGAATTTGTCTGTTATATGCAAAGCCTTGGGTTTGATCCTCAGCATGCTTGCACACACAAGTTTATTGGGCTACTGCTAATTATAAAGTCAGTATGTGGTTTCAAATGGCTATCTTATATATTTTAGGAAAATTGGAACAATTTTTGTGAATTCTTAGTTATGTTTTTTGTGATGATACATTTGTTATTGAGCAGTGTAATAAATAAATAATAGTAACAATAACTTTAGGTTCTGTTAATAAATAACTATTTTTAGATTTTCTTGTTTAGTGAATTTTTCAAAGCTATAAATATCCTAATATTCTACTACTTATACTTTCAGTAAATATGGAATCAGTTCCTTGATCTTTTAAGTACTTGAACAATTTGTTCCATTTAGAAATTGGACTGGCATATACATATATAGGTTAAATATAAATAAAAATCACATAGATCTGTACAGTGAAAATATAAAGTTTTTGAGCCAGGTGTAGTGGCACATGTTTGTAATCTCAGTACTTGGGAGGCTTAGACAGGAGGATCACAGGTTCGTGGCCAGCCTCAGCTACTTTGGCTTTCTACAACTTAGTTTCAAAAATAAAGAATAAAAAAAAAAAATAGGGCTGAGGGTGTAGCTTGGAGGTAGAATGCCCTTGGGTTCAATCTTTAGTTCAGCAAAAAAGTAAAAAATAAAATAAAAAATAAAGTTTTTGAATGTGGTAGGTTATATCTGCCTGTATCTGAATATACCTACTTAGGAATCATTGGTTGTTGGAACTATTTTGTTAAAATTATAAAGGAAAGTCTAGTGATAGAAAGATTGACACCTGCTCTACTTGTATTAATGTTGTATTGTCTGAGAAAGGAAACCCAGTTCATCTTTTTTTTTTTTTTTTTTTTTGGTGGTACTGGGGGTGGAACCCAGAGGCTTTCTACCTCTGGGCTATACTCCCAGACCTTTTTTATATTTTATTTGGAAACAGGGTCTCACTAAGCTGTTGAGAGCCTCACTAAGTAGCTGAGGCTGGCTTCGAACCCGTGCGATCCTCCTGTCTCCGCCTCCCAAGCGCGGGGATTACAAGCGTGCGCCACCACGCCCGGCTATTTTTAATGTACCTTTCTGGAGCATTGTAATCGTGCCTCATAATGAGGTTCAGAGTGATGGGAACATAGATGCACAAGCACTTGATGTGTTCCCTCTGACCCCAGCCCGCTGCTCTGCCTCTCTGTACAGTTCTTGAGATTGGTACTGGTAATTTTGTATACGCACACAGCATCACTTCAACTGTTGCCTTCCTCTGTTTGGTTCTTAAATTTCATTACTTTTTACTGAGATATGACACACATCTAGTAAAGCCCACAAGTAACAGCCCGACGCCTTAACAGATGAGTATCACCAGATCAGGAAACAGAATGCGATGAGCTCCTCCTGCGTTCTTCCAGTCACTGCTGCTTGCGGGAGAGGACCCTTCCTGCTTCCTCACCAGAGTACTTCTGCCTGCTTTGAACCTGTATAGGTCAGCACTCTCTTGCTCAGCACATTTGTGAGATTCATCCATGTTGTTACACAGTGTAGTTCATTTACTCTAAGGAACATATCCTTTGGCTAAAAAAAAAAAAAAAAAAAAATATATATATATATATATATATATATATATATATTATACACACACACACACACACACACACACACACACACACACACACACACATTTCTCTGAGGCATGTACTTAAGAGTGCAATTCCATGCTGGACCATAGGTTTGTTCAGCCTTAGTACATATTGCCAAATAGTTTCCAAAAATGTGTGTGCTAATTTTTTTTTTTTTTTTTTTTTTTTTTTTTTGGTGGTGCTGAGGTTCCTGGAAGCCCTTCTACCTCAGGGCTACACTCCCAGACCTATTTTATTTTTTGGAAACAGGGTCTCCTAAGCCAGTGAAACTGGCTTCGAACCTGCGCGATCCTCCTGTCTCCGCCTCCCAAGCGCGGGGATTACAAGCGTGCGCCACCACGCCCGGCTGTGTGTGCTAATTTTATCCCAGCAGTGTGTTTTTAGTTGTTCTATATGCTTGTACAAACTTGGTCTTATCTGTCTTTTAAATTTTCGCTCTCCTAAGCCAGGCCTGGCGCCACAAGCTTGTAATCCCAGCATTTGGGAGGCTGAGACAGGAGGATCGTGGTTCGTGGACAGCCTCACCTACTTAGTGAGGCCCTCTGCAACTTAGTGAGACTCTGTTTCAAAAATAAAGAATAAAAAACAGGGCAGGGATGTAGTTTGGAGGTTGAATACCCTTGGGTTTTATCCCCAGACCCGCAAAAAAAAAAAAAAAAAAAAAAAAGAGCTTTCCTGGTATTGTATTATACTGTGACTTTAACTTGTACTTCCTTAAAATCTATTGAAGTTGAGCAACTTATCAAGTGCTGATGTCTGTTTAGATGTTCTTTTTATGAAGCATCTATTCTGGAAAAAAATTCCATTTAATGCCAACTAAGAATAATCAAATCCTGTGTAAGGATTTGAGACTTAACTTTTAAGTTTGTGAGATATATTTGATCTGTTTTTTTTTGTGTGAGTGTGTGTGTGTACGTATGTGTGTGTATGGTACTGAGATTTGAACTCATTGGCATTCTACCCCCAAGCTATACCCCAGGCCCAAATTTGTGTTTTATTTACTAAATTGCCAAGGGCCTCACTAAATTGCTGAGGCTAGTTTCGAACCTGCGATGCTCCTGTCTCAGGATTATAGGTATGGTCCATCACATCCAATGATTTAACTTTGATAGTTAAGAAGCTGTGTGTGTGTGTGTGTGTGTGTGTGTGTGTGTGTGTGCGTGTGCTTTCTATTCTTGACTATTCAAAATGTGGAGTTGGTTGTCAAATTTTAAAAAGGTGAAATGTTATCACTTAAATTTTGTTAATATTCCTGTTACCTTTTTTTTTTTTGGTCTCCTTCCTCTCCCCTTTTTTACATAAGAGAAAATTATTTAACCTTTTTTCAAGGGCTCAGAGTCATCATGAGGAGCATCAATTATTATCTTACACTTGTCCTTCACGGGCTGCCTGGGACATACAGCCCATCTGCTCCTATGCTAAACGGCCCCAGCAGCATGGCTCGTCTCTTTGCACAAAAGTTACTTAATGCTTTCATGTCTTTAGAGTTCAGTACAGACTTTGTCTTCCTGCACCAGGTATGGCCAACTGTAGGAAATTGTGCCAGTTACTTAATGTTTCCTTGCATCAGTTTTGTCTCTTAAAAAAAAAAAAAGATAATAATTGAGATAATGGATCTACTTTACAGGACTTGGGATAATGTACTTTATAGGCCCTTGAGCTGTATGAAGAGTAATCACACTGGTAGTGTGGTGCAATGAGCTTGCAGTTACAGGATGCTAGATACTGCTGAGGTCAAATATATTGGTAGAAATCTCTGCCTTTGGGGAGGGGAAGCCAGACAAGAAAGTCAAGGTGATGTCTCAAGGCAGGTGCCGTAGGAAAGCTAACCACTCAGTGGTTCTCCCGGGAGCTGGAGGAGGGAGGGCCCTCCACCCCAAGGACATTGGGCGCACACCTCTCATTGTTCTCACTTACTTGTAATTATATCAGTAGTAAAAACCGAGTAAAATGGTTTTTATTCTGTATTTATAAAGTATGATTCATATTAGGTGAGAAAATGAGTTACTTTTTTTCAAAAGAATTTTAATCTATGCTTTCTGGTCCTAGCCTGACTTTAATATTTTTGACCCAAACTGATTAGATTTTCTTTCAGTAGAATACCAGGAATAGGATGTTTTTTCTTTGTTTATTCAGCAAATATTTGAGTACTTCCTGTGTCTGCAGGGAATCTAGTTGGGAAAACAATACCATAAAAGACCCAGCTTTGCAGAAGGTCTGGCAGTGGGGCCTGGCAGTTACTGGGAGGCCAAGGGAAGGTTCTTTTCTGAGGTACAAGGGCTTAGCTGAAACCTGGTGGTCAGGGAGTCCTTAACCAGGAAAGGAATGGGTGGGAAGGGAGGGCCCTAGCCAGAGGCCTCAACGTCTTCATTTCAAACTTTGAGTTGGACCGGCAAATCCAAAAGTTCCTTTTAGTTGAAACATTTCTAGGATGTTAGGATGTTAGAAGACACCCTTATTTCATTTCTTTCCCTGTTGTACACAGCTTCCTTATCTGTACTACAGACCATGGTAAGTCAAGGACAAGCCTCAGTACACAGCCCACCACTGACTGTCATTATTCCTATAAATTGGGGTGGTGAAGAAGATTCAGACCGAGGATTCTGGTGCGTGGCCTCAGCACCAGAACTAGAGGGCATGGCCCAGAACTCCTGGCTGCAAGAGTCTCAAGTCCTGGATGGTGAACTGCATGAACTGGTGGAAGCCGGGTCCTTCCCGGCTCATCTGTGAGGCTGCTTTCTTCTCGCGGTGATAGTCCAGTCTTTGCTGACTTGTGTGTGAGTCCTAGTCAGCCGCAGTGTGTTTTGGAACAGCACGAGCAAGTCTGAGATCTGGAAGTCGCTCCACTCGCTTTCTCCCCGGGCACAGGACGCAGGTGGAGGGCGGGGTTCCCTCTTCCTGCTGCTTCCTCTGGCAGTGGAGTCTAAAATACGGAAACTTGACAATCTCCAGAGGTCTCTTTTGTTCTAAATTCTGACCTCTGTGATTCCATGGGAAGTAAAAAAATAGACAAAAACAAAACAAATGCGCACGAGACAAATTCTAGAGACCTAGATTCAAATCCTGGCACTTTTTATTAGGCAACCTTGGAAACGACACTTAGCTTGTGTGTTTTGTTGATTCTAAGATGTAAACCATATAACCTCTGAAATCTAGATGCATCTCAAAATCAATTCTTTTAGAAAATACAGATAATAAGGATGTGTCTTGCATTGGTGGTTTCTTGGATTTAATGAAATAAAACATTTTGCTCTTTGAACTATTGAGGTTAACAGGTTGTCTTACTCTATGTGAATGTGTATTGGGATCAACCCGGTTAATTTTTTCAACAGATCAGATACATCTGTGTGCTAGATGAGGCAGCCTATTATGCCCTTTTTCATCCAACATCACTTTGTACTTAACCAGTGTTTAGATTATAGTTAGTTGTTGCTATCCTTTTAAGTTTCATAAAACCCTGGGAGCTGATAGTTTGTTAGGGGTTTTATAACTGAAGATTCTAAGACTCCAAAGGGATTATATAATTTAGCTTTGTGACTTAATTATAGCACTCCCCTCAAACACAGCTGCCTCTCAGCTCTCTTCATTGGCTGAATTTAAATGATTCTTCACCGTCATTTCACAAGCCAGTGGTTCTGGCTGGTTGATTGCTACCGTTTCTAACCCATCCACATTTCTAGTGATTGCTCCTCTGTCTGCAGAGCTAAGTGGTCAGCCAGTGATTAGTTCCACTTTGTGTTCAGATACCTCAAGCCAGAGGCCTCTGCCAGTGGATCGGGCGTGTATTCCAAGTTCATCCAGACTTTGTCTCCTGTCGCTTTGGCTTCTCTCTGGGCCTTCTCAGCTCTCCTCTGCACGCTCCTGCCTGTCCTCAGTCAGCCAGAGTGTGTGGGCTGTTTGGATTTCTTCAGACTTTCCTGTGTAGGATGCATGGGTGCTTATTGAGTACCCCCATAGCTGTCTCATTTTCTAGATTTTCTATTAACGTTCTGGCTAGTTTGCCAGTCCATTGCTTATCCCACCCAGGACCGTGGACTCAGGCCACTGAGCTGCCGATCTTCCCGTTCTTTTGCCACTGCACTGGCTGGTGTTACTGACAGCACTGCTGGGTCTGGAGTTTTCCATGCTCCATCTTGAACGAAGTCATTCCTCTCTGGTAGTGAAGCTGCTGACGTCTACGGCTTGCTCCCTTCTCCCAAATATTACAGCAGTGCAAACTGACCTGGGCTTGGGGACAAAAGCAGCTCCGGGCAAGAATGCCACATACTCCCCAGTTCTTGACCTGAAGTTAGCAAGTTTGTTTTGCTTTGTTTTTATGAACAACTGTTCCCCATTTTGAGATATACCTTGGATTCATTTCCAGAGCCCTGGAATTGTTTTTGACAGTTCTGTCCAGTTTCATTATTGCTTTTTTGGGGAAAGTTTGCTGAGCTCCTCACTCTGTAGTGTCAGAAACCCCTTTAGACTTACGCTCATGTTTACCACTTCTCTGCTATTCATTCATTCTTGCAACACAAATATTCTGTCTGGGTTCATTTTCATGTGCCCAAAGTACATCCTTTAGAATTTTCATTCGTTAGCATATGCTGATGTCACACTCAGAAGTTTTCCTTTTTTTTTTTTTTGCGGTACTGGGGATTGAATCCAGGTGCATTTTACCTTTGAGCTACACCCCCCAGCCTTATTTTGTTCTTTATTTTGAGACAGGGTCTCACTTGAGTTCCAGAGAGCCTCGCAAATTGCTGAGGCTGGCCACGAACCTGCGATCCTTGTCTTTCAGCCTCTCGATCACTGGGGGACAAGCATGTGTCACCACGCCCGGCTCTCATGAGTTTTCTTGTCTGAAAATATATTTCTTTTACTCTGACTTGTGAAGAATATTCCACTGCTTGTAGAATCCTAGGTTGTCATTTATTTTACTTTTAAGACATGAAAGCAAAAAATTGCACCAGTTTCTGACTCCCATTGTGGCTATTAATGAGCCAGTGGTTAGTTCATGATTCCTTTAAAGGTGTTCTTACTCAGGCAGCACTTAGGGTCTTTGTTTGATCTTAGCTGTGTTCTCTTGTTTCACTTTTCATTTTTGTGTGTCTTAATATGGTTTTACTTTTATTTTACCTTGCTTAGACTTGTTGGATATTTTGGACCCGTGAATTAGTGTTTTTTTTCTTTCTGGTTTTGTTACTAAATCAGTTTAGGAAATTACCACTCTCTTCAAGTAATGCTCTGTTCCCTTAATTTTCTCCCACAGACTGTGTATTAAATGCATATCAGATCTTTTCACCCTGTCATGAATGTTCTTAAGTCTTTTTGCCATGTTTTTTTCTTTTCTCTCTGTGTTGCTTTCTGAGTAATTACTTTACCTAAGGCTCTCTGTCCCCCCATTCTTTCTGGCAAGTTTCCTTCCACACATTTATGGATAGAAGTTTGAGAAGATTTAGTTTTGTTTCACTTGCACAGTGTGGGTTTCTAGCCCTTGTGTGGTCCTAGTTCACTGTGGACAGGGACTCTTTAAAATGGGAGTGGGGCCTATGCCTGAACTTGAATTATGTCTTTTATTTTATTTATTATTATTATTATTTTTTTGGTGGTACTGGGGGTGGAACCCAGAGGCTTCCTACCTCTGGGCTATACTCCCAGACCCATTTATATTTTATTTGGAAACAGGGTCTCACTAAGTTGCTGAAAGCCTCACTAAGTAGCTGAGGCTGACTTCGAACCCGTGCGATCCTCCTGTCTCAGCCTCCCAAGCGCGGAGATTATAAGCATGTGCCACCATGCCCAGCTTTGTCTTTCTTGAACTGCCAGAACCATAGCTTGTATAGGTTAGCAGCAGCTTCAAGATAAAAGCCTTCTAGATCTCTATTTATTTCTCTGGGGTCTTTTCTTCTTGGTTTAGAAATTCTTTAGTACTGATGGTGATTATTATTATTTAAAAATATTCTGGGTAGCATTTTTTGGTTGTTTTAATGAGAATATCATCCAGACTGTCACTTTTAGAAATGGATGGCTCCCTTCCATTCACGCCTTGGGCAATATATTCTTGTATATTTAACTCCACATATTTACCATTGCTAGTGCTCTTCATTCCTTCTTGTAGATCCAGGTTTCTATTTGGAATCATTTTTCTTCATCCTGAAGAACTACTTCTAGCTGTTGTAGTGCAGGTCACCACAGTTATTCTTAGACTCTAATGTTACCCTCATATAGGAATGAAACTCTGCTCCTATTTAGCAAGGCTGCCAAAATGATTACAGTGGGATAGAGACTGGGTGTCATATAAGAATGGAATTCTCATGAGCTTAGATTGAAAGTATTGAATGGCTGGTATTTAAATTTTTTTTTGTGTGGGGGTAGGTCGGGGGATGGAGCCCAGGGACATTTGACCTCCAAGTTACACTCCCTACCCTATATTGTATTCTTTATTTTGAAACAGGGTCTCACTAAGTTGCAGAGGGCCTAAGTAGCTGAAACTGTCTGTAAACTGGGGTCCTCTGGTCTCAGACTCCCCAATGCTGGGATTATAAGCATGTGCCACCACGCTCGGCTCTGGTATTTAATTTTTAAACAATTTAGTATAAAGCTGATCCTATAAATGTGCTCACTATGTTATCATCATGTTTTTAGCTCATTTCCCCCCTCTTTGGGCTTTGTGTCTTCTTCATACTCCTGTCTACTTTGTTCAGGAATAAAACAAAACAAAACAAAAAAGCCTATGAAAGCCGGGTGTGGTGGCACATGCTTGTAATCCTAGTACTTGGGAGGCTGAGACTGGAGGGTCATAGGTTTGCGGCCAGCCTTAGCAACTTGTGAGGCCTCCCGTAACCTAGTAAGACCCTATTTTAAAATAAATTATAAAAAATATGGCTGGGAGTGGAGCTCAGAGATAGAATGCCTCTGAGTTCCATCCCGATTAACTACATTAAAACAAAACAAAAAACAAACCACAAAATAAACCTACCACAAATCTAAGAGCAGGTACTATTATATGAAGGCTCTTTGATTTACTAATTTCTATAACAGCTTTGTGTCCTGCTGCTCCTGCCAGCGGTTTAGTTCCCTGCCACACTTTGCTATTCACACCTCTGAGCCTTGGTAGATAGATCATATCCCTTCTGCCTGGAATTCTTCATTTAAATCTGGTGAAGCCCTACTGCTTCCTTCCTTCTTTCCTTCCTTCCTTCCTTCCTTCCTTCCTTTCTTCTTTTTTTCTTTTTTTTGGTGGTACCGAGGATAGAACCCAGGGGCTTTTCTACCTTAGGGCTATACTCCCAGACCTATTTTATACTTTATTTGGAAACAAGGTCTCAATAAGTTGCTGAGAGCCTCACTAAGTAGCTGAGGCTGGCTTCGAACCTGTGCGACCCTCCCGTCTCAGTCTCCTTAGTACTGAGATTACAAGTGTGTGGCACCACGCCTGGCTGTCCTTCCTGTTCTTTAAAAGCAGTTTCACAGCTTCTGATGTCTTCCCTGTTTCCTCAAAGTTTATTATTCCTTCCTGTGCCACAATGTGGAACAATATAATTTTATTTATTTTTTTGTTTACTTATTCATTTGTTTATTATTGCAGTGATGGGGATTGAACCAAGGCCTTGGATATGCTGGGCAAGTGCTCTACCATTAAGTTACATCCTCAGTGATACAAGTATTTTAGAGATTTGAACCCAACTGTAACTGGAGATCCTTTGGGAGCATTGCTTATGTGTTGGTTTTTAATAATTATGTATTAAGTGTTGCATAAATGAGTGAATTAGCATATGATAGATGGGACTCTATATTCCTTCTTCGTTTTTTCTTTGGTGGTACTGGGGATGGAACCCAGGGCATTCTACCTCTGAGCGACACCCCCAGCCCTATTTTTTTATTCTTTATTTTGAAACAGGGTCTCACTGAGTTGAAAAGGGCCTCACTAGGTAGCTGAGGCTTGGCTTCGAACCTGCACAATCCTCCTGTTTCAGCCTCCCAAATGTTGGTATTATAAGCATGCGTCACCACACCTGGCTTGGGAATCTATATTCCGTCTAATGACTATAATAAGAAGCAGATGAATTCAGAAGTACAATTGCCACCTGATTTGTGTTGATTGGAATGTCCTCTTGGTTCACTTAAGTTTACAATTTAACATATTTATGGGGTCCTGGTTTTTAAAAACAAAGGGATTTACCACTTAATTGAAATCACTGTAAACAAGGTAGAGTTTTCCTAAAGCATGTTTTCCTTTTCATCAACAGAATCCAACGTGGCGGAGTCTTGATTTTGGAATAATGCCAGACCGTCTTGATACATCTGTGTCTTGCTTTGTGGTGAAGATATGGGGTGGAAAGGAAGATGTCTACCAGCTGCTGATAGAATGGAAAGTCTGTTTGGATGGGCTTAAATACTTGGGTCAGCAGGTAATTTTTAGACTGTGGTTTTAAGTGGTTGTCATCTTCAAATTAACCTGTCTAACCTTTCTACTGATACTCTGTCTCTACATTTGCTGTTATAGAGTCATTCATTTATGGTTCTTTGCTTATGTTATTTTTACTTCTGTTACCTTTTTTTTTTTTTTGCGGGTCTGGAGATGGAACCCAGGGGCATTTGACCTCCGAGCTACACCCCTGCCCTATTTTTTTTTTTTTTTTTTTTTTGAAACAGGGTCTCAGTAAGTTGCAGAGGGCCTCACTAATAGCTGAGGCTGTCCGCCAACTGGGATCCTCTGGTCTCAGCCTCCCTAATTCTGGGAATACAAGCGTGCCCTATCACGCCCAGCTACATATGTTATTTCTGTTGTAACATTTGCATCATTGTCCAATTTTAAAAATACCTTTAATTAGCCAGGTGTGGTGGTACATGCTTGTAATCCCAGCATTTTGGAGCCTGGACAGCCTCAGCTACTACTTAGTGACTGCTCCTGGGTTAGATCTCCAGTACCACAAAAAAAACCTTTAATTGAAGAAACTTATACAGAAGTATATTAAACCGCTAATTTAAGAGGATGTGTGTGTGTGTGTGTGTGTGTGTGTGTGTGTGTGTGTCTATCCAAGAAATGATATGCTCTCTCACATCATTATGTTTCTTCTGTCTTGTTCGATGTTTACCCTAGAATCTGAAAATTAAGTTGAAATAAGAACTACCCCATTTAACGCTTCTCTTTTGACCAGGAGTAAAAAAAAAAGTTGCTGAGTGGGGCACAGTGGTTTCTGCTTTTATCCTTGAACTTAGGAGGCTGGGACAGGAGGATCACAGGTTTGAGGCCAGCCTTAGCAACTTAGCAAGGCTCTCAGCAACTTAGTGAGACCCTGTTTCAAAATAAAAAAGTAAAATAGGACTGGTGAATGCCCCTAGGTTTTATCCCCAGTCTCTGTCTGTCTGTCTGTCTGTCTGTCTCTCTCTCTCTCTCTCTCTCACACACACACACACACACACACACACACACCTGCTGTTTATTGAGCAAAGGTGTGACAAAGGCCTGGCTTGTCTGCTGCTGTTTGTCTCTCTCTTTGCTGTCACCCAGGACTGATGTACTTCACTGCTTGCAGCACTCTCCTAGTGACCCCCAAAGCAGCTCTGTAACCCTATCTTATAGTTTTCTAGGATACAACTAACAATCTGTCAGAATTGCATATGAACTGAAATCAATTTGCCATCCCCAGGCATAGATTATTATAATTAATGTTTTTAGCCTTCTGGTGAAGGTTGATACTATTATTCTTATTTTCCAAGTTGCAAAATTGAGCCTCAGACAGCATAATAAAGTACTGAAGATCACATAATTAAATGTAGCTAGGGTTGAAAAACAGGCCTGGCTGCCTTAATCATTCTTTTTGTACTGGACCACATTGGTATATATGTGTGGACCTTGGTAACCCTCCATTCCTTCTTGGAATGAATGTTATTTCTGTTTTGTGACAACTATGGTACTACTGTTAAAGGTAACTCTAAAATGTTAGCTATGGATTATTTAGAAACATTCTTAAGTGTGTGTGTATGTGTGTGTGTGTGTGTCTGTCTGTCTGTGTTAATGGGGATTGAACTCAGGGGGGGTTCTACCCCAGCCCTATTTTTCAACATAATATATATATATATATATATATATGCATTATAGTCATACATCTCAGTGGAATACAAGACTTGTGAGGATGTACAAGCACATATCATCCAATTAGCCTTTATCCACTCCCCATCCCATTCCCTCCCCCTCCCTCAATCCTATGTTGGATTGGTGATTAACTTTGATACGTTTGTTTATGTACATCATGAGTTTTAAAGAGATTCCATCCTCCCCCATCCCATCCCCTCTGATTGGTCACTTTATTTTATTTATTTATTTGTTTATTTATTTATTTATTTTGGTGGTACTGGGGTTCCTGGAAGCCCTTCTGTGTCCGGTATACACTCCCATGGGCTACACTCCCAGACCTATTTTTTTAACATTTTTATGTGGAAACAGAGTCTCTTAAGCCAGCGAGACTGGCTCCGAACCAGCGCGATCCTCCTGTCTCCGCCTCCCAAGCGCAGGGATTACAAGCGTGCGCCACCACGCCCGGCCTGATTGGTCACTTTAATTGCTCCTCTATAGGGCCCTTTCTTCAACTAGATCTCCTCCTAAAACCCATTTCTTCCTAGTTTTTGCATATTAGGGAAAGCATCTGGTTTTTATTTTCTGTGATATTTCTCTGTGTATGCCGCTTTGCAAGTTCCCATCCCACTCTTGACGGCCCCAGCACTGGCCTGACCACCCGGCAGACTCTGATGCCGGCCTCACTGGCTCTAGCACCGGCCTTGCCTCATGGCAGGCCCCGATCCTGGCCTCAACCCCAGCCCTATTTTATTTTTATTTTGAAACAGGGTCCCACTAAGTTGCAAAGGGCCTAAGTGGTTGAGACTGGTCTTGAACCTGTGATCCTCCTGTGTTTTAGCCTCCCAAGTACTGGGATTATAATCATACACCACCATGCTTGGCTATATACATTCTTCGCTGGGCATGGTGGCGCACACTTAGAATCCCCACGCTTGGGAGGTGGAGACAGGAGGATCGCGCAGGTTCCAAGCCCCTCACTGGCTTAAGAGACCCTGTTTCCAAATAAAGCTATAAAATAGGTCTGGGAGTGTAGCCCGGAGGAAGAAGGGTTCTATCCCCAGTACCACCATCCAAAAAAAAAAAAAAAAAAAAGGTAGAGGAAGATTAAATAGAGGAAGTTAAAACTCTTGATTTTGTCAAATGCAAAACAAATGAAACTCCCTAAAAGCAAAACAAAAATTAAAAAATAAAAATACATTCTTAAATTTTTAAAGTATTTGTTCAATATATATATATATATATATATATATATATATATATATTCTGGTATGTTTCTTTTTTTCTTTTTCTTTTTTTTTTTTTTTTTTTGGGGGGTGGTACTGGGAGTAGAACCTAGAGGTTTTCTACCTCCGGGCTATACTCCCAGACCTATTTTATATTTTATTTGGAAACAGGGTTTCACTAAGTTGCTGAGACACTAAGTAGCTGAGGCTGTCTTCGAAACTGCGATCCTCCTGTCTCAGCCTCCCAAGCATGGGGATTACAAGGGTGTGCCACTATGCCTGTCAGGTATGTTTCTTTTTAAAGAAACAATTTCACTCTGTATCTTTTTTTATTTTTATTTTAAAAAATTTCTGCCTTCATTTGCTTAGTATATATATTTTTCATTTTTTACTTTTGGTGGTACTGGGGTTCCTGGAAACCCTTCTACTTCCGGGCTACACTCTCAGACCTATTTTTTTATATTTTTATTTGGAAACAGGGTCGCTTAAGCCAGCGCAGCTGGCTTTGAACCTGCGGGATCCTCCTGTCTCCACCTCCCAAGAACGGGGATTACAAGTGTGCGCCACCACGCCCGGCTGCTTAGTATATCTTAATTTAAAAAATTGAATTAATTTATTTTTTGCTTTTGCTCTGCTGGGGATCATACTCAGGGCAGTAAGCATGCTAGGCAAGTGCTCTACCATGAGATATACCCCCCAGCCTACAATAGATCTCTTGAACTTTCTATCTAACTGAAATTCTATATCCTTTAACCAAGACCTCCCCTTCTCTAGCCCCTGCCGACTCTCTACTATCTACTCTCCATTCCTATTCAACTGTTTTAGATTCAGTATACAAATGAGGTCATATTCTTACTATATTTTAAATCTTTCTATCATGACCAGAGCAGTGCATTTAACGTCTATTGTACTTCCTTAACGAAATTCTAATTTCCTACTGTTATTGAATCTTTTTTATCTTTTTATTTTTTCCTGTTTTAAGGCTGGTCTTTAAAAAGGTTTTTTGTTGTTGTTGTTGTTGTTTGCAGTTCTGGGAGTTGAACCAGAGTCTTACACATACTAAGCATGTACTTTTTTCCATTGAGCTATACCTTTTAGCCTCTAGGGTTAATCTTAATTAAAACTTGTAAGATAGTGACCTTTGGTTTAAGGTCTTTTTCTATTCTCTTTTCTTTTTCAGGTCTGTGCTACACCCCTCCCCTATTATTTATTCTTGAATTTGAGACAGGGTCTCACTAAGTTGCGGAGGGCCTCACTAAGTAGCTGAGGATGTCCGCGAACCACAATCCTCCACCTCCCGAGTGCTGGGATTATAAGTGTGTGCCACCATGCCTGGCTTCTCTTTTGGTACCAGGTAATGGTTGCCTCTAGACTGGTCAGTCAGAGCCCTGTACTGAGGCTCAGACTTTGTTTGTCCTCCCATATACCATACTTGGCTATCTGTGAACAGTCTATGCTGAGTACTTGTTTATCTTTCATCTGAAAGTGTCTACTTTTTGTGGAGGATTGTGCTTCTTGACACTGTGGTTACAGAGCTGTTGGCTGGGAGGGAAGTTTTTCAGCCAGTTTTATCATGTTTTTGACTCACACACTCATTACGTGGTGGTCTTGAAGTCCACAACTGTGCTTATCTCTAATCTGTCCTTTCGAGAGTCAACACTCAGGAGTCTCCATAGGAAGCTGGCCATGGAAGGAACTGTGCTGATATAACGGAGAACAAAAGAAAGCAAAAATAGGGTTTTTAAGCCAACTAGAAACTTAATATCATTTTAGAAAGTAAACACTTATCTCTGAAATAAATAGGTGTAATAAGTAATATACTACTAAAGCTAGATGAAATAGAATTACAAGTTTTTAGAGAGAAGTGAGACTCAGATGTATTAGGATAATATCTAGAATCAGGTTCATTAATTGGTTATATGATTTCTTTTGTGTGTAGCACTGGAGTTTGAACCCAGGGACATTCTACCTCTGAGGTACATCCCAATTTTATTTTATTTTTTCTTAGAAGCAGAGTCTCACTAAGTTGCAGAATCTGGGCACGAACCTACTATCTTTCTCTCTCAGCCTTCCAAATACTGGTATTACAGGTGTGTGCCTCCATGCCTGGCTTGCCCATATACTTTCTATTGGATATGGTTTTGAGTGTTGAGGATCCATAGATAGGGAAGGCACGATTTTAGACCAAATGAGATGATGACTGATGAATACCTTCATAGAATGCTCTGGAAGTACATGGGAGACGTATTTAGACCAGCCGAGATAGGGCTACGGAGGAATGGCTTCAGAATGAAGTTTCTGTTTCTCAGATCCCTCCTACTTCTCCTTCATGCTCCAATCCTCCAGCCTCCAGGGCACTCTACTGAACTTCATACCCAACCTCCTTTCCATTTTTTATTTTGAGACAGAGTCTCGGTAGGCTGCTCAGGCTGTCCTTGAACTTGCGACTCCCCTTCCCTTTAGCCTCCCAAGTTGTTTGGATTTTAAGCATGTTCCACCACACCTGGCATATTTTCTTTATTCTGATCTATAAGTACTGTTCTTTTGGACAATTTGGAAATTTTTGAAAAGCACACAGAAGAAAATTAAAAAAAATACATGTAATCTTTTCCGCAGCAATAATCATTGTTAACATTTTTTTTTTTTTTTTTTTGGTGGTGGTACTGGGGTTCCTGGAAGCCCTTCTACCTCCGGGCTACACTCCCAGACCTATTTTATTTTTTTAATTTTTTTTATTTGGAAACAGGGTCTCTTAAGCCAGTGCGGCTGGCTTCGAACCTGCGTGATCCTCCTGTCTCTGCCTCCCAAGTGCAGGGATTACAAGCGTGCGCCACCACGCCCGGCTCATTGTTAACATTTTAGATGAATGTCACTTTAGTCTTCTTTCCTCCATTTATATATATGTATATACATATATATTTTGTGTTTATAAATACTTAGACTCCACCTAATCTTAAAATTGATTTCATAGTGCTTTCTCTGTTCCCTCAGATGAAAAACTTCTTGAGATTGATGTATAGTTTTCATTATCAATTTATGATTATAGACTCATCTTTTGGTATTGTCATATTTGGTTCAGTAAATGATGTATGCAAGCAGTGGTATGTTATTAAATTTGCTTTAGTAATAGAGGCAGGAGATATGGAAGTCAGGTCAGTGTTCGCAGGAAAATTCTGCTGCTGACTGGCCGTTATGTCTCTGAAAGAGGAGAGATCAAATATTTGGTTCTGGTAGTCCGTGTCTTTCTCCCATTTGAACATTCATGGTAATCTTTTAAAACAGAATTTTTTTTAAGTCATAACTAGCTGGGCATAGTGGTACACACTTGTAATCCCAGCATTTGGGAGGCTGAGACAGGAGGATCGCAGTTCGTGGACAGCCTCAGCTACGTAGTGAGGCCTTTTGCAACTCAGTGAGGACCTGTTTCAAAATAAAGAATTAAAAAAAAAAAAATAGGGCTGGGAGTATAGCTTGGAGGTAAAATACCCCTGAGTTCCATTTCTAGTACTGCCAAAAAAAAAAAAAAAAAAAAGAGCCACAACTCTTTCTGATGAACTAAATCTATTTGTATATTTCACATTTAGGCACTTTATATTCTTTTGAGTTATCTTAGATCTTAGTCCTTTAATTTTTTATTTATTTATTTATTTTTTTTGCGGCACTGGAGATAGAACCCAGGTGCATTCTACCCCTGAGCCACATCCCCAGCCCTATATTTTATTCTTTGTTTTTTGCGGGTCTGGGGATGGAATCCAGGGGCATTCGACCTCCCAGCTACAGCCCCTGCCCTATTTTTTATTCTTTATTTTGAAACCAGGTCTCACTGAGTTACAGAGGGCCTCACTAAGTAGCTGAGGCTGTCCGTGAAGCGTGATCCTCCGGTCTCAGCCTCCCGAATGCTAGGATTACAAATATGCGCCACCATGCCTGGCTAGTTATTCTTTATTTTGAAACAGGGTCTCACTGAGTTACAGAGGGCTTACTAAGTAGCTGAGGCTGTCTGTGAACCGCGAGCTTCCTGTCTCAGCCTCCTGAATGCTGGGATTACAAGCATGTGCCACTATACTCTGTGTGTGTGTGTGTGTGTGTGTGTGTGTGTGTGTGTGTGTGTTACTGGGAATTGAACCCAGGGGCATTCTGCCTCTGAGCTGCACCCATATCCCTTTTTAGTTTTTGCTTTGAAACAGGGTCTTGCTAAGTTGTGGAGGGCCTCACTACATTGCTGAAGCTATCCTCAAACCTATGAACCTTCTGTCTCAGACTTCCAAGTATTGAGATTACAGGCATGCATCACCATACCTGGCTTAATTTTTAAAAGTTTTATTTTTCTTACCTTTTAGGTGAAGTTGAGGTTGGAGTAGCACTGACTATAATCCACATCAGTTGTGTCTCAAAGAGAGTTATTTGTAGTCAGGAATTAAGTAACCACTTTAAGACTTAAACATATTATTATCTTAAAACTGTCGTGTGTGTGTGTGTGTGTGTGTGTGTGTGTGTGTGTGTGTGTGTGTGTGTATTAATGGAGATTGAACCCAGGGGCCTTCTACCTCTGAGCTATACTCTTAGCCCTATCTTATTTTATTTTATTGCAGTATTGTGGATGGAACCCCGGAGCATTCTACCTCCCCAGCCCTCTTTTAAAAATTTTTAAAAATTCTTTATTTTGAAACCAGGTCTCACTCAGTTGCAAAGGGCCTCACTAAGTAGCTGAGGCTGTCTGCGAACTGCGATCCTCTGGTCTCAGCCTCCTGAACGCAAGCACGGAATTACAAGCATGCACCATCACGCCTAGCCCTATTTTATTTTGAAACAGAGTCTCATTAAGTTGTTGAGGACCTTGCTAAGTTGCTAAGGCTAGCTTCAAACCTTCAGTCCTCCTGTTTTAACCTCCAAGTATTGGGATGACAGGCATATGCCACTGTGCACAGCCAAACTGTCCTTTTGAAAATAGAAAATACTATTAACTATTTATTTATTTATTTGTTTGTGTATTGCACTAAGGCTTCATGTTTTTAAAGCATTCTCACAGACTTACTGGAGTGTGTTTTCTTTGAAACCAGAGCTTGTTTGGTATGCCTCTGAATCCCCTGTCCTTCAGGAATATCAATTCCATGCCAATCTCAAGAAATGTTTGTGGAAACTATGTGTGAAAAATGATGCTGGGACCTCAGGTGATGGCTTTGTGAAGCAGGAAGTGCTCCATTGATCACCGGGTCTTTTGATAGGTGATTTGTTTTCTGTTCGTTTGTTTAGGTAGCCAGCCAGACTTTTCTCAGCATCGATGTAGGTTGTGTTTTAACTTTTTTTTTCCCCCTTATCACATTAAATAAAATGTGACTGGAAGGGAAGAACTAATTGTATGTTTTCTTTCTCTCTTAGATTCATGCTCAAAACCAAAATGAAATTATTTTTGGGTTAAATGATGGCTACTATGGTGCTCCATTTGAACATAAGGTAAGAGGAGTTTCCTGATGGTTTGAGTTTTGTTTAGTGTGGGCGTGGCTTGCACCTGGGTAGATGTAATCCTGAAAATCTCTGTGTAAATAGGGTCATGTTTAACATATTATTGTACATTTGTGGTTTAGTGTGACTTAATTTGAATGCTTTTTAGAGTGAAAACTGGTTTTGTAAGGTATATAACCATCCCAATTAATCTTTCCTAAATCCAGATTATGTTTTCTTAAGGAAAAACCTAAATTGGCTGTTTTCTTTATTCTACATAATTCTTTGGGGGTTAAGAAAGTGGTGAATTTTGATACAGCAAAGTGTTTTAGGTGGTTTTTTTTATTTCTTTCAATAAGTTTAAGAGACCAGCTGGGTGTGGTGGCCCACATTTGTGATCCCAGCACTTGGGAGGCTGATACAGGAGGATCGTGGTTCGCAGACAACCTCAGCTACTACTTAGTGAGGGCCCTTTGCAACTCAGTGAGACCCGGTTTCAAAATAAAGAATAAAAAATAGGGCTGGGGTTGTAGCTTGGAGTAGAATGCCCCTGGGTTACATCCTCAGTACTGCAAAAAAAAAAAAAAAAAAAAAAATCAAAAGTCTTATCTTATAGTTAATTCTTTGCATAATCTAAAGGTGATTAGAGAAAGGAGAGGACTGAAATTCGTATTTATCACGTGCCTGCTCCCTGTGGTACTATGCCAGGTGGTTCTTGTTCTTTTTCTCACTGTCAGCCACAGACCAGGGTGGTGAGTTTTGTCCCCTTCGTTTTACAGATGAGGAAACAGGTCATGAGGGCTGAGCTTTACAGGATCTAGGATGCAGCTGTGCTGAGATCCCAGGTTGCCATCCTCTAAAACCTGAGCTCTCTCTGTTCACTATAATGTTATATCTAAGATATTTGGAACTCTCTGTATCATTTGTGCTTAGTGATCATGCTGTTTCAGTATTCTTGGTTGTCCAAAATGCTGTAGAACATTCCGTGCATTCAACAACATTTTACTGAGCACTTGTATGTCAGCTCTTGTATTGCATATGCTAAGAGTACCGGGGGAAGCCAGGCTCGGCGGTGCCCGCCTCTAGTCCTGGCTTCTCTGCCGACGCAGGAGGATCTGGAGCCCAGGGATCATGTCAGAATTGTAGTGCCTTAAGAAAGGCCTTCTTGGGACCGACTGTTAAAGCTATAATCCAGATGATGAATGGAAGTGAACTGTATGAAGGGAGTGGGGCGTGAGTGGAGAGCACATTCTAGGCAGTAGAGTCAGAAGGCCATAAATTGGAAGAGGACATCTTGAGTCTTTTTTTTTTTTTTTTTTTGGTACTTGGGATTGAACCCAGGGGTATTGTACCTTCTAGCAACACTCTCAGCCCCCCCTCTTTAATATTTTATTTATTTATATTTTTGCAGTACTGGGTTGGAACCCAGGGGCATTTTACTTCTGAGCTATACCCCCAGCCCTATTTTTTATTCTTTATTTTGAAACAGGATCTCACTGAGTTGCAAAGGGCCTCACTAGTAGCTGAGGCTGTCCGCAAATTATAATCCTCCTGTCTCAGCCTCTCAAATACTGGGATTACAAACATGAACCACCATGCCTGTCCCTTTTTTAAATTTTTGAAACAGAGTCTTGCTACATTGCTGAGGCTGTCCTTGAATATGTAATTCTCCTGTTTCAGCCTCCCAAGTACTACATCCGGGCTGGCCCTGTGTAGTCTTCAGGACTGAAGGAAAGTCAGTGGGAAGGGAGAATGGCAGCAAATAAGGTCGGAGAGGCGGGCAGGCACCACCTCACAGGGAACCTTTTAAAGGATTTATGCCAGGAATGGGGGCCTGTGTTGAAGGATTGTTAGCATGGCAGTAATGTAATCAGATTTGAGTTTCCGGCTTCATTTGGACTGCAGTAAGGATGATTGTAGAAGAGGCAAGAATATGTGTGAGAAGATAGTAAGGTAAGAGCTATTCAGGTAAGAGCTGTTGATACTTTGGAATAGACTTATGGTAGAATAGAGAAAAGAGAAATTTGGGGATGGTGCTAAGGACCAAACCCAGGGCCTGGTGTGTGTGAGGCAAGCACTGTACCATTGGGCCACACCCCCAGCCCTGAAGGTAGACTTAAGAAACTTTTACAGATAAAATTATTAGGATGTCATAGTGGTTTAATTTAAGGTGGAAAAACGATGTCAGGATGACTTTTGGGTTTCTGGCTTGAATGAAGTAACAGGATGGAAAAATAAAGAAGACAGGCTCAGAAAACTAAGGGATGCTGGAGGAAGACCAAGTTTAGAGGAGGCCGACTGTGAGTTAAGACCGAGTCATGAGAGTTTGAGATGCCTGTGAGATGCCTGAGATAGGAGGCTGGTAGGCATTCAGGTGCATGAATCTATAGGTTAGAGGACAGAACCGAGCTAGAGATATAAATGTGGGGCCAATGATGAATAAGCATTGAAGTTATGAGTGTGGATAGTCTGGACTAGGAACAGTTGGTACAGTGAGAAAAAATAGGGCTATGTAACCAAGCCTCAAGGACCCAGGCTGTTATGGGGGAGGAAGCATTGGGAAAGGTGGTGATGAGTGCTCAGAGGAAAGAGAAAAAGCACCAAAGTTTTGTGTAGAACCTCAGAGGCCAGAGAAAGAGAGGGCTAATTTTTTGGTTTGTTTTAAAAATTTTATTTGTCTTTGTATATTTTTTTAAGAAAAGGGAGAAGTCAAATAAAATGAGAACTTAAAATTGCCCAGTGTGGTGTGGTGTGGTGGTGCACGCTTGTAATCCCAGAATTTGGGAGGCTGAGACAGGAGGTTTGTGGTTTGCGAGCAGCCTCAGCTACTTAGTGAGGTCCTTTGTAGCTCATTAGTGAACATAATTAACTACTGATTGTAAGCTAATAGACAAAAATCAATGTTTAGTGAGTATATGCATTTTAAGAGAGAACTAAACAGAAACAGAAAAAGAGAGAAAACAAACTAGACTGTTGTTAGTCACAGTGTAGTCTGTGCACCAGTGCTTGTTCAAGAACTGTCAAAAATCTAATGTGCAAAGTGAGAGTAAAGATTGCAAAATTTTTATACACTTTGATATGACTATGACTTTTTACTGTATTTTACTAAAATATCAATTCATAATGGATTGAATAAAAAAAAACAACACCCAAGTAGTTGGTTGTTCTCCACTGAGAGTTGGAGAAGCACTGCCCTAGACAGCAGTGTAAGGTGAGGTGGTTTCAGGACTATGACTCACTGATTTGACTGGGAGGAGGATATAGATAGTAAACAAACTTCAGGATTTGCTAGAAAATGTGTGCTCAAGTCTGCATGTTAAAAATTGAAATAGAAGCCGGGTATGGTGGTGTACGCTTGTAATCCCAGCATTCGGGAGGCTGAGACTGGAGGATCATGGTTTGTGGATAGCCTCAGCTACTTAGTGAGGCCCTCTGCAACTCAGTGAGACCCGGTTTCAAAATAAAGAATAAAAAATAGGGCAAGGAGTGTAGTTCGGAGGTCGAATGCCCCTGGGTTCCATCCCCAGACCCGAAAAAAAAAATTGAAATAAAAACTAGAAACAATATAGTTTTCTAATTAGCAGAGTCAGAAAGGGAATATGAAGAACAGAAAGCTAGCCAGGGTTGTAGCTTTACAGGAGCATGTGCCTGTAATCTGAGTACTAAGGAAACTGAGATGGGAGAATTGCAGGTTTGAGGCCAGCCTCAGTAACTTACACACTTAGCAACTTAATGAGACCCTGTTTTTTTCTTTTCAATATAAGGCTGGAGTTGTAGCTCAGAGATATAATGCTCCTGGGTTCAATATCTAGCACCCAAAAAAGAATATAAAACTTTGTCAACATGATAGAAGAGAAAAATGGAACAGAAAAGAAAACAAATGGTAAACAGAAACCTGCAGTGTGGGGGGAGTATTGTAGTCAGAATATTTGTAAGTGGATTTCATATTTGTATGTTTGAAATATTTCATAAAAATTAAATACTAAAGCATTGGAGAAGAGAATTAAATCTTAAGAATACATATTCTACACACATGTAGAAGAGGGCTGGGCGTGGTGGCGCACGCTTGTAATCCCCGCGCTTGGGAGGCAGAGACAGGAGGATCGCGCAGGTTCGAAGTCAGCCTTGCTGGCTTAAGAGACCCTGTTTCCAAATAAAAATATAAAAATAGGTTTGGGAGTGTAGTCCGGAGGTAGAAGGGTTTCCAGGAACCCCAGTACCACCAAAAAAAAAAAAAAAAAAAAAAAAAGAAAAAAAAAAGGAAGTTAAAGTTGTGAAACAGTAACAAAGCACATTTTATTATTTATTTATTTATTATTATTATTATTTTTTTTTTGTGGTACTGGGGTTCCTAGAAGCCCTTCTACCTCCGGGCTACACTCCCAGACCTATTTTTATATTTTTATTTGGAAACAGGGTCTCCTAAGCCAGCACGGCTGGCTTTGAACCTGCGCCATCCTCCTGTCTCTGCCTCCCAAGCGCGGGGATTACAAGCGTGCACCACCACGCCCAGCTCACAAAGCACATTTTAAAGCAGGTTTTAAATAGGGACTAAATTTTTTTGCTGAGTGCTTCTTTGTCATTCTGTTTTTTTCTTTTTTGCATTAGTTGTGATGAGAAACACTTTTATTGTTGCTGCTGGTGATTCTATTGCTATTAATCCTTGCCCTATCCACATTCTCTTAAAGTGTCCTTAGACATGGTAGATCTAAATGCTGAAATCACTTATTTGCTCAGAGCTTTTTCCTCTTGGTTCATCTGCTTCTCCAAGAGGCTTTTCTCATTTCTCTTGAGTTTTTAGGAACATAGTGAGAGCCTCGTGACTTTATTACAGGTGAATGCTTTGTGTGTTTAGAACTATCATAGCAATAATTGGGAAAAATCTTGAGAAGATGATCTTTCTTTTACCCTACTTTAACCCATCCTCAATGTTTGATATTTATTTTTACGTAACACTGGCATTAATTCTTTATGTGTGGGTATAAATTGGGCAGTACAATTATTAATTATATTTAGATTATAGATTATAGATATATATTATAGATTATAATCTATATAGATTATATCTATATATTATATTATAGATATATATTATAGATTATATTATAGAAACTATATTATAGTTTCTATAATATAGTTTTCTGTATTATTAATTAATTATAGTTTCTGCCTGAGAAAATTCTTTTCTCAGAAACTGTAGCAGCAGTACCAATAGAGTCCAGTAGATGGCAGTACCTTCTCATTTTAATGGGAAAAATTAGACCAGGAATGGAATCCAAGTCAAGAGGATCATATCTTTTTGATTGAAAGAAACTATCAGGAGATTGAAATAGCACTTTAGTGGTAAATTTCACAAAGATAAACACATAATATAAACTACATAGGCTGAGACTGAAGATTTAAGAATAGCAGCAAGTTTCAGGACCTATATGAAAATGCTGTTTAAAGGAAGTTCCTTAAAATAATTTCAAAGCAAAGTACTTTTTGTTTTTTGCAAAGTACTTTTGAAAAGTAGGAGAACTGAACTTATTCCAAGATTTGTTCTGGTACAGTGTTCCTTGAGAAAATTACTTAACTTCACTGTGTTTTAGGTTGTTCATATCAAAAGTAAGAAAATCTTAATTAGCTGGTTAACACTGCTAATAAAAGGTTATTTAGCCCAACACCCATTTTCATAGATGAAGAAACTGAGGCCCAGGGAGCCTGATGATGTCTCTTGAATTATGTGGCAAGTTGGTTCCATGCTATAGATGACAACTTAAAAATAGCTATAATTAAATATTATATATAAATTATTAGATTAGATATAAATTAATATAATACAATCAAGTGACCACATGTATTAGTATTTCTTTAGTCTTTAAAGGACTTATCTATAAATAATTTCCATCTTTACAACAACTTTAGAGCAAGGTAGGGCAACAATTATCATTATTTGCATTATAAGTGAATTAAATCACAGAAAGGTATCTACACAGTGACCTACTTCTTTATTTTTGGTTCTGAAGCCCTTTGGGCATAACTCTGTTACTAGTCATGTTGGTTTATTATACTCTTTTGGATAATGTATTTATCCCTTTTGAGGGGTGCCCGGTACAACATCAGATCTCTAATACCAGGTTCAGTAACAGGCATCTAACAGATATGTAGTCAGTGACTGTGGAATAAAAGAGCGGCTAATATAAGAGCATAAGTTAGTAGCAGAACTGGGGGTCAGAACATGACTCGCTCTGTTTCTTTTTGAATAAGGCACATTCTCCTTTATACCATGTTACCTGTGAAAAGGTAATGGCAAGATGATTTTCATCATTTAATTTCTTCTTGAGATTTCTTCCATCATTTAACTTTATTAACTCTGATCAAATACTGTTAGGGTTATTTTCTTAACCAATAGCAACTCAGAGTAGGCAAGTATGAATATTTTCATTTTTAGGATAAAGATGCCAAAACCCAGAAAAGTTAAAAGGTTTTTACTGAGTTAATTTTATAGAGCTGAGAAGTTAAAAGATGACGCTCTCCTCTGAGTAGGCCTGTTAATGGATCTAACTTGCTTCCAAAGCACATCCCACGCACTATACAAGCAGAACATTCAGAAGTAAGGATTAAGTGTCCCTCAGTACAGCCTGTGTTTTAACTCTAGAGGGCTGAATATGATATAACTTCTGTTCAGGTCTTTCAGAGCATCATCAAGAAAAAGCTGGAAAATTATAAAAGTAGTTTGTTCCTGTACAAATTCAGTTTTCCTTTTCTCCACCCCTTCCCCATTACAAAATAGAAGAAACAAAGACTGGACAAATCCTCAGGGACCATATGTAATAGCTGACTGCTTTGTTATAAAACATTTAGGTATGTGAGCCTGTTTATTTCTTTTTCTTTTTTTATGTTTTTGGTGGTACTGGGGGTGGAACCCAGGGGGTTTTCTACCTCTGGGCTACACTCCCAGACCTATTTTATACTTTATTTGGAAACAGGGTCTCACTAAGTTGCTGAGAGCCTCACTAAGTAGCTGAGGCTGGCTTTGAACCTGCGCGATCCTCCTGTCTCAGCCTCCTAAGCTGTGGGGATTACAAGCGTGCGCCACCACGCCTGGCTGTGAGCCTGTTTTAAATCCAGGATGAAGTTTCTTTCTGAACTATTAGACTGGTGTGATCTTCTAGGAAAATATTATATCAGGTGGGTAGAGAGCTTAAAAAAAAAAAAAAACCAGAAACCTTGATAGTTTTCATTTGCTGAATATCATCTAAAATGTGTCAGAAACTCTGCCAGAAACTTTAAATGTCTTTGTTTAAATATGTAGCACCTTGGTGAGGCCGTTGTTATCCTAATCTTATGAGTGAAGTACCCCAGAAGAAAACATTAAACTACTGACCCAACAGTACATAGCTAGTAAGAAGCAGATGCATGACTCCAACAACTCAAAACTGATTCCCTTGAAGGCTTTTTTTTTTTTTTTAAGGATTGTGCCATATGACATCTCTACATTTCTTCCCATTTCATATAGCATGTCAAAATACCAAGTCTCTACATTTTTGCCCAGGGGCATTGTACCTCTGTGATACACCCCTAACTGCTTATTTATTTATTTTTGTTTTGAAATAGGGTTTTGCTAGGTTGCCGAAAGTCTTGCTATGTTCCCGAGGCTGGTCTTGAACCTGCCATCCTCCTGTCTCGGCCTCCCAAGTACTGGGATTACAGGTTTGTACCACCATACTTGGCCCAAGTCTTTACATTTAAGTACAGATATCCATTAGGTGTCCATTGTGAGGGTCAAATGAGTGAGTACACAGGCAGGTAACTCATATGGCACACAGTGCTGTACTGAGCAGTCTTTGGGTACTTATTACAAAGGGTAGGCATGCTGTGCCCCGGTCCCACCAGCTCACTCAAGTCTACAAAAGTTCCACATGTTCGTCACTATATTTGGCTTCCCTGTAAGTCTTTTTCTCCCCCCTCCTTTTCTCTTGGATCAAATTAACTTTTGACAGATGTTTGGAAAATCATCTTATCCTGTAATTCATATTTATAAATCCTGCTGTTGGAGTGTGGTCCCCATTCTCTCTCCTCATTGAAGCCAGAAAATAATCTGGGAAAATGCCACGTTTCCTGTTATGAATTTGGAGGCACTTGCCTTCTTAGCACAATTTTTGAGCTTTTGAGAATTGTTATACTGGAAGATTGAGAGCCAAGCATGACTCTTTGGGTAGATGTTTTAGATTCTTGGGGAATAAACAGAAACAGAGCTTTAGATTGTTCTTTAGCAGGGGGATTCAGAGAGTTCAAAATATTTTTTAATTAATTTTGTTTAAAAACTTGTTTTTAATATATTCTTTTAGATTAGATTCATAATAAGAACATTCTTGACCTTCTCTTCCCCCTGATAAGCCAGTTTCAGTTTAGGCTGTGTTTCTGTGAGCTAGCCCTGGCCCGCAGCGCTTTCTTCCTCCCCCAGTGCAGTTCAGCTTGCTGTCAGTGTCGCGTTCTCCCCTCCTCTCATAGCCATCCCCATTCCTTTATACATTCTGTTCTTCCTTTAGGGCCGGAATTATGACTTAACTCACTTGTGATCCTAGGACTTAGCATAGTCTGTGCCTAGTGAATATTTTTCCATGAGTGAACAAAGTCTACTAGGGTCACGTCGTTCTCTCTCTGCTCTGTTGTAACAAAGCCTCTTTACTTAAGGGATGGCTATTTTATCACTTTCAGTCTTTTTCTGTGATGGATAGCATTGAAAATACTTGGTTTACCTCGAACTTGGGAGTGTGTGATTGAAGTTATAATTGTTTACTGAGGTTACTGTATTTTTATATTTTATTCTCTTTTGTGATACTGGGGCTAGAATCCAGGGACATTCTGCCTCTGAGCTACATTCCCAGGCTTATTATTATTATTTTTTTTACTTTTAAATTTGAAACAGGGTTTCACTAAGTTGCAGAGAGCCTCACTAAGTTGCTGAGGCTGGCCATGAACCTGTGATCCTCCTGTCTCAGCCTCCCAAGTACTAAGATTACAGGTATGTACCACTAAGGCTATCTCTGAGGGTACTTTAAAACAATGACCCCAACAAGAATGTCTCCATCTCTGTTGATATGAAAAACAAAAAGAGTTAATTTTGATTTTAGGATCCATGTACCTTTGTTTAATAACCCTTTTATTTTTGTCCACTCAATTCACTATTTTGAGAAGAAAGGCGTGTCTGAAACTGTGGCCACGTAGGGGTGGGGAAGGGACATACTCAGCTCTGTGTCTAAGAAGAGGTCTCACCTTCCCTTCTTAACAACCCGGCATCTGGGCTTCATCAGAACTCCAGGCAGCCGGTGTCTGAGGCCGGCTGATGCGTAACAGAGATAGTTGCACAGTTTTTCTCAGTTTAAACTTGGCCAACACTTAAAAGTGTATTAATGTTTGTGAATGTGTACACATAGGATCAGAGGCTGTGGGTTGATTCATCAGGTAGCTATTTTAGGAGTAGTTATACAAACAAAAACCTTATTATAAAAAGTATATTCACTGCATCTGAAAATGTGCCCAAATAGTAGGATGAGCCGTTTTTGTTTTCCTTTACCGACCACGCTTTCCTTTTCTGCTTAATCCTGCAAAGGAGTGCGAAGCTCGCTTGTGGTTTGCGGAGCAGCATGTAGACCAGGCCGGGGAAGCTTTCGGGGGCGCTCTTAAGCCATTGTCCTCAGCTTCCGCTGCCCCTTTTCTTCTCGTTGACCCCTGGTAGCTGGATTTTCACTTCCTTCCAAGCCGACATTTCCAGTCTAGATTTCTGTAGAGCTGGACTTATATAAAATGCTTGGAAGTTTCAGAGATACATACAGTGACATGACCCCAATTAAGTTCAGTTCCTTCCTCTTCTCAAAAAGCCTTCTCTCTTCTTTTTTTTTTTTTTTTTTTGGTGGTATTGGGGTTCCTGGAAACCCTTCTACCTCCAGCTACACCCCCATGGGCTACACTCCCAGACCTATTTTTATACTTTTTTATGTGGAAACAGGGTCTCCTAAGCCAGCACAGCTGGCTTCGAACCTGCGCGATCCTCCTGTCTCTGCCTCCCAAGCATGGGGATTACAAGCGTGCGCCACCACGCCCAGCCTCCCTTCTTCTTTTTAAAATTAAATCAGTAGTATTTGACCTCAGTACTTGATGGCTTACAAACTTTTGCCTTGATCTGATTCTTGATATCTAAACAGACACCCACCAATAACATTTTCTTATGCTAATATTTGTCTATATCTGTCTTTAGCTTAGACCCATTTCCATAGAAAGGCTTTCTTTTCTGTTTTTGGTACTGGGGGCATTCTACTAATGAGTTACACTCCTAACCCTATGTTAATTTTATTTTGAAACAGGGTCTCGCTAAGTTGCTGAAGGTCTTGTTAAGTTGCTGAGGCCCTGAACCTGTGATCCTCATGTCTTAGCCTCCCAAGTACTGGGATTACAGATGTGCCACCATGCCTGGCTAAAGTTTTTTTTTTTTTTTTTTTTCAAGTCTGGGGATGGAACCCAGGGGCATTTGACCTCCGAGCTACACCCCAGCCCCTATTTTTTATTCTTTATTTTGAAACTGGGTCTCACTGAATTGCAGAGGGCCTCACTAAGTAGCTGAGGCTGTCCGCGAACCGCAATCCTCTGGTCTCAGCCTCCCGAATGCTGGGATTACAAGCGTGCACCAACCATGCCTGGATTTAAAGTTTTCTTATTCTGTTATATATCTCCTAAATTCCCCGTGGAAACCTCTTCTTTATGTTCTCATAGCCCCTGGCATTACATGTCTTTTATCACTACCCTCATCCTATTATATTCTGATTGCCTGTTTGCAAATTTCTTTCCTGCCATGTGAAGTCAGAAACAGTATCTGTCTTCATCTACTTAGCACTGTGCCTGGCATCCAGTAATGACTCAGTAAATATTTGTTCATCGAGTGAATGAAACTGCTGCGGCATTACGTCACTGGAAGTTCTATTGGGATCTACCACTTGGGCGTCATTAGCAGTAGAGCTTGTCATTTGAAATTCTAGTTCTGTCTCAGTGTTTTCTGGCCATTTCTGCATAGACACCTGCCATTCCCAAATTATTATGCTTTAAATGGAACTTTACATTTTTCTCTCCAGGCTTGCTTTTCTGTCCAATTTTCCACATGTTTGTTAACTATTAATTCCATTTATCCAGGCCTCAAATCTGGTCAGCCCTGATTGATTTCTTTCTTTCATCCACTCTGCAGTCAGCCACTAGAATCGTTTAAGTCTTTGTTTGAAACAGCTCTCCTACCCTTGGCTACTGTTCCGTCTCCATTGCCCTAATCCAAGCTCAGACCAGCGTCCCCAGGGGCCGCGTTACTGCAGTAGTTTCCTGGCAGGCCTGTGGACTCTCGTCTCTTTACATCCACTCTGTCTTGCTCACCACTGCCTGATTAATCTTGCTAACGCACACTTTCGTTTTTTATTCCTCTGCTTAAAAACTGTATGGAGTAAATTCTCACTGTTGGATGTGTCCGGGTCTCTGGCCTGATTTGCTTCTCTCCATCAGGCCCCAGTCCAGCCCACTGCGTATTGCTGCTGGTTCCGTCTCTGCCTCCCTTTCATTACCATGAGCTCTCAGGACGTCTCGGCTGTGTGGCTTTTCCTAACAGCCAACTATCTGGTATTTGGGCATTCTGCCTCCTCCAATTCATCATATTTGTCATTACCAAAATAACCTTCCCAAAATGCAGCTGTGATCATCACCTTAGAGTGTCAGGAACCCTTCACGCGTCTTTGTTGCTTGTAGGCTGTCTTCGCTGTTGGCACGGTATTCCAGGCTTCCTGTGCTCTGGACCTCGCAATCAACTTACTCAGCTGTATCTCCTGCTACTTTCCTCTCCAGGATTCCAAATAATTTCCACATCACTGAAGCTGAACAAATTGGGCCACTATTTAATTTGCTCTGAATGCAGTGTGTGTGCTTTCCCACTGTGCTTTGGCTCAAGGTGTTCAGTCTGCGTGGGACCTTCCTTCCCTGCCATTCAGCTTCTCAGGCCTCCTTAATCCATCCAAAGTGCTGCCACCCCTGCAGCCTTTGATGTCTGAGGCTCCTGCTTCTACAACATGGGCTCTTTACCACACCAGAACTCATAGCCGTTTGGTTTTTTTGTAGTAACTTTTCTTCTAATGCCTTTGCAGTATTTCCATCACTTGGAACCATAACTGGATTGTGTACTTTATGAGGATGGTTGGTGGCAATTGCCTGGAACCCTTTATGTATTAAGGGTTTAGTAATACTGAAATTATATATATATATATATATATATATATATATATATATATATATGGCTTCATAATTAGCTATCCTATCAAGCGAGTTCTTTCTATATAATTTTTTGTATCAGCTAAAAACTAATTTTATGTTTTATTGGAGCATTATAGTCTCACATCATAAGCTCATAGTGATGGCGACATGTGTGCTCACAGCTCTAGGCAGGCTTCTCTCTGGCTCCCTCCCCACTCCCCCTTCCCCGTACAGGGTCCTGAGATAGACATTGGTATTCTCACGTATGCACATAATGTCAATGGAAGTGTCTTCTTCATTGCTCCTCCCTTTGTCCACCCAGCCCTCCTCAGGACCACATCCTTGGCTCCAGTGCAGCTTTTCCTCCATTATCTGAAGTCCCTCTGGTATCCCAGTTACTCCCTAGCTTTAGCATATGAGAACGCTAAAAACTCTTAAAAATGTACAATAACATGTTTAAAAGGTGACTTACCCAGTGCACTATTACAGGGGTGAGCAAACTTTTGTCCAGCTCGTATTTTTGTAGGGCCTGAGACTTGATGAAGGAAGCAGTTAAAATAATGCTCTGTACATATATAAAATTATCAGTACCAATCTCAATAACATGTACGGGAAGGGGGAGGCAGCCTGGGTGGAGATCCACATACTAAGTGCTGTGTGTATGTGTGTTTCTATGACTTTGAACCTCATTACGATGCACACTTTCAGCATACCAACAAAAGTATATTAAAAAAAAAGTGGCTTTTACACTTTTAGAAAATTTGAAACAAAAAATGAAGAAGAATATGTCTCAGAGATGACATGTAATCTGCAAGCTCAAAATACGGTTTGTCCGCCGGGCATGGTGGCGCAAGCTTGTAATCCCCGCACTTGGGAGGCAGAGACAGGAGGATCGCGCAGGTTCGAAGCCAGCCACACACGCTGGCTTAGGAGACCCTGTTTCCAAATTTAAAAAATGTGAAAATAGATCTGGGAGTGTACCCCGGAGGTAGAAGGGCTTCCAGGAACCCCAGTACCAAAAAAAAAAAAAAAAAAAATATGGTTTGTCCCTCTCTGGAAAAAGTTTGCTGTTGACTAATGTAGACATGCACCTGATTCGCCTGGAATGACTCCTGCTCCCTGGATGTGTGAAATTATCTTTTTTCCTGAACAGTTTAACAGGCACTCACTAGACTGGCGACTGTCCTCTTCTTCCTTGAGACAGAATCCTTAGGCCTGGCTTCAGAAGAGATTTGAGTGACATAAAGCTTTTCTGGGCTCTTTGGTACTTGGCAGTATCTCGCACAGATAACCAGGTACAAATGAGCCGTTTCTTTCCATTATAATCCTCCATCAGAGCTCTGCTAGGATCTTGCATCTGGTGAAGTCAGATGTCATTCAGAACAAGGCCCTTTGCATAGATCAAGAATGTTAATTGCTAAGTGTCGGCTGAAGCAGAAGGGCTTTCTAATGTCCTTAAATGTACATGGACCCAGAATTTTAGAATCGGAAAAGGTCTGAGAGGTCCTCAAGCGCAGCCTGGTCATTAAGAACATGGGCAGTGGAGCAGACTGCACGGCTCTTCCACTTAATCCTCTCTGTGGCCCAGTCTCCTCACCTTTAAAGTGGGGATGATAATAATAGTACCCTTCCTAAAAGGCGTCATGAGTACTAAGTAGGTTAACATTTAACGTAGTGACACACATTGACATTAACGTATAAGCAATGCTGCCAGCGTACTATAAATGCTCATAAACACTCACTTTTTATTATTGTTTTCTTAGTACTAGTCTCATTTTATAGTGAAAGAAACTGAGGACTAGAGGAGTTAAATGATTTTCCTCTCATATTTGACAGCCAGAATGGGCCAGGCGTGGTGGCGCACGCTTGTAATGCCTGCGCTTGGGAGGCGGAGACAGGATCGCGCAGGTTCGAAGCCAGCCTTGCTGGCTTAAGAGACCCTGTTTCCAAATAAAAATATAAAAATAGGTCTGGGAGTGTAGCCCAGAAGTAGAAGGGTTTCCAGGAACCCCAGTACCACCCAAAACAAAACAAAACAAAATCCACCACCAACAAAAAAAACTCAGATCCTGGCTTTCAGTTGAATGCTCTTTCCCTGTCATAATTTGTTACTTTTAAAGCTTTAAAATTTTTTTTGTACTGGGGATTGAACTCTGTATGTTAGTAGATATACAGATGATTTTTTTAAATAGAAAAATGTTTGGCAGATTTTTGCATAAAATATTAAAAGTTAGATAGATTATTATTATCGTGTCTCCTGAGAATATTAAAAATATACTCTCTTATTTGAATTTTTGTAGCTAATTAATAGGACTAGCTCCTGTCTATCCTCCTTTTACCTCATGTGCCTTCAGGATATGTAGATTACTTTGTAGCCATCTTTTTTTTTTTTAAGTTGACATAAAATTCATGTAACCTAAAATGGCCATTTAAAGTGTACAGTTTAGTGGGATAGGTCCATTTGCAATATTGTGCAAGTATCACTCTGTCAAGTTGGGGAACATTTCTGTTACCCTAAAGAAAACTTTGAACTCATTAAGTAACTCTTCATTTTGCTCTCCTCCAGTCCCCTGGTAAACACCTATCTACTTTACATCTCTACGTTAACTCTTTTTTTTTTTTTTTTTTTTTTGAGGTACTGTGAGGGTGGAACCCAGGGGCTTTCTACCTCCAGGCTATATTCCCAGACCAATTTTATATTATATTTGGAAACAGGGTCTCACTGAGTTGCTGAAAGACTAACTAAGTATGTGAGGCTGGCTTTGAACCTGTGGGATCCTTCTGTCTCAGCCTCCCAAACCACGGGGATTACAAGTATGCGCCACTATGCCGGGCTTAATGTTAATTCTTTAAATCCATGAACATGGGATGCCATTCCATTTATTCTGGCCCAATTTGTATGTACTTTATTTTTCTTACCTAACCTAAAGTTAAATAAAAGTGGGGAGAGCAATCACTGTGTCTTTTTCTTAATATTAGGGAGAAAACTTTTGATCTTTTACCATTGAGTATAAGTACTGGTTGTGATGTTTTTGTAGAAGTCCTTTATTAGGCCTAAGTCTTGGAAATTTTCTTCTATTCTTAGTTTGTTGAAATTTTTTTAATCATGAAAAAAATGTTGGGTTTTGTCAGATGTCTTCTGCATTGAGATCATCATGTGTTTTATGGTATATTATACTGAATGATTTTTGCATATTAAGGTGCCTTTGAATACCTTGCATAAATTTCATGACATATAATCATTTAAAAATTTTAAATTGTGGTATGATATATTAAATATAATGTAAAATGTATCCTCAATCATTTTAAGTATACATTTTAATGGCAGTAAGTATTTTCAGATTGTTGAACATCATCATGACCAGCCATCTATTTCATCTTGAAAAATGTTTCTGCTTATAAAACCAGGATGTTCTACCCTTTAAATAATAATTCCTTATGTTTCTCTACTTGGTGCCTGTGGTACCCTTCTGCTTTCTGTTTCTATGAATGTGACTATTCTAGGAACCTGATATAAATGTAGTCATATGACATTTGTCATATGACTGTCATATCATTGATTGTCTTATTTCACTTAACATAAAGTCCTTAATGTTTATCAATGTTGTAACATATGTTAGCATGCACTTCTTTTCTAAGGCTAAGTAGAACTTTATTGTATTAATTTGCTATATTTGTTAATCGGTTTATCTGTCTATGGGCACTTGGGTTGCTTCCACACCTTGGCATATTGTGAATAATGCTACTGTGACTATAAGTGTATGAATATCTCTTCAGATGCTTGCTTTCAGTTCCTTTGTGGTATATAACCAGAAATAGTTGCCAGAGCATATGTTATAATCCTTTTAATATGATGTTAGATTAGTTTATTAGTATTCTATGAAAGATTTTTATATCTATATTCATAAAGTATATCGGTTTATGATGTTTTTGTCTGGCTTTGGTATAAAGATAGTTAGGAAGTATTCCTCCTCCTCCTCCTCTTCCTCCTCCTCCTCCTTCTGCTCCTCCTCCTTCTCTTTCTCTTCCACTGATTGTATTACTTTTTTCTTTAAATGATTGGTAGAATTCACCAGCCAAATCATCCAGTTTTGTTTTATTTGTTTGCTGGTAGTCTTCTGATTGCTGACTTAACCTCTATTTTCTTGAGCCACTTTTGGTAATTTACATGTTTCTAGGAATTTTTATTTCATCTAAGTCTTATTTTATAAGATTCATCTAAGATTTATTGTTATATAATTGTTCATAACATTCTTTTATAATCCTTTTATTTCTGTCAGATTGGTAATAGTGTTTCCACTTTTATTCCTGATTTCAATCTTTATCCAGAAGCACTAACTTCTGATGTCCTTTGTTTTCTGTCTTGTTTTTGTGTTCTCTGATTTTATAGATCTCTGCTCTAATCTTTATTGTTTCCTTCTTTCTTCCTGCTTTGGGCTTAATTTCCTCTTCTTTTTTTGGTTCCTTAAGGTAGAAGGTTAGATTATTGATTTGAGCTCTTTATTTCTTTTTAATATAAGTGTTTATAGTTATACATTTCCCTCTAGGCACTTTTCCCACTGTATTCCGCAAGTTTTCTATAGAATGAAAATGGTATGCTTTGATTTTCATTCATCTCAAATCATTTTCTAATTTGCCTGTGATTTATTTTCTGAACTACTGATTATTTAAGGATGTGCTATTTGCACATTTGTGATTTTCCAAGTTTTCTTTTCTCTTTTTGATTTCTAGTTTCATCCCATAAATCAACTAGTGGTCAGAGAAGATAATTTTTATGACTTCAGTTTTTAAAAGTGATTGAGTTTTTTTGTGTGTGTGGCTGAACATATGCTCTATCCTGCAAGATAATCTCATGTGTGTAGAGAAGAATGTATATATTGCTGTTCTAGAATGGGGAGGGTTTCTTTATGTTTATTAAGTCTAGATGGCTTTTAGTATTATTTATGTCTTTTATTATCTTGTGTCTAGGCATGCTGTCCATTGTTGAGAGTGAGCTATTGATGTGTCAATCTATTTCCCCCTTATTTTGCTTTATATAATTTTACATACTTGTAAATGCACATGTATTTATAGTTCTATTTTCTTGACTCTTTATTGTATAATGTCCTTCCTTGTCTCATAAGAAGTTTTGTCTTAAAAGTTTGTCTGAAATTAATATAGCTGTATTAGCTTTCTTTTGATTATTTTTATATGAGACTTTTTCCTTTTATTTCACTTTATTTCTCTCTTGTTTTGTTATTTGGTACTGGGAATTGGCCCCAGCCCCTTGCACATGCTAATCATGCTCTCTATCACTGAGTGACTCACTCAGTACCTCATTGTCAGTCTGTTTATAGTTTTAGTTTCCAAAGTGAATATCTTGTAGGCAGCATATAATAGATCATTTAAAAAATAATAAGAGTTGTGTGTGTGTGTGTGTGTGTGTGTGTGTGTGTGTGTGTGTAAGAGAGAGAGAGAGAGAGAAAGAGATAAAGGGGGGGGGAGGGAGGGAGGGAGGGAGGGAGACTGGGGACTGAACCCAGAGCCTCTTTAATTTTTATTTTGAGACAAGGTCTTGCTAAGTTGCTGAGGCTGGCCTTGAACTTGTGATCCTCCTATAGCCTCTCCAGTAGCTGGAATTTATGTTCTTTATTTCTGTAATGTTTGATAGAATAAATCTGTAAAACCATCTATATGTAGAATTTGGGAGAGAGATATTCAGTTATTCACTAAAAAAGATAAGGGTTATTCAGATATTGCTGTTCCATAGAATTTCAATAATGGCAATTTGTATTTTCTCAAGGAACTTGTCTCCATCCAAGTTGTCAAGTTTATTAGCATAAATTTATTCTCAACAATAGCCTAAAACCCTTTTAAGGTCTGTAGTAACATAATGTTTTTTCAAATGCATGTACTAGCATTATAGCAGAGTATCATATACCTTTCATCTTAGACATGTTAGCTCATTCCACACTTGTCAGGCAGATACTACTATCATTTCCACATTATAGATGAAGACATCATTGTTGAAGGAAGAGGGCTTAGGTGCTGTGTTTAAGATCATGGGGCTGGGATATTAAGGGCTTGATTTGGAATCCTGATGTTCTGGGTCCAGAGTCTTTTTTTCTTAACTGGCATTTATGCTGCCTTTCTTAAATGTCAGAGATACTGTCCTGTTATTCTTATGGAATTTTGCTCTGTTCTTTTTAGAAAGCATCATTTCTCCCTTGTACCTCTCAATGGAAATATTTGTCTTTTTACATTTCTAACTAGAACTTGGAATTTATTTCCCCTGTACAAATAGGACATATGGTGGCTAGGCATAGTTGAAATGCTATTGTTAATATTCTTCTTCAGTCACATAATATGTTAAAGGACTTCTGAACCTTTCCTGAGACAGTCAATATAATTTATAATGTGAAACATTGTTTCTGTGGGAAACTATGAGAAATAAATTTATTTTAAATTCACTTGCCTGAAAGGGTAGACTTCAATTACATGAAATTATTCTTAACTTCTTGTAATTTCTAAATTTTTTAATCTACTCAAGTGTTTATAAGTCATATATACATACATATATATGTGAATGTACATATATATATATGGTGTGTGTGTGTATACATGTGTGTGGGGGGTGGTGGATTACTGAGGATTCAACCCAGTGTCATTCTACCTCCAAGCTACACCCAAAGCTAAAATAATTTATAGATTAAAATTTTTAATTTTAATTTTTTTTTTTTTTTTTTTTTGGTGTGTGTGTGTGGTACTGGGGATGGAACCCAGACGCATTCTACTCTGAGCTATACCCCCAGCACTTTTGAAATAAGGTCTCACTAAGTTGCAGAGAGCCTCACTAAGTTGGTGTAAGGCTGGAAATGAACCTGTGATCCTCCTGTTTCAGCTGTCCAAGTACTGGGATTATAAGCATGTACTAACATGCCGGGCTAATTGCTAATTTTGAAACAAGGTCTCACTAAATTGCCAAGGATCTTGCTAAATTGCTGAGGCTGGCCTTGTACTTGAGATCCTCCTGTCTCAGCTTCCCAAGTACTAGAATTACTGGCATGCCCCCTCATCCCTGGCTTATAAATTATATTTTTAAAAAGGCAAACAGGAGTAACTTGTGCCCAGATTTTATTTTGTTTCATTTTGATTACTGTGTTTAATTAATGTCTTTCAGGGTTATTCAAATGCTCGGAAGAATATTCTTCTTCAGGTGGATCAGAATTGTGTTCGCAATTCTTATGATGTCTTCTCTTTGCTACGGTAAGAAACTTCTTCGAGTCCTTTTGAATTCTTAGGAATTTTTCTCATCTTGAGTTTGTGACATTTCAATGTGAAAGAATGTATAGGAACTTTAGAAACTGTTAGGCTTAGCATTTTTTAGTGAAAGCATCATAAATTCTCTATAGCCCCAATGACTTAAGCTTGATCTCTTTCACAAAGTCTTTGGAAAGCCATTTTCTTTCTTGGGACAATGGGAGAGAATGTTGGAAGCCAGAGATCTTAAAACAGGGACATGAGCTGTTCGTTGGTCTTCTGTACTATAAGAAGCAGCAACTAGACATGTGAAATTTAGACTTATCAAAACCTTAACAGCCATAGAATCATTAAAAAAGCCTTCCAAACAGCTTTGGACATGGCTCAGAGTTTTTGACCTGCTGTTCATCTTAAAAGAATCATGTTCTGAAGCCAAAGAAGTTTTATATGACTCTAATGCTCAGAGGCTTAAACGCTTCAGCTCTATATTTTTATAATGTCTGGGCTTAATTTTGAAAGATTAAAAATTTGGCTTTAATTTTAAATGTGGTAGATCGTCAAGGATATTTTCCCATGGGGCAAGCTACCAAAATAAATGCATTTCAAAATAAAGTTAACAGTGACACTCAACCTTTGTTCACTCTGCTCAGACAGGCTGCTCATTGAAATTTGATTTTGGCAGTGTTTTTCTAATGTTTACATAACACATCATAAATTTCAGACCAGTAGATATCCTCTATATGTTTTCTAGAGGAAGAGTCCAGAGGGATGACTGGAGAAAGGGCTATGTTATAAACATTATGAAATTGGTCTTTCCTCTGTGGAGCTTGGATCCTGTTATATATGATGCCATGGGTTTTGGTCTCATGGACTGTCTAAATGACTTTTAAGGCACAATGTTTTTTTTGTGTGTGTGTGTGAGTCTGGGGATGGAACCCAGAGGCATTTGACCTCCGAGCCACACCCCCTGCCCTATTTTTTATTCTTTATTTTGAAACAGGGTCTCACTGAGTTGCGAAGGGCCTCACTAAGTAGTTGAGGCTGTCTGTGAACTGCGATCCTCCGGTCTCAGCCTCCCAAATGCTGGGATTACAAGCGTCCGCCGCCACGCCCGGCTTGCACAATGGTTTTGACTGAGGTCTTATGATTCCTATGTCACATGTGTCTTTGCCTTGACTGCTTAGAATATGTACAATAACAGTCAGGATTTAGTAAATAGAGAGTGAAGATAGGAAGCAGGATTTGCCAAAATATGTAAATATTTTTGAACCCATTTAGTTTGGGACACATGGAGGGAGGGAGGGAGGGAGGGAGGGAAGAGAGAGAGAGAGAGAGAGAGAGAGAGAGAGAGAGAGAGAGAGAGTGAGTGTGTGTGTGTGTGTGTGTGTGTGTGTGTGTGTATGGAGGATTGAACCCAGGGACATTCTACCTCTGAGTTATACCTTCAGCCCTTTATTTCTGTTGTTTGGAAACAACAGATTGCTGAGAGTCTTGCTACATTGTTGAGGATGTCCTTAAACCTGTGATCCTCCTGCATCAGTCTCCCAGGTACAAGATTACAGGGATGTACCATCATACCTGGCTGACACATTGAGTTTTAAGTACTGAAAAGAGGAATTTCTAGAAAGTTGAAATGTGAATAAGCCACTAATATTTCTTGAGCTCTATTTTTCTCAGTTAAGTAAGAGTAGGACAATTATTTTATAGATATATTCTAAGTATGAAAGTGTGTGATCATATTAGAGAACCCAGTAGAATTAAAATCAAGCATCCTATGTCAGGGGGAAGAGGAGAGTTTGGAATAGTGTAGTATTATAGACACTAAAAGGGACTAGAATGAAGGCTCTGAGGTGCACAGGCGAGCAGGAGATGGAGCAGGACCAGTGGGTCCTGTGAGGCAGGGAAGCACAACAGAGGAAGCCAAGAGACCCTCCCTGCCTGAGTCTCCCCTGGCTCAGCCCATTTCTTTCAACTTCTCTGGTTTTTCTAAAAGATGGAAGAAGTGTTGTTACAATTGGTGCCATCTGTGAGCATCTTCAGAGCTATTATTTTTTCCTCTTAGAAACTTCTTGTGTTCACAAATTAGGGATTATAGCCTTTGTCTTAGGCATAGATGCTGATGCCCGGAGGTGTTGAATGATCTCTCTGAGGACACACAGCAGGTAAGAGCCACACTGAGGGTTGGTTTGAAGGCCTCCCGACAGGCGTCTTCTCCTAGTCTCACCTTCCTCGGCTGATGGTTACAAGATGCACATGCTCTAATGAGGAGGAGATTTTCTGAAAAGCCCAGTGCCCTCCGTACACGCAAAACCATCATGCTAATGGGGTGGCAATTAATCTCGCAAGAATTTGGGGCTTGGGCTTTTATTTCTAGGGTGCCTCTCAGATTCCTTCCATATGCTAGTAATTCAAATTTCTTTATTAACAGTGGTTTTCTCATTACTATTTTGTGACTCATTTCTAGCTAATAACACAGATATACTTTTTCTGAACCAGATCAAATGTTTGTTTATCAACCAAATTACCTGAAGCCAGGGACTTACCCTGGAACTAGAAACCTTAAATTGTACTTGTCAAAGACAGTGAGTAAAATGGAACATTCTGTGCTAGTTCACTCGGACACTAATAATGAGTATCCATCATCTGCTTGATTAGATGCTTCTCTTTCCCCATAGTTCTTGTCATGATAGATGTGAAGTGATTGCTGGAAAACTTATGTGTCCATCACATTGAATTGTTCATGATTTCCTCTCTACTCAGGCAACATTGACCCTGGATGGGTTCATTTAAAAAAAAAAAAACAACATTTTCTTTTTCTTTTGCTTTCATGGTTTATAAAATTTCTTCTACTTGACTTATAATTGTATGTGAGAAAAAGAGTCTGAATTCTTAACTTTAAAATTGTCAGTGCTGATTGGAGTCAGGATGAGCACCCAGGTCTCCTGATTTTTTTTTTTTTTTTTGAGAGTATATTCTCGTTAATAGCTTTCGTTGTGCTGTTGTGCCGCTGGTATGCCTATAACCCTTCTATTTTTTTTTTGTGTGTGTGTGCCACAGAAAAATACAAAATCTTGATGAAGCAAGGATTTTGAAGCACTTAAAACTAGGGCATTAAACTTCTTCAGGTGGATGTGTTGTACTGTGTTACAGGAAAACAATTACCTGAAATTTTATTCAGATCCTTTGGCCCACAGTAAAGAATTTAAGCTCAGTGCAGCGTTACCAAAGAATTAGCAGTTCTTTCCGAACTTATGTTTAGTGTGTCTTGGTAGTTGAATTTTTGCTTCTTAACCCTTAGACATTCTTTATTTAAAGATTTGTTTTTTAGGTAAACAGATATTTTAAGGAGTCTCATTTTACTTGATGCTCTATTTGATATTTTAGAATGTTCACCACAAGGTGTCAATGTTGTTCCTTAACTATCATTTGAAATTTGATTTATTTTACAAGTTTGGGGTGAGAAAGTAGAGGGCTTCAATGGAATATAAAGCAGTGTTATAAAGCGCCATGAAGCCAGGTATGTGTGTGGGGCGTGCCTGTCATCCTGGTACTTGGGAGGCTGAGACAGGAGGATCACAGGTTCTCGGCCAGCTGCAGCAATTCAGCAAGGCCCTTTGCAACTTGGTGAGACCGTGTTTCAAAATAAAAAAAATAAAATAAGGCCAAGGTTGACACTCAGAGGTAGAATGCTCTTGGATTTAATTCCCAGTGACCAACCCCACAATGTACTATAAAATATGCACTTATTTTTAGAAAGTAACTTTTACAAATTTCTACTATTTTCCCTTTTAGTAGGAGGAATATAGTCTTATTAGATAACTTTCCCCTTTTAATTCCTTTTTTTTTTTTTTTCGGTGGTACTGGGGTTCCTGGAAGCCCTTCTACCTCGGGGCTACACTCCCAGACCTATTTTATATTTTTGAAACAGGGTCTCTTATGCCAGCGCGGCTGGCTTCGAACCTGCGTGATCCTCCTGTCTCAGCCTCCCAAGGGCGGGGATTACAAGCCTGCGACACCACACCCGGCTTTAATTCCTTTTTAAAGAAGTCTTGTTGATAATAGGAAGTTACTGAAAGATTAAATAGTGGAATAGGTCAGGTGTGGTGGTGTACACCTGTAATCCCAGTACTTGGCAGGCTCAGAAGGAGGATTGGCAGGTTTGTGGCCTGCCTCAACTACTTAGTGAGGCCCTCCACAAGTTAGTGAGACCCTCTTTCAAAAATAAAGAATAAGATAGGGCTGGGGTGTGGCTCGGAGGTAGAATACCCCTGGGTTCAGTCCCTGGTAACACACACACACACACACACACACACACACACACACACACACAGAGTAGAGGAGTGGTGTGGGCAGGTGTATAATTTAGAATCCTATTCATGGTAGCAATGCATCATGCAGGTCAGACCTGAGGGATAATACTGGAAGCACAGGATAGTCTTTAATTCTACCTCTTCTCTGAGATCAAAAGAGTATTTTTGGTGTTAAAACCTCATTGTGTATGTGTGTTTCCTTTTATACTTTCTAAACGAGTTAACTATTACAGTGAGACAAATGATAATTATTCTGTTTTTTCCCCTACCCAGTTATTACTCTTTTCCCTTCTCCTTTGAAATGTTTGGCTTTTGCCAGTCTAATAAGTATAAGTATGTGGTGGAAAGTTCAGGGCTTTGGCTCTCTACCTGGGTTTCAGCCCTCAAGCTGCCATATGTGGATAGACTGGGTGCGAGGCTTTGGGCAAGTTACTTAACTTATGTATGCCTCAGCCTACTCTTATAAAATGGGGATAATATTTGTGAGAATTAAATAAGGTAAAATGTTTGAAATATCCTAGGACAGTTACTAGCATGTAGTAGATATGCAATAAATAAGAGTTTTCTTTTTCCCTTTATTTTTCTCATCTTGAAATTAGCTTTTTACCTCTAAGCCAGTGTACCTCTTTCTTACTGTTTTTTAACTTCTCATCATAGTTTCTCTTTGTCTTCTTGCCATTCTAATGTTTACTACTTCTGCTCTCGTTATCTTTATGTATCCTAAGTAGTCATAGTAAAAATGATTAACCTGTATATTTCTTTCCTCACCAGTGACATGGACAGCCCTTGCAGGACGGGCTTGTTTCCTGTGGTTGTTCTGTCTCCTCTCTTTCTGTCTTACTCAGTTCTTGATTTGTTGCTGAGTCCTCTGGGTCCAGGGCTTAGGAATCTTCTGCACGCCTCCTTAAGTCCACTCTTCCACTCCCACAGCTTCAGCCAGCATAATCAAATGCTAGACGTGTTCAAATCTCTACCTCTATTTTTGGACTTTTAGCCTAGATTTTCCAGTGAACATCAAGCCTCTGTACTTTCAGGTCCTGTAGGAGCCTCTAACCTTGAGCTGAGGTGGCCTTGAACCTGCCATCCTCCTGTCCTAGCCTCCCAAGCACTGAGATTACAGAAATGCACCACCACGCCCAGCTATAAACTTTCTATCCCACTTTAGTTGTTTGTTTGCCACATTGCTACCACAGTGGTAGTTTAAAAGAGAGATGAAATTTGTCACTCATCGGGCCTAGATATCCCAAGCCATTATGTGAAGAATAAAATTAATACTTCTTCCTGTGGTTTTCAAAGATCGTTGTTCAAAGCATTTCCACAGGGACAACTGTCTCATTTCCAGTCCTTCCACCTGCTGCCAATGTAATTAGTGACTATCATTTATGGAGGGAGCACTGACTGTGTCATAATTAGTGACTGTCAGTTATGGAGGGAGCACTGACTGTGTCATAATTAGTGACTATCATTTGTGGAGGGAGCACTGCCATAATTAGTGACTATCATTTGTGGAGGGAGCACTGGCTGTGTCATAATTAGTGACTATCATTTGTGGAGGGAGCACTGACTGTGTCATAATTAGTGACTGTCAGTTATGGAGGGAACACTGACTGTGTCATAATTAGTGACTGTCAGTTATGGAGGGAGCACTGACTGTGTCATAATTAGTGACTGTCAGTTATGGAGGGAGCACTGACTGTGTCATAATTAGTGACTATCATTTATGGAGGGAACACTGACTATCATAATTAGTGACTATCATTTATGGAGGGAACACTGACTGTATCATAATTAGTGACTATCATTTATGGAGGGAGCACTGACTGTGTCATAATTAGTGACTGTCAGTTATGGAGGGAGCACTGACTGTGTCATAATTAGTGACTATCAGTTATGGAGGGAGCACTGACTGTGTCATAATTAGTAACTATCAGTTATGGAGGGAGCACTGACTGTCATAATTAGTGACTATCATTTATGGAGGGAGCACTGACTGTGTCATAATTAGTGACTATCATTTGTGGAGGGAGCACTGACTGTCATAATTAGTGACTATCATTTGTGGAGGGAGCACTGACTGTCATAATTAGTGACTATCATTTATGGAGGGAGCATTGACTGTGTCATAATTAGTGCTTCACTGCTTCACTTCTTTCCTCTCAACATCACCAGACTGGGAGCGCCCTGTTTGATCTTTGTATTCTCCCTTTCACCACGAGTATCAGATATATTAAGCAGATAATAAATGCTATTTCTAATGATCGAGTTGAATTACTAGTCAGGTTTTAAGGAGCTAAGCTTTTGTTATTTCTGTTACTGGTTTGCATCTGGTAAGATGGGAGCTATTATCTAAAAAGTGCAGACAATTCAGTCGTATCTGTGAACCCTCAGCTGCCTCTTTTCTGTGTCTGCCTTCCATATCTGGTGAGGTTTCCAGAATTATGTGACTTTTAATTTTGTGACCCTTTATATAGGTTTCTCTGAACGGTCCTTATTTGGCTATCTAGAGGCAAATTTCCCTCCCTTCCCCTCCATTCCCCTCTCTCCTTTGATAGAAAATACTTTGACCTATAAACTTTCTATTTTAAAAGGGAATTGCTCAAGAACAAATAATTCTTAGGGTAATTTTAGAAGATGGATGAGGCGAGAGGCGTACGGGCATTAACTGCGTTTGTAATCTTTGTGGATGTGATAACCCACTTTCAGGTTGCAGGGACAGGTGTTTTTCTCTCCCTGCCTAATGGTCTCTCCGAGTGGCAATTGCAACTATAGACACCTCAAGAACTCCTCTGTGAGCAGAAGATGGCACACAGTTTATTTAGCAAAACTCACATACTTTTCATAGAAAAGACTAGGCTCTACCCAGTGCCTGCATGCTCATTTTAAGTAAGTTAGATGAGTTTGGAGGATGACTAGTAAGATAGGCTACACCAACAGCAAGAAGCGAAAATTGACAGCTTGTTCAGTTGGCAGTACACTCTTTGATTCTGGGATTTAGCTGAGTTATAAATGATATTAGCTCCTGTCCTGCCTTTGTAGTCACTATGTTTGGATTCTTAAACAGCCTTGTCCCACTGCTTCTCATAAAAGAGAGGGAGTGAAGTAGCTGAGTCACGCGCCAGGCAGCTCTCTGCTGCGTGAGTGCTCTGCCCAAGCACACCTCCACGTGCAGTTCATGACTCAAGCCCTTAACCATGAGAAGCGTCGCACGCTGGCTGGTTTTCACTAATGCCCTCTGCACTTGACGGATGAGGAAACCGAGGCTTCGCAAGGTGGGGACGCTTGCCCGGGCTGGCAGGGTGAGTGAGTGTCAGGCGTGAATGAAGGTCTGCCAGGCTCCAGTGCCTGTGCGTTTTTCCATTATGCCATGTTGACATCAAGCCGTCAGTAAAATAGAAAACCGTGATTATTAGAACCTTTGTAAGAAAGCAGGGACATGTGATACGTTTGGAAAGGTTTTTAGTCAAAATCTAAGTGAAGGCTTTGGGGTTTAATGTAAGTTTTGTGTAAACAAAATTTGTATTTATGTGTAATCGTGTAGTTTTTATTTCTTCATTTCTTATTAAGTATACATATATAGACACATATTGCACGTTTTCATCAAAGTGTGTTTTTAAACAAACGCTAGAATAAATTTAAGGGAAGTCTTTTATCTTCTCTCTTACCTTTTGACTTGTCTTCTCCCTTAAAAGCTTCTTCCCTCTTCCCTGCCAACAAAACACCCAGAGCATGTGTCCTCATGACCCCAGAGTCATTCTTTCACCCATGGTCACAATCTCCAACCTCATCTCTGTCCATCTGCGTTTTTCCCATGGTCTCTGGGTATGTGTCATAGGCATTATATACATGCATATGTGTACGTATATGCATAATCATAGATGGTTTTAATGATTATTTTACAAAGTCGAAGTGGAAATTATATACAGTACATGATTTCTTCTATACCCTCTTTTTCCAGTTGAACATTCCATACCCAAATCTTTCCAAATTCATTCTTTTAGTGGCTTAATAATAGTCCTTGCTGTAGTGTGTGTGTGTGTGTGTGTGTGTGTGTGTGTGTGTGTGTGCTACTGTGATGAAACCTGGAGGTGTTTCTATCTCCAGGCTACACTCCTACCCCTATTTTATTTTCATTTTGAAACAGGACCTTGCAAAGTTGCTAAGGGCTTCACTAAGCTGCTGAGGCTGGGCTTGAACCTGTGATTCTCCTGTGTCAGCCTCCCAAGTACTGGGATTACAGGCATCTGCCACCATGCCTGGCTCATGCATAGTTTTAATTTTCTGAGATACCAGATTGTTTGCCCAAAGGATGCAAATAATATGTGACATTACATATTATCCTGACTCCCTGCTGATAGAAGGCATCACAATTTTTGTGTGAATTTTTGATAATCTGGTCAGTATAAGTGATACCTCAGTATTGCTTAAATTTTTATTAGTCTGGTACAAAGAAATTTGTACTACAAGTAAAACTGGATATCTTTTTCTGAGTTTGTTAGCCGTTTGGCATATTGCTTTATGAGTTTACCTATCTAGATAGTTTGCCTGTTCTTAAAATAAATTTCTTGCATTTTCTCACAAATTCCTAAGAGTCTTTTATATTTTTCCCAAATATATCAGTTACATCTTGACTCATAATATCGTATACAGAAAGTTTCTATTTGCTATGTTGTATAATTCTGTTTTTTTCTATTCTTTTCTTTTACTTCTTTTTCTAATGGCACTGGGGATTGAACCCAGAGTCATTTTACCTCTGAGCTACATCCCCAGCCCTAATTTATTTTTTATTTTGAAACAAAATTTCTCGAGGTTACTGAGGCTGGCCTCGAAGCTGCGATCCTCTTGTATCCGCCTCCCAAGTACTGAGATTGTAGGTGTGTGCCACCATTCCAGGCTGTTTCTTTCTTTCTAATTTCTAGGCATTCTTGTGTTTAAGAGATCTTTTCCATCCTTGAGTCCACAGATATTTATAGGAGTTTACTTATTAAATCTTTAATACAATTTGTAATTTATTCTCAAGTATATTGCACAATACTCCCATCACTTGTGAGGACCAATTTCTTCATAAATTAACACAGCATCGGAACACCTTTCTTTTCCCACTGAATTTGAATACTACTTTTGTCATTTATTAAATGCTTACACATACGGGATGTATTTCTAGATTCTCTTTTTTGGTTTTCGTATCTTTTTGTCTATCTTTTACCACTGTCAGTTTGACTTGATTCTAGTGAAGTTTTGGTGTATAGAGTAGGACAAACTCCTCTCCTGGTATATTCCTTTTCATACTTTTTTGGCTCTTCTCAGAACCTCATTCTTCCATGTGAACTCTAAGTTTACAATAGGATAAACTATTGTAAAAACTGAACTTTATTGGGATTTCGATGGAAAGTTTGTATTGACTGAGTTTCATGTTAACTTTGGGGCGGTGCATTCTGTATCAGCATCTGACCACGAGCCTGGCGTGTCTGCATTTTGCTCCTTCGTGACCTTGTATTGTTTTCTTTGCAGGGTCCTTTCCCTCTCTGTCTGTTCTCAGGTGTATTAGCATTTTCAGACTGTTTTGTGTAGAATGTCTTTGACTTTGTGTTTGTATTGCTATTATAAGGGGAAACTATAATTTTAAGAACAACTACACCCAGTTATGTTTCTTCTTCTCTAAGGAAAGTTTTCTTGATTTTCATGCCATTAACGTTACCATTAATGGAAGGACAGACTTAGCCCACATTTATAGTGGTTTTCTAGTCTTATTACAGTTGCTAAGGCTTTCACAATAATGGTGAAAAGTAACGATCATAGTGTACACTCAAGTTCCTTATCTTTTTTTTTTTTTGGATGGTACTGGGGTTTCTGGAAACCCTTCTACCTTCAGGTTACACTCCCAGACCTATTTTATACTTTTTATTTATTTGGAAACAGGGTCTCTTAAGCCAGTGCGGCTGGCTTCAAACCAGCGCGATCCTGCTGTTTCTGCTTCCCAAGCTTGGGGATTACAAGCCTGTGCCGCCATGCCCGGCTTCAAGTTCCTTATCTTAATTGAAAATGTTCAGGATTTTGGAGTTCAGAATATTCTGTCAATTTTGAAAATACTTCAAATAGTTCTATGTACTTAATGCTTTTCTTAGAAATTGTTGTTGAATTTTTTGAGGTGCCTTTCATCTATTCATATTACATTTTTCTTTATATTTTAACTAAATAATAAAGCATGCAGATTTCCTGATATTTTATTGCTGACTAGTTAAAGGGTTAATCTTTCAATCATTTTTGCATAGTACTTATTGTAGTATTTGTAGTTTTGAGAAAGGGGGAGATAAGTAACTCTTCCAAGATCTTAAAATTGAATTTTGAAAATCTCCATCTTATTCTATAATCTTAATATATAAGATGATGTTAATCATAGCATTGACTTTATTTGGTTATTGGGAGGATTAAACAAGTCAATGTATTTATTGTGGTACTTGAACATACCATTTTTCTGGCTTCTCCTTGGTTTATAGTTGGCAAGTTATTTCTTGATAGGAAACCATATGTTTCTTCTAAATTTTGAAAATTGTTGTAACAGTGCATGTAGTTTGAAAATTCTCTTAATAATAATTCTATTTTAGCTCAGGATCCACTCTAGTATTTTAGTTAGAAACATTGTTATGTTATTAACTGTTCTTGGACAAGATGCTTTTTTTGGGGGTCGGGTTGCTGAGGACTAAACTTGGGGCCTTAGACGTGCCAGGCAGATGCTCTACCACTAAACTACATCCCCAGCCCCACAGGATGCCTTCTGATGTTGAAATTTAACTTTTATTTTGTGTCAGAGCTAAAATAAGTGTTTGAGATGGTTTCTGCCTTTAAAATGTTTCTTGAAGCGCTGTATGCATGTACATCACTAGCACTATGAACTGCGTTATGATGTGAGACTAATGCACCAATAAAAGTATGAAAATGTTTCTTGGAATGAGAACCAAGAACTGTATACGTTTATGAATCTTAAATCTCTAGTTTACAATATTGTTCCTAGCTTAGAGCACCAACCTGGTTTTAAGCAGGTAGATACCTTCTCTAGTTAATAATAACAAATAAATGAATGAATGAAAAAAAAAAAAAACCCACATGGGTGAAGTACAATCTGGTTGATGACAAATAACGGGTAGGAGTTTAGGGAATTTTAAAAAGGTAGCTCTTTAGTCACCTTTCCAAAAATAATTGTCCTAACCTGAGAGTATGTTTTTAATCTGATCATTCCATTTCAGACAAAGTACTTGCTAATGAAAGTCATGCGAAAGCACTGTATGTTAAATTATCAAATGAGTGAGCCGGTAGTCAAGACTCTGGAAGCTCTCAGTCTTTAACCAGGACCCCTGGTAGGCTACCCACATCGCTTCTATTTCTCTAGTTGACTGAATGTTTACTAGAGAGTAGGAACATACTCACCAGAACAGTGTTCAGAACCCTTGGCTTGGCAAGTTAATTTTCAAATGTTAAGATGAAGACTAAAATGAATGAAGACTAAAATAATAAAATTAGCTTTAAAGAAATAAAGAGCATTCTTTGAGGGCAACTGAGTATATGAATAGTTTTCTGCCCAAGAGATGTTCTCTGCCTCTGCCCCGTCCTTCACTTCTGGCTTGATTTCACAGGGTTACTGTACTGAGACGGCTTTGTTTAAGATGTCACTGTGAATTAAGGCTTTGCCATCACACCCCTCCTAGCTGCCTGGTAGCTTCTGCGTTCCCACTGGTGCCAGGCATGTTCCAAGGCAACTTTCCAAGGGTTAGTGATTTCACCCTGATGTCTGTGCCAATAAAAATAACCAGTTACCATTAAACACCTACCCCACCCATAATGTGATTTTTACATGCTGTTTTATTAAGAGAACTTATCAGAGAATTTAGGAGAATTAATACGTTATACTCATCAGAATATCCCCTCGGCCTTGGACTAACCTTTGTTCTAAAGGTAAATGTTTCACCTTTGAAGAAAATCCAAGATTCAACATGCTTATCTGTTGAGAGTGGCCTCTATATTAGCTTTATTCGTACAGCCGATTCTTTATAATTGGAAATACTCTATTAACATGAGAAGCCAGATTCTTATTTTGAGGATTTATAATCTAGTAGAACAGATGAACAGATATAGCAAGCAAAGGGTCTTTCATTCATCGAGAAGTTAATAATAATTTCTAAATACTTTGTCTTTTAGGAATAAGTCAGGTTTCTTTCCTTTTGTACAAAGTACCTACACGGGGATTGGTGAAGGAAAGTAATGTTTGAGAACCTAAAATATGAAAAGCAGTCCCTGAGTTCAATCCCTAGTGACACACACACACACACACACACACACACACACACACACACACACACTGAAAAGCACTTCAAGGCTGAAAATTTTTCATACATGTTTTTGTAATGCTCACAGTAGCCACATTACTATGACAATTTTATTTTACTGGTAAACGGAAGCTTGGGAAAGTTGAGCACCTTGGTCCCAAGGTACTGAGCTAGTAGGGTATATACTGCAGGTATGTCTAATGGCAGAAGCCTTTCCATTATACTCTCTACCTCATATGCTGAAGAATCCCCTGAGGTTTTGTTTTTGTTTTTGGTACCAGGGGTTGAACCTTTGGTATTCAGGAAACATTCCACCTCCAAGCTATACCCCAGACCTATTTTCATTTTTATTTTTTCATTTGAAACAGGGTCTCACTAAGTTGCTGAGGCTGTCTGCAAACCTGCAATCCTCCAGTCTCAGTCTCCCAAGTACTGGGATTAGGAACGTGCGCCAGCATGCCTGTTTTCCTTCTCTTTTGAGATTTCTTAATGGTACCTTTATCTCTCCTAGTAAATTGTTTCTGGTGTTGCACCTAAACATAAATTGGGCCAGGCATTTCTCAGGGGCTCATGGCATGTGCGCGATGGAGACTTATAAGCTTTGTTTAATATGCTCCTCATCTCTGCGCTGCCCTCTAGAGGAGGTATTGACTAAGACCTCTAGGTCTGCCCCTGAGGAATGTGTGTGACTGTATGGTCTCTTGTTCTTTTTATTTATTTTTTCCACAATGCATTCAGTCTGAAGTGATCGGACACAGTGATTTTCCTTTAGTTGGCATCCCTGACTGCTCTCGGCCTTCTACTTCTTACATTTGGACTCTGTAAGAAGCATAAAATCTTAGAGGTAAAAGGACTTTCCCATGGTAGCACTGATTTTCTGTTTCCAAGATTCTTTGATTACAATGACAGAGTCAGGTTTGAAACTTGGAGGGGAGCTGCTTTTAAGTAGTTTATGGGAAGAGCATCTGGAAATTTAAATTTGTGAAAAATTCAGCATAAGCCAAGAGATTGACTCAGCAGCATTAAAAAAGGAGCTAAGATTGTCTTATACTGCATTAATTAAATATATTGTCCAGATTAGGTGAAGTAATAGTTCTCCTGAATGTGTGTTTATTAGATCATATTTGGAATATTCTATTTGAGTCCCAGTTTGCTTTGATGAGAAAGAGCCAGAGGAGGTGGCCAGGACGATGAGTGGTTTTAAAGCAGCCCTGTGAGGACTGGCTGGGAATAGACGCTATTTAACCCGGAGAAGAGAGGACTTTGGGGATACAGTTGCTGTCTTTAAATAATTGTTCAGTTAATTTGGAAATAAGTTTTGATAATAATAGTAAAAAGACATGTATTGAGTATGTATTATCTGCAAGTAAGTCCTTTCCACGCTTTGTCTTATTTAATCCTCTGAGGAAACCTATGGGGTTGCTGCTGTTCTTTGTTATTGCTAACTTATCAATGAGGAGCTGAGATCCAGAAAGGGGAATTGACTTTCCTAAGGTCGTATTGTGACACAGCCAGGATTTTATGTCTCTGTTTAATTTCTTTTTACCTGAGCTGCAACCCACATATTATAGAATTTGGGCTCTTTCTTAAGGGATATAATTTGGAAGAAAAATAGTATATAGGTATATATATATATATATGTATATATACATATATATTATATATAATATATTTAAATATATATATATATATATTTTTTTTCTTTACTAGGGATGCAAGCCAGGGGCATTCTACCTCCAAGCTACACCCCCAGCCCTATTTTTCATTCTTTATTTTGAAACAGGGTCTGAGTTGCAAAGGGCCTCACTAAGTAGCTGAGGCTGGCCGTGAACCGTGATCCTCCTGTCTCAGCCTCCCAAATGCTGGGATTACAAGCGTGCACCACCATGCCTGGCTTGGGTACAATATATTTTTTTAATTGAGTGTTTGTTACACATCAGATCTTCTTTATATTTTGAAGAAGAAAGATAAAATTGCTGTCTTCATGGAGCCAACATTTTAGTGGGAAATTCAGAAATAATTTTTTTCTTCCTTTTTGTTGTACTGGTAAGTGCTGTAGTAAGACAAAGCAGGGGCCGGGGCAGGGAGGTGGGAGCACTGAGGATGGCACAGTGAGTTCTTTTAGACCAGTTATTTTCTTCTCAATGGGAAGAAAATATTTGAACAAAAACTGAAGATAAGCAGCAAGTAGTAGGGCCATCTGGAGGAAGAGCATTCCAGAGAGAGGAGGTCACAGGTACAAAGGATGGGAGTGAGCTTGTTTTGTTGTAAGAACAGCACAGCCTGGTTGGATTGGGGGTGAGTGAACAAAGCTGGCAGAGGCCAGATAATGTAGTTTTTGGTTTTTTTCTCCCGTGCATGATAGGAAGCTGTTCAAGGGTTTTGAGCAGGAGAGTAATATTTTACTTATAGAAAAAGACTCTGGAGCCAGGGGAGTAGCACAGTGGTAGAGTACCTGCTTAGCTATATGTTAACGTGCAAGGCCTTGGGTTTGTTCACCAGCACCAAACAAACAAACACCCCAAAAATCTAAGCTGGGCATGGTGGTCCATATTTGTATGCCTGTAATTTCAATAGTTGAGAGGCTGAGATAGGAGGATTGCAGGTTGGAAGGCAGCCTTAGCAACTTAGTAAAACTCTTAGCAACCTAGTGAGACCCTGTTTTAAAACAAAAATGAAAAGGGGTGGGATGTAGCTCAGAGGTGGGATACCCTGGGTTCAATCCCCAGAGGAAGGAAGAGAGGGTGGGAGAGAGTTAAACAAAGGAAGGGAGGGAGGGGAGGAGGAAATGAATCTGGCATGGAGAGTAGACTGTGCTGAAAGAGAGTAACAGAATAGAGGTCAGTTAAGAGACTCAGAAAAGTAGTTCAGAAAAGAGATGAGAGGGGCTTAGGCTGGTCTGGTAGCAGTTCAGGTAAATGAAGAGAAGTGATCAGATCCTTGGTATATTTTGATGCTGGAACTAACTGGACTTGCTAATGATTAGATGTGGCGTGTGCAAGAAATTGTATGTAAGGATAATTTCCAGGAATCCTGTATGAGTAACTAGGTGAATGCTTCCAGACTCCTTGGGGTGAGTGGGGATAGGTAATAAGGAATCAAGAGTGTATCTGAGACATGCTGGGTTTGAGATGTGTATTACTTATGATGATGGAGCTGAGAAGGCAGTTTAGTCACACAGTGTAGCACTCAGGTCAGTTGAGAAATATGAATCTGGGAATTATGAATCATATCAGCGTAGGTTAGTGTAAGAAACATAAAATGCTGTGTATTTTAATGAGAAAGAAATTTGACACTGGTAATTGGATATTTACATATGTGTTATCACAATAGAAGGCAGAGGATATGAGTAATTACAGAATAACTTGGTAAATTTGGTGATGGGAGAATGAATGGTCCCCTGATTATATCAGTTTTTTGGTAGAGTCATCAGCCAGGTGCAGAGAGGTGGAGGGAATATATAAGATGGGAGGAGAGACATAATGTAAAGTAGCTATCTAGGGGAATGAGAGAGTTAATTGGCCAGTCTGGTATTTCTCAAACTTGAGTCTACATCAATATCAACTGGAGGGATTGGCATAAAACTGTGCTGTCCGTACCCCTAGAGTTTCCACATCTCTAGGTCTGGGGTGGAGCCTGGGAATTGGCATTTCTGACTCTTCCAGGTGATCCTGACACTGCTGGTCTAGGGACCATACTTCTTCTGTGCATTTAAAAGGAGCTCATTTCGCTTATTTAGTGTATTTCTCCAGCTGTATTGAGCTACATGGGTGCAGAGGTAGAGAAGGCAGTGAGTTCAGCTTAGTCAGAAGTAGGTTTTTGCCAGATGAGTTCAGGGAACAGAAGAGACAGCCAAAGGAAGTGATTTATAATGATGGTTCTTGGAGTCTAAGCTAGATGAGATGCAAGGACATAAAGAAAGTGATGATCAGTGAAAAACTGGTAGGGCCGATAGATTGGAAGTTCTGATGGCAAACAGACATTGCTTGAGTGGTGTACTGAAATGATCTGGAAAGATGGAGGGTGATAGGGATTGAGATGCTTGAAATTGAGGTTTAAAAAGCTGCTAAGCTACTGATTGTCATTTGAAGTATGGATACAAGTGAACTAGTTGGAGGTGAAGGATCTTGAAGGTTGGGTTAGTGCATGACTCTTCTCATGAGTGTAGATGGTATCAAGGGTAATGACTGGACCCTGGGGGAGTGCGAAGAGGGGGGAGAGAGAGAGAGAGGTGCTAAACCTTAGTTACTAAGCTGAAATGGGAAGACTACAGAGAGCAGGGAGGGAAAGTGTCATGATACAATGATGTGTGCATTGAACAGGCTGAGGGCTGTGAGGGAGTGGAGAAGACTGGCCTGGAAACAGCGAGTTGCAAGGAAGACATCTAATCTGTCATCTCCACACTCAGTGTTTACGCAGAGTATGGGATTAAATGCTGGAGCCCCTTTGAGGCATATATGATTTTACTTCGTTCTCACAGCAGAGCCTAAGTAGGCATTAGTATCCTCACATTTACAGATTAGGAACTGAGGCCTAAAATCACTGACCCGACAGTCATAGTTTGTGAAAACCAGAGACAGCATCCGTGAGCCCAGAGCAAGCTAAAGTTAACTCAGTGTAAGGAGGTGCTTCTTAGCAGTTAAAGGTGGAGTGCACCAGTGGAGTGCTCCTTCGGAGGAGACAGTGTGGTGGGCTCCCTATCACTGGAGTGAATCTCTCCCTTTTTCAGACACTGCCACAAACAATCACAGAATGATTTCAAGAGAAGACCAGCATATAGTAAAAGGAAGAAGGAAATTGATGTTTATTGACTATTGCAGAAGAGGGCAAGGATGGAGATAGTTGAATTCAATTATTTCTAAGATAAGAATCTATGATTATATGTAGTTGTACAACATAGTGAATGCACCAAATGCCACCAGATTATACATTTTAACTGTTAATTGTGTATTATGTGAATTTCTCCTAAATCTGAAAATATCTATGATTAAGTTGGTTATTGCCACTTCAATCAGCTAGTAATTCATCATGTAGAATGATGCACATGTGTGCTACTTTGTGTACAAAGTCCTAGAAAGGTGGTCTTGGCTTTCATGAAACCTTAGGGTTGAGTGTGTGTATACATCTGATTATGTATAAAGAGCTCACTGATTATACACGGAGGTAAATCTTAAATGCCATAAGTTGGTGGAGAGTAGTTTCTGATCTTCTGAGTAGAAAGAGACCCCTGGGATGTGGCTACCTGTCCTTGCCCTTACGGTAGGCACTTGGCATGAAGCATCTTTCTGAGTGTCCTACTTTCTCAAGTGTTAGAATTTGAGACAGCCCACTTTGCTCTGTTTTCAAGATCTTCTAGCTTGAGCTGTGACGTTGCTTCACAACCGTGACATCGCGTCTTGAGAGGGATTAGATTGCTATTTTTAAAGAGCATTTTGCCAACTAAATCCCCTGGGAAAAGACTCAGTGGCAAAAATACAGGATTGTTGATTTTGCAGAAGATTGTTGTATTTTGTTAGGCAGGCTTGATTACGATCTAATAGAGTATTTTTTTCCTCCCTGAAACATATTCCTTTGTTAAATAAAAAAAGGACTACTAGCTAGGTGGGGTAGTGAAAGCCTATGATGACAGTACTTGGGAGGCTGAGACTATAGGGTCCCAGGTTCCAGGCCAGTGCATGATAATGTAGGGAGACCCTGTTTCAAAATAAAAATAATAAAGTAATAGGGCCAGGTTCTAGCCCAGAGTTAGAACACTCCTGGGTTTAATCCCAATTTCCCTCCCTGCACTACTGATTCAGTTTCTTTTGTTTTTGTTTTTGTTTTGTGGTACTGGGGATGGAACCCAGGGGTCATTGTACCTCCAAGCTACACCCTCAGCCTTATTTTTTATTCTTTTTGAAAGAAAGTCTCACTGTGTTAGGAAGGGTAGCTGAAGCTGTCTGTGAACCACTATCCTCAGGTCTCAGCCTCTGAATGCTGGGATTACAAGTGTGTGCCACCATGCTTGGTTCTTGATTCAGGTTTCAATCACTGGTTTCTATTAGTATTTTTAGGTATTGGTGTTTTACAGTGGTATTATAAGCATCTTGAGTCCCATGTTGTGATAGATTAGCTGTTATTTTAGTTTTATTTTTAAAATATTTGTTCTTATTTCATAAAATTAGCTTCAGCAACTATTGGCATTGTGTCAAATATATTTTCTGACATTTAAAAAATATAGAACAGCCGGGCGTGGTGGCGCACGCTTGTAATCCCCGCGCTTAGGAGGCAGAGACAGGAGAATCGCGCAGGTTCGATGTCAGCCGCGCGCGCTGGCTTAGGAGACCCTGTTTCCAAATATAAAATGTAAAAAGGTCTGGGAGTGTAGCCCGGAGGTAGAAGGGCTTCCAGGAACCCCAGTACCACCACCAAAAAAAAAAAAAAAAAAAAAAAATATATATATATATATATATATAACAATTTTATTTATTTATTTATTTATTTATTTATTTATTTATTTTGGTGTTACTGGGGGTGGAACCCAGGGGCTTTTCTACCTCCGGGCTATACTCCCAGACCTATTTTATACCTTATTTGGAAACAGGGTCTCACTAAGTTGCTGAGAGCCTCACTCAGTAGCTGAGGCTGTTTCGAACCTGTGCGATCCTCCTGTCTCAACCTCCTAAGTACGGGGATTACAAGCGTGCACCACCACGCCCGGCCTATCTAGAACAATTTTAGATTCACAGAAACATTGCTGAAATGGTAGAGAGGGTTCCCATACATTCCTTGTTTGGCTCTCCATATACATTTTTGCTGAGAGTACTCGGGATCGAATCCATGGTCTTGCATGTTAGGCAAGAGTCCTGCCACGGAGCTATTTCCCAGGTGTATAGCTTCCCTACTGTTATATCTTTCATTAGTAGGGCACATCAACTATAAGTAATGAGCTGATGCGGCTCTGCTGTTGACAGAAGGCCACACTATTCTGACGTCCTCCTCGAGGACCTTCTCCTGGAGAGCACATTATATTTAGTCATCGTTCTCCTCAGGCTCCTCTTTCCTGTTACAGTTTCTCAGACGTTTCTTATTGATGACCTTGACAGATTTGAGGTATTTTGTTAAATGTCCCTCATTTGAGATGTCTGATGTTTTTCTCATTATTATATTGGGGTTATAGGTTTTCCAGCTTTTTTTTTTTTTTTTTTTTGGTGGTACTGGAGTTCCTGGAAACTACCCTTCTATCTCCGGGCTACACTCCCAGACCTACCTTATATTTTTTTATTTGGAAACAGGGTCTTGTAAGCCAGCGAGGGTGGCTTCAAACCTGCACGATCCTCCTGTTTCCACCTCCCAAGTGTGGGGATTACAAGCGTGCGCCACCATGCCCGGCTTTTCCAGCATTTTTTTTTTTTTTTTTTTTTTTTTGGTGATACTGGGGGTGGAACCCAGAGGTTTTCTACTTCTGGGCTATACTCCCAGACCCATTTTTAATATTTTATTTGGAAACAGGGTCTCACTAAGTTGCTGAGAGCCTCACTAAGTAGCTGAGGCTGGCTTTGAACCTGCGCGATCCTCCTGTCTCAGCCTCCCAAGCACTGGGATTACAAGCGTGTGCCCGGCTTTTCCAGCATTTTTGATGGTCATTTATGATTAAGATTGTGAGATGGTATATAAAAATATCAGTGAGCCAGGATTTTACCCAACAGTATCCTCATTAATCATGAAGCATGCTGTGTGATAAATTTCGCAGTTGAGAATTTGAGATGAGGATTTAATAGTCTAATAATCTAGAAAAACAAAACAATTGCGGGCAGTTATTTGGACTCCAGTGTCACTAGCAAATCTCACTTACTATAATGTTCTCCAGGTCTGTTCACTAAGTGCAGTGTGCCTGTATGTTCCTATCACTCTGAGCTACATTATGATGTACCAATAAAAGTATATAAAATGTCATTAGCAGCAAATCTTTATTGAGAACCTGCTCTTAGTAGGACCTTGTGCTGTGCTTGTCAGACACCCCTCTATTCTGTCCATGCTGGTGGGAGCTCTGCCCAAATCAACAAGTAACAGATGGAACCCAGCTCCACGAGGAGCTGCCGAGTGAAGAGTGCAGTCAGTGTGGTCGAGAGAAGGGCAGTGGGTTAGAGTGGGGCGCGAGGCCCCGGGGAGCCTTCTGCCATACTCCACAGTAGAGATCTTGATCTCAGCTTGCTCGTCTTGTCTTTATTTGGGGGTTTATCTTGGTGGGGAAAAGAAAGGAAGCACCTTTGTCGTACCTGGTGCTTTGATTCTCTTTTTTAGTTATTATGTATCCCCCAATAGAGTGTAAGCTTTGAGAGTGCAGGGACTTGCTCACTATTCCAGCCATAGGTGTTAAGCCTATTCTCTGGCACATGGTATTAAATGAACAAAGAACCACTGAGCATGGCAGCGCATGCCTGTAATCCCAGTACTTGCGAAGCTGAGACAGAAGGATTGCAGATTTGAGGCCAGCCATAGCAATGTAGGGAGGCCCTCAGCAACTTTAGTGAGACCTTGTTTCAAAATAAACAAATGAAATATGACTGGAGGTTTGTCTCAGAGAGAGACCGCCCTGAGTTCCATTCCCAGTCCCCCCTCCCATGCCACCCAAACTTTAACCTCAAATTTTTCCTTGTTTAGTTTTCCATATATATTGGGCAACGCAAAGAACACAAGATTGCCCTTGGCGAGCAGCTGGAGAAAGGTTGAGAATGCTGCTGATGTGCTCCTTCTGGGACAGAGCACACTCCTCTTTTCTAGGAAGCCTTCCTGGATTTCAGTTATTCCCTGTGCTTTATTTGCACTTACCAAGCATTCTCTGCCCTGAACACTTAACCTTATTAACCATGCATTACTGTGTTTTTGTATAGCTATCACCTTATCTCCACAGTATTAGTTACTGTTTAGATTGTTTTTTGGAGGCAGGGTCTCATTGTTGTCCAACCTGGCCTTGAACTTCTAGCCTCAAGTAATCCTCCTGCCTCGACCTCCCAGGTGGCGCACACTCTCCTGGGACTACAGGTGTGTGCCACCACACCTGGGTAGATACCACATTTTAGAATGCCTGTCATGTGCAAAGATGATGCTAGGCGTTGTATAAATCTTATTGTCCCATTTAATCTTTCAGCCAGTTTTATATATTAGGCCAATGGGTTTGGAGGTACAGTGCCCCTGGGAGGTTTACTAACTTGTCCAAGATTGTTTAATGCTACTTTGGTACCCTCAAAAAGCGTCAGGACTCTGATATGCTCTTTTTGACAGGCGATATTACTTAAGTAGAATCTGTATGTTTAATGAAGATCTTTTATACTTTCTAGATCTCACCAGGACTCTGGTTTTCTTCCGACTTGGGAGCTGAACAGCAGAACATTTCACTGGTGAAATGAATGGTCCACTTCAAACACTGCACTTTCTTTCTTTCTTACTTACTTTCTTTCTTTTCCCTTCTTTTCTTTTCTTTTCTTTCCTTTTTTTTTTTTTTTTTTTTTTTGCGGGACCGGGGATGGAACTCAGGAGGCATTCTACTTCTGAGCTATACCCCCAGCCCTTTAAAAAAATTTATTATTATTATTATTATTATTATTATTATTATTATTATTTGCGGTACCAGGGATGGAACCCAGGGGCACTGTACCTCCAAGCTACACCCCTAGTCCTAGTTTTTAGTCTTTTTATTTTTGAAACAGGGTCTCACTGAGTTGCAAAAGGCCTCAGTAAGTAGCTGAGGCTGTCCTCGAACGTGATCCTCCTGTCTCAGCCTCCCAAATGCTGGGATTACAAGTGTGTGCCACCACGCCTGGCTCAAACACTGCATTTTCAAGGGTAAAACTGAATGTCTAACTTACGGATTCCTTATATGATAAACTGGTATTGTAGAGATGTTTTTATAAAGAGCAGATAGAAAAGGAAAGTTTTATAATTGATCCGAAAAAAAACACACATACTTACTCACACTGTTAGGCATTCTCATTTTGATGTTTCATCACAGAGCTGTTCCCCGTAACCCTGGAAACCATAACTTCTCAGCGCTTGCTTTTAAATGACAGTTTTCTTCTTAATTTAAGTAGATTTTGATGGTAGAAAGAAGTTGTCATGTGCAATTACTTTGTGGAGTCATTTGAATAGAGTTGAAACATTGTTTATACATAAATAAATTCACCAGTCTGAAGGATACTCTGCGGAGGCACAGTATGTGCTGGCATCTGAGAGCCAGCTTGTATGTGATACTGAGTCTTCACCCCTCCTAGGAGGTGGTGAAAGGGGCTGATAGAAAGCAAATGGAAGAGGCTCTTTCTTTAGTTTTTAAGTTTTTTTTTTTAACTTTTCCTGGGAATTCATCAAAAGTTTCCTTTCAAAGTGAATTCCCCCCCCCCCCCGGTAAGCTATAGTTAGCATGACACAACTGTAAATGTTCATTTATGATTTTTCTTTAAAAATATTGCTTTCCAAATTAAGAATAGGTATGATGAGTTTTATTCACTACGATCATGTTTTTTCATTCATTCAGCAGATATCTATTGCTGAATTGCTACTATTTATCGGGCTAGTTATATGCTGAGAATACAAATGTAAGTAAGTTAAGACCCCGGCCTTCACGGAGATTTCAGTCTAGTGGGCTAGTCAGACCACAAGGCACATGTAGTGTAGTGTAAGTGCCTGATAGTGTCTTAGGCGTGTTTCTATGGGAACCAAGGGAAAAGAGGCTGCAGAGTGGTCATGGGCTACATCCTGGAGAAACTGATACCTCTCCTATCCACCCCTGACATATTTTTAAACATATAAGTGAGAACTTTGTATACTGTTTCTAAAAACGAAAAGCAAAAACTCCTGTGCTATACTTTCTGACCTTAACCTCATTCCCACTCCGTAATAAACTTTTTTTATTTTTTTTGGTTGTACTAGGGATTGAACCCAGAAGCATTCTAACCTCCAAGATACACCCCCAGCTCTATTTTATTAATTTTATTTTATTTTTATTTTTATTTTTTTGTGTTACTGGGGTTCCTGGAAGCCCTTCTACCTCTGGGATATACTCCCAGACCTATTTTATATTTTGAAACAGGGTCTTGTAAGCCAGCGCGACTGGCTTTGAACCTGCGCGATCCTCCTGTCTCCGCCTCCCAAGCGCGGGGATTACAAGCGTGCGCCACCACGCCCGGCTCTATTTTATTTTTTATTTGGAAACAGGTTCCTACTAAGTTGTTCAGAACCTCACTAAGTGTCTGAGGCTGGCCTCGAACCTGTGATTATCTTGTCTCAGCCTCCCAAGTACTGGGATTACTCAGTTAAGGTCCAAGGAATGAGCCAATGGACTTTGCAGCCTTTTATTTTTTTTAAAGAAGAATGTCCTGTATCTTGTGATTGAATGCGTGACTTCCAACCTTTTTTTTGTGAATGATATTTAAAATGTTGCTTGAAAACTGAAATAGAAGAGTGCCTCATTTATTTAGCAATATTAATTTATGACTGCCAAACAACAATCTAAAATTTAAAAATTCTGCAGCATTCTACATTTAATGCATAATAAGGAAAGGAGAATAATGAAGGAAACAGTTCAAGTATATGAAGACATATATTTGAAACATATGAAACAGTCCATATATGAAGATATCACTTCCAGTCTCACTAACATGTACAGGGAGGAGTGGGTGCAAAGTGAGATCTGGGAGGAAACACATCGATTGCTGTGGGCATGTGTGTTTGTATTACTTCCAACCTCGCTGTGATATATAATTATAATACACCAATAAAATAGTATAAACAAAAACCTGGCGTGCCAGTAATCCCAGTACTTGGGAAGCTGAGATGGGAGGATCACAGGTTCAAGGCTGGGCTCAGCTACTTAGTGAGACCTTCAGTAATTTAGCAAGAAAATAATAAGGGCAGGGGTTGTATCTCAGAGGCACAGTGCCCCTGGGTTCAATCCTCAAAACAAACAAACAAAAGTGTATGATTAAAAATTCATAGGAATTATTTAGAAATGGTTTACTCTTTTTTTATGTGCTATTCTACAAATCATGATGATCTAGTTCCCAAGTCCATAAGAGATGAAATGTTACTGTGTAGGAATGTTAGGCACATTGAAACCCTGAGAAATAGTATGTGAGAGCATGGTAAAAAGGCAGAAGAAATATTAAAAGTTGATACCATAACTCTAAAAAGATTGTTATAGGGCCGTAATGAATTCTTTAAATCTCAGCATCTTGTGAATATTCATAATAATCATCGATCTTAAAGAAAGCATATCATTTTCATTGTAATCAAGACCCAAAGCCATGGAAATAGATAATGCATTAAGGATATATTCCTACCCAAAGTATTTAAAATTTGAAAATTTGTTTTTGATAATTAAAAAGATAAACACATGATACAGTTGTTTGGAAAGTCAATCTGTATAAAAGATCTCTGATGTCAGTGGAATTTTATAGTTATAATATTTGTAATATCAGTGAAAATTTCTATATTTATTATTGAAAACTCAATCCCAACAAATTAGCCATAGTATGAATTACTACTCTGAGGGAGCTGTTGATTTTGTGAGATATGTCATTTGGGAAAGAGAGCATCTCCCCTCCCCCTCCCCTCCCCCTCCCCCTCCCCCTCCCCCTCCCCCTCTGTATCTCCCTCTCCCCCTCTCCGTCTCCCTCTCTCTCCCTCTTTTCCTGTCTGTCTTTCCTTCTTCTATGATGTAACTGACCGACCTTTGTTTTCACAGAATGAGGAACTGGATAGGCTACCACTGTATATACGCAAGGATGCTTCCTTGTGGACATCTTAGTTTGATACATTGCTGCTTTGATACTCCTTGCCTTGGTTTCTTGAATGTTTTATTTTTGGGGGGTATTTCCAGATTTATAGAAACATAGCAGAAATAGTACAAATACCTTTTTTTTCTTTAACCACTTGAATGTAAATTAGAAAGCCCATCCCTCTGTACCTCCAAATAAATTAAATACAAACATTCTCCTACATAACCATAATATAACCATTAAAATCAAGAAATTGACATTGATAACATTACTTTCATCTAATCCATACATTCCATTCAGGTTTCTCCAGCTTTCTCAATATTCTTTATAACAAAAAGATTACACTTAGTATCATACTATGCATTTAGCTGTCATGTCTGTATTCTCTGTCATTTGGAAAAAATTTCCCAGTATTTCCTTGACATTTTAAAAGACGTTTAAATGTTCAACATCATTAGCAATCAGGGAGATGCAAAAAAAACTACACTGAAATTCCATCTAACCCCAATCAGAATGGCGGTTGTCAAGGAGTCAAACAATAAATGCTGGTGAGGATGTGGGGAAATAGGAACTCTTCTACACTGTTGGTGGGACTGAAAATTAGTGCAGCTGCTATGGAGATCAGTGTGGAGATTCCTCAGAAAACTGGGAATGGATCCACCATATAGTCTAGCTATAGCACTCCTGAGTATCTTTTCAAAGGAACTGAAATCAGAATATTATAGTGACATACGCATATTTATGTTTATAGCGGCACAGTTCACAGTGGGCAATTTGTGAAACTAACAGGAGTCCACCAACAGATGAATAGATTACAAAATTATGGCACATAACCACAATGGAATTCTACTCAGCAATAAAGAAGAACAAAATTATGTTATTTGCAGGAAAGTGGATGGACCTGGAGTGGAAAACATTATTAAGTGAGATTAGCCAGTCACAGAAAGTGAAGGGTCCTGTGTTTTCTCTAATATGTGGAAGCTACTGAGTAATCAGGATACCAGAGGGATTCCAGATAATGGAGGGGAAATCTCAGTGGAGTGAGGGAGGTGGTCTAGGGGAAGGGGAGGAGGATGAATGAAGATCAGGGAGGGAATTAGCACCATCAGCTTTATGTACATATGTGAAAATATCAATAACAGCCGGGAGTGGTGGTGCACGCTTGTAATTCTAATACTTGGGAGGCTGAGACAGGAGGATCACAGGTTCATGGCCAACCTCTTAGTAAGGCTCTCTGCAAACTTAGTGAGACCCTGTTTCAAACTAAAGAATAAAAAATAGGGCTGGGGGTGTAGCTCAGAAGTAGAATGCCCCTGGGTTCCATCCTTAGTACTATAATAAAATTATATACACACACACATATATACACACACACATATGGATGTGTCAGTCAATCTCATTATTCTGTATAGGGAAGGGGAATTTGGAGACGGGCCCAGGGGAGAGTCCATCAAGTGCTGTGTGCAAGTATGTTACTACCAACATGGTTTACATTGTAATATGAGACTCTAATGCATATGTGGAAGCTGGGGAGTAGTAATCAGGATACAAAAGGGACTTTATATAATGGAGGATAAATCCCAGAGGAGTAAAGGGAGTTGGTCTAGGGGAGGATGGCGATGGGGTGAGAAGGGAGAATTAATGGAGCAAACACTTCCATTGATGTTATGTACATAGTATATATGAGAATACCAAAGCTAATCTCAATGTCATGTTTGAGAAAGGGGAGGAAGCTGGAGGGAAACCACGAAATGCTGTGTGCGTGGATGTCGCTATCACTCTGAACTTTGATGTGAGAGTACAGTGCAACTGAGTGGAATTCCTAAAATGCCTGCAGGCTTCCCTTCTTTCTTAAGTCCTTGATTAAAGTTGCAGGTTGAGAAAGAATGGATGGATGGATGGATGGATGGATGGATGGATGGATGGAATAAAAGACTTTCAGCCAATTTTTTTGTAGTATACCTCAATTTTGGTTTGTGTGATGTTCCATCATGAAGAGATTCAGGTTAAGCATTTTCAGAAGAAGCAATGCAGGTTTTTTTTTTTTTGGTATCCTAATATGTCACACATTTTTATTTTTTCCTATTACTAGTGATATTAACTGTGAGCCCTTAATTAGAGTGGTGATGGCCACATTTAATTTCTACCTACTAATTTTAGCACACTTTGATGCTTCTTGGCTTAATTAATTGTTAAATGATAGTCACCAAATGGTTATTTTCTAATTTCATCATCCCTTCTACTTTTATCAGTTGACATCCACTATACAAAAAAGCTCTCTTCTTGTCCTATTTGTTTATATTCCTAGTATGGACATAGAGGCTCCTATTTTACCCAGTGGGTTATAGTCTGGTACTGTAATGATTAATTTTGATACTCAGATCATTCCAGATTTGGCCATGGGGACCACTTCAGGCTGGCTTCTATGTTATTATGGCATATTTCCATCACCCTTTGAGTACTTCCTTACTTTCTGGCACAGCGTATTCCAAGCTCATGTTCCTTTTGCTCCTATATTAGAATCAGTCATTCCTCTCAGGCACTTTGGTTTCTGTTAGTGAAGAACAACTTTTTAGAAACCAGAATCTGAGCTCATCTGTGCTCTGTGCAACTTGGGTATCACTGCTCCGAGCTGCCTTAGTGGAGAGAGCTGGGGAATATATGCATGCATGTGTATATAGAGAGATACACACATGCTTATATCTTTATATCTTCTACCTCTTTATATATCCAATCATGCTGAAAGCCATGAATTCACAGATATCCTCAATTCCAGTCCAACACCACAGATTCGTTTCAATTTTCTTCCTTTCTGTGTTCATGACTTCTTTCTCCAACAATGAGAAATCTGGCCATCATCTGCTGTGTATTTATTTATTTGATCATTTTCCTCTATATTCAGTCTCCTGTTGCCACCACAATCCCACCAGCACTACGCAGCCCCTTCCTCGCTCCATTGAGGTTCTGTACTTGCTAGGAGTCACTTCATCCTGCACCAGGTTGGACTTCCCACGACCTTGCTCAGGCTCTCAAACCCTGTGCCATAGTGCCACCTTCCTGTATCTCTCATAGGTCGTAGACATATACCTTGTTTGGCTCTACCTCAGGCTTTAAGACTGAATTACTCAGGAAGGAAAGAAGGATAGGTAGAGAAAAAGGAAGGCTCGCATTTTTGTGGCTTTTCTCTTTAAAGCAGTTTACAGATTGCTCCTTATCTTACGATGGGATTAGGTCCCAATAAAGCCATTATAAAATCAAAGTATTATATATGAGTTGAAAATGCATTTAATACACCTAGCCTACTGAACATTCTAGCTTAGCCTAGCCCTATCTTAAATGTGCTTAGAGTGCTTTCATTAACTTATAAGCAAAATGACCTCACACAAAGTCTGTTTTATAATAAAGTATTGAGTATCTGATGTAACTTTTTTTTTTTTTTTTGGTGGTACTGGGGTTCCTGGAAATCCTTTACCTCTGGGCTACACTCCCAGACACCTATTTTTTTATTTATTATATTTTTATTTGGAAACAGGGTCTCTTAAGCCAGCGAGGCCGGCTTTGAACCTGCGCGATCCTCCTGTCTCCGCCTCCCAAGCGCGGGGATTACAAGCATGGGCCACTACACCCGGCCTGATGTAACTTATTGAATACTTAAATCCAAGACACTGGCAACATGGACACTGCAGAGTATTGGCTGTTGATGCTCATGACTGAGCATAAGTCTTAAGAGAGTATTGTACTACATATTGCTAGACCAAGAAAAGATAAAAATTTGGAGCACAGTGTCTGCTGAACACATACTACTTTTACACCTTTATAAAGAAACCATCTGAGCGCCATACTGCCGGCGGCAGCGGCAACTTCACCGGACGGCTACAGCAAGCCGAGGTGAGCTGCTGCGGAACAGCCAGGCGGGATTTCTCGGCGAAGGAACATCTAAAGCTCCCAGTGGCTAAGCTCAGCACACGCTGCAAGAACTCAGAGTGGAATTCAAAACCAAGAAGAAATACGCCAGCCTCACAGCCGAGGGCGTAGCAGTGGCGCCATATTGCCACCGGCGGCAGCAGCAGAGAATTCACCGAATCCAGTACAGCTACATCTGCGTACTCAAGAACAGTGAGTCAAATAGCGGGCCACAGAGGAGAAATCCCAGTACTGTACTCCCTGGGACTTGACCCAGTGGGGGAGGGGCGGTGGCAGAGATATCACACCATAGGAGAACGTGCAACCTGGCACCCCCACAGTCTAAAGCAGCCTCTATTGACTCTCTGGGTCGGAGACTCTGTGATACAACACAGACTGAGATACTACAGACTCGAGATCCAGAACACATTAAGTGAAGTCATAGTGACCCAAGGGAAGAACCCAGAGAAGGCACAAACTACCGAAATCATGGGAAAGAGGAATAATACTGGAGCAATTAATGCCCACAACCCCACAACATCAGAACCCGATAAAACAGAAAATCAGAGATTTCTAGAAGATCAAATCAGGAAAATAACTGTAGAAATAATAGAGGTGCTTCGAAAAGAACTCAGAGAGAGCCAAAAAGAGATAAAGGATGCAATTAATGAAGTAAAGGCCTCAATTCAAAGCACAAACAACCGATTAGACCACATGGAGAACAGAATCTCGCTCTTAGAAGATGATCATTCCAAAAATGAACGCATAGTTTCTAATCTAGGAAAAAATATCCAACAGCAGGAATCTGATATTGAAGAAATATGGGCCCATTTTAAGAGAGCTAACCTAAGAATAATTGGAATAGAGGAGGGAAAAGAAAGTGAAACCAAAGGGATCAACAATCTCTTCAAGGAAATAATAGCAGAAAATTTTCCAAACATAGAGCAAGAGGTTGATACACAGGTCCAGGAAACTTATAGAACTCCCTTTAGACAGGATCGGAGAAGAGGATCCCCACGCCATATAATTGTCAAAATGACCAATGTGGAAGCCAAGCAGAGAATCTTAAAGGCAACAAAAACAAAGGGCCTTTAGAATAGTACTACACTGTTTCAATTATTGTAGCTTTATATGGTTTGAAATTAGAAAATATATATCTTCTAGCTTTGTTCTTTTTCAAGATCGTTTTGGGTATCTAGAGTCCATTTTCCATATTAGGATAGATTTTTTTCTGAAAAATAAATATATAAATATATGATAGTTTCACCTAAAATAAATAGAAAAAAATATTCTCTGGTAAGAAAGAAAGTAAAACGAAATATTGAAATGTTATTTTTAAGTCATCAAAAGCTTGGTATCAGACAAATGAAACTGTTATGTGAGATTATCATTTTTAATTTTGGATAAACTGCTATAATACTCGATGTCAACCACTAAGCCAAGCATGGGAGTGAGGGATGGGGAGAGAATGGGGTGGGGATCGGGTGGGGGCTGACTGGGCGTTGAGTGCATGTATGTCTACAAAAGTTTGTATCCCACTATGATGTATGGATACAGTGCACCAATTTAAAAAAAATAAAATAAAATAAAGAAACCATCTGCATTGCCGGGCATGGTAGTGCACGCTTGTAATCCCTGTGCTTGGGAGGCAGAGACAGGAGGATTGCAGGTTTTCGGCCAGCCTCAGCTACCTAGTGATGCTCTCCACAATTTAGTGAGATCCTGTTTCAAAGCAGAAAATAAAATAGGGCTCAGAGATACAATGCCCCTGGGTTCAATTCCCAATACCAAAAAAGAAAAAAGATTGTTGAAAAATATAAAATCGAATTTATCTTTGTGCTATTCTTAGTTAGCATTTAGGTCAGCACTGTCTACATTGTAGGCTTTAAATAAATATTGGTTGAAAGAATGAACAAATCCTAATGTTTGGGTATATCTAATAAATATGCAGTAAATTTTTTTTGGGGGGTAATACTGGGGATGGAACCTAGGGGCATTCTACCTCCAACTTAACCTCCAATTTTATTTTATATTCTTTATTTTGAAACAGAGTCTCACTGAGTTGCAAAGGGCCTCACTAAGTAGCTAAGGCTGTCTGTGAACCAAGATCCTCCTGTCTCAGCCTCCTAGATGCTGGGATTACAAGTGTGCACCACTACACCCGGCTTGTGGTGAATTTATGACAGTAACTTTTAGGAAAGTACCATGATATCCACCCTAAAGGACTAGCTGTATGCCTGTGTAAGAATTCATGGAAATGAAAGGTCTTGAATTCTCTTGTTAAAGATTGCTGGTTTGTTGAATTTGAATTCTATCTTGCTATGTGTATTAAATTTGACCTGTTGATTTCTTTTTCCTATTTTCTTTGTCTTCTTTTGGATTCTGTTTCCTTTGTTGCCTTATTAGCTACACTTCTTTGCTTTATTCTAGTGGCTGCTCTGGAGTTCACAGTGCACATCTTTGCGTGGTGGTACACGGCCTCACACTGTGTGAGTCCTCCTGTCAGTGCTCCTCTGCTTTCTCCTGCCAGCTGTTGTGGTTTCCATAACTTTCTCCCAAATGCCCATGTGTTAAAGGCTTGGTTGCCAGGCTGTGGTGCTGCTGGGTGAGGTGGGGCTCATGGGAGGAGCTCAGGTCTTCAGAGGCCTGCCCTTGAGGGAGATGCTGGCATCCCTGACCCTTCCTGTCTCTTTGACTTCCCTGCCACCATGAGGGGAGCAGCTTCTTCCACCCACCACATGCTCCCACCACAGGGTGCAGCCTAGCCATGGGCCCCAAAGCAGAGTGGACCAAATGACCGTGGCCTGAGGCCTCCAAAACTCGAGCCCAAAGAAGCTTTCCTTTTTATAATTAGCTCATCCAGGTACTCTGTCGCAGTGATAGAGAACCAACACGCCAGCCCTTTTGCTTTTGTCATACATTTTTCTTCTGTTACAAACTTCACAAAACATTATTGTTAGCTTTGTCTTAAACTGTTATTTACCTTTTAAAAAGATTTGAATACAGTCTGTTGCTGGGCACACACTTGTAATTCTAGTACTTGGGAGGCCAAGACAGGAGGGTCACAGATTCGAGGAGGGTCTCAGCAGCATAGTGAGATACACAGCAATCTAGCAAGACCCTGTTTCAAAGCAAACAATAAAAAGGGCCAGGAACGCAGCTCAGAGGTAGAATGCCCCCTGGGTTAAATCCTGAGTACAACACACACACACACACACACACACACACACACACACACACACACACTCAAATGTAGCTGTTCATTGCTTAACAATGAAGATATGTGCTACAAAATGGATTGTTAGGCAATTTTATCATTGAACATCATACACAAACCTAAATGGAGGGATAGGCCAATCACTTTACATGCAAGCGACATGGTCAACGTGAGATGTATGAGGAGTGCTGGAGGAACACAGCATGCTGCTTTAAACTTTCTTAATAAGTAGGAGTATACTTTAAAATAATGATAGAGGCCAGGAACGGTGTCTTAAGCCTGTACTCTCATTCCTTGAAAGGCTGAAGCAGGAGGAATTTAAATAAACAAACAAATAGATAGATATTTAATAATGATAGAAAGCAGAGCACAGCAAATACACAAACCAGTAACAGTTAGTTATTATTAAGTACTATGTACTGTGCATATTACAAATGCTGACTCTTGTACCACTGGCAGAGCATTAAGCTTGTTTACATTAGCATCACCACAGACACAAGCCACTTGCTACAACATTAAGGTGACTGTGGTGTCACTTGGTGAAAGGAATTTTTCAGCTCTCTTATGATTTTGCAGGACCACCATTGTGTATGTGGTCCATCGATGACCAAAATGTCATTCTGTGGTGTGTGGCTTAATAAGAAAGTCTTTACATTTGCCCATTCATTTACCATTTCTAGTGCTTTCCATTCCTGTGTATGGGTCCACATTTCCATCTGGTATCACTTTTCTCATGTCTGAGGTATTTTCTTTTACATTTCTCATGGTACATTTTGGCTGGTAATTGAAGTCTTTTAGAATGTCTGAAAACATCTCTGTATCATCTTAGTTTTTGAAAGATATTTTTGCTGGGCATGGAAATCTAGGGTTTTTCTTTTAATTCTTTAAAGATGTTCCTCCACTATCTTCTAGCTTGCATTGTTTCCAGTGGAAATCTGTCATTTTGGTGTATTCTCCCATCTGTGTACAGTGTGTCTTTTTCTCAGGCAACTTTTAAGATTTTCTCTTTATTGCCATTGTAAGCAATTTGATTATGATGTGCCTTGGTATATCATGTCTTTAATGTTTGGGGTTCATTGAAATTCTTGGATATATGGGTTTGTAATAGTCATCAAATTTGAAAAAGTTTTAAGCTGTGTGGGTGTGTGTTCCTGGAAGTTGAACTCAGTGGCTTTCTACCTCTGAGCTACAACCCAACCCTACTTTATTATTTATTTTGAAACAGGATCTCACTAAATTGCCCAGTGCCTCACAAAATTGCTGAGACTGACCTTGAAACTGACATTCTCTTGTCTTGGCCTCCTAAGTACTGGGATTAGAGTAGCTATTACTTTTGGTTTTTTATATTTATTTATTTACTTATTTTTGTGGTACTGGGGATGGAATCCAGGGGCCCTCTACCTCCAGACTACACTCCCAGATCTATTTTATATTTTTATTTGGAAACAGGTTCTCACTAAGTTGCTGAGAGCCTCACTAAGTAGCTGAGGCTGGCTCAGCTACCCTTCTGTTTCAGCCTCCTAAGTACTGGGATTACAAGTGTGCACCACCATTCCCGGCTAGCTATTACTTTTAAAGTACTTTTTCTAGAAATCTCCTTTCCCCATCCTTGGATGCCAGTTACATGTTATAGAGCTTCAAGAAGTTCTACCACCATACACTAATGCTTTGTTTTGATTTTGCTTTAATCTGATTTCTTTTTAATTGGCAATAATTTTATCCGAATGTCCACAGGCATTTAATATGTTGTCAGGTCATTCTTTCCTTCTGTAATATCTAATTTGTTTATCCATCTTACACATTTATACACATGAACCTATATCTTCTCCCATTTCAGATGTTGTAGTTTTTATTTCTTCTAAGTTCAGTTTGCATTTTTCAAAATATTCCCATGCCTCCATTTAATATATCCAATCTATTCTCTAGCTTTTGAACATATAAATTGTAGTTGTAATGACTTTTTTTTTGGTCATACTGGGGATGGAACCCTTCTACCTCCAGGCTACACTCCCAGACCTATTTTGTATTTTTATTTGGAAACAGGGTCTCTTAAGCCAGTGAGGCTGGCTTCGAACCTGCGCGATCCTCCGGTCTCTACCTCCCAAGCACAGGGATTACAAGCCTGCACCACCACGGCCGGCTATAATGACTTTTAATGGCCCTGTCTACTGATTCTACCATCTTGATTAATTCTGAGTCCCTTTTAATTCACTAATTTTACTGCTTATTTTGAGTTGTATTTTTCTGCTTCTTCACATGTACTATAACTTTTAATTGGATACCAGGCATTTTACTTGATTATTTGCAGGGTACTTTTATATTTCTAAAAGTATTCTGAGACTTATTCTGAGGGATAGTTATGTTATTCCCCTCAAATTTTGCTTTTAGGCTTCATTAGGTTGAACTGAGACAGCATTTGGGCCTGGATCAGTTTCATCTATCTCTGAAGCAAACACTCTTCTGAGAGCCCACGAATTATGGGCCATGATCAGGCTGTTGGAATAGGCACTATTCCCTGTGAAATCTTCTGCTTATCACTTCTTCTGGTCCTCATAGGTAGTTATTTTCCTGGCCTTGAATTATTTCCTCAGGTGGTTCACTAATCAGTACCCAATTGAGTACTCGAATGTGACTCTGTGCAAAGTCTCTGGAGGTTGCTGTGTTTAGCTCTGTGCTTTACTACTGTGCCATGAGAGCTCTAGTACTCAGTTTTTCCTTGGGCTCCCAGTTCCTTCTCTTCCACCCAGGGAGATCGCACTGCTCTTTTGGGATCCCTCTCCCTGCTCCTTAAGATGAAGCTAAGTAATCACAGGGCTCACCTCATGCGTTTCCCCCTCTCAGATGCTACTTGTCTTTGTTGCCTCATGGTCAGAGTTTTAAGAACCATTGTTTCAATTAATTTATTCCTTCCTTCCTCCCTTTTTTCTTTCCCTCCCTCCCTCCCTCCTTCCTTCCTTTCTTCTTTCCTTCCTTTCTCTTTCTTTCCTCTCTTTCCTTCTTTCTGCTGGGGATTGAACCCAGGGGCATTCTACCTCTGAGCTACACCCCCAGCCTAATTTTTTGTTCTTTATTTTGAAGCAGGGTCTCACTAAGTTGCGGAGGGCCTCACTAAGTAGCCGAAGCTAGCCAACGAGCCTGCGATCCACCTGTCTCAGCCTCCCAAGTACTGGGATTACAGTGTTTGTCACCACACCTGGCTTCTTGGCTTTCGTGTGAATGTTTTTCCCCCACTATAAAAAAGTGTTCTTATATAACCCGTACACATACAGAGATATGGACACAAACACATACATATACCATGCACATGCAGATACATACATACTCTGTACAGCTGAGGAAGCTTCATGAGCATATCACCTTAAAGAGTTCTCCTCATCTTCAGATCATTAATTGTTTATCAGTAATTAAAAGAATTTTGAGGTTCTTGAAAATGTGCAAGGCTGGAAATGAACTAGGTCCAGTGGGATGAAAAGAGAGGGAAAAAGAGTAGGGTGGTTTAGTTTTTTGAACAGACTTCAAGAGTTGTAAGTACTAGTATACTGGTAGAAACTTGCCTTTGGAGACAGTACATTAATTTTGATTTGTGTCCAGCTAAAACTGCAACAAAGCTGCCAATGGAGAAGGAATTCTGTGTTTGCTCATTTTTTTCAGATAGTAGGCCAAATGGAGAAATTTTCTAAGCCAATTTTGAAATACTATACCCAAACCAAAACAAGCAAATTTAATCACATGTATTGGCAATAGGGGATTCCATGAAACTTTGAATTTCTAGGAGCAACTTCTTTTTATTAGTGCACTACAGTTACAGATCATAGAGACTCAGTATGATCAAGACATGCCTGCACACAGTTTAGGAGCAACTGTTTTAAGACCATTTGCATGATTCCAAATGTAGCTTGGAAAGGGGACAGAGAGCAAGCGAGAAGGCAGTGTGGTCAGGAGAAAGGAGGAGGGGGCTGGAAGTTAAGAAACTCAGGCTTTAGTCCCAGCTCTCTGACTGTCATGGTTTTGAGATTTGGGAAAGTCACTTAATATCCCTGAAGTTGTGTTTTCATCTCTAAAGTGAGACCATTGGATTAAAAGACTTCTAAAATAACTTTGAGTACGAATATTGTCATGATGCTTTGAAAGATGACCTTAACTGACATGAGAGTTTTCTTCTTCTTGCTAGAACTAAAAACATAAAAATTTGCTTGATTATGCCATCATATTTTCTTTTCTACTTAAAAGTTCATTATCTAGTCAGATTGCCCATTTAATTCACAAAAAGATTTGGTTCACATTAGTTTTGATAATTCCTAGATATCAAGGTCTCCTAAAGGTGGAGATTCTCCATTGTTAAGAGTATTTGGAGACTATATAAAAGATTTTGTGGACAACTCCCCAAAGTAATTTACACAGTGGTATTCTTGCTGGGATAAATATAAAGGACTAGGGAATAATTAGAATCAGTCTGAGTACTTATCAAGTTATAACACTAGATGCTTTTCAACATTTAACCCTCACAATAAAACTTAAAAATATGTCAGTTTTTATCTCTATTTTACAAACGAGGCAAGAAAAGTTAGGTTAGGTAAGATTTACAAGGTTACATAGTTAATAAGTAACCAAGCTGGGATCTGAACCACCACAGTGCCACCTTCTCCCCTCTTAACCGCTGTACTATACTATACTATATTATATTTACAAAATCAAATGTATCAAATTGCCCACTATATTTTCACAAGTAATGCTTATCAATTGTAAAAATTCTGCCTTTAAAAAACATCATGTAGCTGGGGATAGTGGTGCATTCCTGTAACCCCAGTATTTGGGAAGCTGAGTTAGAGGATCGCAGCTTCAAGGACAACCTCAGCCACTTAGTGAGTCCCTGTTTCAAAATAAAATAGGACAGTGAGGTATAGTCAGAGGTAGAATGCCCCTGGGTTCAGTCCCCAGTACCAAAAACAAAATACAAAAACCATCATGTGACTTTTTGTGGGGGTGGTGGTACTAGGGATGCAACTCTTCTACCTCTGGGCTACAATCCCAGACCTATTTTATAGTTTATTTGGAAACAGGGTCTCTTTAGCCAGCTGAGGCTGGCTTCGAACCTGCGAGACCCTCCTGTCTCAGCCTCCCAAGCACGGGGATTACAAGCATGTGCCACCATGCCCAGCTATCATGTGACTTTTTAAACCCATTTTCTTTTTTAGAGATAATTATCATTTTTATATATTCTGGATTCTAATTGAGAATAAATCCTTTTCTGTCGTAAAATAGCAGCTCAGGCAATTCTGATACAAGTCTCAATAATGAATAGTCTATGGATCATATATTAGTCTAAACTGTTGATTATCGTTCTGCAAAAGAAATGAATTATAACAAAATATTTTCATCTGTGTCATTAATAAATATTATGCACAGTATTTAACTCAGATGAATTTTTTTGTGTAGAAAGATTTCCCCAATGAAGGAAGCAGTCATTCACTGATTTACCTTTGGGAGGATATCCATAAAAACCCTGTCCTAACTGCTTCTGTAAACTACCTGAAGTCTGTGTATGCCCAAAAAGCATGCCGAAAATCAACTCTTTTCAGGCTTTTGTTGTCGATGTTTCTTCTCTGTATCTTTGTTATTAGTTTCCATGAAAGTTAGAACTTTTCTTGGATATTCTGGCAAGAGCTAAAGACAATCTTAGACTTCTTTTTTTCAGTAAAATCTTCTTTCAAGTTAATCTTTACTATTAGCATATCCTAACATTTTGTTCTCCACCTCCAACCTGAAATTATTTCTTTTGGTATAGAGAATCAGATTCAGGTTAGGGAAATGTCAAGTTTTTCTTTACTGTTGATTTCTTTGAAATACTTTATCTCATACTGAAAGTCATAATTCGGGAGAACTCTGGATGTCAGAACCCCAGAGTCAAGGGAAAAGTTGTTAGGAGCCTCTACACTGGCTCTTTTATAATCACAAGCCTGAAGATGCAGAATTTTGGAAAAGGTGGCCTCTCTCTGAACCACACAATCTTTAAAAAGGAGAGGAGTTGGCGGGGGGTGGGTGAGGGCATCAAGCACTGTCTGAATATATGCCATTTTCAATATGATCCACATAAAGCTAAAAAATATTTAAAAATTAAAAAATAAATAAATAGAAGCATGGAGGGTGGAGGGTACCACACACTGAATGTATGCCATTTTCAGTATGATCCACATAAAAATTAAAAATTAAAAAATTAAAAATAAATAAATAGAAACATAGGGAAAAATAAAAAGGAGAGGTAATATGTAGGGAATCAAGGCTTGATCATATAAGATCAGGATCAATGAAAAAAATAGCTGATGGATAGAGTTTAAATATAGGATATTTAAAGAGATGGGGTAACAGCTGCAATTCAGTTTTGAATACTACACTGCAGTAGAGTTATTGTAAAAAAAAACTAAGATTTAAGGGAAAAGAAAGAAGAAACCCAAAACATCTAATTTATTGACTAACCCTCCCCTGTTTGCTCCTGATAAACTTCCTTTACATCTTGCTTTATTCCCAGTTCTTTTGGAATGTATAAGCTATTTCTGATCTTCAAAGATGAACTTGAATACCGTAGTTGGTACTCTATATCTGATAATATGAATCTTTGAGTTTCTTGAGATGTGGTGTTGTGTTTACCTTGAAGTAAGTTTCACTCTCATGTCTAAATACTTTTTTATTTTCAGTACCGGGGATGGTACCTCCAGCCCTATTTTGTAGTCTTTTTATTTTTGAAACAGGGTCTCACTGAGTTGTGAAGGGCTTTGCTAATTAGCTGAAGCTGTTAGCAAACCATAATCCTTTGCTTTCAGCCTCCCGAATGCTGGGATTACAAACGTGGGCCACCATGCACAGCTTGTCTAAATACTTTAAATTAAATGTATTTTCTTTGTGCCCCTGACATCCATGGTTGGAGCTTTGCCTCTTGGTCAGACCTTGGCTTCTGTGATCTCCGTATAACGGTGACCTCACAGTGGGAGAATCTCTCTCTAAGGTTTACAATCATGGATCATCACTACTGCTTTCTGTTAGGGGTTAGCCAAATTTAATACTTTTTTTTCAATTGCTTTTCTTAAGAAACTCGATTAAATTAAAATAATACTTAAGCTACAGTTTTAAAATGATTTTAAATCATTTTAAATAGAGTTTATATGATAAACTCTTAAGTGTTCAACCATTTTTTACACGTTTTTTTTTTTTACACAAATGGGGGACACAAAAGAAGATAAGCTTTCTGTCTAGTTGAAAAAAAAAGTAGTGGCAAGACAAAACAATCAGGTGCTAAACTTTGTGGCACATGAGCTTATTGAATAAAATAACATATCAGGTATTTAGTGTCTTTGGCTTTGTGAGCATTAAAACAGATTTAGAGAAAGGAGAAACCATTTCACTCTCCTGAAGTTTTCAGGGAAGGGATGCCAAAAGCTGTGTGATTAAGAGGGTCTATGGAATGTTTAGGGTCCATACACAGGGAGAAGAGTACAAACCAAGGATGAAGGAGGAGGTAAGACTAGTGGGAGGCTTCTGCTGTGCACATGTGGGACAGAGGAATTCAGACTGGGAAGTGTTGGTCTGGTAGCTGTATGGAGGCAGTGGTTTGTTATCAGTGATCCCCGAGAATGATGAGACTTACACAGTATTTTAGGAATAAGTTCACAGTGGTTTAAATGTGCTCCCCTTAAGTCTTATATACTGGTAGTAGAATTGTAAATTAGTATAATCATGATGGAGATGAGTTTGGAAGTTCCTCAAAACACTAGGAATGGAACCACCATATGACCCAGCTACACTACTCCTCGCTCTCTCTCCAAAAGAATTAAAGTCAGAATACAGTAGTCATATACATATATCCATGTTTATGGCAGCAGAATTTACAGCAGCCAAATTATGGAACCAGCCCAGGTGACTGTCAACAAATTAATGGATTAAAAAAGTGGTACACAGCTGGGCGTGGGGCGCACGCTTGTAATCCCAGCATGTGGGAGGCTGAGACTGGAGAATCTAAGTTTTGATCAGCCTCAGCTACTTAGTGGCCCTTCGCAACTTGGTGAGACCTTATTTCAAAATAAAGAATAAAAATTAAGCTGGGGGTGTAGCTCAGAGGTAGAATGCCCTTGGGTTCCATCCCCAATACTGCAAAAAAAAAAAAAAAAAAAAAAAAAATTCTACTCAGCCATAAAGAACAACAAAATTATGTCATTTGCAGAAAAGTAGATGGAACTATAGAATATTATGTAAAGTGAGGTCAGCCAGTCTCTGAAGGTCAGAAGTTATATGTTTTCTGTCATATTTAAAAGCTAGAGAGAAGCCAGGCATGGTGGTGCATGCTTGTAATTCCAGTTTTTGGGAGACTGAAACAAGAGGATCATGGTTCTCAGACAGCTTCAGATCCTTAATGAGGCCCTCTGCAACTCAGTGAGACCCTTTTTCAAAATAAAGAATAATTAAAAAAAAATAGGGCTGGGGGTAGAATGCCCCTGGGTTTCATCCCCAGCCAAAAAAAAAAAAAAAAAAAGCTAGAGAGAAAAATAGGAAGCATAAGGTACTTTATATACCTTTACATACAAGAAGAGAGATCTGTAGAGTAGTAGAAGGGGATTGAGAAAGGGAATTAAGAAGGGGAAGAGGGAAGATTGAGGAAGGAAACAGTTCAAATAATACTATGGCAATATTTTCACTAATTTCACTATTATGTAAGGAGGGAGGAGGGGAAGCAGATCAGGGTGCAGAGGGAGATACTACAAGAGCTGTGTGCATGTATGTTCTTATCACATTGAACCTCACTATGATATGTAATTGCAATGTACTAAAAAATAATTAAAAATAAATAAATATGGTCCTCTTGCCCCATCTTTCTTTTGATTAAGGATTCAAATTTATAAGCTAGTTGGCCAGGGTTAAAGATAGAATCTATGACCATGTGCCAAAGCAAAGCTAAACAGCCCACAGTAAAATTTCCTTGTGGTAATAAAATTTATACTACATTGATACTATGGTATCACCAATTGAGATAATCACTCCATTCAATATATCATAAAGATTAATGGAAAACTCCTGAAATTAAAGGCACTTGAGATTATGCATGTGGTTGGTCTTACATCTAGTTACTTTACTGGACTCTTATTTAATGATTTTTTTGTTCCTTATTTATTTAGTTATTTATTTGCAGGTCTGAGGTTGGAACCCAGGGGCATTTAACCTCCGAGCTACACCCCCTACCCTTTTTTTTATTCTTTATTTTGAAACAGGGTCTCACTGAGTTGCAGAGGGCCTCACTAAGTAGCTGAGGCTGTCTGCGAACCGCCATCCTTTGGTCTGGGATTACAAGCATGCACCACCACGCCCAGCTGTTTGTTATTAAGAGACACTGTCTCACTGTGTTGTCTAGGCAAGCCTCACAGTGGGCTCAAGTGATCCTCTTGTGTTAGCCTCCTGAGTAGCTAGGACTACAGGTATGCACCATGGTGCCCTACTCTAGTAATTTTTAATGGACTCTCTTGTGTGTATAAGGTTGATAATGATGACATTTGCATATGACAGTTTTGTTTTTGTTATTGTTTTTCTGAGTATATGCTCTAGTTTCTTTTTCTTACCTAATTGCTACCCTGCAATGGGTATTCTGTTGTTACATATCAATCCACCCAAAACCTAGTAGGTCAAAACAATACCTTTATTATCTTCATGTTCTTGCAGTTCTGTGGGGTGACTTGAGCTCAGGAGTGTGTTTTCTCTAGAAGTCTTGTATTCATTTACTATCAGCTGGCGATGGAGGCTGGAGTCCCGTGAAGATTCTTCTGGGCTCAGTATCAGAATGCTGCTTCACTCACATATTTGGTGGCTCAGCTGTACTGATGTCAACAGTGCAGGCTGGATGGCCTTTTTATTTCTCTCATTTTTCATGTATCTTCTCCCCATGGCTAGGGTAAGCTTCCTCACACACGGCATTCTTGGAGTTGTCAGATTTCTTAGGTGGTGGCTATTTTTTTTCCAAGAATATTTCAGGAATGGAAGAAGAAGAGGAAGAGGAATCAGAGGGAGGGGGAGAAGGAGAAGAAAGAGAAAGATTATAGTATTATAGTAGACTATCCAAGACTGAGCAACTTAAAATGAACAGAAACTTATTTCTCAATTTCTTTCTCAAGGTTCTGAAAAGAAGGCTAGGAACCCAGGACCAAGACTCCAGCACTGGCCTTCTTATTTTGTCTTAACGTTGATATCACATAGCAGAAGGGTGAAGAGAGAGTCCGAAGGAGAGAAAGGGGACAAACTCATCCTTTTATAATGAATCTACGCCCACGGTAGTGGCATTAATCCATGTAGGAGGATGGAACCCTCATAACCTAAACATCTCGTAAAGGTCCTATTTCCCAATTAAGTTCAACATGAGTTTTGGAAAGGACAGTCAAACTATAGCACTTATAAAAAACATTGGGCCTACAGTATGTCTATTTCTGATTTGGCTGCCTTCTTAGTTTTTCTTTTTTATTTTGTGTGTGTGATTATTGATCTATTCAGGGCTTCAGTTTCTTGTTGAGATAATTTGGTAAGTTATCGTTTGATAGAAAAGCATTTATTTTTCCTTTTTCTTAAATTTTGGCATGAAGTTATATATAGTGTTCCTTTTAAATTTTAAAAATTTCATCCATATCTGTAGTTTGTCTCCTTTCTTGTTTCTAATTCTGAAGTACATGTCTGTGTACTTCCTGAAGTGTGTTTATTGTACAATGAATACATTTTAAATTAAACTTGCTAAAATGCACATGGATGGTATTATGAAAAAATCTGGGAATGATTTAGCCTGTTCTTATGCCAAATGTGGTTCTTCTTGCCTGAAATGAGTTATTCAAGTTGTAAATTGGAAACGTGAAGAGTTGATTATTGTTCTGTAAGTCTTGCTTCATCGGTATTGTTTCTAGTTTTGAGAGTACATCTCGGTTAGAACCGACACACTCATTATCACATGCTTTCACACCGCCTACTATCGTCTCAATACAATGTTCCCACCCACGATGCTACCATTTACTTTTCCATGAAAGTATGTTAATTTTTTATAAGTATCCAAAGTATTCTGTCTTATTTGATGCCATTGCCATGAGACTGTGTGTTCTCAACTCTATTCATGGTCTAGACAGAGGAAGGCAGAAGAAGGCTTTAGGGTAAACTCCTGGTCTTTTTGGATATTATCATACTTAATAAACCCATCAACAAGTACTTGAGTGATTTCCATGTGTCTGAGACTGCTGAAGGTGCTATAGAAATGCACACAATTCTTTAGGCATTTAACGTCCACAACAGTGTAGCTCTGCTAGCTTTCCTCAACTGCCCCTCGTGACATTGTTCTCATACACTCTTTGTTTTATATACATTACCTGCTTTCTCTTGAACATAAGATGTGCTCTGCTCCTTTAATTACCTTGAATGCTAGTTTTAATACCTTAAATGTCCATTCTTGCTGGCTGTGGTGGCGCATGCTTGTAATCTCCACGCTTGGGAGGTAGAGACAGGAGGATGGCGCAGGTTCAGAGCCAGCCGTGCTGGCTTAAGAGACCATGTTTCCAAAAATAAAAAAGTATAAAATAGGTTTGGGAGTGTAGCCCGGAAATAGAAGGGCTTCCAGGAACCCCAGTACCACCAAAAAAAAAAAAAAAAAAAAAAAAAGTCCATTCCTTTATAGCCAACTGTCAGACTCTGATGTGTCCTTCAAATTGCATCTTAGATCCCACTTTCTTTTTTAAATATGCTTTTATTGTTGCATTATAGTCTCACATCATAATGTAAATCATGTTGACAGGTATATACATGTACCTAGCACTTAGTGCCCCCTTACCCCAGCTCCCCCCCTTCCTAGTACAGAGCGCTGAATTGACATGGATATTTTTACATATGTAGTAATTCTATTAATGAACCTTTCTATTCCTTTCCCTTAGACTCCCCCCCCCCTTAAGTCACTCGTCAAATCAGTGTTGATTATCAGTGGGATATGACTGCCAGAAAAAATTGAGTTATATCTACAGACACGTAGTGTCTAGAATGAGAAATGATCTACCCTTTTTGCTTTGCAGACTTTTTTTTGGGGGGGTGGTACTGGGGTTCCTGGAAGCCCTTCTACTTCTGGGCTATACTCCCAGACCTATTTTATATTTTATTTGGAAACAGGGTCTCTTAAGCCAACGAGGGTGGCTTTGAAACTGCATGATCCTCCTGTCTCCACTCCCAAGCATGGGGATTACAAGTGTGCGCCACCACGCCCGGCAGCTTTTCAGACTTTTAAGAATGTTCTCAAGGGTATTTTCTAGTTTTTGCATGCTTGAGACACTATAAGAAACCATACTTAAATTTGTCAATCCACAAATATTTCATAAATTCTGAGAAATACAAAATCGGAAGAAATATTAAAATAGTCATTTGCTATTTGTCAGGTGTGTGTTGTGCCATGAGGGTTTAAGAGAAGGATGAGCCCCTCCCTACTCATGAGGGAGGGAAGGGAAGTAATGCTTGTTGAAGGTCTGTTATTGAAGGCCTGTATGCACTGAGGTCCTACGAGGAAGCTCAGGAGCACCAGCACTGAAGATGGAGGCCTAGGCTTTGAGGACTGTGGGATCCAGTGCTGGAGGAAGCTAGTAAACCAATGACTGCAGCATGACATGAGGTCTAGATAGAGCCACACTCCCAGCGCTAGTGCAGGGGGTATGCTTACCAAATATTAACTATTCCTGGACTTGTAACTGAGTTCCCTCTTCCAAAATGAATCTCTGGGTCTGTTTTCACGTGTTTCCACACTGCAGCCCAAGGAGTCTTTAGTTTAAAAGACCCAGTTGATCAGGTCTTCAGACTTAAAACTTACTCCACTGCCTTAGGAATGAAATTCCTTGGGCTGCCATACCAAGTCTGTGTAATCTGACCTCTGCCTACCTCTTTATCCTCATCTCTTATCATCACCACTTAAAGGCATAGTTCTTAAAAATGTTATGCTGCCTTTTATCCGCTTTTAAAAAATTTCCCTCATCTGCTATATCTTTGTCTCTGTTTACCTAGCTAATTCCTACTTTTCTTTCTAATGTCAGCTCAGGTTTTTTTTTTGTTGCTGTTGTTTTTTATTTTTGTTGTTGTTCTCTGGAAAAATTTTGCTCCCATCCAACCCAACCCCTAGACTAGATGCTTCTCTTTTCTGCTCAGCAGCATATACTTCAATTTTAGCATGTATCATGTTGTTATAATTGTTTGCATACCCATTTCTTCACAATGTTTGAGCATTATAAAGAAGGGTATATCTAATCTCTGTATTTTCATTACCTAACCCCGGCTTGGCCGAGTTTGGCACTCAGTAAATGTTTATTTATGAATATGTAAATAAATTGTATGCTTCCAGAGAGCTTGGACTATTTTCAGTCTTTTGTTTCTCTCAACACTCGACTCAGTACTAGCAATATAGAGTGCTTAGTGTGAAATTAGAACAAATGAATCAGATTAAAGATATGTTTATCATTATCAGATGAGGGTAGCCTGAAGATTTATAAAGTACACATGTTTTCTTGACTAGTGTGGTAATATACTCAGTTGATATTCAAACTGGTTTTTGAAAGAAGGGTAGTCAAGATTTGGGTTGAAAGAGTATACTCGTTTTCTTTTGTTGCATAATAAATTGTCACAAATTCAGTGGCTTTAAATGATACCCACTTAGGATCACGTGACTTCGTTAGGTTAGAAATTTGGGCCCAGCTAACTTGGGTTCTTTGCCCATGTTCTCACACGGCTGAAGTCATGGTGCAGCCGTGCTCTGTTCCTTGCTGGAGCTCAGGGTCCTTATTTCAGCTCATGTGGTTGTTGGCAGCGTTCTCTTCCTTGTGGTTTGTATGGCTGAGGCCTCAGTTCTTTTACTGGTTGTCATCTGGTACAGCTGTCAACTCCACAGAGGCTGCCTGTAGTTCCTTACCACCTAGGCCACTGCAGAGGCTTCAAATCTCTTCTTTCAGGAAGCGCCAGCCCCTTTTAAGAGCTTACCTGATTAGATCAGACCTACCCCAATGTATTAGCTTTGGCTGCCATAACAAAATACCAGACTGGGTGGCTCGAACAACAGAAACTTATTTTCTCATAGACTGAAGATAGGAAGTCTGAGCTGAAGGTGCCAGTGTGGCTCAGTGTCTGGTGAGGTTCTTTTTCTGTCTTCCAGATGGTCATCCTCTTGCTGTCCTCACAGAGCCTTTCTTTGGTACAGAAATGTAGAGAGAGGCCCCCAGTCCTGTAGGATTAGGATGTACCTTTATGACTCCATTTAGCCTCAGTGACCTCTTAAAAGCCCTGTTTCCAAATACATTGGTAGTTAGGGCCTTAACCTATGTATTTGATAGGGGCACAGTTATCTCTCTTTCAGTTAACTAAGTCAGCTGATTTGGAATCTCAGTTCTACTTCTCAGATCTCTTCACCTGTAAAAATAACAACCCAAATCGAATATAGTGTCCTCTCACATTTGTAAGTCCGGCTGATACCTAGGGGGAGATGGCACAGGACGTTTATGCCAGGCGGTGGGAATCTTGGGGGAGCACTCTAGAGTTCTGCTTACCACAAAGATAACAGAACAGAAAGCAGTATTTAAGCATGCAGTATATTGTGAGCAGAATAGTAGAATAATCAAAGGGAAAGGCACAGAGTTACCAGTTATGGTAGGAAGCGCACCAGAGTCGGACCCCTGTAGTTGGACGTTTCAAGCTGAAGAATATGTCGGAGAAAAAAACGCACTTTGGAAACTGCAAATATGTCAACATACAATCTGTTACTGATACTGAGGTGTGTTTGGAGAAAAGATGTCAGGATTATCTTGGGAATGATGGAGAATAGGTAGCAGGGAAGGTCATAGGCCTTGGAGTTACACCAACCTTGATTTGAATCCTGAATCTGCCAACCTGCTGCTTACTAACTTTTAGTTTTCTTCCATGCAGAATGGAAATAATGATGTACAAAGTCTGTGGATTGTTGTGAGAAAAATGGATTATTTATGAGAATTAAATGAAGATTATTTGAAGTATTTTTAGCCCAGTGAATGGCCTATCGCAAGCGCTATATGGATGTTTATTCACTTAATAGTAACTTATAAATAAATAAAGGATACTAAGTACTAGACACTGTTAGATCTTGGAGTTTTAACAAGTGTTAATATGATTATGTCTAAACTAGATTTTATTGAACTTTGACTTGCCAGGTTAAAATGAAGTCTTAATCTGTTTTTCAGTAAATAGCCATGGATTATTTTCAAGTAAATAATATCATCTAGTCATAAATTGTAGAATCATGGTAATTCATCTTAGTACAAGGCCCTGCTTTTTTGTTTAAGGAGTCCTCCTGGCCTGTTAATGTCCTCATTGATCTCGTGGCCCCATTTCGCTATCACGATTTTCTGTAGGATGCTGTTGAAATATGTTTTAGGAAGAGTATTATGGCAGTATTCCAAATGGATTGAAGAGGGTAAAGATCAGAAAAAGGAAGGCATTTTATTAATGCTGGAGTGTTTATATTGGGAATGATCGAAATGAATGAGGTAGATAAGAGCAGACGGAAAGAAGAATCCACAGGCTTAGGGGACTGAGCACGGGAGGGGGTTGAGGGAATGGCAGGCGTGCTCCTTGTGAATTGCCGTCAGTTAAGAGTTCTGGAGCACTGCAGTGATTCTGATTGTCGTGCAGTCGGTTTAATTTAAAGAGAATACCCCCAAATATCTTGTGAATTGTTCTGTTTCGGGGAAACTTTTACAGATCACAGCCTTTTTAGTCACTGGGAAATCTTTTATCATCAATGGAAGGTGTTATCCATATGACTCAAAGTATACATGTGGTGTGTTAACTACTCTTTGATACATTACTAAAGGAAAAGGGGACCAACTGTCTAGATAACCAAACCTTAAGCTGTTGGACGGCCTAGAGTATGTAAACATTTAGTATTTATCAGAGGTAAAGAAAGTGAAAGTGGTTAGGTATAGTTGTATTAGACAGCACTCATCTTTTTAAGTGTTAAGTTTGTAAGTTGTGATATTTCTAGTTGTCTCCAAGGGAATTAATTAATTAATTTATTTATTTATTTATTTTCGGGTCTGGGGATGGAACCCAGGGGCATTAGACCTCTGAGCTACAGCCCCTGCCCTATTTTTTATTCTTTATTTTGAAACCGAGTCTCACTGAGTTGCAGAGGGCCTCACTAAGTAGCTGAGGCTGTCTGTGAACCGCAACTCCGGTCTCAGCCTCCCGAATGCTGGGATTACAAGCGTGCACCACCATGCCAGGCTCTCTTGAAGGGAATTTAATCTTAGATATGTGTCAAAGCCTCTGTATTTGCAAGATAAATGAGAACTTCTAAAATCTCTTTTAGCCTATGAGAAGAGAAACCTGGAGTCCTAGACTGTGTTACTGGTTGGTGCAAAGCCTCTAGTCTTTATGTCCTGCCCACTTTCACCTGAAGATTGTTGCACATGGTCATATAGGTCATATCAAAATATATGGATAAAGCTTGTAAGACAGGCATTCCAGAGGCTGAGTAACTGAGCAAATGAAGAGAGGGCACTTAGCTACTGAGTAGGGAATGGAATTGAGCGGAGCCAGAGCTGAGGCTGAGAAGCCAGGCAGGGTGCTGTTGGCAAGGTGAAGGGTGGTGGCAATGCATCTAGAAGTAAGCAGGTTTGAAAGTGGCTTTTTCGATCAATTACTAAATATGTGGATAACAGACTAGATCTTATTAGAAGGCTTGATTCAGAGACAGTGGTCATTCCTTTTTAGGGACATTCTGTTTCTTCAATTGCCATAAAATCGACACTCCCAGCTATCCTGTTTCTGTGGGTGTTTTGGCTCAGAATTTTCTGCAGGTTTGTTTTTTTTTTTTTTTTTTTTGGTCTTTAATCTCTTGAAAATTGATGTTCCTCCATATTCTGTTCTAGGCTCTGTTCTCTCTCATTCTCACAGTCTTGCAGGGTGATCTCATTCACTCTCCTAGAGTTAATGGTGTTGTGAAATGTAACATTTCATAATGTTATTAGCATCTGCGTGTAATGATTACCACATTTTATCTCTGGCGAGGATCTACCTCCTGAGCTATAGATCCTTATGTTCAGCTCCTTCCGCACTCCTCTTGGATGTCACATAGCCATCAAGGGCTGAAAACAGAACTTCTCAAAATGCTCCTCCTGTGTTCCCCACCTCAGCACAAGGCATCACTATTTTCCTCTTTCCCTAAGCCATATACCATTCTTTCTTCTTTTTATTTTGCAGAATTGCGTGTGTGTGTGTGTGTGTGTGTGTGTGCACGCGTGCGCATATGCGTATGCGTATTTTATCCAGGGGCATTCTGTCTCTGAAGTACATCCCCAGTTCTTTTTTATTATTTTTTAATTAATTATTTTTTTGGTGGTACTGGGGTTCCTGGAGACCCTTCTACCTCCAGGCTACACTCCCAGACCTATTTTTTTATATATATTTTTATTTGGAAACAGGGTCTCTTAAGCCAGCACGGCTGGCTTCGAACCTGTGTAATCCTCCTGTCTCCACCTCCCAAGCGCGGGTATTACAAGTGTGCGCCACCAAGGTTCTCACTACTTTGCTGAGGGCTTCCCTAAATTGCTAAGGCTGGCCATGATACTTTGATCCTCCCCTGTCTCAGCCTCCTAAGTTCTGGATTATAGGTGTGTACCACCATACCCAGCCTTTTGCAGGATAATTTACATATAATAAAACACAGAGAACCCAATGTGCAGCTTGGTGAATTTTTATAAGTACACATACATACATCATCATCATTCAAATTAAAGTTAGTATTCTGTCACTACCCAGCAAATTCCTTTGTTCCCATTTGTCAGTCATTAGGCTCCCTTCACTCCCATCTCTGGCTGGGTCCAGCACTTTTCTTGTTGCCTCATTGTTTACTACTTTTTCTTCTTACAGTGGGATCATACATTGCACTTTTTTAGTTTCTGACCTCTTTTGTTTAGCATTCAGGTTTGTTTGTTTTGTTCATTTGGTTGTTTTTCCCCCTTTTCTTTTTTTTTTTATGGGTTTTAGGATGGAACCCAGGGACATTCGACCTCTGAGCTACACTCCTTGCCCTATTTTTTATTCTTTATTTTGAAACAGGGTCCCACTAAGTTGTGGAGGGCTTCACTAAGTAGCTGAGGCTGTCCACGAACTGCAATCCTCTGGTCTTAGCCTCCCAAATGCTGGGATTACAAGCGTGTGCCACCACGCCCCACTTCACTTTTCTCTTTCTTTTTTTTTTAATTTCTTTTATTTTTTATTTTTAAATATTTTATTTATATGTGGAACATGTTGAAAATGGTATACATTTAGACTGTGCTTGGTGCCCTCTCCCCTCTATTTCTCTTACCCCCCATCCCAACAATGAATGTCCAGGTTAACCATGTTATATTCATATTTTTACACATATTTGGGTGTAGCTCCTCCATTAATCAACCTCAGCCTTCTTCCTCTCCTATCCTTCCATTCTAGCTTTTTGAAATTTCCCCTCCATTATCTGGAATCTCTCTGGTATCCCCAGTGCTCCCTAGTTTGGGTATATTAGAGAAAACATATGTCCCTTCTCTTTCTGTGCTTGACTGATCTCACTTAACACAGTGTTCTCCAGATCTTTCCATCTTGTGAACGGCATGATTTTGTTCTTCTTTATAGCTGAATAGAATTCCATTGTGTATATTTCCCATAATTTTTCAATTCATTCTTCTGTTGATGGAGACCTAGTGCATAGGAATCAACTTGAGATGGATCAAAGACTTAGAAATTAGACCAGAGACTGTGAAGTTAGTAGAGGAGAGCATAGGCTCAACACTCCAACATATAGGCACAGGCAGTAACTTTCTTAACAAGACCTCCAAAGTGCAAAAAATTAAAGCAAGAATTAACAAGTGGGATGACATCAAACTAAAAAGTTTCTTCTCATCAAAGGAAACCATCAAGAACCTAAAGAGGAAGCCTACAGAATGGGAGAAGATCTTTACCAGCCACCACTCTGATAAAGGGCTAATATCCAGAATATATAAAGAGTTCAAAAGACTCTGCACAGCAAAACAACCCAATCAAGAAATGGGCAACTGAAATGAATAGACACTTCACAAAAGAAGAGATACAAAGGGCCAATAGATACATGAAAAGATGTTCAACATCACTAGCCATCAGGGAGATGCAAATCAAAACTACGCTGAGATTCCATCTAACCCCAATCAGAGTGGCAAACATAAAGAAATCAAACAACAGCAATTGCTGGCGAGGATGTGGGGAAAGAGGAACTCTTATACTGTTGGTGGGAGTGCAAACTAGTTCAGCCACTGTGGAGATTACTTAGAAAACTGGGAATACATCCACCATATGATCCAGCTCTACCACTCCTGGGTATTTTTCCAAAGGTGTTGAAATCAGAGAACTATAGTAACATATGCATTCCTATGTTCATAGCAGCACAATTCGTAATAGCCAAAATATGGAACCAACCTAGGTTTCTCTTTTCTTTTTTATTTTGAGATTGAACCTAGGGCCTCACACATGCTAAGCAAATGTTATGTAACTAAGCTACATCCCCAGTCCTCTCTCAACATTTCATTTTGAGATAAAATCTCACTTAGTTGCCTAGGTTGGCCTCAAATTTGAGATCCTCCTTAGCCTCCTGAATAGCTGAGATTATATGCATGTGCTACCACATTCGCTAGCCAGTGTTTGAAACTTATGTTGTATAGAACAACAACATGGATAAATTTCAAACACTGGCTAGCGAATGTGGTAGCACTTTTATTGTTGAGTGGTATTTCCTTCTATGAAGGTGTCACGGTTTGTTTATCCATTGAGTTAGACATTGGGTTGTTTGTACTTTCGGGTTCTTAAGAATATAGGAACACTTCTGTGGCTTAGATATAGTTTAAGTGTCCCCCAAGAACCCATCGAGTGTGGTTACCATGTTGGTGGTGTTGGGAGGTGGTGGAACTTAAGGAGGTGGGCCATAGTGGGAAGTTTTTAGGTGGGAGAGGGCACTGCCCTTTGAAGGGATCAAGTAGCTCCTGACACCTTAATAATTCTCATGAGGAGGTGGTTATAAAAATAGCACTCCCCCTTCCTGGTTGAGATGTGATTGTTTGCTGTAATACACAAGTTTCTTCCATAATGTGACATTACCGACTGCCTTCACCAAAGACAGAACCATTTCTCTCCCCCCACCCCCCCATCTTGAACTTTGAACCTCCAGGACTACAAGTGAAATAAGCCTTAAAAAAAGAAAAATCACATATTATCTGCCTCAAGTATTTCATTGTAATAATGAAAAGCTAACACAGAAACCTCATGCATGTCTTTTGTGGTCATATGCTTCTATTTCTCTTATTATGCCTAAGAATAGTGTATATTATTATATATTACCACACATTTTTCCAAAGTAGTTGCACAGTTTCATAGCAGTGTGTGAAAGTTTTAGTTGTTCTGCCTGTTGACATCACTTGGTATTGGCAGTTTTGTAAATTCTAGCCATTATTATATGCTGGTGATGGTATATTGTTTTGGTGTTTAGTTCTATAATGACTAAAAATATTGACCACCATTTCATGTGGTCATTATTAGCCATTCTTATGTCTTCTTTTGTGAAGTGTTTATTCAAATATTCTGTTCATTTGTTTTATTCAGTTGATTGCATTTTATCTATTTGAAGTGAAGGAGTTCTTTGTAGGTATGTCTGTGTATATGTATAGAGTGGTTTTTTTGCATTCTATGCCATAGTTTTTTCCATTTTCTCAATATTACTTTCTGATGAATTCTATTTAAGAAATCTTTGCCTAATCTAAGATCATAAATTTATTTTCCTATATGTTACTCTAGGAACTTTATAGTTCTAACTTTTACATTCAGGTCTCCAATTCATCTCAAATTAAATTGTGCATATGAGGTAAGATACACAGTAAGGTCTATTTTTTTCTTACATGAATATTATTTTAGTGCTGTTTATTGGCAGAAATTTTCTTTTCCTAATAAAAATAAACTGATTATATAGTAATAGGTCTATTTCTATAACCTGGATTATATTTGAATGATCTATTTGTTTAGTTTCATATAACTACTGCTACCTTACTGTAGCTTTATGGAAAGTTGTAAAATCTGGCAGTATAAGACTTCTGACTTTGATCTCCAGCATTTTCTTGGCTATTCTAGGTCTTTTGTATTTTCATTTTACTTTTAGAATCAGCTTGTCAATTTCCACAAAAAAAGTTTTGATTGGGATTACTTCAACTCTAAAAATCAGCTTAGGGAGACTTAATGATATTGTCTTTGATTCTCTGAAATGGTTTTGTCTTCATTTATTTAGTTCTTTAATATTTCTCATCAGTGAATATAGATTTTAATATTCTTCATTAGATTTATCCTTAGTTATAGAAACACTAATTGACTTTCGTATATTATTATGGAATCTTATAATTTGCTAAATTGTCATGAGTCCTAGTAGTTGGACTGTAGATTCCTTTGAATTTTGCTAGCTACACAAGCATAGCATATAGACATTTATTGCTTATTGCTCTCCTATATTTATGAGTTTTTGAGTTGCTTTATTGCAGTGGTTTGGACCTTGAGGTCAGTGTTGAACAAAATGATGAAAATGAACATCTTTGCCTTGTTTGGTCATAGGTCATAGTTGCTCTAGGGGTGTGTGTGTGTGTGTGTGTGTGTGTGTGTGTGTGTGTGTAAATCCTTTATCAGATTTAGGAAGTTTCCTTTTTCCCCTATTTTGTGAGGATTTATTTTGTTTTTCATTATTAACAGGTATTGCACTTTATTAAATGTCTTTTTGTTTGCATCTTGTAAGATAATTATGTGATTTTTTCACCTTTATTCTGTCATTTATTTTCAAATGTTATACCAAACTTGCACTGCTTAGATTAAATGCACTTAATCAAGATTTATTAACCTTAATGCAGTATTAGAATTATTTGTGTGACATTAGTCTGTAATTTTCTTATAATGTTCTTTTATGTTTGGGTATTAGTTTTATATTTGCCTTATAAAATAAATGAAAATATTCTCTTTTCTACTCTGGGTTTTTTTTTTGTTGTTGTTGTTGTTGTTGTTTGTTTGTTTTTGGTACTGGGGATTGAACCCAGGGGCATTCTACCTCCAATCTATACCCTCAGCCCTACTTTTTTGATTCATTATTTTGAAACAGAGTCTCACTAAGTTGTGGAGGGCCTTACTAAGTAGTTCAGGCTGTCCATGAACCTGCAGTTCTCCAGTTTCAGCCTCCCAAGTACTGGGATTACAAGTGTGCGCAACCACACTAGGAGGTTTTGTTTTCTTTTGTTTTGTTTTGGGGGGTATCCAGATTGAACCCAGAGTGTTCTATCTCTGACCCACAACTCTAGCCCTATTTTATTTTTTATTTTGGAATAGGGTCTTACTAAATTGCTGAGGGCCTTTCTAAATTACTGAAGCTAGCCTCGAACCTACAATTCTCCTGCCTTGGCCTCCCATATACTGGGATTATAGGTGTATGCTACCATACCTGGCCTTATCTGAAAGATTTATACAAATGTTATTTCACCAGCAAGCCATTTTGAGCCTAGTATATTCAATGTGGGGAGGTGTTTAATAACACATTTAATTTCTTTAACAGATAGTGATCATATATTTTCTATTTCTTTGGTTTTGGAAATTTGTGTTTCAGCATTTTGCCTATTTCATCTGAATTAAATTGTTTATAATCTCTACTTAATTCCCTTTATATGTTTACAGGATCTGTAGTGATGTCTTCTCTTTCATCATGCAATTGCTGCATTAGTCAGCTTTCTTCCACTAATCAAATACCTGACACGGTCTGCTATGAAGTGGAGAGGCTTATTTAGCTCACAATTCTGGAGGTTCAGAGTCCAGACAATATTGTGCAGGCTCTGGAGAAGGCCCAGGTGGATGGCAGATGGTGGAGTGTGCCTAGGAGGAAGGATCATATTTCATACCATGAATAAAGAGCGCTTGGGTGGGTCAGGTTTACTCCTATAACAGCCCTCTCTTGAGAACCCAAGGGGCCACATAAGACCTTCCTTCTGAGAGCGCCTCCAGTAGCCCAGGGATCTCCTACTAGACCCCACCTCTTAAAGGTCTGCCACCTTGAGGACCAAGCCTTCAATCACTTACACCTTGGTGGGGGCACAATTAAGCCATCTGAGCCATAGCAGTGGGGGCTTTGTTTTCGGGTATCCATCTTTACCTCTCCCCTCTCTCTTTTTACTCTACACCATCTTTCACTCTGCGAACTTAGGACCATGCCGTTTGTTGTGTGGACTGTCGCCAGGACATCCCCCTTTATACTCTTTTTTTCCTGTGTCCCATTCACTTTATTACTACAAGAAAGAATATTCTAAAGTACAAGTATAATTGAATATTTTCCAACTTTTTCATGATTTTTAATGCCTTCAGAATAAAATCTGATCTCTGTGTATTCTACGAAACCATCATTGATAAGGTATTCATTTGTCTCAATAGACTTCTGTCTTTTCTGCATCCATTTCCCCCTTTTTCTCTCTCTGCAAGCCATAGGAAACTGTACTTCACTGCCTTTCTGCCAGTGTCCAATCTTAAACTTGAACGCAGCATTTCAGAGGTAGTCTGATCAGCACTTAGTCCATAATATTATCTTCTAGCCTCTACCAAGATTACAGTTGATCTTTACTGATATTTATTTGACATAATGCCTTTTGTTCAGTGTATCTTTATTTTATTTATTTATTTATTTATTTATTTATTTATTTATTTATTTTTTGGTGGTACTGGGGTTCCTGGAAGCCCTTCTACCTCCGGCTACACTCCCAGACCTATTTTTACATTTTTATTTGGAAACAGGGTCTCCTAAGCCAGCGCGCGCGGCTGGCTTCGAACCTGCGCGATCCTCCTGTCTCTGCCTCCCAAGCGCGGGGATTACAAGCGTGCGCCACCACGCCCGGCCTCCAGTGTATCTTTATATTCACAGCAATATCTAATCTCAAGGAACTTTTATTCAGCCCAGTTTCAATTTATCACTATTTCAAATAATTAAATAATAGGAATGTATCTCTTTGCTATCACCAGAAAACCAATCACACAGCTACTTGATCTCTCTTCCCCAGCACTCATGAGGATGGATTTTATACTGGCCTGGGGAGTATTAGCATTATTACTGACCAGTCACCCATGTGACTGGAGAGTGTATATATCTTTCTTTATGGATTCCTTTCCTAGTTCACAAAATCAAAAAGCATTCCCCCGAAACTAGCCAGCCATTTGGAGGTAAAGCAGTTGTTTCTCTTCTTGTCAGTCCTTCACCTCCTCAACCCCAGGGGAATCAAGATGTCCCTCGTTATTTTTGAAAGCCTAAACACTTCAAACTTTGATTCTCCTGCTGGATTTGAAAGGGGGACATTATTAGCTCTGTCTTGATGTAGCAGGGGCTCTGAAAGTCTATTTGGATAACACTGAAGATTGGAGGAAATGTGGCTCTGTCTGTGTGTTTTAAGCCCCTAAGGTAAGATCAGAAAGCGTCTGGGGCAGTGAGAGCCAAATAGTTGAAGTCATACATTAATTATGGTCATGAATCATTTTTATTTTTAAAGTCTTTACCATTTGACAGGGTTGTTTGCATAGCACCAGTGAAGTCTTAGGCAGTACTTTCACCCTTTTAAAGTAACAGACTATTTTGTTGATTTCTCCTTTGTGTTGATAAGCATTTCAATTTTATTAAAAATTACCCATTTCCCTACCTGAGCGAGTGGTCTGTAATTTGTGTGACTTTTGTTTCAGTATAATATTTCGAAGTTATAAATGTATGACCCTCACACTGATCTTTCAATTAGTCTCTCACTGTATCAATCAAAAGATATCAACTTTGGGGACTATAATGTTAGACATTAGATGTTCAGTCAGCAAATATATTTTGAATACCTCTGTGCCGCATTCTGTGCTAAGCATTTTACATATATATCAGAAAATGAGGTTTCTTTCTTTCTTTCTTTAGAAAGATCCAGTAAGGAAACAGACAAGGGAATAAAGAGTTGTGTAAAAGTGGTTCTGTAATCGTGGTGTCAAATACAGGATGTGGTGTGTATTTCTAGAGAAGGAGTGCCTCTGCCTGTCTGGAATAGTTGGGAAGGCCGTTGGAAAAGAGGTTAGGCTTGAGCTGCCGCTCATTAGATCAGGATTCATGTGCCTGTTAAGGGCAGTGAGCACCTGTAGGCAGGTACAACAGCTCATACATGGGTACAGAGTGAGAAGTGACATGATGAGTTTGGAGAATTGGCATCCTTCAGTTTGCTGTAGTTGAGGGTGCAAGGTAAAGAATGTCAGGAAAGGAGGCTGGAAGCGTAGGCAGGGTCCACTTCATAAAGGGCCCGCTTCCTCTTTTCTTTAAAATTTCTGAAGAGCTACCTTTATAAGAGAGTGTCCCTGTCAATGCGCATTAAACACACGTACCCACCCAGACCAGCGGCCAGGGCTGGGGGTAATAGGGTGGAGTAGAATCTTCTCTGTCAGATTCTGTAGACGTCCTAAGAAAGTTGTTCAATCACCAATCTCATAATCAAAGTAGCTTCAATGAGAGTTGCCTTTTATGTTATCTAAGAAACCCTCAACAACTATCAAGCAATTTCCAAAAGTGCAGAGTATGCCAGGAATCCTTTGAATATTCAGTGTCCTAATAATAAAAATGGTGTTGGCAAAAGTATTGGTGCCATCAAATCCTTAGTAAAATCAACCTGTCATAAATATGAAACCTTTCAGATTAGGATTAATGGCCTACTTATAAAATCTGAAGTAAACTCTATGTAGAGTATAATATACAGATCTTAAATGTAAGTTCTGTGTATTCACTGTAGGAGTCGCCCCATCAAGATGCAGGCCACTCCCTTTGGCTCAGATAGTACTTCTGCCCGGCTCACTCAGCCCAGCCCACGCAGCCAAGGAGTGCGCTTTGCCTTTGTCCCCGCAGGCCTGCTTTACCCTTCCTCAAACTTTGTTTAAAGGGAGCCATACACTACTGTGTGCTTTTTGTTTGGGGTTTTTATTTTATTTTTTTACTCAGTGTTGTTGAGGCCCATCCATATTCTTGTGTGACCCAGTTTTATATTTTTTATTACTGAGTAAGACTTTCCCTGTTTGAGTATATCTTTGGACATTTGGATAATTTTCCATGAACATTCTTATGGACATATGTTTTCATTTGGACAAATATCTACTAGTAAAACTTTTAAAAATGAGAGTATTAACTCTTGTTCCAGTAATGCATGTAAGTTCCTTCCAGTTGCTCTACATCCTTGTCAGCATTTGGTATTGTCATTTTAATTTTAGCCTTTCTAACCCCTTTGTGATAGTATTTCATGATTTTAATTTACATTCCCATAATGACTAAAATGTTACATAACTTTTCCTGTGCTTATTGGCCATTCTTATATCTTATTTTTGAAGTGTTTGTTTCTCTTTTGTGTCTGTTTTTCAGTGGACTGTCTTTTTGTTAGTGATTTGTAATAGTTCTTTATATACTCTAGACAGTCCTTTGTCAGAGAAATGTTTTTCAAATAAATACTTTTTTCCCCAGTCTGTGAACTGCCTTTTCATTTCTTAATGGTATCTTAGGTGAACAGATTTTTTGAATCTTGGTAAAATCTAATTTGTTCATTTTAATTTTATGATTGTGTGTATGTATGTGTCTTAGTTAATAAGTCTTTTTCTACCACAAAGTTGCAAAAGATTCTCCTCCATTTTTTGGTAGAAGTTTTGAGATTTTTAGCTTTTGTTTTCTATAAACTTTCTGAAATTAACTTTTTTGCATGCTGTGAGATAGAAGTTGAGTTTTTTTCTAAGTTTATCCAATATCTCTGCACTTTTGTTTTCTTCATTGATTTTCCTTGATTTCTTTGTAAAAAATCAGTTTTTCATATATGTGTATATCTTACACTATTTTTTTTAGTTCCATTGATTTTGGGGGGTGGGGGCTGGGGTTCTTGCTGTTTTGCCAAGGCTGGCCTCAAACTCCTACGCTCAAATGAGCCACTTGCCCCAGCCTCCTGACTCAGTCTCCCAAGTAGCTGGGACTACAGGAACACCTAGCCATTCATATATGTTTTGAACCTCAAGCTAGTACCATATTGTCTAGACCATGTGATTTCATAGAAAGTCTTGAAATATGAGACATTTCAAGATTGGTTTGTTACTTCTCAGTTATTTGTTGTGCTGTATACATTACAATAAATCCCTTTTAATACTACAGAACAACAACAACACAACATGAAGCCCTTTCAGATTATGAAACTATTGACCTATCTTAAGAAAAGTAACATCTAGATAATTTTGAATCTTCCCATTCGTGTGCTTAATTTTTTTTTTTTTAATTTATTTAGCTCTTCTTTGCCTGATCTTAGCAGGATTTTGTAGTTTCAGGGTTGAATCTTGTACATCTCTGTTTATTTTATTCCTAAGGATTTTATGGGTGTTGATGCTATTGTAAAGGAGTGTTTTTAACTTTCCTATTTCAGTTGTGTGTGGCTAATATATGGAAGTGTAATCGATTTATTTGTATTGACCTTGTATCCCATGGCTTTGCTAAATTAACTCACTAGTTTGAGTAAACATTCATTGTAATTTTCCATATGGCAATCTTGTCATTCATGAATAAAGACAGTTTCATCATTTTTGGTATGGTGATGTGTAAGACATCTCTGAATTATATTTAAAGGCAGAAGCCAAAAAGCCAAAATCTCGCAAAAGCAAAAGAAATTAAAAAAAGTTCTTCCTTTTTTTTCAGTGTTCTTTGAAGATGCCTCTGAATACAGTTATTATTTAGAGGATCCAGTGTTTAAATCCTGTTACTTTATTATATCATTGTTTGGTGGTGATGGTGATTGTTTTTAATCTGTTTCTGAGAGCAGTCTTCCTTGATTGAAGCTTCTTAACTGGACTGATTATGAATTATTTTTTTCCTACGGATACTCAAAAGTAATGGTCAGCTTTAATAGCAGTGGTATTCTCATGGTGAATTTAGCAGTCCACTTAATTTCCCAGGGCCTTAGTTTCTAGACACTTAGAGTGATAGGATTTGACCAGTTTATTTTCTATGGGCTCATCTAGACTGTGAGTTGTTCACCCTAGCTCTGAATATCAGAGGCAGGCAGGTACCTAGGCAGGTACCAAGGGTGTTTTAGAGTGCTTGCTATTGCTTTAGGATTTATTGTAATCTCTGATAATTCATTGTAAATCAAAATTGAGAAATCATAAGTTTGAATTCATTGTTCTATTTATCCTAGAAGGATTAGCATTCATATATGTGGCTCTATGTTTAGAGTTCATAATTAACTCACTTAAATTTTTCTACAACTTATATTTCTAGGCTTCATAGAGCGCAGTGTGCAATTAAACAGACTCAGGTAACTGTTCAGAAAATTGGAAAGGAAATTGAAGAAAAACTAAGACTCACATCTACAAGCAATGAGCTGGTAGGTTTTCATATATTTACCTGTTTAAATCCTTATTTTCTTAAGGGAATTAATGAATCATTTTCCTCTTTAATTAATTCTTTTTTCCAAAAAACTTTAGTTATCATTAGTAGTAGTAGTAATGTTTCTCTGAAATGTCTGTTGGCATTGAAATGTTAGAAGTAAACTTTCCTATCTGCTAATAATGTAACATACAAAATGCCTGCCTTATTATATTGAATGAAACTTTAGATTATATACAATTACTTAGAAGATAATTAACAGGCTATTTTATTAATGCCTTATGAATGTGAACTCTAAACATGAACTGTATAGTGTGAATGAAAAATAGCTGCCAGGAGAAGAAAAAATAAACTATGGTGACTAATCTACTTTTAAAAGATGAATTTATAAATTATTTGGATTGCATGTAATAGACTATTTGTGGATAGTTTTCTCTTACAGTTCATTTAGTTAGGTATTTTCTAAAAAAACAGAAATCCCAACCCAGATGAACAGATATAAAATATTAGTATAATTTTGGGTTCCTTCATACTTTTTCTATGGAAAAATTGTCTGTTTTAGAATGAAGATTCTGTCTTTGTAAGTAGAATAGCAGTATGACTCTTGAGTTTTTAAAGCCACATGGCTATGAATAGAATTTAATGAAGGTTGTATTATAATTATGATATTTAAAATTCAGATCTTCACGTTAAGTGCTAGATAAAAATTAAACATTTGTTTGCACAAACTCACTATCACAGGTAGACGATATCTTCCGGGTTTCCTTTGCACCACTATCAGCCTTGACAGGAGCCTATATCTCCCCGAATAAAAGCAAAAAGATTTGCCCAGGATAATAGGAAAGAAATTTGCCCAGTAGAAAAGCAATAGTGCAATTAATATACACAGACTTCTGCCTCATGGAATTTGGAATTAGTAGATTAGTTCAAATGTATATAATTACTGACTTTGACCTATACATGGCAATTTCACATAGTTCTGTAAAATAGCTAGCACTGTACCTGTCACATATCACACATACAACTTAGGGTAGCTGCAATAACTATAGTAGTAGTTCTTTTATTCATATGACTTTCTTTGTCTATGAAAAATCTTCCATTCCAGAGACACTGTTAAACCACCTTTTGTTGTAACTTAGGACCAATAAAAAGATCAGATTCCAAACCATAAATATGTTGAAGGAGGAGAAAAATAATTTTAATCCTTTCTATAGTACACAAAAATGCTGCATTTTTAGAGCCTTTGTCTGGGGAGAAATTGCTAGGTTTTATTTTTCTAATTTTCCTCTCCCAAGGCAAGACTGGGAAATTACTTGTTTCATTAAGTGACAGCATATGCTTTATCTCAGAATGAAAAATGAATATTTAATCCTGTTTTTCTACAATATAAGTGGTGACATACAGAATACGGTAATAGAATATATGAGTTTAAAGAGGTCAAGTTCAGAGGTTCACTCTGTGTTTTTATGCTGCTTATTCAACATTGAAGAAAATTATTGGATTTTTGTACTGGGAATGAATCTTTTTGTACTGGGAATGAAGCTAGGAGCATTTTACCTTTGAGCTAAACCCTCAGCTCTATCTTATTTTCTGTTTTTAACAGAGTCTCATTAAGTTGCTGAGGGTATTCTTAAGTTGCTGAGGCTTGCCTCAAACCTGCGATCCTCCCGTCTTGGTCTCCTAAGTCCTGGGATTATAAGCATGTGCCACCATGTCTGGCTATCATTGGATTTTGGAACTGAAAATGAACTTAGAAATCCTATAATTCCTTAATAATGCCATTGAAAATTACTGCCACCCCCCCAGTATATTCTGTTCCCTTTCTTATTTAAAGTTTTCTATAGTATTTATTTTCATCTCTCGGTTTTCTGTCTCTGTGACAATATACCTGAGAACAATGTAAAAGAAGGAAAGATTTTGATTCATAGTTTTAGAAGTTTTGGTCCATGGTTGGCCCAGTCACTTTGGGCTGGTGGCAAGGCAGAAAATCATGGTTGATAGCACATGGTAGAGCAATGCTACTCACCTGGTAGCAGTCAGAAAGCAAAGAAAGAAAGACAGGCAGACAGGCAGGCAGGCAGGCAGACACTGAGATTCCAGTATTTCATTCAAGGGCATTCCCCCAAACACCTAAGTTCCTTCCATTAAACCCCACCTCTTTATGGTTCCACCACCTCCCAATAGCACCACACACTGGTAACCAAGCCTCCCAAGTATTGGGATTACAGGCGTGCACCACCATGCCCGCTACAGATTTCTTTTTTTTTTTTTTAATTAGTCTTTTATTTTTGAGCAATTTGGGGTATGTAGAATTATTGTAAAGCATACAGATACGTACCTTGTATACCCCACAACCAATTTGTTCTATTATTAACACTGCCTAATGTTATATTTGTCATAAATAATAAAACTAGATTGATAAAATATCATTAACCAAGTCCAGCCTTCATCCAGAGTTCCTTAGTTTTTACCTAATGTCCCTTTTCTGTTTCAGAATCCCATCTAGGAAACCATCCTGTGTTTAGTAATCATGCCTCCTTAGGCTCTCCTTGTTGTTTTGGGTTTTTTTTGTTTGTTTGTTGGTACTGGGGTTCCTGGAAACCCTTCTACCTCTGGGCTACACTCCCAGACCTATTTTATATTTTTATTTGGAAACAGGGTCTCTTAAGCCAGCAAGTCTGGCTTTGAACCAGCGCGATCCTCCTGTCTCCTCCTGTCTCCCAGCGTTATCCTCCTGTCTCTGCCTCCCAAGCACGGGGATTACAAGCATGTGCCACCACGCCTAGCGTGGCTCTCCTTGTTTTTGATTACCTTGACAGTTTTGAGGATTCCAGGCCGGATATTTTGTAGAATCGCCCTTGCTTAGGATTTGTCTGGTGTTTTTCTTGTAATTAGACTAGTTTGTTCCAATATTCTAGTTTAGAATACCATGTTGCATTCAGTCACCATGCCTTCTTAATCTTCTTTGATATATGACAGTTTCTTTATTTTTGTCTAACTCATCTTGACTAATCACTGTGGGTGTTAACTTTGATCATGTGTTAAAGTAGTGTTTCACAGGTTTTTCCACCACTGTAAAGTTCCCTTTCCATACTCTTTGTTTCAAAAGGAGGTTACTAAGTCCAAAATAAATAAATAAATAAATACCATTGTGAATTTAGCCTCACATCTTGGGAGAAGGTAATGTCTATACTTAAGTTTTTCGGGTGGAGAATACTGGGGATTGAACCTAGGGGTATTCTACCTCTGAGCTACACCCCCAGCCCTATGTTATTTTTACCTAGAAGCAGGGCCTCACAAGGTTGATGAGAGTCTCACTACTTGCTGAGGCTGACCTTGAACCTGTGATCCCCCTATCTTAGTCTTCCAAGTACTGATATTACAGGTATGCACCACCATGCCTTGCTATATCCATAAATATTATTTGAAAATTTTCATGAGGAAGATTTGCGTCTTTCTCCACTTTTTTTTTTTTTTTTTTGTGGTACTGAGGTTCCTGGAAACCCTTCTACCTCCGGGCTACACTCCCAGACCTATTTTTATATTTTTATTTGGAAACAGGATCTCTTAAGCCAGCGTGGCTGGCTTCAAACCTACGCGATCCTCCTGTCTCTGCCTCCCAAGCGCGGGGATTACAAGCGTGCGCCACCACGCCCGGCTCCACTTATTTAATTTTTTATTTATCAGTATTGATTCATATTTATTTTATACTTTGGGTTATAATTCAGTGCTGTGTTATTTTCTTATTCAATTATAACTTTGGCCACTAAAAGATCTTTCAAGTTGGCTCTTGTGTCCTTTTGACATGCATCACTTGTTGAATAGTCTTTTCCTTCCCCCAGTTAGTCCTTGACTTATTTATCTTAAAGCAAATGCTCCTGAGGTCAGTACACACACACACACACACACACACACACACACACACACACACACACACCTTTTTCCTGGCTTAGGTAGAAATAATTCATCCTTTCTTTATTAAATATTTAAATATGATTTAGTAATTCCTTTTATTGCTTTTGGGAAGTTCTCTCTTATTCTTAGTTTCTGAGAGTTTTTTTTATCATGAATAGATGTTGAATTTTCTCGACTGGTTTTCTGTGTTTTGGAATTGATTATGTGATTTTTTTCCTTTACTTCATTAAATGAAATAACTACATTGGCTTAGTTTCAGATGTTTAGCATTGCATTTCTGGAGTAAGCTTGGATTGATTGCAATATATAATTACTTTCTGTTGGATTTGACCTGGTAATAAGTATTTTTGTACCCGTACTTATTAGGGATATTAGGATGTGATATTTTAAATTACTTTATCAGATTTTTATATTAGCATTATGGCAGCCTGGCAAAATTAGTTGGCCATTGTATCTCTTATTCTACTCTCATCTTGACCAGAAGCAGAAGTCTCCTGAATCTTTTAAATATATCTCATTTCTTTGCTAAGATTTCATAAATTTTTATTCACTATAAAACTATTTTACTTTTCATCACTCAGCATATTTATGAATGATATTAAAGTATTTATCTAATAATTCTAACATCTGAGTTTTTTGGGGTTTGCATATGTTGGTTGTCTCATTCCTAGAGTGTGAGTCATATATTCTTGACTATATATTGGGAAGTATTGCATAGTATCCTGGACATTGTGAATGTAATGTGGTAGAATCTCTGCATTTTATTACTTTGCTCTGAATAACGATGTTTTTGCTGAGCAGGCAGTTAACTTGGTTAGGCTCAAACGGTCATGCTTTTAATAAACATTGATTAAATTCCAGTTTAGTTCTTTTACTCTTTGAAAAATGTCTCGTGCATGGCGTGGCTTAGCGTTCAGTCCGAGAGTTCCATTGAGTTTAAACGGAATCTGGGGTTGCCATTTTTACTTCATCCATTCTTATCTATTCCTCTTGTACCTTCTGCTAGAAAGATAGTTGGCTTTCTGTTTGAGTTTGCGGCTGCTTTCAGGACAAAATAGTGGAAAAGAGAAACATACTGTGTGTGCTGTGTGCTTACACCTCGTCTTTGAGTCCTCCCCAAAAGATGCCTCCTATGGATCAAGCTCCAGAACCTTCAAGTACTGTCTTTCTGTATTTTATCCAGGATCTGTACCTGTTCTGTTTGCAGGACCAGTTTACAGGTGTCTTTTCTCTTATATGAGAAGCAGAACCTATATATGTTTTATTATTATATATTTTTTTCTTTCTCTTTTTAGCTAGACCTGAGTTCTAGGGCAGTGATTATCACTGAGCCTATGAGCTTAGTGGGTTGGTTGAAATATTTTCTAAGGAATTTTTTTCCTTTCTTAGTGGTTGACTAAGTGTAGGTATAATAGAAACAACCCATAAATGACTTAAAAGCAATTTGTTAGCCAGTTATGATGGCACACACTTTAATCCCTGTACTTGGGAGGCCTAGACAGGAGGATCTCAGGTTCACAGCCAGCCTCAAGAACTTGTGAGGTCCTCCGCAACTTAGTGAGACCCTGTTTCAAAATAAAGAATAAAAAATAGGACTTGGGATGTAGCTCGTAGGTAGACTACTCCTGGGTTCAGTCCCTAGTAACACACACACACACACACACACACACACACACACACACACACACACACTAAAAATAAATAAAAGTGATTTGATTTTCAAACATTTTGCTCTTTCAGACTTTAAAAAGTCTTAAAATTGTGATAATCTCAAAGAACCTGGAAGTATGCTATTGATATTTATTATACTAGAAATTAAATTTGTGAAGTTACAAAATTTATGTCTCAATTCATTTTAAAATACCATAACCTATTGTGTTTTTAGAATACATTTTTGCTAGGCATGGTTTCACATGCTTGTAATGCTTATAAACTCAGTACTCGACGCCGGGCGTGGTGGCGCACGCACGCTTGTAATCCCTGCACTTGGGAGGCGGAGACAGGAGGATCGTGCTGGTTCGAAGCCAGCCTCGCTGGCTTAAGAGACTGTTTCCACATAAAAATGTTAAAAAATAGGTCTGGGAGTTTGGCCCGTGGGAGTGTATCCCAGAGGTAGAAGGGCTTCCAGGAACTCCAGTACCACCAAAAAAATAAATAAATTAAAAAAATAAACTCAGTACTCGTGAGGCTGAGATAGGAGGATCACATATATGAAGCCAGGCTCAGCAACTTAATGAGGCTCTCGACAATTTAGCCAGATCCTGTTTCCAAATAAAAAATAAAATAGATCTGGGGGTGTGTGGCCCAGAGATAGAAGGCTCCTGGATTCCACTCTCAATAACACACACTCTCACACACACTATACATTTTTATGAAAATAAGTGGTTTTTTTCTAATAAAAGTAACTGAATTGTGTTATTTAAACTTTTTGTGAATTTAGCTTCTATTAAGCTAATTTCTAGTTTAATATGATACCTGGATTTTCACATGTACTTCTGCAATTAACCTACTGTGGTCTCACACATCTTATAGACTCTAGTACACTCCGCTAGGTATATTTATGAAAAACTGAGAGTGAAAAAGGACACAACAGTGTAGTTTTATCATGAACGTAATTCAGAATAGTTATGATTCCTACGACTGTGTGTTTTGTTTTGTTTTGTTTTGTGCAGTACTGGGGATGGAACCTAGGGGCATTCTACCTACGAGCTTCACCCTCAGCTTTATTTTTTTTATTCTTTATTTTGAAATATGGTCTCCCTGAGTTGCAAAGGCCCTCACTAAGTAGTAGCTGAGGTTGTCCTTGAACCCTGATCCTCCTGTCTCAGCTTCCCAAATACTGGGATTACAAGCGTGTGCCACCACGCCCACCTAAGACCATGCTTTAAGAACATTTGCCTACTCTTAACTTCAGTGTGATCTATGGTAAGATATTTTTCTCAATTAATGTATTATTTATAGGTTTATCTGTCATTCTGATAAAAATGTTTAACATCACTCATAACTTTTTTGGTAAATACCCATAAATAGGAATGTGTGTGTTTGCAAATAAATGAATGTCTGTGATTTTTAGTTCTGATACAGTGTTGCCTAAAAACAACCAAAATCCAATTAAAAGTGATCCTGTGGAGCCCATTGTGGTGGCATATACCTGTAATCCCAGTACTTGGAGGGCTGAGGCAGGAGGATCACAGGTTTGAGGCCAGTCTCAGCAACATAGTGAGAACTTGTTTCAAAATAAAAAATAAAATAGGGCAGGCAGTGTGGCTTGGAGTTAGAAGGTCCCTGGGTTCAATCCCCAGTACCAAAAAAAGAAAAGAAAAGAAAATTTATCCTGGAAATAAATATGACATTAACTGCACTTGGAGTAAAGAGATAGCTAGAACACAGATACCAATTAGAAAATATGGGGTGTTAAGGTCTTTGAACTAGTGCAGTTATGCTGTTGCTGTGAGCCTCATTACAATGTATAATTGCAATGCACTAATGAAAGTTTATTTTTAAAAAAGATCTTTGAACAACGTGGCTTGATGCTGTAGAAAGGAAGCAGAACCAAATCCTACATGGGTAGGGTTTGTTTACTCTACTCATCAGAAATGAGAGCCAGCAATTCTGGTTTGGAATGACTTGATATATTTCTGTAAATGGTCCAGTTTCCGCACATGGACCATAACACAAACACACTATACACATGCCTTCCTATATTAGATTAGTATTTTGATTAACTTGTAGCCTTAGTTCTTTGAATCTAGAACACATTCCCAATTTGAGTCTGTTCCCTGGAATAGAGCAGGTTACCTTCCTAGCAAGGCACATCTCTATGTTCTTGGAAGAGTTGCTTTTCTTTTTCTCTATTTTCTGTCTCTACCCAACTAGAATTCATCCATATTTTGTGGAAAAAATCAAGCTAAGGAAATGGAAATTGAACACTTAACCCTTTCTAGGGAAAGATAGTTTCTTAACACATTACCTACTTTTTCTTCAGTGATATAAAAAGACCCTAGGCTTTCTGATCATACTGTTGGATTGCTAAAGAAAATCCTAACTGTCTCAGTTTATTTTTCTTTAATGATAAGCAACCTCATTGACTTTTACCTCCATTTTTAAAATTGTAAAATATATGTAACATAAAATTTATGACCTCAATTTTTTTTTTTTTTTTTTGCAGTACTGGGGATGGAACCCAGGGGCATTCTACCTCTGAACTACACCCCCAGCCCTATTTTTTTTTTTTTTTTGAAACAGGGTCTCACTGAGTTACAGAGGGCCTCGCTACGTAGCTGAGGTTGTCCACAAACCACGATCCTACTATCTCAGCTTCCCAGATGCTGGGATTACAAGTGTGCACCATGCCCGGCTGACCTCAACTACTTTTAACGGTGTAGTTCATTGGTATTTGAATACATTCATTATGTGTAACCATCGTCACATCCATCTCCAAAGGTTTTGTCTTGTAAGCCTAAAGCTCTATACCCATTAAACATTAATTATCCATTTATCACTATTCCAAAACCCTGGCAATCACCATTCTATTTTCTGTCTCTAAGATTTGACTATTCTCAATATACCTCATATAAGTGATATATTTAATACAGTATACAATAATATTTAATACAGTATACAATAATACAGTATATTTCTTTTTATGACTGGATTATTTCAGTTAGCATAATGTCCTACACTTATCTCTGTTATTACATATTGCAAAATTTCCTTTTTTTTCAAGGCTGAGTAATCTATTGCATATATGTGTATGTAAGTATATATAAACATATACATATATATATACATGTATGTTATATATGTATATTTCTGAGTATAGAGTTGCCTATGGATGTTCTTACTGACTTTTTCAAAGAAATCGCTTTTGGTTTTGTTAATTTTCTCTGTAGGATTCGCATTGTTGTGCCTACTGACACTACATAGGTTTGGTTACTGTCTAGAAGGGATGAAGCCATACTTGATCTCTTTTAAACTCTGAATTCAGTTTGGGTTTCACTAGAATATGTGAATTTATTTTCTTTGCCTAAGTTGGCAAGTTTTTAGTTATTATTTCTTCAAAGACTTTTTCAACTCTTCCTTTCTCCTTTCTGGTACTCCGATGACACAAATAGATTTTTTTTTCTTTTGTATAGTTCCACAATTCTGTGGGGCCCTGTTAATTTTTTTTTACAGTATATTGCTCTGTTATTTAAATTGGGCAATCTCTGCTGTTCTCTCTTCTAGCTAATAGACTCTTCTCTGTCTCTTTCATTCTGTTTTTGAGCTTATTCACTGAGATTTCTGTTTTAGTTCCAAAAATTCCTTTTTATTCCTTTTTATCTTCTGTTTCTTTGCTGAAACTTTATTTCTTTATTTTTTCATTTGTTTTAGGCATTCTCTTAATTGTTCTTACAACATTTTTTTATGGTGGCTGCACTTATGTCTTTGTCAAAAAATTGTAACATATCTATCATTTTAGTGTTTAGATCTACTGATGGTTATTTTTAATTTACTTTGATATCTGATTCTTGGTATGAGTTCGGTGATTTTATGGTAATTTGGGTATTTTTGGTTTAGTGTTATGAATTTCTGGGTCTTATTTAAACCTTTTGTGTTAGTGGGCTTCCTCTGATGCTTCTCTAGTAGGAAAAAAGAAATGCATTTCATTACTGCTAGATGGATGTAAGAAGTCGAGATTCCCTATGTAGCCTCCATTGACGCCTGAGTGAGAGGGAAGAGTGCTTATTAATGCTGGCCAGGTGTGGGAGTCCTAGCTCCCCACAGGGTGCCATTGATACCTTCTCCGCAGTGGTAGTAGCAGTGCCTATTTGCTGCTCTCCACCTGGCTTCTCCTGTGTCACAGGAATAGGGTGGCCTCATTAGTGCTGGGTAACATGAAAGTTATGACTCCACTAGGCTCCTCTGTTACCACCCCACTAAAAAAGAGGATTAGCTCGTTCCTAGCAACTGGGTGGTAGAAGTCCAGGGTCCCCATGTGGTGTTCACTGAAGCTGCGTAGGGCTTAGTTGGTAACTGCTAACAGGATTAAAGCCTTGCTTACCTTCTCTGAAAGAGGCAAGGAGTTAGAGCACCTTGGTAGCCAGGCACAGTGGCACATACCTATAATCCCAGTTCTTGGGAGCCTGAGACAGGAGGATCACAAGTTCCAGGCCAGTGTCAGCAACTTACTGAAACCCTGTTTCAAAATAAAAATACTAAAATAGGGCTAGGAGTGTAGTTTGGAGGTAGAGCACTCCTTGGTTGGACCCTCCCAGTGCCAAAAACAAAATAAAATAAAATAAAATAATAAAATAAAATAGCCGGGCATGGTGGCGCACGCTTGTAATCCCTGCGCTTGGGAGGCAGAGACAGGAGGATCGTGCAGGTTTGAAGCCAGCCATGCGCGCTGCCTTAGGAGACCCTGTTTCCAAATAAAAATGTAAAAATAGGTCTGGGAGTGTAGCCCAGAGGTAGAAGAGCTTCCAGGAACCCCAGTACCACCAAAAAATTAAAAAATAATAATAAATAAATAAAATAAAGATATTGGTTTAGCTTAAAAGAGCAGAAACCTATTTGTTTCTCTGGATTTACCTATTCTGGAAATTTCATATAAATGGAGTCATATAGTGTGTGGCCTGTTTAAATTGACTTCTTCCATATAGCATTATATTTTCAAGGTTTACATGTAGCATGAATTAGCACTTAATTTCATTTTATTACAAAATAATATTTGTATGGACATACCACGTTTTATTTGTTCACTCATCAGTTGATGGGCATTTGGGTTGTTTATACTTTCTGGCTATTATGAATAATGCTGCTGTGAACATTTGTGCTTAGATTTTTGTGTGAGTATGTTTTGAGTCCTTTTGTATATATACCTTGCTGGGACCTATCATACTTTATGTTAACTTTTTAAGAACTTCATTTCTTCTAAGTAGTTTTTATCTTGAGTTGTGATATCCAGAAAGAGACCTGAGATATTTGTGGTATATTTTGAGTTCTTAGACTGTCCATAGACTTGATTATTTTCTACTCATTTATTCCATATTTGTATATTCTTTGCATTAAAAAGATAACAGATGATAATAAGTTATCATGAGATTTATAGCATTTATGATTAAGCCATCATTCATTTACAACATTGTGAATGTATAATTGTTCACAATTATGTATGCCTTTTATGTTCATAAATTTACTTGTGATTTCATTTATTTAGAAAAAAGAAAGTGAATGTCTGCAATTAAAAATTTTGGTGCTTCAAAATGAACTGGAAAGGCAGAAGAAAGCTTTGGGACGGGAGGTGGCGTTACTGCACAAGCAACAAATTGCATTACAGGACAAAGGTAAGTTGAGACACCATGCAAAGGGCCAAACCGCCACATTCGGGAGTCTTTCTTCTTCTCCATAGGTTCGAATAGTCATCTGTGTGTAAGGATGCTGACAGGGTTTTAATTTCAGAGTAGTTTTCAAGTATGATAAAGTTGATATGGACAGAAAAGTGGACAAATTCTTATATATGTACAACTCAAATTCTCACAAAATGAGAACACCCATATAAACAAAATTTTACTCAAGAACAACATCACCGGGACCCCAGACCTCAGGAAGCTTTCTCAGCTCCCTTCACTCACCAAAGTAACACTTCTAGCCAGGGTAGCTTCTAATCTGACTTATTAAGCCAGACACTGGTTTTACCTAATTTTGACCGTCATAGAAATAGAAGGTGCATTTACTTTGTTCCTCGTTATAATGGGTCTTGATATCTGTTAAAGTTCTTAAGCAGAGCTATTTTTCTCCAGATTCATCTTGGTTATTATTTGCTCTTTTGCATTGTCATAGGAATTTCTACACAGCAAAGAAAGCCTTGTTAGGATTTTGATGTAACTGCGTGAAATATATTTATCAGTATAGTTGGGGTCAGTAGAATCTTTATATTGTCTTTCATCTCAAAAAAATAATATATGATGCCTTTGTTTATTAGATCTTCTTTACAAAACAGTATTGAAATAAAATAGTTATTAGTGTATGGACTTTTCTTTTTTAATACTTTTATTGAGGGTACTGTAATTATACAGCATATTAGTGTATAGAGTGACAGGAACACACATGCGCACAACCCTTGGAACACATCCCTCCAAACCCTCGCCATGTCTTTGAGATTGGAATTAGTAATTTTGTATCATCATCATCATCATCATCATCATTATTATTGTTATTATTATTATTATTATTAATTATTTTGCAATACTGGGGATGGAACCCAGGGGCATTCTACCTTCGAGGTATACTCCTAGCCCAATTTTTATTCTTTATTTTGAAACAGGATCTCACTGAGTTGCAATGGGCCTCACTAAGTAGCTGAGGCTGGCCATGAGCCCCTCTCCTCCTTTCTCAGCCTTCTAAATGCTGGGATTACAAGCATGCACCACCACACCTGTCTTATAGCATTATTATTGAAATAAAATAGTTATTAGTGTATGGATTTTTTTCTCATGATTAATTAAATTTATTCCTTATTCTGGACATTTTATGATACTTTTATAAATTAAATTTTATTTTCTACTTTGCCACACTGTAGATATACAACTGATTTTTAAGGTCATATTTATTTTTATTATATTGTGTTCAAAGAAAAATTTGCCAGAATCCTTATAGATAGACTAGCAGTTTTTAATGTTGAGTTCTTGCCCTCCCATAGAATTAACTACGATTATTCATTTATTTATATTACAGTTTAGCAACATTGTAATCAAGTAATTGAATTTATAATTAACTTAATTATAGCTTAAATTCACTCTAGAACTTATTATTGAGATATAATTCACATATCTATAATTCAGTATTTTAAAATGTACAGTTCTCTCTTTGGTAGTGTATTCAACATAACTGTGTGATGATCCCAACACTGATTTCTTCTAAAACTCACACCCAATAACCAGCCACCACTCCACATTCCTCCTCCTAATTCTAAGCAACCACTAACCTATCTTCTGTCACTGGAGATCTGCCTATTCCAGGTATTTCATATAAACAGTCATATAATGTGTGGTCTTTAATGATCAGCTTCTTTCATTTAGCATAAGATTTTTAAGGTGCCACCATGTTGTAGCCTATAGCAGTACTTCTTTTTTATTGCCAAATAAAGTATTCAATTATATGACTAAATCACATTTTATTCATTCATTCATTAGTTGGCGGACATTTGGGTTGTTTCCACTCTTTGACTATCATAAATAATGCTGCTATGAACTGTTGCAGTTTTGCTGATGTTGCTCATCTATGGGCCACACTTTGTAGAGCAAGGAGTGTATATGTCATGCCAAGTTTCTTATTTTTATTTTTTATCGGTGCATTGTAGTCATACATCTTAATGGAGTACAAGATGGTAGAGGCATACATGCACACATCACTCATTTAGCCCTTCCCCAGTTCCCGCCTCCCCCCTTCTCAAGTCTGGCTTAGTGATTGACATTGATATGTTTGTTAATGTATATCATGTACATTAGGGAATTTCCCTCTTTCCCCCTCCCATCCCACTCAGGTTGCCTTATTTGATCAACTATGATTTCTTCTTCTTCATCCAGAGTTCCTTCTATGATCCTTTTTCACCCTAGCTTCTGCATATTAGGGAGAGCATCTGATTTCTTATTTTTTGTGACTGACTAATCGCAGCATAATGGTCTCCAGTTCCATCCATTTCCCTGCAAATGACATAATTTTGTTCTTTATGGCTGAGTAAAATTTCATTGTGTACATATTCCATAGCTTTGTAATCCATCTGTTGTTGGATATCTTGGCTGGTTCTATAGTTCGGCAATTGTGAATTGTGTGGCTGTTAACATAGATACACATTCATTAGTTTGGCAGTTTGGTTTCCATTCTTTGGGCAGATACCCAGAAAGTAGTATTGCTAGATCATATGATAGGTTTGTTCCTGTTCTTCTGAGGATCCTACATACTGTTTTCAAAAGTGGTTGCAGTAATTTGCAATCTCACCAACAAGATATTAGAGTTCCCACTTCTCCACATCCTTGCCAGCGTCTGTTGTTTGTTTTTAATGGTTGCCATTCTCATTGGAGTTAGGTTAAAATCTCAGGGTAGTTTTGATTTGCATCTCTCTGATTTCTAATGATGTTGAACATTTTTTCATACATTTGATACATTTGGTCTTTTGAATTTCTTCTTTTGTGAAGTGTCTATTTAGTTCACTTGCCTATTTTTGAGTTATTTTTTAAATGAAGTGATTTTATAAAAATAGGAATAAAACAGATGGCTTTGTACCATACTTGAGTGGGTTTCTATACCATTTAAGGTAAAATCCTGACCAAAGATGACTTACAGAAGCCTCCTATGGCTTACCTCAGTTGGAATTCTTCAGTTTTTTTTGTATCTTAAATAAACTTTGCTCTGTGTCACCTGCATTCAGGCCTTTGTTTAAATGCTAAGGTTGTACTCTTCCACTGAGCTATATCCCCAGTTCTTCTATATGTTGTTGAGATGATAATTAGTTCATATTTCCCTGAAATATTAGAATCCCTAGAAGGTCATGTATGCATTGGAAAATCTCTTTAGACTGTGTGATCAGCACTGGGGAGTAGGAAAGAGCAGCTAGATGGATATAGATAACCATATTTATTTATTAGTAGATGTTGATCTTTTTTGGGGAACCCCTTTTCTTCAAAGTGATTATAATCAGAGGCATGCTTATTCTGTTATTTAGGTACTTGATTCTGAGTCCAAGGGTTCAATGACGATACAAAGTCAGTAATGTATCACATTTAATCTTGACTTTCCTACTGATGGCTCTAAATGACCTTAAAGGAATTATATAATTGCTGCATCTTTTTACACATCTGCTCAGTAAGGAGAGCTGCTCGTAATAGTGCCACAGAAATAAATTTTTGTAAGCATTTGGAAGAAACCAGATGCCTATTATATAATTTAAAAAATATATTGTAGCAGGGTGATTTATTGGAAAAAAGTAAGATGATTTCTGCCCATGCGTCTGGCTTATTGAATTGCCGCATAAATCTGAATGACCTCATTACTCCATCCCTGTTAGTTTTCCCTTTCTCCTGTACCTCCAACGCATTGGTTTTCTTTCTTTTTTTGAAGGGGTGGTAGCGCTGGGTATTGAATCCAGAGACATTCTACCTCTGTGCTAAACCCTCATCCTTGTTTTATTTTTTATGTGAAAACGTGGTCTCACCAGATTGATGAGAGCCTCACAGAATTGCTGAGGCTGGCTTCAAACCTGCGACCCTCCTGCCTCAGCCTTCTGAGTTCTGGGATTCCACAGTTGTGTCACCTTGCCTGGCAAGGCACTGGTTTTCAACTTGTGATTTGTAGCAACTTCCAGCTAGGTCACTAGCTAATCTTTTCAATAATAAAATATATATTTTCATAATTATGTGATGGATCCTTATTTATTTAATTATTTTTGTGGTACTGAGGGTGGAACCTAGGGGCTTTTCTACCTCGGGGCTATACTCCCAGACCTATTTTATACTTTATTTGGAAACAGGGTCTCACTAAATTGCTGAGAGCCCCACTAAGTAGCTGAGGCTGGCTTCGAACCTGTGTGAGCCTCCTGTCTCAGCCTCCCAAGTGTGGGGATTACAAGCGTGCACCACCACGCCTACCAATGGATCCAAATTTGAATACAGATTTCTCTGACTCTGAAGCTTGTCTTATTTTCATACAGTTAAGATATCTTCTAGCTCTAAGATTCTGGTTATCTTGGCAAGGTATGATTGGCAGGAAAGGTAGGAATCTGATCATTGTTTTTAGGAGTTTCTTTGTTATTCAAAGTGTAATGCTAATGATGCATTTTCTAGCAATGAGAGACCCCTTCCAAAAAATAAAGGTAATCTGACTGGGTGTGGTGGCACATGCCTATAATTCTAGTACTTGGGAAGCTGAGACCAGAGGATCACAGATTTGTGCCCAGTCTCAGCTACTTAGTGAGACCCCCTGTTTCAAAATAAAAAATAAGAAGGGCTAGGAGTACATTTTAAAGGTGAACACCCCTGAGTTCAATCTCTAGTACTACACACACAAAAAAGATTACCTGACCCAAGTGTGTCTATAGTTGCCATCTGTTAACTGGAAAGTCATTTGGTAGGAATGACGTGTTAGAATTTCCTAACCTGTCATACTCCTATTTTACTTAGTTTTTTTTTTTTGCTTTTGATAAGCAAGAGCAAAACTAAACACATTCTTTTGATGACATAGTATATAGAAGAGATTAAATATGTCAGGTCTCATTGCTCAGTTTAAGGAATCAAAAGTTATTGCCACCATAAGAAATGTTTTATATGACATTTCCATCAATTATGATAGTTTCTAAATGCTATTTTTTTAAGAAATTTGAGTAGTTAGGGTGACTTATATGTATAGTATATTCTATGTAATTAGCTTTTGCTTGGTAAATTATTGTGCTCTTTTGGCCTGTATCTCAAACAAAAGAAAAATCACAGTATATTTAAATTAATGCTTCAGTTTCTATAAAAAAAATCATGGGTGATGTGGGAGGCCGAGACAGGGGATCACAGGTTCAAAGCCAGCCTGACAAAGGGGTGGAGGTATACCGGAGAGGCAGAATGCCCCTGTGTTCAATCCCCAGTAACACACACACACACACACACACACACACACACACACACACACGTTTCTACATTTCTGTTTGAAGTTATAGACATATTAATTATTACATTAACAGTTTTAGATCTTAAGGCTAGTTATAAAAAGTTATTTGTCACAATTTTTAACTCAAGACATTTTATTAGAAATGGTGGTAGAATTTAGATTTTATTAGTTTGTATGTTTTTTTTTGGGGGGGTTATAGCCACCTTATAGAAGTTTCTAAACAGGCTTCCTTCAATTTTATTAATATCTGCCTTTCAAAAATGTCTAGGCCTGAAGGCAGTTTTTCCCTTGGATTTATAATGAACATTACTTTTAGCTGTTGGCATTGAATGTAGCTTGTGAAATACGGTAAAAGACATGTAACCTGTGGGTGGAGGAGCATGGGGAGGCCACATATGAGTCCTGAGCAGATTTTATTTTTTATTTTCAAAATGACTAAATATATGTATTTTTATAAATATTTATTCCAGAAATGCTTTGACTTAGCTGTCATATTTTAATCTCCTCCTCCTCCATTGGAAGTTATGAATGCATACAAATATGTCACCTGGCAGAAATATATTTTGGTTTGTTATAGTGATATTTTCCACTTACACCCAAAAAGCACTGGAGGTCGCGTTTACAAAAATACATTTACAATTACATATTCCTACCGCCTGTTATAAGTTCTTTCAATGGAGGAAAAATATTTCTTAGAATGAAATTTTGAGACATATTTAGCATATATTTCTTATGTGCACGATACTAAAAATCTTAATAAAATACAGCTCATTGTGATCTTGCAAGTATATTGAGAAATATCTATTAGCCTTTTAGAAGGGCAACATAAATAATAGTAGAGAAAAGGCATTTCAGCAGGGAGAGAAGTTAAAGTAGTCCAAGTATATTGCTTTTGGGTTATCTGACTTGCAGGCAATCTAGAAAAATGGCAGTTTATTAGTTTTAGCTCTAATTTTGACAGGAGCTGGCCATTGGCCAATCAGAGACCAAACTCTGGTGAGAGGGAGCCTGAAGAGTCTGTTTTGCTTAGTTGGTGGAAGCAGCATTCATATTCTTCAGCAATTAGATTTGCAGGCGCCAACACTGACATTTGGTTATTAAAATTATAACCCCTGTCTTGTGTTCTGCAGAACAGAGGGGCCACCTTACTTAGCAGGATGGAACATTGGTATATGCCTCGACATGGCCACATATTTCAGAAAGCAGTTTTGGAGGTGGTAAACCAAGGACATGCCTTTGCTTTCCTTTTCTCCCAATGACACGTTGATATAATAGTAAAGAAACCTGCATAAAGAATAAATCCATGGTGATGGAGCAAACAAGGGGGGTCATCAGGCTTGCCAAGATTTTGACACAGTTATCAAATACACAAACAAGATAGGACTGTTGAGATGCATAAACTAGAATAGAGTAAAACTGCATTCCGGAACAGAAATGGAAAAGACCACAGTAGGAGTTTCTGGTAGTGAGATCCCCCAGAGGCATCAAGCTTAGAATTTCCAAGTTTAGAGGTCAGGAACCTCCCTGGGCAGTACTCAGAGTAGATGGGCCTACTGGCCTTTTCTCTTTCTTCTATGTATCTGGAGTAACTCCACATAATATTTGCTTTAGCTGCTTTCTAAACACAATGGATTCTTGACCTGGGTAGGTCCCATGGTATGAGTGTTTGGAATGGTAGAAAGGTAGATTAGAGCCTAAAGTGACAGTGCACTATTATAACCAACCCAAAGGAAAACATGAAAGACAGCTTTGCTTAGAATGCAGCACCCTCAAATAGCACAATCCCAAAGCAAATTTCTCTTTATTTGAGAGTTGCAGTTTAAAATAAAGGCACTACCAGGCCGGGTGCGGTGGCGCATTGCTTGTTTTTCCCGCGCTTGGGAGGCAGAGACAGGAGGATCGCGGTGGTTTGGAGCCAGCCTCGCTGGCTTAAGAGACCCTGTTTCCAAATAAAAAAATATAAAATAGGTCTGGGAGTGTAGCCCCGAGCGAGAAGGGCTTCCAGGAACCCCAGTACCACCAAAATAAATAAATAAGTAAAAAATAAAGGCACTACCTTCTCCCAGCATGTATACACTGAAGGAAAGCCTAATTTTCAACAGGACCTGCTCACTTACACTGAGCTGGCACTAAGGAAGGAAGCCTCTTACAGATTCAAAGGGGACCTATACAGGTTGTCTGTACTCACCAATCTAATCACTTACTCATGGATTTGGAGGGAGAGCCAAGGGTCATAAGACATTTGAGGAAAACAGCATGAATGAGACCAAGGTGAACTAATAGAATGGTGGCTCAAAAGGAACAGAAAAGTACAAAGAACAGAGAAGAGCTTTAAAAGTGTTCATATCTTTAGATTTGATTCCCCACCTCTACTTAGATCATATAAAGCCGGAAGGAGTTTTATGTCTACTCTAACAAGAAGAATAAGCTAGATAAGGTACAGGTACAAGGTCTTAACCTTTCTTAATTCCCATCAAAGAACCAAGATCTCCTTACACATCAGGGCAGCCAACTCTCTGATGTGTAGGCAAAGACAGGCACTTCGAAGGAGACAGGCTCTGAGTTCTGATCACCAGTGGCAGAGCATGGGAAGAAGTTGGGGCCACTGTATAAGAAGGTAAAATAATTCAGCTAAATCTTTTAACAAATTTTTTTAGTGCATTGCAGTTATACATAATAGTGAGGTTCGGTGTGTTAAAAACCTCCATGCACACAGCTCCTCTGTGTATTTCCCTTCACATCCCACCCTGCTCTCCCTCCTCCCCACATGAGTAAGTGAGATGGGTAGTAATACCTACCTTCAGTATTGCCATAGTATCATTTGACCTGGTTTCATTTTTAGTCCTCTCTCCACTAATCCTATTCACTCTACAGATCTCTCTCTCTCCATTACTTAAAGTCCCTTAGGTTTCCTGTTTTCTGTCTTCCACATATGAGAGAAAGCATACCACCCTTTACTTTCCGAGACTGGCCAGTATCACTCAGCATAATATTCCCCAGGTCCATCCATTTTCCTGAAAGTGACATAATTTTGTTCTTCTTTATGGCTGAGTAAAATTCCATTGTGTGGATACATACCACATTTTATTTATCTGTTGACAGACACCTGGGTTGATTCCATAATTTGGTTATTGTGGATTGTGCAGATATAAACATGAGTGCGCATGTGTCACTATAGTACTCTGGCTTTAGTTCTTTAGGAAAGATTCCAAGGAGTGGTATAGCATGGTCATATAGTGGGTCCATACCTAGTTTTTCGAAGGACCTCCAAACTGAGTTCCAAAGAAAGAAAGAACAAATTCCAGCAAAGAAAAGCCTAGGACTGCCGGGCGTGGTGGCGCACGCTTGTAATCCCCGCGCTTGGGAGGCTGAGACAGGAGGATCTCGCTGGTTCGGAGCCAGCCGCGCTGGCTTTAAGAGACCCTGTTTCCAAATAAAATAAATAAATAAAATAGGTCTGGGAGTGTAGCCCAGAGGTAGAAGGGTTTCCAGGAGTCCCATTACCACCCAAAAAAAAAAAAAAAAAAAAAAAAAAGGGATTCTTAGTTGAATTCTACAAGATCCTTAAGGAAGAACTAAGCCCACTGCTCCTCAAATTATTCCATGAAATAAAAAAGAGATTGAATACTCTCAAACTCACTCATTGTACAAAGTTAGTACCGAAACTAAATAAAGATACATCCGGAAAAAAACTACAAGTCAATATCCTTGATGAACATAGATGAAAAATTCTTAACAAAATTAGCAATTCATACTCAAAACCACTTCAAGAAGGTAGTGCATCATGACAAAGTTGGTTTCATTCCAGGGATGCAAGATTGTTATAACATATGCAAGTCAATAAACATAATCCATCACATAAACAGAAAGAGTGACAAAAACCACACGCTCACCTCAATAAATGCAGAAAAAGCATTTGACAAAATCCAATACCCATTCATGTGTAACACCAAAGTAATTAGGGATGGAAGGAGCCTACCTCAACATCATAAAAGCAGTGTATGATAAACCCAAAGCCAACATCCTGTAGAAGGGGAAAACTCTAAGTATTTCCTGTAAATTCAGGAACAAGACAAGGAAGCCCACTATCACCACTCCTTTTTAATATAGTATGTGAACTTCTAGCCACAGCAATAAGGCAAGAGATGGAAATTAAAGGGATTCAAACAGGAAAAGAAGAAGTGAAATTATCTCTATTTGCAGATGACATGATCCAATACTTAACAAATTGTTAGTGGCCAAGTGTAGGCTAATGTGAAACCATAGCAATTATAAAGCAGTTTACACATGCTGGTAGCTTCTGCATGGACCTCCATTGGATAGTCACAGAAAATATGTGGGCAGGGCAGAAAATTAGAGGTTTAGGTCTGGAGGAGGAGGGGAGTGGCTATGGTTACAGAAAAAGCATAATCCTTCTTTTCTAAGAATAAAAAGCTTTGAGCCTCTTGGGAAAGAGCAGCAAACTCTGCAGTCTCAGGAGACAGATAAAAACTTCTTATGCCTGGAGGAGAAATAGGCAAATGCACAATTATAATTGGAAACTCTAATACCTATTTCTCAGCAATTGATAGAACAAATAGAAAATTAGAATAAAAGACCTTAACAACACCAAGTACTCCTCTGAGCACTAGCAGGATATACTTTCGTTTTCAAGTATACCTGGAACATTCAACTGGACAGACCATATTGGCTACTACAAATAAATTTAAAAATATTAAAATCATACAAAGTATGTTATCTCATAAAAAAGAAACTAGAATTTACTAATTTAAAGGTATCTGGAAATTTTTAAGTATTTAGAAATTATACAAAACATATATAATAAGCTATGAGTCAAATAATAAGGCAAGTTAACAAAAGGTTTTGAACTGAATGAATGAAAATGAAAATATATGAACATTTGAAAGGATGTAGGCTTAGAAGGAAACTTATAGTACCTGATATTTATATACTTAAATCAATAATCTAAATTTATACCTTAACAAAATAGAGAAAGAACAAATTAAACCCAAATCACACAAACGGAATGAAAGGGCAAAAAATCACTTAAACTGAAAACAGAAAAGAACAGAGGATATTAATAAAACCAAAGAGAATTCTTTTAAAAGATCACTAAAGTTGACAAGCCTATAGCCATGCTAAATAAAAACAAAGAAGGTACAAATAATAGCAGCAATCATAGGAGACATCACTACAGATCCTACAGATTTAAAATGATAAAAAAAAATTATGTGGTTTTTCAAATAACAGAATGATAGCATGCCACAGACACGAGCCAGGTTGAAGACAATCACACTGGCAAAATCTAATACTGCTTGAGCACTATAATAAAATTATGTACAGTAATAAATTACAAACCATTGAAAAATAAAAAGGAACCCATGATTCCACACTGGTAATAGTTAAGGGAGAGCTGGTTGTGGTGGTGTACTCTTGTAATTCTAGTACTTGACAGGCTGGGACAGAAGAACCACAGGTTCGTGGCCAGCCTCAGCAACTTAGGCCCCACACAACTTAATGAGGTCCTGTTTCAGCTTAAAAAATAAAATAGGGCTGGAGGTGTAGCTCAGAGGTAGAACGCCCCTGGATTCAGTCCCCAGCATAGGCACACACTTGTGGACACACAGACACACACACACAAACACACACACCCCAAAAATAGTCAAGGGAGAAGGTTTTGCTTAGAGAATAATGCTGAGTGCAGACTAATAAATATGGAGGGTGTATTGGAGTTGGAATATTATTTTGCAACCATCATAGGAAAGATCAATTCCTGCAGAAGTCACAAATCAAGGTAAATTTAGGAATAAATTTAGATAAGAAGCAGGATATATGCATAGTCTTAAAGATTCACACCTCTAAGATGAACATCATTGCTTCCATATGTGAATTCTTAGGTGGACAACATCAGTCATAATATATTCAGGCTGATAATATATAACCTGAACAGCTTCTATGGAGTCGATGAGTACATTTCCACAGTCTTATTCCTTATGAAGTGACTTTCAAAATTTAGGTTAATTTTTCTGAGTTTACCTTCAAATACTTCAAACTATCTGGACCTGACTGACTCCATTTCATTCAGTTTTTATTCCAAGGGTCCAGCCCCTGTAATCGATAAGCTATATTGTCTTTGCTAGAAAAATGAGCCTGGTGCGTTCTGCAGGCATGATGCCAGTGTGATTGCTAAGTCCTTGGTTCTGATAAAGCCTGTGGAGAACCAAAGCCTGTCAGGTCTCCCCTTACTGGATTTGTATCTACTCTTTTATATTTTACTTGTAAATCGTTTCAGACTTATAGATAAGTTGCAAGAATAGGGAGAGTACAAAGAAGACCTTTATTTTTTGTCCACATTTACCATTAGTTAATATTTTAACTCTTTGTTAAAATATTGTTTAATATTTTATTAAATAATATTTTAATAAATTATATTAAATATAATTTAATATTTTGTTAGCTCTTTAGGGTGTGTGTGGAGAGAGAGATTGAACTTGGGGAGTTCTACCTCTGAGAAATGCTGCCCCCTCCCACCTCTTTTATTTTTTGTTTTGAAACAAGAGCTCACTTAGTTGCTGGCTGAGGCTGGCCTCAAACCTGTGATGCTCCTGTTTCAGCCTCCTGAGTATCGGGATTACAGGTGTATATCACCATGCTGAGCTGGAATTAATTGAATACAGCCATAATTTCACACTATCTGTCAACATAAAAAAAAGTTTGTGGAAGCATTTTTTTACATTTTCATAATATGAAAAAATTAAAATACATATTTCCTGTATGCTATGTATTTATTAAAACTACTTTTACTTATGAACAAGATGAAAGTTCACTAAAACTACTTATATATATATGAATTATATTATATAGTAATTAAAATGCAGGCATTTTTTGCCCTACATTTTATATTTCCAATAATGTTCTTGTGTAGCATTTGTGGTTGAAAAGAAATTAACCATTCTTTTTTAAGAGTGAAGTCAGTTTTAAGATCTCATCAAGGTTTCTTGGCCAGCAAATCTTAGACTCCTGTTCTTTGGTGCCTGCTCGAGACTGGACTTGTGTGAAAATTGGGCTAATAGGGAAGTTTATTCCAGCCCACCCCCCCTGGAAGTCCTCTCTACCCACCTCGCCTCACCTTTTCACTCTTTTTATTTCCCTCTCATGGTCAGGAACTAGCTTCTGCACGTGTAATTGTGATTTCACAGCCCTTTCTGCAATATTCCATCTGGAATCATCTCCTCTCATCTCTGTTTTTAGGAAGTGCATTTTCAACCGAGCACTTAAAGCTTCATCTGCAGAAGGAATCCCTCAACGAATTAAGGAAGGAGTGCACTGCGAAACGGTAAATGCTACTCAGAGAAAAATTGCTCTGATGGTTGAGTTCACTGTGAAGATAGATTTGGAAAAGTAACATTATTTTGAAACGGCTGATATTAATTTATGTTCCCTACACCTCAGTACCATATTCATTCCTTCAACAAATATTTATGTGTCAGGCACTATGCTAAAGGCCAGTTGGGAAAGCTCCTAGGATGTGGTAGTAATCAGTAGCATGACCTAGTTTCTCAGGCCACAGCACCATGGCTTAATGTTTGAATCTTCTTGCCTTCTAGATGCAGTTTAGCTCATAGCTTGGTGTGTTTTTGTTTTTTGTTTTTTTGGCTTTTTGGTTTTTCTTTAATAACTTCTTCTGAAGCCTGACATGGTGGCACATACCTATAACCCAGTTGAGGAGACTGAGGCAGGGGAATTACAAGTTCCAGGCCAATCCCAGCAATTTAGAAAGACCCTGCCTCAAATTAAATAATAAAAAGGGCTGTGGTTGAGTATACAAAGTTCAACCCCCAGTGCCACACACACACACACCAAAAAATAATAATAATAACAAAACCCTCCCTGATTGCTCACTGGTTGATCTCCACAGCGCCTAGACAATTTCTCCCCCACCTCACTCTCCGCATTAGTCCAGCTCATCCTTCACGTTGCTCTCAGACCTCTCCTTGGAAAATACCATTTCTACCATATTTGTCTCTTCTTAATATAGTGATTCTTTGGCTCAGTATTCAAATAGGCTTCAGTAAATTGCCATTCTACAGCTGTAGGTAATTGGAGTTGCTCCCTACCACAGAATTGTGCTAACGGTTTTTCTTTCCTCTTCCCGGTACATGCTCAGGTGATCGCTGCCTCTGCTCTTTTGCTCATCGCCACTCACTTTCCTTAAAAGCCCTCCCCTCCTGCATTTAGTTTTTCCAAAAACTTTAATAATCAAAGATTCAAGAATATTAGATCTGGAAAGAACTGTAGAGACCATCTCTTCTAATCCTCTCAGTTTGCCAATAGGAAAGCAAGGCTCTGGGGAGTTACGATTTGCCTATGTGCTAAGCAGGTACTCTACCATTGAGCTATAGCCAAAGACCTGTTGTCATATCTCTTAAATAGTCCAAGAAATGGGTCATCTCGTGCTATAACCTTTTGCTTATTTGTTCTTCTTTGTTGTCTGTTTGGTATTAAGGATTGATTGAACCAAGGGACATTCTACCTCCAAGATACACCCCAGCCCTTTTTACTATTTTATTTTGAAACAAGTTCTCACCAATTCACTAAAGGTCTAAGTTGCTGAGACTGGGCTCAAGCTTGTGATCCTCCTGTCTCAGCCTCCCAAGTACTAGGATGACAGGCGTATACCACCATGCCTAGCTAGTAGGTTTTTTTTTTTCTTCAGGTATTTATGACATATAGTTGTGAGTGAAAACTAAAGCTCACTAGCAAAGCCAGGTTCTGTTAAGCACATCCCATGAAGTCCTCAGTGCTGTTGAGACAGGAAAAAAACAGTGCTATTTCTACTCTCACACATAGCACTTGACACCAGATTCTCCACCAAACACAAACTGGTTGTCCCATGATTTAATACAATTCTGACACTGTCTGCCTGAAGATATATTTGTTAATGCTCAGCCCCACAAAGCTGCCCCTCCACCTAATTAGAAACCAGTCACAAGCCCCTGCTAGCGACTTGTGCTTTGACTGACCTGCTATAAATTATGGTTCTCACAAACCCCTCCTCGGGTTACATTAAGTTGTAATTTACTCGAGTGGCCCACAGAATTCAGGGAAGCAGTAAGGTTTACTGAGTTACTATAAAATTATTGCAAAGGGTACCGATGAACAGGCAGGTTGAAGAGATGCATAGGGCAAGGTACAAGGGAAGGACAGGAGCTTCCAGTCCCTCCTGGCGTCTGCTATCTTCAGGCACCTCCACAGTCTGGGAGCTTTTCATATCTTGCTCAAGAGTTTTTGTAGCACTTCATCTCCAGCCTAGACCTTTTCCTATCTCTTCATTTAAGTTGGTGAGTGTGACTGAAAATTTCTATCATCTGATTACCAGGACTTTCTAGTGACCAGCTCCATCTTTTGGCTGTCCAGGTATTATAATACCAACCTACTACGGTTGTTGTAATAATTGAATAAAGCCATTTGTAATGTTCCAGGTTTGTAGTAGTTGGTGCTCAGTGAATGCATATTTGTGCTTTTTAGATTTTTTCCCCCCAATACTGGAGATTGAACCCAAGGGGCATTCTACCTCCGAGCTATACCCTCAGCCCCATTTTTTTATTATTTTGAAACAGGGTCTCACTAAGTTGTGGAGGACCTCACTAAGTAGCTGAGACTGGCTGCAAACCTACAGCCGGGCTCCCGTCTCAGTCTCCCAAGTACTGAGATTACAGGCCATGCACCATAACCAGCTGCCTTTTTTATTTCTTAGCATGGTACTGAGCACACACTATACACCTCAGTGTATGATTAGTTTAATTGACAGCATTTAGAGATAGGTCAGGACTTTGGTAGCTATTCTTGGCTCTGCTTTTGAATTTCTTGTGGCTTGTAGATCTTTGAATCTCTTTGCGTTAATTATGTAGAAATAAATGTTAGAAAGCATGCAAGCACACTTTAAATTTTTATTGGTGCTTATTGGTTATCCCATATATTGAGTTTCATTGTGGCGTATCAGTATATGCATATAACATAATTTGATCATTTTCACTCCCTACCACCGCCTTTACCCTCTCCTCCTCCTTTTCCCTGACTTCCTTCCCCTATGTCAGTGGTCTCACTTCTACTTTCATAGAGTCCTTTTTTCCTTGTCTCCCCGTAGCTTCCACCTATGAGAGAAAACATATGACATTGGCCTTTTGAGTCTGGCTTGCTTTTTTAACATGAAGCTCTCCAGTTCCATTGATTTTTCTGGAAATAACATATAATTTCATTCTTCTTTATATCTGAATAAGTCACCATTGTGTATATATACCATAGTTTTTAAAAATCCATTCATCCATTAGTACATACATACCTAGACTGGCTGTAACTTGGCTATGGTGAATTGCAAGCACAATTTTTTAATAAGTGCTTTTTTTCTTTCCTCATTAGAGAACTCTTTCTGAAGACTAATGCTCAGTTGACGATTCGTTGTAGGCAATTACTCTCTGAGCTTTCCTACATTTACCCCATTGATTTGGTAAGTTTCAGATTATCTGAAAAGATGATTTCCATTTGCATTTTTCTTTTAATGATAAAACTTACTGCTCTACTCTTAATCATATTCTTTTTTACAGTTGATTCAGGGGCTAGTATCTATTTAAAAAGTAGGTTAAGATTTAGTTGGCATTAGGGTCCATAGGGTTTTTTTATTTTTAACATCAGTTGGGTTGTGGAATGGCTCATCATCAGAAAACATTCCAAATTATTAGTTTCCTATGTAATTTTTTTAATTTAAGGACATTTATTGGTCACTACTACCACTTCTGGCATATACCTGCAGACGCATGTACATTGCCTTAAATATATAATTGCTAGTTAAACTTAAATAAAACTGATTAGGAATCATTTTTAGAGAACTAAATCTACTAAATTTGATAGTCCTCTTGTTAATTAAAATTAGTTTAAAAAACCAACTTTTAGAGAAGAAAGTTGATAGGATTTGAGTTTGTTCACAGACTTACTGAGTTACTTTATTGATATGAATTAACCAGAAGATGTTTTATTATGATGATTTTACATTGCTTTTTCCTTGGACCTGATGACCTAAATATTTCTATTGAAGAGTATTATAAGGACATGTAACTGTAAGGAGATAGTATAACGAATCACCCTGTACTCATCCTCCAGTTTCAAAAAATGTGAAAATATTTAGAGTCTTTGAGTCAACGCTGACCAGCAAAAATTTTGAGATTTGACTTAGAGTTTCTTTGCTTTACATATAAAAATTTTATTTTCATTCTTCGTTTAAATTCACAGAATGATTATAAGGATTACTTTGTATGCGGTGTCAAGTTACCTAATTCTGAGGACTTCCAAGGTATTTTATTTCCTTTTTACGTCTAAAGATTTGGTGTGTATAACATATAGGAATAGAGTTATCTTGAAATGTTCATTGGCTACACTTTTGTTCAGAAGGGTTTTGACCTTCAGTCTCTCCTCAGTTAGAAGTATGTAGAGGCTGGGCGTGGTGGCGCACGCTTGTAATCCCCAAGTTTGGGAGGCTGAAACAGGAGGATCGCATAGGTTCGAAGCCAGCCTCAGCTACTTAGTGAGGCTCTCAGCAACTTAGTGAGACTCTGCTTCCAAATAAAGTATAAAAACTAGGTCTGGGAGTATAACCCAGAGGTAGAAAGCCTCTGGGTTCCACCCTAGTACCACCACCAAAAAAAAAAAAAGTATGTAGAGAGCCAAGCGTGGTGGTGCATGTTTGTAATTCCAGCGCTTGGGAGGCTGAGACAGGAGGATCACACAGGTTCAAAGCCAGCCTCAGCTACTTAGTGAGGCTCTCAGCAACTTAGTGAGACCCTGTTTTCAAATAGAGTATAAAAAATAGGTATGGGAGTATAACCCAGAGGTAGAAAAGCTCCTGGGTTCCACCTCCAGTACCACAAAAAAAAAAAAAAGAAGTATGTAGAGTCAGAGTCCCTGATGAAAGATGCAACAGGATATTTGGTTGAACCATGGAAAAATAATTATTGAAACTTCTATTTGAAATGAAAAATATTTTTAAATGAGCCTGTGTAAACCAGAGGGAAGAGTTACTTTCCTTTTGATTTGATTTTCATGAAAAATTGTGTGTGATTTTGGAAGCAGAGGGAAAACAGACATTAATCTCTTCTATTTTTTTTTTTACAAAGTCATATTCCTGCTACTCTGAGCAGTATTTGAAAATTTCATTTGTGACATTCCCACTACCACAGATTAAATTTCTTACACTGTCATCTCTCCTCTTCTTACATTAAGGGCATCATAATTCCTATATTTTAAAATCCTTCTTTTCCTAATTTCTTTACAAGTATTCCAAGGAAAAAAGATTATGTTTATAGTTAGAAAAATGAATCTTTTTCCATAGCCTAAATGATGCTTGAGACCCACTAGACATCTTTATAAATTATTATCCAAACTAGCTTACATATGATCTATTTGGATAAAAGTTATTCATGAAAAGAACATTATTAGTTTTGACCAATACTTTCTTCCATTTCCCTTATAAATAAACAATTGCTGTTTGTGGCCCTTTAACATTTAAGTCTATTTTTAATTAATTATCTTCTGAGCCCTGACACAAGGAAATTGTTGGGACATGACATAGGGAGAGTGATAAAACACTCTGTTCAAGTCCTGGCTCCCCTTTCATAAATCTTATAGTTTAGAGCAAGTTGTATAACCTTTGAGTTAATTTCCTAATCAATAGCATGAACGTATTATATTCTATCTCTCTAACATGACTGTTGTGAGAATTAACTGATATACCAATAGCTGTAAAAGCATGAGATTTTCCTTATCTTTAACCCTCTCAAAAACCAAAGGAAGCCTATAGGAAAGTAGTATCAGTGACTCGCTCAGGACTGTAGAGCTAGGTGGTGCTATAGCTGGGCTTCGTCTGGTTTTCTCTGAATAGTGCTCCCTTAAGCCTCTCTAAGTCACACAGATGTGCTCTGGTGTTCATTGTAGGTGAAGTTATGGTTTCTTAAAGCCCATGGCACATCATTTTTCTTATTCATTCATTGAAAAAATCATTCATTCAATGCCTATATGCTAGGTACTGTGCTAAATTTTGAGGATGTGAGGATGAAAAAACAAGTATGTTCTCTCCTTTCATGGCACATATAGCCTATCAAAGCTATAAACTGAAAATTAAGTAATTAGCACATATTTAATTAAAGAGTATGCCATCCAGAGAATAAGGGAATCTACTTTTTGATAAAGAAGTCAGAGAAGACCTGTTCTAGCAGAAACAGAGCAGAAAATTAAAGGCTGAAGGGAGCCAATTATGGTACAGCCGGGGGAGGAGCAGGCCTGGGACAGAGGGCAGTGAGGACAGATGGAAACACACTTGGCCTGTGTGTGCGTGTGTGCTTGTGTCGTTTTGAATCTCACTATGATGTATAATTACAGTGCACCAATAAAAGTATTTTTAAAAAGTCACGATGAAAGGCATGAGCTTGGTATACCTTAAAAAAAAAACTTGGAAAAAAAAGCTCTGAGTCAAGGATACAGAAGGGGAAAAAAACGTGTATTTAGGCAAATCATGTAATCCCTCAGCTTAATTTCTTTACCTATAAAATTAGATGGTATTTGTATCCCCAATTCATTGTCATGATGGAATGAGATATTTGAAAGAGGCTTTCGTATAGGAGCTGCTCAATAAGTATAATTGAAATTCATTGTGAAAAACAGAGTGAAGGACAGAAAGGACCAGACCAGATCTGAGCAGCACAGGGAGCAGGGGCGCAGCAGCCTAGAGGAGGAAGCGGTAGCCAAGGCCTGCGGCCATGGTGAGGAGGGCCTGTTTCATCCTGGGTGAAGTGGGCTGCTCCTGAAGAGCCTCAGAAGGGGCATGGCGTGAGCTGAGCTACACTTGTAGCACTTATTAGCCTGGCTGCTAAATACAGAATGATTTGAAGGGAAGCAGAAATAGCGGTAGTGGTGGTCTGTTACTTAAATCCACTCAGGGAGTGTTCTTGGTTCTATTTTTGGTTTCTTTGAAGTGCCTGTTTCCTCGTTTTTCATAGCTTTTAAAGCTCTCTATACATAGAATACCCAGTTAAACTGAATACATTCTTGCTGCCCTTTAAAAGGTTAGTGTGGCCTTTTAGTGTAGTTGCTAAAAACTGAAATGATAAAGTTTAATTTTACTCTAAGGTCCTATTCACTCCCCATAGCCCCTACGAATAAAAAATTTTAAGAAGCTTGAATAGTAGAATTAGACTTGAAATCTTATGTTCACATTCTGGAAGGCACTTCCATATAGTGAACGTGTGGAGTGCCCTATATTATCTACTATGCAGATGCTGAGAGTACACAAAGAGATTTAAGACATTGATTTGACCTCAGTGGGATCAGAGTCCAGTTGAGGGCATCATGTAAACCATCCAATCAAGAAATACGTACTGAATCTGTACTCTTGTGTCAAGCACTTAGAAAGTTATACCAGGTACATCAGACTCAAAGAAATGGGAATAGTCAGTTCTATCAGGAAGGGCTCAGGAAAACGTTGATAGAAAAGAGGAGAATGCCTGAACTGTCTTAAGAGATGAATAGGCCTGGAAATAGTGGCACATACTTGTAATCCCAGTACTTGAGAGGCTGAAACAGGAGGATCACAGGTTCAAAGCCAGCCTCAGCAACTCAGTGAGGCTCTCAAAAATTTAGTGAGACCCTGTTTAATAAAAGAAAAAAAGAAAGAAAGGTCCAGGGGTATAGCCTATAGCCTGGAGATAGAAGGCCCCTAGGTTCCATTCCCAGTATCACAAATAAAAGAAGAAGGAGAAGGAGAAGAAGGAGAAGAGGAGGCAGAAGAGGAGGAGGAGGAGGAAAGGGAGAGAGAGGGGATAGAAATAGGTAAAATTGCAACCTTATTATATTATCACACTTATTGCTTAATTCTCACAGTGATAAGAATTCATTCTTTCTGTGAGGAAAGGACTTCCCTAGTGTTTTTTTTGTTTTTGTTTTTGTTTTTTTGGTGCTGAGAATTGAACTCAGGGTTGCTTTACTCCTGAGCTACATCCCAGTTCTTTTTTTATTTTTCATTTTGAAACAGTCTCCCTAAGTTGACCAGGTTGGCCTTGAACTTGCAATTTGTCATTCTCCTGTCTCAGTCTCCTGAGTTGCTGAAATTACAGGCAGCGGCCACCATGCCCAGCCTAGGTTTTTTTTAAAGATGAAAATTGAGGCTCAGAGAGATTAATTTTTCCAAGGACTCATAATATTCTGTGATAAAGCTAAAGTTATCACTGGTCTGCCTGATTCTGAGGTCTCTATTATTCCTGTCATGATATAGTTTTCTTCCTTGCTTTGAATAATAACCTCTTCTAAGTCTCGGTCAACTTTTAGTGTTCTGTAGCAGCTGCATTCTAGGAGAGACTGTAGTGAAGGAACTCTATGTTGGTTGTCTATGCTATTCATGACTTGCTGGATAGACTTTCTGCTGCATAGATGGATACTGCGGGAAACTCCACCAGAGGGTCCTGACATTTATTGGGTTTTCTAAGTGGGTAAGTTACTGCTAGAGTATGCCAAAGAGAACTGGACGCAATGGAAGAACTGTCCAGTGAAGGGTGTGCATCTGAGTTCCACTGACTGAGAAGTTTAGCTTTTTTTTTTTTAAAAAAAAAAAAGGGAAAATGTTTGTGCGTGTATGTTTTTAAGTAATCCATAACATGAGAACCTTTTCTGGTAATGAGACCCAGATTTCCTTCTGTGTCTGTATCCCTTTATGCAGGCATGATTTCTTGGAAAAGAGAGTCCATATGTCAAACAGTGTCTCATTGAGAACATGGACTGATTCCATAGATGCTGTGGCAGTGATTAGAGTCTTAATATTTTGTCCTGTCTGGATCAGTGGGTGCTTGGTTCCTTAACAAATCAGCTGCCTCAGTGATTGGGAAGGCAGGATGGTAAGAGCTTTCAGATCACTTATTGTTTTTGGATTCATTCGAATATTAATAGTTTGTCCAACAGATAAATAAAAGGGACATTTGAATTAATTTATAATGTTGTCATGGCCATTGCGTGTTTGTAGAATTTATTGTTATGAAAATCACAAAAAAAGCTGTAGCCTTGAGTGGCTTCCTGCATTGAAAAAACAAATCAGAAATAATAATTATGAGGAAAGTGTGGGGTTTTGTTTTAAGCCCTTCAAAACATCGTTTGAGTTAGTATCTTGTTCACATACCTGAGTCTTACAGTTCATTCCTGTTCCTCCCTAGACCCTCCACTCCCCCTCCGACTTCTTCTCACCAACAAAACTATCATCTGTGACCTTTCCAACTCCCAGAGCAGGATAAGAAACACAAACCTCTGCTCTGCATTAGGTGTTAGGGACGTCATTAATGCTTACTGGAAAAGCACACCCCAGAGGGCCATGTTTTGGCTTTGGCAGGTAAAAAGTCTCTCAGATCTTGGAATGCTGGAAACCTTAAACCTTTTGGTTTTTTAGCTAAAGTGATTGGCAACAGAATGTGACATCTGAGGTTGCATGGCCTGCAATCGCCATAATTAACCACATGAGCTCACATTTTCCCACTGGAGGCTCAGTGGTCTTGGGGTGATGAAAGTGACTTCCCGACCAGGAGGTGGTTTTCCTTTTGAGGGTATTGGAATACCCTTGGGCCCTGTAATGCTTCGCTCGTGGTCCTTTTAAAATGCTTTTTAATATAAAGCTTCAATATTGGAAATCCAACACCACAGTGTTTAACAGTGAGGCTGTGCTGGAGCTCTGTGGCCTGGAATGGGAAAGGACCAGGGGTTTTAATAGGTGGAGCGGGGAGTCTTGTGCAACATGGTGAGTGTGAATAGCCTAATCAAAGCTGGTTTCCAATATTCCTTAATTTTCTTTGTTTGCTCTTTTCTTTTCTTTCTTTGTTGTTATTGTTTCCTGTATGTAGACCTCTCTTAGAGATGTCTTTTTATCTTTAAATTTAAGCAAAATTATCTTGCTCATCGAAGGAGGTGATGTTAGCAGGTCAATCCTTTTTCTTTTAATAAAGATGTGTTGTTGTCTTAAATGTGCAAACGCAGTTCTTCAGATGCTTGAGGTTTAGCATTAGGTAGGTTTCTAAAAATATAGTTTGCATTTGACTTGTGTGGAAGGCAAATTTAGAGGATTCTTGCTGCTTTCTGGAAGTTTTCAGATCTTTTCCTGTCAGGTTATACAGGAAAGGAAAAGCTTAGTGTAAAGCACATATAAGAAAGTCCCAACTTTGGGTAGTATTATCCTTCTTTATTCTAAGTCCTCCTCTTCCTGTTTCTCCCTTCAAAAGACGATTCTTAATGAGAAAGTCCTTTTACTCAGAAATATTTTTAATTTGGTAAGCTCTGTTCTTTACAGAAAGGAGGAGGCAAGGAAGGAACTCATAGTCCCAGCTGTGCCTCCAGATCTAGGTATTTTGGGAGCCAAAGATATTTTGAGGTGTGGACACAATTTACTCTATCACTATGATTTTTACCAATATGACTTTGACCAAACCATATCACCTGAACCTCATTTTTCTCATCCCTGAGTTAATAGTGTCAGACTCAGTGATTTCTAAGGTGTCAGTTAACTCTGATATTATATGATGATGAATTTATAATATAAAATAATTTTAGACTCTAAGGTAGTATGATGTACGTTTTGACAGAAACACCGTGTATTAGTGTTATTGTAGTAGCAGTCAAGGTACTTGGGCAGGACTGAGACAAAAAGACATTGTTAAAAATAATTAGGATTCTAGTTAGCAAAGGTGTCACTCAGTAGTGAGTTGAAATGAAATTTTTAATTGTGTGTGTGTGTGTGTGTGTGTGTGTGTGTGTGTGTGTGTGTTGCTGTAGGTTGAACCCAGGGGCATTCTCCCTCCAAGCTACACCCTCAGCCCTATTTTATTCCTTATTTTGAAACAGGATCTCACTAAATTGTGGAGGGCCTCACAAATTGCTGAGGTTGGCCACAAACCTATGATCCTCCTGCCTCAGCCTCCCAAGTACTGAGATTACAAGCGTGCTTCATCATGCCCAGCTATTTTTTAAAATTTTTTTAATGAGCTTGTTTTGAGAGAATGATAAACATTGGTTGAGAAGTCTTTCTGCCAAGCACTGTACTCATCATGGAAACTATATGGAGTTATATGTTCTTTGGCCTTTCCTAGAAAGTGTGAAGAAACTAAATATGTATCAAATGCTTGGTATACTCTAGGATCTTAAATTTGAAAATTATTAATATTAGTTTTTTAACAGTAAAGTTCTCAGCCAGTGTGGTAGAGTGATTAAAAATAGAAGATTTGGTATCAGGTCAATTTGTTTGCTAGCTCTATTATTTTGGGTAGGTTCCTTAACCTCTTTGAGCTTCAGTATCTTCATCTGAAAAATGAATGAAATAGCTAAAAATACGTCCACTTTAGTACTGTTTAATACTGAATAAATGATTATCAATATAAAGTACCACAGTCAGTCAGTTCTGGACAGAAGAAAAAGAAAAATAATGAGTTGCCTACTTTTATAGGATGATCAAAGAAATACCAAAAGTCTCTTATGGTAGACAAGTGTAGATACTTCACTAGGAATGGATGGCTGTAGTGTCATGCCTGCCGTAGAAGGCAGTGCTTAGATAATATCAGTATAAAAGTATGTGAAAATATTATTAATTATTGAGATTGGAGGCACCTTTAGGATTCAGGAAATAGTCAAGACCTGGTCATCTCCATCATTTCACCCTTTTTCTCTTGTCAGCTGGGGTATTCCAGATTATGTGTTAAATCTATTTACTATATACCAAGTACTTACTTTTTCTTTCCTTCTAGGGGAAGTTTTAAACTTTATTGCATTGTTTCAGTTCTGACTTACCTGAATGATTACTTATCACCTTATAGGTAGGGACAGAAATCCAGACAATGGGTTTTAAAATGTAATTATCTGTTGCTTTGTAAAAGCCAGATGCGTATGTTTGACTGTATGACATATGTCTTTTTTTCCAATAATTACTTCCATCTAAGTTTCATAAATAGGATTATGAACATAATTCATAAGTAGGATTATGGTTTTTGACCTTTTTCTTTTATTGTTTAAAGTGTTTTTCCCCTTAGACCACCTCAAGCATTATAAACTTATGTAACATTTTTATCAAAATCAAAAACATACTACATAAGGATGTATTATGCTGTTTTATTTCACTTCAGAATTACTGACATAACATAATAGCACAAAAGTATAACTGTATGGCCTAGAAAGTTGTTAGCATATCAAACATTTGTTATATAGTGTGTTTTATTTAAACCTCTAAAACTAATTTTCCCATCAGGTAATAGACTCAAGTATTCTTCCCCCCTTTAAAATGCTCAGAAAGAAAATAATGGACATTTGATCACACTAAGAACTCTTGGTTAAGATATATATATATATATATATATATATATATATATATATATATATCAACTGTTAATATCATAATATTAATTTTGGGGGAATGATTTTAAATATAGATAGTAGATGATATTCTAAGTCTTGTTAATATGTTTAAATTTGGAGAAAATTCATAAAACTAAGACAAATAATTAACATTTCACTTACCATTTATTTTATAAGATCTTATTCAAAGCTGATTTGTTTTTGCCTCACAGTTACATTTATAAGGTAAATGGTTGTTTTCTTTTCCTCTGCTTTTGAATTCACAGCAAAAGATGATGGAAGCATTGCGGTTGCCCTTGGTTACACTGCACATTTGGTCTCCATGATTTCCTTTTTCCTACAAGTGCCCCTCAGATATCCTATAATTCATAAGGGCTCTAGATCAACAATCAAAGATAATATCAATGACAAGCTGACTGAAAAGGAAAGAGAGTAAGTGTCTCTTTTTTTGTTTTATTTTTTAAATCAAGCCAGGATGAAACATAGGGTATATTAAAAATATAAAATGTGACCTAAATTGTGGAAACTTTCATATAAACTTTGTAAAGTACTCCATTTCTTTTAAAGAAAATATAATTATTTGTTTAGATTTTAGTGGTTCAATTTGTACATTTTCAAAAGTTGCAAATATTAGCAAAATTGACTCATTTAAGTTTAGTTTACTTTTACTTTTGTGAGGACAAATGTCATATGCTCTGCAAATACTTATATAATACCTATTGCCTGCCACTTAATAAGTAAGATAATTAAAATATTTGTCAGAGAGACAACCAGGAAAAGGATTAAATGTTTAGCAGCAGGTTGAACATAACTGAAAAGTGGGTTAGAGAACTGGAAGACAAGATCAGTAAAAAATATAGACAATCCCTCTGTTTATCAATTAAACTGAATTTTTACTTTCTAAATAATACATTGTTGGTGGGATTGCAGATTATTGTAACCACTTAGGAAAATAGTATGGAGGATCCTCCGAATGATGGGAACAAATCTGCCACATAATCCAGCAATACCTCTTCTGGGTATCTACCCAAAAGAATGGAAACCAAACTACCAACTAATGCATGTGTATCTATGTTCATAGCCATGCAATTCACCATAGCCAAACTATGGAACCAGCCAAGATGTCCATCAACAGAAGAATAGATTACAAAACTATGGAATATGTACACAATGGAAGTTTACTCAGTCATAAAGGAGAACAAAATTACACCATTTGCAGGGAAATGGATGAAACTGGAGAACATTATGCTAAGTGATATTAGTCAGTCACAAAAAGTAAAAAATTGGATGCTCTTCCTAATATGTGGAAGCTAGGGAGAAAAGGGGTCATAGGAGGAAGTCTAGACAAAGAAGGAAAAGCCATAAATGAGCAAATAAGGCGACCTGACTGAGCAGAATGGAAGAAGGGAAGAGGGAAAATCCCCAATTTACACGATGTACATTCACAAACATATCAAATTCTATCAGTAAGCCAGACATGAGGAAGAAGGAGGGGAGAGAGAATGGGGTGGAAATTGGGGAAGGGCCAAATGAATAATGTCTGCATGTGAGCCTCTACCATCTTGTACTCCATTAAGATGTATGACTACAATGCACCAATAAAAATTTTAAAAGAAAAAAATTATAGACAATCCCCGACTTAGAAAATTTCAACATTATAATGGTGGGAAAGTGATGAGCATTCAGTAGACACCGCACATAGATTTTTGCACTTAGATATGTGCAAAAATGTGGCTGGCAATATGCAGAGCGGCAGTCTCTTGTATGATATTGGGCAGCAGTAGTGAGAGGCAGCTGACTGGTAGCCACACAGTTAAGAGGGTACTCTTAACTCCACAGTGCACCATATGGCTAAACTATGAAATTTGGCTGGCCAGGTATATTTACTGCATTTTCAACTTACAATATTTCCTATTTATTTACTTGTTTTTTGGTATTGGGCATTGAACCTAAGGATGTTCTACCTCAGAGATATTCCCCCTCCCCCCTTTTTTGAAACAGGGTCTCACTAAGTTGCTGAGACTGTCCTTGAACCTGTGATCCTCCTGTCTTGGCCTCCCAAATACTAGAATTATAAATGTGCATCACCATGCCCAGCAATTAAAGAATTTAAAGTAGGATATTTTATGCTAATACAGTTAATTATATATATATGCACACACATTTATATATCTAACTGTATAACCATATATATACATATATATATTATATATAACATATATATGTGTGTATATATATATATATATATATATATATATACACACACACACATATAGTTATAGGGGAAGCTAATGGTAGAGAACTTTAAATTTCCTTTCATTAACTATTAGAACAAGTAGGCAAAAGAATCAGTATCTTGAAGACTTAAACTAGACTTAAGCATGTATAAAGAATATTGTACCAAAAGACTCTACGGTTCACATTTTCTGGTATACATGGAACATTTACCAAAATTGGTTATGCTGAGCCTCAGAAAATTTCAGATCATTGAAGTAATTCAGAATATGTTCAGTAAAGCCGGGCGTGGTGGCGCACGCTTGTAATCCCCGCGCTTGGGAGGCAGAAACAGGAGGATCGCGCAGGTTCGAAGCCAGCCGCGCGCGCTGGTTTAGGAGACCCTGTTTCCAAAGTGAAAATGTAAAAAATAGGTCTGGGAGTGTAGCCCGGAGGTAGAAGGGCTTCCAGAAACCCCAGTACCACCAAAAAAAAAAAAAAAGAATATGTTCAGTAATCATGGTAGTTACTAGAAATCACTAATAAAACCCTCCAAATGTGCGAATATTAAACAGTATGCTTCTGCATAACTTAAAGGTCAAAAGAAAAACCATAAAGGGAGTTTAAAATTATTTTAACTGACTCATAAGAATATAGTATGTCAAAGTTTATATGGTATAGCTAAATCTGTGGCCTGAGGGAAATTTGTACCCTTTAAATATATATAAATCTCTATCTGAAACACTTAAGGAAGAGTTAAAAAACCTGTAATCCTCCTCAGCCTCTCAAGTACTGGAATTATAGGCATGAACCACCACGTCTGGCTATCACTACTATAATTAGAGGCAGAGTAGGGGAAAGAAAGAAGAAAGGTAGGCACCAGTGCTACTTAGCACTACAGTTGGCTCTTGGTATCCATAGGTTCCACACCTATGAATTCTACATCCATCAGATTAGATTAGAATAAGCTAATTAAATTAGAAATAATAAGGTCAGTAATTGTGTCTGCATTGAATATATACAGAGTTTTTCCTTGTCATTATTCCCTAAACTATATATTATAAAAACTGTTTACACAATACTTATATTATTTTAGGTATTATAATTAATTTAGAGATGATTTAAAGGATATCAAAGGATGTGCATATATTATATGCAAGTCCAATACCATTTTATAAGATACTAGGTGCATCAGATTTGGGTATCAACAATAGGGGAGATGGAACCAATCCTTCAAAATATTAAGGAAATGATTACATATCCAATAGAATAATATGCTCAGCTAGGGAGCGCATGTGTAGTTTAAATTAGTACCTTTTTCAATGTTGTAATTTGAGCCCAAGTTCTTTTTTTTATTTTTTATTGGTGCATTATAGCCATACATCTTAATGGAGTACAAGATGGCAGAGGCATACATGCACACACCACTCATTTAGCCCTTCCCCAGTTCCCACCTCATTTCCTTCCCCCACTTCCCATGTTGGGCTTAGTTACTGATTTTGATATGTTTGTTTCCAAGTATCCTTTTTAATTAAAAAAATAAAATTGAAAGCTTGAATTCTTTGACTTTTAAAAAAATTGAGATGAAATTCACGTAACATAAAATTATATTTTTAAATGTAAAATTTAGTGACATTTAGTACATTTTCCATGTTGTACACATCTGTCTAGTTCTAAAACATTTTCATCACTCCAAAGGAAAACCCTGTATACTAAGCAGTTACTTTTTTTTTTTTTCTTTTTGGTGGTACTGGGGGTGGAACCCAGGGGCTTTCCTACCTCCGGGCTACACTCCCAGACCTATTTTATATTTTATTTGGAAACAGGGTTTCACTAAGTTGCTGAGAGCCTCACTAAGTAGCTGAGCCTGGCTTCGAACTTGTGTGATCCTCCTGTCTCAGCCTCCCAAGCTTGGGGATTACAAGCGTGCGCCACCACGCCCGGCCTAAGCAGTTACTTCTCACCCCAACTTTCCCTCAGCCTCTGGGAGCCACCAATTCTTTCTCTGTATTTTCCTATTCTGGATGTTTTATGTGCATAGAATCATACAATATGTGACCTTTCTGTTCCTGGCTTTTTTCATTTAGTGTAATATTTTCAAGATGCAACCATGTTGTAGCTTAATCAGTACTTTATTTTTATGGTTGAATAATCTTCCATTGAGTTGTGTATATTGCATTCCGTTTATTGATTCATCTGATGGACATTTGTGTTACTTACACCTTTTGGCTGTTAGGAATATTCACATACAGTTGAGTACCCATTTTCAATTCTTTGGGGTATATACCCACCAATGACATTGCTGAGTCATTTAGTAATTCTGTATTTAACTCTTTGTGGAACCCTCAAACTCTTTTCCCTAGCAGCTGCACCATTTTACATCCCCAGATGTGAAGTGGTATTTCTTTGTGGTTTTGATTTGTATTTCCTTATTGAATAATAATGTCTTTATCTTTTCATATGCTTCCTGGCAATTTGTATGGCTTTAGAGAAATGTCTGTTCCAATCCCTTTCACATTTTTTAATCAGGTTATTTGTCTTTTTGTTGTTGAGTGGTATGATTTCTTCATGTATTCTGGATATTAGACTCATCAGATACATTAGTTGCTAACATTTTCTCCCATTATATAGGCTGTTGCTATGGTTTAAGGCCAAAGCTAAAGTCAGTATTATATGCTACCTTGACATCTGGTGAAAGCAGGAGGGCTTCCCAACAGTCCTGCATTGGTTTCCTGCCAGCTGGGGAATCACTGAAATACACCAGTCACATCCTCTACTTATTTATTTACTTGTTTACTTATTTATTTATTTATTTATTTATTTATTTATTTATTTATTTTTGTGGTACTGGGGGTGGAACCCAGTAGCATTCTACCTTTGAGCTACACCTCCAGCCCTATTTTTTTATTCTTTATTTTGAAACAGGTCTCACTGAGTTGCAAAGGGCCTCACTAAGTAGCTGAGGCCGTCCGCAAACTGCAATACTCCAATCTCAGCCTCCCAAATGCTAGGATTACAAGCGTGCGCCACCACGCCCGGCTCATCCTCTACTTTTTGATGCGACAACACCTATCTATCTTGATGTACCCTATGTCTTAGTCCATTTCTGCTACAATAACAAAACACTTCACACTGGGTAATTTATAAAAAATAGAAATCTATCTCTTATTGTTCTGAAGACTGGGAATCCAAAATCAAGGTGCCAGCAGGTTCAGTGTCCAGCAAGGGCTGTTTGCTCAGCTTCCAAGATGATGCCCTATTGCCCCATCTTCCAGGTGGGAGAGATGCTGTATCTTCATAGAGCAAGAGAGACAGAAGGAATAGAAAGGGACTGAACTCTTTTATAATGGCAAACTCTTTTACAATAGCATGAATCCATTTATGAGCACAGAGCTCATTTGACCCACACACCACCTAAAAGGCCCCACCTTCCAACACCATTGCACTGGGGATTAAGTTTGTAACACATTCATACCACAGTACCCTGTTCTGTTTACTCTTTTCTCAATCCCAGCCCACACGTGGCACTCTCCTCAACAGAGCTGTGAGTACGTGTGACTAATAATCTCTCACCTGTGCAGTGTCCCATGGCCATAACTCTAGGACAGAAATGAAGTGAAAGGAAGCAGTTAAAATAGTTCCTTTGTGTAGCCGGGCGTGGTGGTGCACGCTTGTAATCCCAGCATTTGGGAGTCTGAGACCGGAGGATCACGGTTCGCGGACAGCCTCAGCTACTTAGTGAGGCCCTCTGCAACTCAGTGAGACCCGGTTTCAAAATAAAGAATAAAATATAGGGCAGGGGGTGTAGATCAGAGGTCAAATGCCCCTGGGTTCCATTCCCAGATGCACACACACACACACACACAAAAAAAAAAATAGTCCCTTTATGTTTGTTATAGCACCTTTGATGCAGAAAAATTAATTTTGGTGAAGTCCAGTTTATCCTTTTTCATGTTGTTTCTAGATAGATCTTTTGGTGTTATATCTAAAATCCATTGCCAAATCCAAGGTCACGAAGATTTAGCCTCGTGTTTTCTTATAATAGGTTTATAGTTTTAGTTCTTATATTTAGGATTTGTTCCATTTTTAGTTAATTTTCTTTATACAGTGTGTTGAAGAGACTGTTCTTTGACCTTGAATGACCTTGACATTCCTGTTGAACATCAGCTGGTCATAAATTATTTCTGGACTCTGATTTCTATTCCATTGGTCTGTATGTCTATTCTTCCTCCCGATCCTGCTTTTTGGTGGTACTAGGGATTGAACCCAGAGCATTCTATCTCCGAGCTCTGAGCTACACTCTCAGTACTCAGTGGGTGTTTTTTTTTGGGGGGGGGCGGTGTATAGTGTTTGGATTTTTCTGTGAGGTGTGTGTGTGTGTGTGTGTGTGTGTGTGTGTGTGTGTGTGTGTTGCTGGTGATTGAACCCAGAGACATTCTGTCTCTGAGCTATGCCCCTAGATCTGTTATATTTTTATTTTGAAATAGGGTATCAGTCTCTCAAGGTTGCTGAGAATTTTGCTCAGTTGCCAAGGCTGTTCTCGAACCTGTGATCCTCCTATCTCAGCTTCCTAAGTACTGGAATTATAAGCATGCACCACCACATGTGACTTTTTTGTTATTTTGAAATAGGGTCTCACTAAGTTACCATGCACTATCCTGGAACCTACGATCTTCCTGTCTCAACCTCTCAAGTATTAGGATTACAGGCATTCTTCCATCATGCCTGTCTCTATATTTCAGTTCTTACACTAATACTGTAAGTTTGAAACTAAGGAATATAAGTACTCCAACGTTGTTCTTCTTTATTACTGTCTTGTGGAATTCAGGGTCCATTGCAGTTCCATAGAGTTTAAGGACCAGCTTTTCTATTTCTGAAAAAATGGCCATTTGAATTTTGATAGGGATTGTATCGAATCCATAGAGTAAGCCAGGCATAGTGGCACACACTTATAATCCCAGCATTTTGGAGGCTGAGTCAGGAGGATCATGGTTCACAGACAGCCTCAGCTACTTAGGCCCTATGCAACTCAGTGAGACCCTGTTTCAAAATAAAGAATAAAAAATAAGGCTGGGGTGTCACTCAGAGGTAGAACCCCCCTGGCTTCCACTCCCAGTACCCCCCAAAAATCCATAGAGTACATTGAGTAGTATTGCCATCTTATTAATAATTGGGTTGTCTTTCCATTTATTTAAGTTCTTCTTCAATTTCTATTAATAATATATTGTAGTTTGGGGTACAAGTTTTGTACTTTGTTGATTAACGGTATGTCTTTATATTTTATCCTTTGAATGCTATTATAAGTAGAATTGTTTTTCTAATTTCTTATACAGATTGTTTGAATTTTGTATATATTGGATCATGATGTCTGTGAATAGAGATAGTTTTATTTCTTCCTTTTCAATTTGGATTTTTTTTCTTTGCCTAATTGTTCTGGCTGGAACTTGCTGTACAGTACTTAACAGTGGTGGTGAAAGCTGGCATCCTTGTCTTGTTCCTCATTTTAGGGGAAAAGCATTTACTCTTTTACCATTGCATATGATGTTAACTTTGACTTTTTCATAAATGTTCTTAATCGTGTTCAGGAAATTTCTTTCTATTCCCAGTTTTCTGAGTGTTTTTTTTTTAATCATGAAAGTATATTGGATTTTGTCATAGTTTTTTTTCTGTAAAAATTGAGATGATCATGTGGTTTTATTTTTCTTATATTAATGTGGTACATTGCACTGATTGGTTTTTGTTTTTAGGACCAACCTTGCATTCCTGGGAAAATCCCACTTGGTCATGGTCTACAATCCTTATAATATGCTATTAGATTCACTTTGCTTGTATTTTGTTGACAGTTTGTGCTTCTACACTTATAAGCTATTAGACTTTTTTTTTCTTTGTGTGTGTGTGTATGGGATGGGTATGGGTGTGTGTGTGTGTGTGTGTGTGTGTGTGTGTGTGTGTGTGTGTGAGTGAATGGGAATTGAACCTGAAGGGGCATTCTACTTCCAAGCTACACTCTAGCCATTTATTTATTTTATTTATTTATTTATTTTTATTTATTTATTTTTTTGTGGTACTGGGGTTCCTGGAAGCCCTTCTACCTCCGGGCTACACTCCCAGACCTTTTTTTTTTTTTTTTTTTTTGAAACAGAGTCTCTTAAGCCAGCGCGGCTGGCTTCAAACCTGCGCGATCATCCTGTCTCCGCCTCCCAAGCGCGGGGATTACAAGCGTGCGCCACCATGCTTAATGCCCGGCTTATTTTTTGTTTTTGAAATAGGGTCTCACCTTGATCTCTAAGAGTTTCATTATGAGTTGAGATTGTCCTTGAACCAGCTATTCTTCTGTTTCAGCCTCCCAAATACTAGGATTACAAGCATATGACACCATGCCTGACTTGTTTTTTCTTTATTTGTGATGTGTTTGTCTGGCTTTAGTATCAAGGTAATACTGGCATAGCCTCATAAAATGAGGAAGGAAATATTTCCTCTCCTATTTTTTAGAAAAGTTTAAAGATTTCTATTAATTATTTCTTAAATATTTGTTTGAGGTCTGTAGCAGAGTCACCTAGTCCTGAACTTTCCTTTTGGGAAGTTTTTAAGCCACTGATTTTATTTTATTTCATTGTTACATAACTGTTCAGATTTTTCTGTATTTCCTAAATCCACTTGAATAATTTGTGTGTCTCTAGAAATATGTCCATTTCATCTAGTTTAACAAATTTGTTGGTGTGCAGTTGTTCGTAGTATTTTCTTAAAATCATTTTTATTTCTGGAAAGTCTGTAATAATGCCCCACATTTGTTGCTGGTTTTAGTTATTTGCATCTTTTTTCATAATTAATCTAGCTAAAGGTTTGTCAACATAGTCTTTTTAAAGAACTAATTTTTGTTCTTATTGATTTTGTTGTTTTTCTGGTCTCTCCTTTGTTTATCATGACTCTTATCTTATTTCTTTCTTTGCCATAGATTTTGTTTTTAATCTCTTCTTTTTCTAGTTCTTTCTTCTTTCCTTCCTTTTTGGAGATGGAGTCTCTGCTGTGTTGTCCAGATTGGTCTCAAGTGTGTGAGTTCAAGTGATAACTCTCACCTCCGAGCTTCCAGAGTAGCGGGGACCAGAGGCTTGCACCACCATGCCTATAAATTTCCATATAACATGTATTTCCCATATCCCGTGGATTTTTGTATGTTGTATGTTTTGTTTTCATTTCTCTCAAAGTATTTGCTGACTTCCTTTGCGATTTTCTAATTGACTCAGTAGTTGTTTAAGAGAGTGCTATTCTGGTTTTCTTTCCATTATTAATTTCTCTTCATTCCACTGTGACAACGAAGTTAGCCTTATCATTTCAGTATTTTTATTTTTATTCTTTTTAATTATTTATTTTATTTATTTATTTATTTATTTTTATTTTATTTTATTTTATTTTATTTTTTTGCGGTACTAGGGATAGAACCCAGGGGCATTCTGCCTTCAGATTACACCCCTGGCCCTACTACTGTCTTCCTCTTCCCTTCAAGTCTGGCTGGTCAGTAACTTACTCCACCAACAGGGAGAATCGGGAATGTTGCCTGAGTGCTGGGGCTTAGGTTTGAAGAGGCTACAGCTTCTGCCTGTCCCTATGCTGTTTCCAGTGTTTACTGATGTGGGGGGTGGGGGGGGGTGGGGGGTGTTTTCCTGAGATTGAACCCAGAGATGCTCTATCTCCAAGTTACATTCCAAGACCAGGACCACTTCTTCTTTCTTCTTTTTTTTTTTTTTTTTTTTTTTTTTTTTTTTTGCAGTACTGGGGATGGAACCCAGGGGCATTCTACCTCCAAGCTACACTCCCAGCCCTATTTTTTTTTTCTTTATGTTGAAATAGGGTCTTGCTGAGTTGCAGAGGGCCTCACTAAGAAGCTAAGGCTGTCCACAAACCACAATCCTCCCGTCTCAGCCTCCCAAATGCTGGGATTACAAGTGTGCGCCACCATGCCCAGCTTTTGGTATTTTTAAAGACTTAGTTTGTGGCCTGTAGAATATTCCACATATACTTGAGAAGAAAGTATGTTCTGCTTTTGTTATATATGTTATGACTAGTTGGTTTCTAGTGTTGTCAAGTCCCCTCTTTCCTTATTTTCTGTCTACATGTTCTGTACGTTATTGACAATAAGTTAATCAACTCTTAAACTATTCAAAGACTATATCTTTTTTCAGTGTGCCAGTGTGCCTCAAACATTTTGGGCCTCTGTTTGGTGCATGTTTCTAGACGTTGTAACTTGATGTATTGACCCTTTCATCAGTATATAATGTACCTTTTTTTTTTCTTCTTTCAACAATTTTTATTTAGTTGTTACATTGTCTGTTAGTCACCCTAGCTCTTTTTTGGTAGCCATATGAAACTTTCGGTAACTTTGTATGAAAGATTTTTCATTTTTTTTTAACTTTGAACCTTTTTGTGTCTTGAGATTTAAAGTGATTCTCATAGACAGCATATTGTTGGAACACTTTTTTATCCATTCTTCTAGTATCTTCCTTTTGACTGGAATATTTATCTACTTACACTTAATACAATGACTTTTTTTGGTACTAGAGATTGAACCCAGGGGCATTTCATCTCTAAGCTACACCACCGCCTCTTTTTATAATTTTACTTTGAAATAAGGTCTCACTAGGTTGCCAAGGTTCTCAACAATTATTTGCTGAGGCTGGTCTCTAGCCTGTGATCCTCCTGTCTCCACCTCCCAAGTACTAGAGTTACAGGCATGTGCCACCGCACCTAGCTGTACAAGAACTACTATTGAAGAACTTAGGACATTTTGCTATTTGTTTTCAGTATATCTTTTGTACTTTTTCCATGCTTTTATGCTTAACTATTTTCTTGTAGTGTACTGTGTAATTCTCATTTTCTTTTCCTTTTTAATACAGTTTTATTGGTGCATCGTAATTTTCCATCATGATGAGGTTCAGAGTGATAGAAGCACGTGCACACAGACTTGGTTGCTTCTTCTGCATCCCACATTGCTCCCTCCTAATCCCCACACATATTACTGAGATTGGTGTTGATAACTTCATATGTGACTATAGTACTCCTCGAACTATTTCCTTTATCAAGTCTCCTTTTTCCTCTCCCCACCTCCCTCCCCAGGACGCCTTCCACAATTCTGCACATCCCTTTTCTTTCCTAATTTCTCTCTAGCCTCCATGTATGAGAGAAAGCATATGACCCTTCACTTTCTGTGACTGGTTAATCTAACCCTAAATGCCTAAATGTAGTATATGCGTACAGATAGATAGATATATAGACAGACAGACAGACAGACAGACAGATATAGATATGAACAAAATATATCATTTTCAGGAAAAATGGGTGGAACTCGTGAATATTATGCTAAGTGAAATTATCCAGTCACAGACAGTAAAAAGTCATGTGTTTTCTTTCATATGTGGAAGCTAGAAAGAAATCATTTTCTTTTTTATTTGTTTTAAGGATATTTTCTAGTGGTTGTCATGGGGATTGCAGTTAACATAACAATCTAATTTGAACTGATATCAATTTAGCTTCAATAGCATATAAAAACTGAGCTCCTATCCAGGTACATGGCACATGCCTGTAATCCCAACACCTGGGAGGCTGAGACAGGAGGATCACAGGTCTGCAGCCAGCCTGAGCAATTTAAAGGGAGTCTTTTTTTTTTTTTTTTTTTTTTTTGTCTTTTTGGACTGGGGATCGAACCCAGGTTGGTGCACTTGCCAGGCAAGTGCTTTGCCACTGAGCTACAGCCCAGCCCAGCCTGAGCAATTTAAAGAGGCCCTCAGTAATTTAGTGAAACTCTTTTTCAAAATAAAAAATAAAACAGGTCTCAATGATGTTTGCAACTTCAATCCCCAGTATCACAAAACAAAACAAAACAAAACAAAACTTAGCTCCTCTGTCCATCCCCCACTTTTATGCTGTTATTGTCACAGATTATAGCCTTATACGACCATAGTAATTGTCTTTATTAATGATCTCTGTAAATCTTAGTGGAGATCCTTGTTTCTCTGTTTATCTTCAGGTTGCTCTCTAGTGTACTTTAATTTCAGTCTTCTGAAGGTCTCCTCCCACGGTCTGCTTACTCTGAGCCAGTGGTGAAAGCTTAGGATTTTCTCAGATCTTTCCTGAGCATAATTACTGCTCAAAGCATGCATACAAGCCAGGCGTGGTGGCACATGCTTGTAATCCCAGTACTTGGGAGGCTGAGACAGGAGGCTCGCAGGTACTCAGCGAGCCTCAGCTACCTAGCAAGGCCCTCTGCAATCTAGTGAGACCATCTCCAAATAAGAAATAATGTCATAAAGTCAGGTTGGGGGTATAACTTGGAGGTAGAATGCCTCTGGGTTCTACCCCCAGCACCAAAAAAAAAAAAAAAAAAATTTATACAACTTCTAGATTGGAAACTTTTGAATGCCTTAATTTCTCAAAGAAACTTTCCCAGCTTCTCTCAAGCTTTAGGCAATCTGTTGTCTTTTGCCCCAGGTGGCAGTGAGTTGTTAGTTTGCCTTATGTGAACAATGTTAGCTGCTTTTCAGCTCTGAATAAATTCTCACTAGGCTATTAGTCTTCCAGGTAGACCCCAGACAAGTTAGAATAGGCATATCTATCTACCTACTTTCTTTCTTTCTTTCTTTCTTTCTTTCTTTCTTTCTTTCTTTCTTTCTTTCTTTCCTTTCTTTCTTTCTTTCTTTTGTGGTACTGGGGTTCCTGGAAACCCTTCTACCTCTAGGCTACACTCCCAGACCTATTTATAATATTTTTTAAATTTGGAAACAAGGTCTCTTAAGCCAGCAAGGCTGGCTTCAAACCTCCTGTCTCCACCTCCCAAGCGTGGGGATTACAAGTGTGCACCACCACACCTAGCCTTCTTTTTTTTTTAATTTTTTATAAGTGGAACATATTGAAAATGGTGTACATTTAGATTATGCTTCATGCCCTTCCCCCCATTTTCCTTCTCCCCTCCCAATAGAGAGTGTCCAGGTTAACCATGTTATATTATTCTATTACACATATTCGTATGTAGCTCCTCCATTGAACAACCTCAGCTTTCTTCCTCTCCTATCCTTCCGTTCAAGCTTTGCTGAGATTTCCCCTCCATCATCTGGAATCCCTCTGGTATTACCACTACTCCCTAGCTTGGGCATATTAGAGAAAACATACGTCCCTTCTCTTCCTGTGCTTGACTAATCTCACTTAACATAATGTTCTCCAGTTCCTTCCATGTTCTTGCAAATGCTATTATTTTATTCTTCTTTATAGCTGAATAGAATTCCATTGTGTGTATTCCCCATAATTTTGCAATCCATTCATTTGTTGATAGAGATCTAGGTTGGTTCCATATTTTGGCTATTACGAATTGTGCTGCTGTGAACATGGGTATGCATATGTTAATGTTGTTCTCCGATTTCAACCCCTTTGGAAAGATACCCAGGAGTGGTATAGCCGCATCAAATGGTGGACCTATTCCCACTTTTCTAAGGAATCTCCATACTGATCTCCATAGTGGCTGAACTACTCTGCACTCCCACCAACAGTATAAGAGTTCCTCTTTCCCCACATCCTCACCAGCAATTGTTGTTGTTTGATTTCTTTATGCTTGTCACTCTGATTGGGGTTAGATGGAATCTCAGCATAGTTTTGATTTGCATCTTCCTGATGGCTAGTGATGTTGAACATCTTTTCATGTATCTATTGGCCATTTGTATCTCTTCTTTTGTGAAGTGACTATTCATTTCAGTTGCCCATTTCTTGATTGGGTTGTTTGTTTTGCCTGTGTAGAGTCTTTTGAGCTCTTTGTATATTCTGGATATTAGCTCCCTATCAGAGTGATGCCCAGCCTTTTTTTAAAATAAGGTCTGCTCTGCTTTGTCAAGAGGTAAGGCACACTGGGAATATAGGCTGTTGTCTGTATTTCATGGCTAAGCTGGGGAGTAGATTAGGTTCATAGCAAGTAAAAATTTGACAGAGCTTTCTTCCTGATTTTGATTTTCTTCTTTCTTGACTTCATATAAGGTTGGCTGATGTAAATTTTTGACTATTTTCCAGGATTTTGACAAAGTTGATTGAGACAGTTTTTGCTTGATTTTTTTTTTTTTTTTGATGTTTCTCTGGAGAGACAGGCCCTTAGAGCAACCTACTCTACCATTTTCTCTGACATCATTTGGTTTGCTTAGTGATGAAAAACATTACTTATTAGGGGTGAAGGGTCCCCTCGATGATTTTAAGCAGGTGAGACTACCATGACCAGATATGAACTTGAGAAAGAAATCCTTAAAGTTTTCTGGAGAATGGTCTTTCCCTACCACTCCCAACAATCCCTTGGTTCCATATTATTGAGGTTAAGTGTATTTCCAGATTTTTAACAAAGTTTTACAAGATGATCTGACTAGAACATGAGTTATGTCAGGAAATCACTTTGGATACTTGAAGGAGGGATATCCCTTGAAGTGATAAATATTCGTTTTTCAGATCAGCTGTGAACACTTTGATTTGTTAAAGAGCAACTTAGCATGTGATCATCTCCGAGCAGTCTGGCTCAATGTGCTCAGCAGCAGTGATTTGTTGACTGATTGATTTCTCAAGTAATCTGAGAAGGCCAACTTTAAATGCTTATTTTTACTTTGGCAGCCAGAACTATAAAAGTTGCATTTTTATGGATGGATTTTACATTCTACTTTATTTTCTTGCTTTTGCTGAACTGTATGCTGTATTTTATTGATTATATATATTTATATAATATATATATATTGTTAGCTGAGTATAGCACATGCTTGTAATCCTAGTACTTGGTAGACTGAGGCAGGAGAATTGCAATTCGAGGACAGCCCCAGCAATGTAGTGAGACCCTCAGCAACCCAGGGAGATCCTGCTTCAAAAACAGGAAGTAAAAAGAGCTGGTCTGGGGGTATAGATAGAATACCCCAGGCTCAATCTCCAGTCTCTCTCTCTCTCTCTCTCTCTCTCTCTCTCTCTCTCTCTCTCTCTCTCTCTCTCTCTCTCACACACACACACACACACACTACACATATATATGTATATATGTAAAATGTAAAAACACATGTTTTTACATTTTAGTATCATTAAAATGAGTCATATCTTATAGCTAATAGCATGTCATATTATGATTGATAGTATTTATCTTTTCTTAGTGTTATATAAGTTAATGGTGTATTTTAGAATCAATGATGCCTTAGGTTTTGTGAACTAGTAAATGTTTTAGCTGGTTTGTGCATTTTTGTTAAGCTCTTCAAATATTCTTTGTAACAACATAGATGTATAAAAATATATATAAGTAGAAGTACACTTATTGATTACGCTTGTTGACTGAATCAACCTCCACTAGTCTAGCCTGGATCACTGAAACAGCAGATTAGACATGGTTTTCTTTTCTTCTGGATTTTCAATTTTGATATAAACCTTTCCAGGGCATTAGATGGAATCAGTACTTCATGGGAGATGGAAAATAGGAATTGAATGACTCATTGAACAAATTATACTTAATGTAATAGAGGCCTAGGAATTCTCAGCCTCTGCCCTCTCTGATTACCTGCCTCATCTGGCTATTGGCACGTGAGATTATTAGAGTTTGGGACTCTATTTAGCCAGGTTTGTTGGAAAGAAAAAGAAGAACTCTTTCTTTGTCTGGCCTGTTAGAAACACGGGTCTGGCCTGATGCCTTGCTTAACCATTACTTGTGCACCTGCACATTGTAAAGGGAAAGTCTGAAATGTTTGCTGCATTTCACTGCGAGGCTCTGACCACAAAACCTGAAGGAATGTAACTAGGGTCCAGCTGCAGTGGTCCTCCCCCTTATTTCACTGAAGACTAAAAATAGGTTTTAAAGTGGTGTTTGAAACTAAATTTATTAGTCAACGTTATTGTGCTACTTGTGTTATCTGGTGGATAATACACTCAGAATGGATTACTGAAATAATTGCTGAGCTAGGGCTAGCTGATCAGAGCGAATGGCTTCTCCAAGCCCTCAAAAGATGTCTGGAGTTTTGTTTTATTCTCAGAACGAAAAACAGGAGGTATAACTGACAGGCAGCTTTGAAACTTCTTGACCTATCCACAGCACTGTCAAGTCCCTAAAAGATGGGCAGCTATTTTTCCTGTTGGTGAATTATTAGGATTGAGAAGAACATTGATGCTGTTATTTCTGTGGCCTTGACTCTCTAAAGTGCATTGTCTGTGGAGGATCCTGCCTGAAATTCCAAGAAGCATCCTTTTTATCTGATTGATTCTGATTTAAAAATGGGATCTCTGAAGTACAAAGAATCTGCGATGTGCTCAAATTCAGACAATATGAGACCAAGATCATAGTCTTTGCCCGTGACCTGATTCTCATGAGAGTGGGATGATCCGTTTTAGTGATCTTCACTGTTTTTGTGACCCAGTGCAAAGGGAAGCCATGCTTGCTCACATATAAAGAAGCTGCCAGACAGATCCCCAAATCTTGTAACTTTCACCTTTTGTTTTTCTTGCAATCACATAGGTAGGTCTAGAGGTTTATATAGTTTCCCTTTCTGCCTAATGAGGTTGAATTTTGCCAGGAGAGAACAGACAAAGAAATCGGATGCTTTTCCTAACATGTGGAAGCTAAGGAGAAATGGGTAACAGGAGAAACTCTAGATGAAGAAGAAGTTCCTATAGAGGAGCAAATAAGGCAGCCTAACTGAGGGGATAGGAAGGGGGAAAAGGGAAACTCTCTAAAGCACATGGGGGTACTTAAACATATCAAAGCCAGTCACTAAGCCAAGCACGGGAAGGAGGATGGAGAGGGAATGGGGTGGGGGTTGGGTAAGGGCTGAGCGATGTGTACATGTATGTCTCTACCATCTTTAATCCCATTAAGATGTTTAAAAAAAGAGAAAGAAAAAGAAGAAAAAAGAAATTTGCATAGTAGCAGTGAGCAGACTGTTCTTTATCTCAGTATTCTCTCAGCCTACCTCCTGGCCTAGCAATGCTGCCTTGTTGAATGAATGAATGAATGAATGAATGAATGAATGAAAAATTTTTTCTGATGTCATATTGTTGAAGTTAGAATATCTTAAGTTTTATTTGCATAAGCAATCAATTTTCTGTAGAAATAGTGATGGGCACCTGGGATTTCAGTGGTAGAAAGCTTATATTGAAAACATAAATGAACATTCCAGAGCTCTAGTTTCAGATTGCTTTAATTCTGACTCCTCATTTCTGTTATTACCTGCGTGAGGCATAAACACCTGTTGACAACATCTTATATTAAGCATTATAGACTCCTTTCTGTAAACCTTCTCAGCTTCTGTTTGGGAAAGGCCAAACGAGAAGCTTTCGTTTTCCATTTTCTTCACTGTGCAACTTACAAATATAATCAAATATTTATTCAGGGTGGCTAATACTACTGAAATGAATGAAGTTTTCAGTTCTTTTGGATTCTCTACTTAATCAAGTTTACCTAAGTAGGAAAGTCTGTATTTATGTGAAAACTTTGCCCAATATGTATAGTTTAACACTATTGAAATTAGTGGTGCTACATCAAGAAACAAGAATACAAATGAGAAAACTTCATGCAGAATTGTAGGCTTACTGTGTTGTAGAGCCAGACAGAATATTGAACCCTGTGTTTCACAAATGGAGGGAGAAACAGGTTGAAAAATGAAGTGAGGTCATACAACAAATTCCCTGAGCATTCCCATTGGTATGGCCCCGTGACTAGAAGCAAGCCCAGAAGATGGAGTGCTGATTCTAAGTGCAAGTATATGGGAGATGGAAGAAGTGTGTTTTATCAAAATAGGTTCCTACCTTAGACAGAAATACTCCTTTTTCTGATATAAGGAATGCTCCCTTGGAAAATAAAATAAAATTCCATGTTGGGAATTTTGCCTGTATGTTAAGCAGAGTCTTTATGTTGAATTCTCATTGGAAACATTAATTATTGAAGTCATATTTATCATTTGGTTCACTTGACATTTGTTTTTCCTCTAAAAGATACAATACAAAATGCCTTTGTTTTCCTTCCCTCTTGCCTCAGATTCCTTAGACTTGACAAGGTTTCTTTGTTTTTGTTTTTTTATTCCCAGTTACTTAAGGCTTTGGAGTCAAGTCGCCATCTCTTATCAGTGGGTGACTGTTGGAATGTCCTGAGTCGTGGTTCTCCTGGTGTAATGCCTGTGTCACTATCTCCCTAGGTTGTTAAGAGGATTACATGAAGTGCACAGTGCTTGACACACAGAAGCTGCTTAACAAAATTTTGCAACAACTACTGAGCTTTGCAATAGGAATTCCAGGCAATCATGTGGAATTTTTTTTATTAATTGTAGGTGCCAGAAGGAAGGATGGGCATCAGAAAAGATTAGGGAAAATTGAAGATGCAACCTAGTGACAAAATACTACATTTCCTTTTGTAACAATTCCAAGAAGTACCTGATCTTTAAGGGAATATTATAAATGCAGGGGACTAATGAAGTTGCCCTGAATGCAGGGGTAAACACTGCTGTGGGTCTGAAGGCTTGTCTCTTACTTCAAACAGGCAGGGAATTTTCTGTCTTTAATCCACTCAGGAGTCAGGTAAGTATCTGTGTCTTAGAAGCCCTCAGTTGGTAAAGATTGAAGGCTTTATTCTTGAAAGGAATCTAGAGCATGTTCAAACTAAATAGCTCCCAGCCAGGCCCACCGCTGTCTTTGTTCATCCTCTGTTCTCTTTCTTCTGTTCCTAACCTGTGCTTCAGTCACACTGAACAATCGGTTGTTTCCCAAATGCATCCCAGTATCTTCCTACACTGATACTCATTGTTTATGACAGTCTCTTTATCTGAAATGCTTCTCTGCCATCTCTAAGATCAAAATTGTGGTCCTGAATAAAGCTGTTCCCTTATCTGAAACTTAGCTCTTACACGCCCCTCTTTTGGTGGACTCTCACGGTCTTTTGTAGCCCAGTGAATCGCTTTTTATAGTATCTCAGAAATGATGTGCTTTTATTTGTACTCTTAATGATTAGATTTTAGCAACAATCCAGCTCAATTGTACAAGTGATGGGTTCGAGTTGTATTTTTCTCGCCTGAAATATTTTTGGCCTAGAATCTTCCTTTTACTCAGGATTAAACCTCTTTTATGCAGCACAGAGAGCCTTGTATCGTGCAGACACTCAATAACTATTTTCCAATTGAATTAGAAGAGCGAAAAGGATGTTCAGTTTTTGCTAGTGCTGTTAGGTAACCTGACGCTCCATACCGTGGCCCATAGTTTTAACTCTAGATGCTCTGGCCAGAACAATCCCTGTTTTATAGAGTCCCTGAGGACCGTGGCAGACTATTAACTTCTGTGCTCGTTGTAATCCAAGGCACAGGCAGCAGTGCTCATGGGGTTGTGTTCAAGAGCGAGAGCAAAGAGCAGGTTTTACAGTGAGGAATCCCCGTGGAAATTCAAGCAGGAGAGATCAACAAAATAAAAATGCAGAAGGTGGTGGCTGGGTGAGACAGGAAATGAACACCTTGTGAAGATTAGGCATTCCACTGAGAGGGGAAATGTGGAAAATGGGTCAAGAGTAATTGTGCACTATTTCATTGCTGACACTTGGAAGTATATTGCTCTACGTGTTGCTTTTAATGAAGTGTGCTTTTATAGTGCTGATGTTATTATCCGGATGAGGAAGTCTTCTCTAGTATTATTGTCATCTCAGCTTTCTGCAACCAACTAAATTAAAATACAGTAATGAAACAGGACAGTGAGATAGGAAAGAAAACCAGATGACTCTGACATGTGACCCCAACCTGAACTTAACTGCTTTCCTGGTTTGCAGTATACCCAAATCAGGATAGAAATTCTTGGAAGAGAGATGAGATGGGGGAGTAATATATTTAGTTAGTGGTAGGCTATGTCAAAGGTAAATATTGTTACATTTGATTCGTGTGTGTGTGTGTGTGTGTGTGTGTGTGTGTGTGGCAGTATTGGGAATCAAACTCAGGGACTCTGCGTGCTAGGCCAAGTACTGTACTACTGAGCCACACGCCCAGCCTTGTTATATTATTAGAATATGTGAGATCGAGCTAGGTGTGGTGGCACATGCCTGTAATCCAGTACTTGGGAAGATGAGATAGGAGAATCACAGGTTGAGGCCAACCTCAGCAAGTTAGCGAGTCCCTGTTTCAGAATAAAATAGGGCTAGAGGTATAGCTCAGAATAGAATGCCCCTGAGTTTAGTCTCCAGTGCCAGCTGGGCATGGCATGGTGATGCACACTTGTAATCTCAGTATTTAGGAGACTGAGACAGGAGGATCGCAGGTTCACAGTCCTCCTCGGCAACTTTGAAGCTCTTCAAATTTAGTGAGACCCTGTTTCAAAATAAAGAATAAGACAGAGGTGGTGGTATAGCTTGGAAGTAGAGTGCCCCTGAAATCAACCCCCAGTATCACAAAAAAATAATAATAATTCCCAGTACTCCCTCAAAAAAGACTATGTGAGATCAGTGTTTTACAGCAGGTGGGCCCCAGAGCATCGCTGAATTCCCCAGGTATTTCATGGACTGGCCTTTTGCAGTCTATTAATATTTATTCCTTGACAGGATAAATGCTTTGCATTCTGATAAGAATTAATCATTAAAGATTTTATTGTTATTAAAATAAAAAACTTTGTTCTTTCCCTTAATTCTTGTATGTTTAATTGGTATGCAAAGAATGGAGAGGAAACAAATAATTTTATCAAGCCAGAGAATTTGCAGTGGGTGATTTTCAGAGTATTCTCAAAAAAAAAAAAAAATGTTATTTCCCCATTATCTACTGTTTGCCTTCTGCAGTTTCATTTTCTTGCACTGAATTATAATCTAAAAAACTATGTAGCTCTAGTAACCTGTGGAATAATTTTATCAAGCCAGAGAATTTGCAGTGGGTGATTTTCAGAGTATTCTCAAAAAAAAAAAAAATGTTATTTCCCCATTATCTACTGTTTGCCTTCTGCAGTTTCATTTTCTTGCACTGAATTATAATCTAAAAAACTATGTAGCTCTAGTAACCTGTGGAATCTTGAAATGTCCTATGACTCGTCCCTTTGTCCAGCATATACAGGCTAGTTGTGCTGTCTGCCCACTAGGGACTTAGTAGCCCACTGCTATCAGATTGGCTGTCACAGTATCACAGTACTTAATGTATACAGTTAGGTACTAGGTTAGATGTTGTTTCAGACATCTACTGGCGGGCTTAGAATGTATACCCAGTGGATAAGAAAATACCATAAACAGATGTTAAGAATAAGAAAATTATTTTTAGTTAGATGTAAAATTATTTAAATCCCTATTTATCTTTTTTTTTTTTTTTCGGTATTGGCGAATGAACGCAGGGACATTCTACCTCTAAGATTTACCCCTAGCCCTATTTTTTAAAATTCTTTATTTTGAAACAGGGTCTCACTGCATTGCAAAGGGCCTCACTAAGTAGCTGAGGCTGTCTGCAAACCACAGTCCTCCTGTTTCAGCCTCCCAAATGCAGGGATTACAAGCGTGAGCCACTACACCCGGCCCTACTTCACCTTATTGTGATAGTTTTCTAGATGATTTTCTAAGATAACAGCATCTACATTCCTGGATAGTAACTCTCAACTAGATGATTTTTAATGAATACAGATGGTCACCAAAAGTAACTTCAGAATCAAATTAAATGACCAGTTCATCTTAATAGTCATTGTCTTCTCTAATTCCTTAAAAACCAAAAACCGAGATAATACTTAATTTGCATATACTTAAATCACAAGAGAGTTAAATTGTAAGAGGATTACATCAGAGGAAAGTCAACCATGCATTGAAGACTAGTACATACTAGTCATAGCACAAGATGCCGGTGTTAGGTAAATCTCCGCCGCTGGACTAGCACCAGGGATGGACAGTAGGTCTACACACAGTCAATCCTCGTGTACTAAGGGCTGTGTTAGAGATCAGGAGAGGGTTGGGTCGGAGTGAACCAACAAGTGTGGCCTGTATGCATCTGAGCTGATGAGTAAGGAAGAGAATTAGGAGCAAGCCTGGGTGCCGTCAGAGGACAGACACACTGGCACAAAACAGATAATGCAGCTTAAGGTTGACTAGAGCTTCCACTTCCCGCCCCGCCTTGTGGGCGAGCTCACCTCAGGGCCCTCAGCAAGTTCATTTTAGGCATAGATTGAGAAGTGTTATGTCCACAATTTAATCTTTTGTCTAAGTAAAATTAAAATTATTTTCAAAGATTATTACCTTTAGTGGTTAATATCAAAATAAGTTATTCAAAGCATAAGAATATATCTTTAAAGTATTCTAGACACAGATTGGTTATAATAAATATGTGACTAATTTGATTTACACATATAGTTGCTTTCATCTATAACTACCTACCAGAATTAAGCATATTGACATTAAAATAATAGATTTTGTGTGTTCTTAGGAAAGGAGAAACCATGGCTTCCCCATTTCACTTTTCTAAAAGAACGTTGTCATTAGATAACCTTAAATTGGATTCTTTTCCCTCCATAGCCCCAGTACACTCAGCTCAAAAACAAAGACAGTGACTTCACAGAAATGTAAAAAATAAAAGAGAACTTTTAAGGTGGCACAGATGTATCTTAGTCACTCAGTTAATATTTGTACTTTCAATAAATGAACACAGTAATTATAATAATAATTTTCCCTTCTAGTTGAACTCATTGATCTTATTTGATTCTAGTAGAAATAAGGCTCATAGGTCTTTAGCATTGAAAAATCCTTGACTTTGACTTCAGAAAGGATTTCTTAAACAAATCACAGAAAAACACAAGCCATAATATGAGAAATGATTGGTAAGTTTGTTTTCATTTCCTTTTTAAGGAAACAAAAGCGTGTTCATAACAAAATAAAACAAACAAAATGAAAAGTCAAGCCACAGGTCAAGAGAAAATAATTTGTAGTTCATGGATTAACTGAAGGTCAATATCCAGAATATATTAATATATCCTTTCTATATCAGTAAGTAAAAGGGCAATCAACTTATTAGGAATATAAATTAGTATTTAAGGGAGCTGTTAGAGAATAGACCCTAAATATCTATTTTTTATTTATTTATTTTGTGTGTGGTACTGGAGGTGGAACCCAGACGCTTTCTACCTCCAGGCTACACTCCCAGACCTATTTTATATTTTATTTGGAAACAGGGTCTCACTAAGTTGCTGAGAGCCTCACTAAGTAGCTGAGGCTGGCTTCGAACCTGCGCGATCCTCCTGTCTCAGCTTCCTAAGCGCAGGGATTACAAGCGTGCGCCACCACACCCGGCTCCCTAAATATCTAATAACATAAGAAAAATACCCTTCAATTGCAAGTAAACAGGAAAATATAAATTAAGACATTTAAAATTTAAATGAAACTTAAAAATTAAGAGACAGCATTTTTATTCATCAAACTGTGAAAAATTATGTCTGTTTAGTTTCAAATTTAGCCTGAAGATGAAAAGACGCTCTCCTTTATTGTCAGAGTCTTAATTAGTTCATCTATTTCTGAGAGCAATTTAATATTTCAGTTAAATCTGCACAAATCTTGTCCAACGACTACAACCCACTTCTGCTCATATACTATATTCTTGAATAACTTTTACATGTATGTGTTCTACAAGTATTTATTGTTAGGCCGGGTGTGGTGGCAGATGCTTATAATTTCAGTACTTGGGAGGCTGAGACAGGAGGATCACATATTTGTGACCACACCCAGCAATTTGTGAGGCCCTCCACAACTTAGTGAGACCCTGTTTCAAAATAAAGAATAAAGAGCCAGACGTGGCGGTGCACACTTGTAATCCCAGTACTTGGGAGGCGGAGGCAGGAGGATCCAGGTTTGAGGACAGCCTCAGCTACTTAGGCCCTCCACAATTTAGTAAGACCCTGTTTTAAAATAAAGAGTAAAAAAATCAGCCTGGGGATGAGCATATATTTTAAAAAAGCTATTTACATATTAGATAAGTAGACTATATATTAGTTACTTCTATTCTTCCACTTTGGGATTATTCACAGTCATATAGTATTAATTAGTATTTAATATTTTAAGGGCCTCTATCCGTGTGTGTGTGTGTGTGTGTGTGTGTGTGTGTGTGTGTGTGTGCGCGCGCATGAGTATGCAGGGAGTACTGGGCATTAGAAACCAGTAGCATTCTACCTCTGAACTACATCCCAGCCCTGTTTTCTCTTTCCTTCCCTTCTCTCTCTCTTTCTCTTTCCTTCCTTCCTTCCTTCCCTCCCTCCCTCTTTTCTTTCTCTCTTTCTTTCCTTCTTTCTTTCTTTCTTTCTTTCTCTCTCTTTCTTTCTTTCTTCCTTTCTTGTACTTGGGATTGAACTCAGGTGCATTCTACCTCCAAGCTATACCCCAGCCCTGTATTTTGTTTTATTTTTGAAGCAGGGTCTCAGTAAGTTGCAGACCTGCACTCCTCTTGTCTCAGCCTCCCAATACTAGGATTAGAAGAGTGCCGCCACATCTGACTTTTTTTTTTTTAACAGGATCTCACTAAGTTGCCGAGGGTCTCACTAAGTTAGCGAGGCTGGCCTCAGACCTGTGATCCTCCTATCTCAGCCTCCCAAGTACTGGTGTGTGCACCCCATGCCCAGCATGCCTGTCTCCTTTTGAACTGTCCATTTCAGAGTCTCCATTTCTGTGCAGCGTTATATTTCTCTTAAAGCTCCTTTCTCTAAGACCAGGATAGATGTTTCGCGTAGCTTCCTTTCTCATTATTAACTTAAGGTTGGCATGTGTGGTTACTTTTCTCAGAATTCACATCATCTTCATTCCCCAGTCTTTGCTTCTTGATGAGTTTTTAAATTTGTAGTCGCAGATCTCTATTTCCTCTTAAGCGATGATTGGTGTTAATAATGCCTGCGGTTCTGAGTGCTGCGCATATTATTGGAAACCTTTTTAAAAGACTTACAAGAGAATTCTTCCCAAGATGCTTGTTAATAACAATATAAATGATGACTCCCAGGGTCATTATGTGGAGAGTCTGGTGATGAAATACTACAAGTGTTAACTGTAGTTAGTTAGAAGAATTCACCGTCGTGAGTTAATTAAATGCACCAATAAGTACTGAAGCATTTTATTATTTTAATTTGTGTAAATATAAGATTGGTAAGCTAATGAGAAGTGGCAGGTCTCCCGGAGTTTGACTGACACCTATACTTAAAACTCTTTTCAACGTGTAGATGACAAATGAAATTATTCAGACAACTTCTGTTTTAAGATAGTCCATTACAGAGAATATTTATTTTTGAGTGGGTAGCATAGAATTCTGTCATTTACATCTTTTAAAAATTGTTTCTAAGGGAAAAAAATTTAAAGCCACCTCCTAATATTGAATTTGCAAAATAATATTTTCTGTGAAAGATACAGAATTTTAAAATTATTTTCTAGCTTTATATTGTTGCTTTCCACATAAATCATAAGTTGGTTGAAAAGGAATTTGAAAAAGAGTATGTTGTTCTTCAGAGATTTTAGGGGACAATTCTAGGGAGTATCTTCTCTAGGAGAATACAGTTTAGTCACATTTAGTCACATTTCATTAAAAGAAGCTTCCCTTAGCATTTGTTTCATTTTTTTATTGGAACCTACTCTGTCTTCCTAGTGAGTGATTTATAGTAGACATTTACTTCAGTTTTGTATTATTAATTGCTAATCTACAATCAAGGCTCATTAGTATTTGAATTACGAGTGCGCAGTGGGGACTGTTTGGCTTGCATCTGTAATATCGGTACTTGGGAGGCTGAGACAGGAGGGTCGCACCCTGGAGTGTGGTAACTTAGCGAGATGCTGGCGGCAATTTAGCAAAACAAAAAAATGAAAGAGATCTGGGGATGCAGCTTAAAATGGAATGCCCCTGGGCTCGATCCCCAGTAACACACACACACACACACACACACACACACACACACACACACACAAATTACGAATGCACAAATGAGGCTATTTATCTGTTCATTCATTCATCAAATGTTTACTTAGTACATACTGTGTGACGGACATTGTTCTCAGTCTTTGCGATGTAATATTAAGCAATAGACAATCACCACATTTAAAAATATTTTCTCTCTTTAAAAGAAATGGTCAGACATTGATTCAGAATCAATTTGTAAATACTTTGAATGTCTACTACATGAATTGATTTTATGCTGCATTTTTTAGAGAACAGACTAAGAAAGAACACATTTTATCGAAGCTTATTGTCTAATTTTAGAGATAACAGACATCACCTTGTTCATTGCCTGTTACTCAGCACAGCTCTTACTTTGTCTGGCATGCTCTTGTCTCATGAACGCTTTGCAAAATTCTTAAGAATCTCCGGGAATAGAAAGAGAAGTATTGTCTGATTTTGAACAGAGAGAAAAGGTTGGTGGTTTGAGACCACTCTCAAGTGTTAATTTGTCGCTTAGAGTAAAGGTCTAACAACTGAATAGAAAGTACTTTTTTTTTTTTTTTTTTTTTTTTTTGCGGTCCTGGGTATGGAACCCAGGGACATTCTACCTCTGAGCGACACTCTCAGCCCTATTTTTTCTTTTCTTTATTTTAAGACAGGATCTCACTGAGTTGCAAAGGGTCTCGCTAAGCAGCTGAGGCTGTCCGTGAACTGTGATCCTCCTGTCTCAGCCTCCTAAATGCTGGGATTACAAAAGTATACCACACGCCCGGCTAGAAAGTTCTTCTTTTTTTTTTTTTTTTTTTAATTTATTTTATTGGTGCACTGTATTCATACATCATAGTGGGATACAAACTTTTGTAGACATACATGCACACATCGCCCAGTCAGCCCCCACCCGATCCCCACCCCATTCCCTCCCAACCCCTCCTTCCCATGCTTGGCTTAGTGATTGACATCTAGTATTATAGCAAATTATCCAAAATTAAAAATGATAATCTCACATAACAGTTTCATTTGTCTGATACCAAGCTTTTGATGACTTAAAGATAACATTTCAATATTTCTTTTTGCTTTCTTTCTTACCAGAGAATATTTTTTTCTATTTTTTTTAGGTGAAACTATCATATATTTATATATTTATTTTTCAGAAAAAATCTATCCTAATATGGAATATGGAGTCTAGGTACCCAAAACAATCTTGAAAAAGAACAAAGCTAGAAGATATATATTTTCTGATTTCAAACCATATAAAGCTACAATAATTGAAACAGTGTAGTACTATTCTAAAGGCAGATATAAAAACCATTGGAGTTAAATAAAAGCCTAGAGCTAAATTCTTCCCTATATTGTCAAGTTATTTTTGACAAGGTTTCCACGAACATTTGGTGGTGGAAATAAAAATCTTTTAACTAAATATTGTTAAAAAATAATAATTACATGGAAAAGAATACAATTGGACCCTTACCTAATCCCATATACAAATATTAACTCAAAATAGATAATAGACCTAAATATAAATCTTAAGACTATAAACTTTTAGGAGAAAATCTGGGTCATTAAACCTCACAACATTGAAATTGGCAGTGATTTCTTGGTTATGATTTCAATGGCACAGGCAACAGAGGAGTATACAAACTCCCTAAAAAATAAAAAAAAATTGTATATCCAAAGACAATGTAAACAGAGTTAACAGTTACTAATAGAATGGGATAAAATATTTCCAAATGCTATATCTGAAGGTATATTAATATTCCAAGTAGAAATCCTAAAAATTAACAACAATAAAGGCAAACAATACCCTTTTGAGATAGGTAAAAGACTAACATAAATAATGAATCTCCACAGATAACCAATCTTAGTTGTCTGTTGGATGGAAAATCTTGTTTCTCAAGTTCTGGAGTGTGTTACCTATTTCTTCTTTGTAGTTAATCTCTTTGAGTATTTTCTCTAGTGCTGGTTTTGAAGACATAAATTCCTTCAGTTTCTGTTTGTCATGGAAGCTTCTTATTTTTCCATCTAATTTGATAGAAAGTTTTGCTGGGTAGGAAATTTTTGGCTGGAAGTTGTTTTCTTTCAGAGTTTGGAATATGTTACTCCAAGCCCTTCTGTCTCTCATAACTTGGTTTGGGAAGTCTGGAGTGATTCTAATTGGTTTGCCTCTGAATGTCACTTGGCCCTTTGCTTTTGTTGCCTTTAAGATTCTCTGCTTGGCTTCCACATTGGTCATTTTGACAATTATGTGGCGTGGGGATCCTCTTCTCCGATCCTGTCTAAAGGGAGTTCTATAAGTTTCCTGGATGTGTGTATCAACCTCTTGCTCTATGTTTGGAAAATTTTCTGCTATTACTTCCTTGAAGAGATTGTTGATCCCTTTGGTTTCACTTTCTTTTCCCTCCTCTATTCCAATAATTCTTAGGTTAGCTCTCTTAAAATGGGCCCATATTTCTTCAATATCAGATTCCTGCTGTCGGATATTTTTTTCTAGATTAGAAACTATGATTTCATTTTTGGATTGCTTATCTTCTAAGAGCGAGATTCTGTTCTCCATGTGTTCTAATCGGTTGTTTGTGCTTTGAATTGAGGCCTTTACTTCATTAATTGCATCCTTTATCTCTTTTTGGCTCTCTCTGAGTTCTTTTCGAAGCACCTCTATTATTTCTACAGTTATTTTCCTGATTTGATCTTCTAGAAATCTCTGATTTTCTGTTTTATCGGGTTCTGATGTTGTGGGGTTGTGGGCATTAATTGCTCCAGTATTATTCCTCTTTCCCATGATTTCGGAAGTTTGTGCCTTCTCTGGGTTCTTCCCTTGGGTCACTATGACTTCACTTAAGGTGTTCTGGATCTCGAGTCAGTAGTATCTCAGACCCCACTACTCCTTTACTGGGTTTTATCACAGAGTCTCCGACCCAGAGAGTCGATAGAGGCTGCTTTAGACTGTGGGGGGTGCCAGGTTGCCCGTTCTCCTATGGTGTGATATCTCGGCCACCGCCCCTTCCCCACTGGGTCAAGTCCCAGGGATTTCTCCTCTGTGGCCCGCAATTTGACTCACTGTTCTTGAGTACGCAGATGTAGCTGTACTGACCTCGCTGAATTCGCTGCTGCTGCCGCCGGTAGCAATATGGCGCCGCTGCTACGCCCTCGGCTGTGGGGCTGGCGTTTTTCTTTTTGATTTTGATTTCTACTCTGAATCCCTGCAGCGTGTGCTGAGCTCGGCCACTGGGAGCTGTAGATGCTCTCTGCGCGGAGAAATCTCTCCTAGCTGTTCCGCAGTGGCTAACCTCGGCTTGCTGTGGCCGTCTGGTGAATTCGCCGCTGCCGCAGGCAGTATGGCGCTTCTGCCGCGTCTGCCGCGTCCTCGGGTGCAAGGCCGGTGTATCTCCTCTGTGGCTCTGTTCTCAGTCCGCTTTCTCTCTGGAGCCTGGTGATTTTTTGTTTCACTGGTGATGGTGTTTTCTGGCTATGAAAGGCGCTGATTTTGTGGTAATGGAGATTTGTTGTTAGCGGAGCTCTTAAGCCCCGCTTTTCTCGGTCGCCATCTTCCCGGAAGTCTCGAAATTTTTTCTAGAAAGTTCTTCTTAAAAGGATTTAGGACTAAATCTTCAGGGGTTGGTGGTAGTTGTTTGACATTAAGAATTATATCATCTCTCAGTGTGTTGGTGCACGCTTGTAATCCCAGCATTCAGGAAGTGGAGACGGGAGGATCACAGTTTGTGGACAACCTCAGCTACTTAGCGAGGACCTCTGCAACTCAGTTGCAGACCCTGTTTCAAAAATACAGAATAAAAAGTTAGGGCTGGGAGTCTCACTCAGAGATAGAATGCCCCTAGGTTCCATCCCCAGTACCACACACACACACAAAAAAAATTATATCACATATATTACTACAACCTTAGGAAAATTGACCAACAATTATATGAAAGTATATCAGAAGTGAATTTAGCCAAAAATAATAGGATATCCAATTTTTTGGACATTTTTTAAAATCCAGAGACAGACCCCCTTCTTTCTGCTAGGATTCGATGAAAAAGATTATTTTTATAAGTTAGTGAATGAAAGCTTTAACACATAAATAAAAAGGAAGGAAGAGGGAAGGGAAGGAAAAGAGGGGAAAGGAAGGGAGGAAGGGGAAAAAAGAAAGAAATTCAGATGACATAAAGAAACTTTTTGGGCAAATGGCAAAAAGAGATGGCTCAATTTGAAAATTATCAAAGGATATTATATCAATTAGTTAAGAAAGGATATTAGTTAAAGGATATTACATCAATTAGTCAAGATAGCAAAATCATCATAAATACTGTGTTATGGTATAAGGGATTTATTATAGGAATAAGATCTTGTACGACTGTTGGAGAATCTTGAAAAGTACAAGTCCAAAAGGGGGAGGTTGAGGACCAGAAAAGGTCACTTGACCCAGCCCCCTCTCAGCTCTGGTGCAGGAGGACAGCTCAGGCCTGGACGTGGGAAGCAGGGCAGATCCAGCTGCTCAGTGGAACCCCAAAGAGAACAGGTGGAGACGCCCACAGAAGGCCGATGCCTCAGGATCTGGTAGCGGGGCTAGAGTTGCTGTTGGAAGTAGGGAACATGAGCTAGAGGTAGAGTAGGAGTGCACACTACAGGTGGTATCTGCATGCAGCTTTGTGTCTGTCTCCTATCTGTCTAATTACCATGACCTTCAAAAAAACAATGGCTGCTGCTTCCCTCCTGTCTTCCAAATCCTAGGCCAATTTATCCTGTTTGAGAACTCTAACCTGGATCGGTACAGGCACTAGTATTCAGGGAAATGATTCCAGTTTAACCAAGTTGACCCAGTAGAAACCTGCAACCAATGTGGATAGCACTTACACTATATTTTAGGAATGCAAAGATTAATAGCAACCATAATAATCACTCAGAAAACTAGAGTTGCTCTTGCTGTGTTTCAGGTCCTGTTCTAATTGATATGCATTTCATATATATTTATTAATCGTTACATAGGTAGTGTGAGATTACTGCTGCTATTATTCATTATATTAATGTGTCAACTGTGTTACAGAACCTCTAGAAACCTACTTCCAAAGCTACATACAGTTCTTTAGATTTAGTAGCAGCAAAACCAGGCATGGTGGGGCATGCTTTGTAATCCCTGCACTTGGGAGGCTGAGACGGGAGGATCGCACAGGTTCGAAGCCAGCCTCAGCTCTTAGTGAGGCTCTCAGCACTTAGTGAGGCCCTGTTTCCAAATAAAGTATAAAAGTAGGTCTGGGAATATAGCCCGGAGGTAGAAAAGCCCCTGGGCTCCACCCTCAGTACCACAAAAAATAAAAAATAAAAAGAATTAGTAGCAGCAAGAATTGGCAGAATTTCATAGGACACAGTTTCACCAACACTGCTTGACTGCATACTGTCCCTGCCCCCACCTTGTTTATATAGGCTGGGAGATCCTATCAGTATACCTGGAAGACAGGACCGAAAGTGCTTTCCCCTTGTCTTCCCAGTATAGCTACACTGATTAAAGTTCCTTTTCTACTTTTCACCATTACTGGGCAGGATTAGGTGGGGTTACCAGGAATTGCACCCAGGGGGACTCCACCACTGATCTACATTCCCAGTCTTTTTATTTTGAAACAGGATTTCACTAAATTGCCCAGGCTGGCCTCAAACTGGAGATCTTTCTGCCTCAGCTTCCCAAGTCTTTGTGATTACAGGCATGTACCACTGTACCTGGCTACACCACTACTTTTCCCATTTGGTTTTTGAGGCAAGTGGTCAGACCTGATTTATTGGGACCTCCAGAGGCTGTCTTCTGGGCATAAGACTCCATTAACAACTTTGGCAAGCCATCCTGGAGAAAGCACACTCCTAGACTGGCAGATAGCCAACCCTAGATGAAGAGGGCAGAAAAGGAGGGCCCATGGAACTATTGAAATTATATTCATTTTAGGATCCCTCTTTCTTCCCATTGTAGGACAGCATTGCCTGCTTTTCACCATTACTTTTCCTATTTGTATTTTGGGGCAAGTGGCCAGACTTGATTTGTTGGGGCCCCCAGAATCTTCTGTCCTAAGACTCCAGTAACAGTTAAGTTAGTGATCTGAGTTTTCTATCATTTGAAGTTGAAATACGTCTAATTGAAGGAGAAGAGGAGATGTTAAATAAAGAAGGCTCATCTGAGCCAGGCGTGGTGGCGCACGCTTATAATCCCTGCGCTTATAATCCCTGCGCTTGGAGGCAGAGACAGGAAGATCACCAGGTAGGAAGCCTTGCTGGCTTAAGATACCTTGTTTCCAAATTAAAATAAATAAAATTATATATATATATATATATACATATATATATATATATATGGAAGGTAGAAGGGATTCCAGGAACCCCAGTACCACCAAAAAAAAAAAAAGAAAGAAAGAAGAAAGCTCATTGATGTGTGATGTTCTATTATTTTGACTAAAAATGCAAAATAATCCATCAAGTCTCGGTAATAGATATACAGATCATTGTTCCCTAATTTTAAAGTGAAGTGGATATTATTTGAAAAAAGAAGAAACCAGCTGGGCGTGGTGGTACACACCTGTAATCCCAGCATTTGGGAGGCTGAAACAGGAGGATGGCGGTTCGTGGACAGCCTCAGCTGCTTAGACCCTTTGCAACTCAGTGAGACCCTGTAAAGAATAAAAAATAGGGCTGGAGGTGTGGCTCGGAGGTAGAATGCCCCTGGGTTCTAACCCCAGTGTCACACCCCCAAAAAAGAAAAAAGAAGAAAACAAGTGTCAGATGAGTGGTCTAAGTACTAGAACAAGAATGTGTGGTCATTGTAAGTTGAAGGGCAACTGGGAAATGTTTCTAAGCAAATAGAGCAATTGATACTAATTAAATACTCGCTGGGCTTTTAGTGTGTACAAGCTAGTGTGACACTCAGTTTGGTGCTGACACTTGAAAGTATGAATGTGTATATTCGTAGCGCTCTTAATATATTGGTACATTCTTCAATAGAACATCACATGTTCTAGGGGGTAGTTTCCTGTGTGCCTCAGTTAAAGTCTACATTTTAAATTAGCTTATCTCCAAGTTTGGTGAAACACTCAAGTGTTTTTCATGATACATAAGCATGTTTGTCATTTAGCTAAAAAAAATCATAAAACAAATTATTCTTATTTCTGGTACAAAGTGAGGAGAATATTTGTATTCTCTCTTGAGATAGTGTTGATGTTCAACCCCCAAGGTATGACAGGTATGTGTATCTGGTTCCAGAATATACTAGTTTGAAGAAAGCTTATGGCTAAGGTGTGGACTTTGGTATAAAACCCAAGTCAGGACCTCAGCTCCTCCTTCTCTCCTTAGCCTTGAGAAGTCCCTTTTCCAAGCTTCAATATGGGAAAATGGTATCAGTTTAGAGTTTGTATGTAATGCAAATCTCAAATTAGCAGTAACTCAAACAGATAAAGTTTTATTAAAATCCAGATATCAGTAATCCAGGGATACAGTGGTAGCTCCATAAATGCTTCAGAAAACCCAGCTGCCTCCGTCTCTGTTGCACCACCCTTGTTTGAGGCTCTCATGGTCCAGGATGACGGCCGGGTCGTGTTGGTCATCTGCAGTCCACAGGGCGTGGGCACCCCTCCCTCCACTAAGGACTTCCATACCCTCCGGCCTCCTTACAATAGTGAGGAGTGTGATTTTTTTTGGAGGGGGGCCTTCTAAATTTCAGAGGTTCTGTTAACACTGAAGAAGAAGAGTATGGGTGTTGGGAGGAATCAGCGGTCTCTGCCATGGAGTTGTCAGAATTAAATGATCAGTGTAGAGCACAGCAACATGGAGCTTGACGTGGAAACAAGCAAAGGAAGCGCCTCTTTCTAATCATTAAAAATGAACTCAAGACTCAGGACCGAACAAAGGTGCTTATCTTTTCTCCCCTACATGCCACCAAGATAAAGCACAGGGGTTAATATTTTAAGCAGCAGACCCCTGTGGAGACAGAAAGAGCAGGAGGAGCGCCTCTGGAGAAAAGAGATGCCAGTAAAACTGGCAAGTGGGCAACCGGTGGAAGAATAGCACCCAGCTCACAAGGCTGCAGAAATGATGGCCCAAAGAGCGTGCGGGGGAGCCGAGGGGCAAGCTGGTTCACGCTGCAGAAATCCAGAAAAGTTCAGAATTGGAGGCCAGGGGCTAGGTGTGGTGACACACACCTGTAATTTCAGCACCTGGAAGACTAAAACAGGAGGATAGCAGGTTTGAGTACAGCCTCTACAAGTAGTAAGGTGTTCATCTACCTAGCAAGACCCTATTTCAAAATTAAAAGGGGGTGGCTGGGGTGTAGCTCAGAGGTAGAATGCCCCTGGGTTCAATTCCCAATACTGCAAATAAAAGGACTGAAGGAAGGAGAGAGAGAGAGAGAGAGAGAGAGAGAGAGAGAGAGAGAGAGAAGGAAAGGAGGGAGAGAGAGAGGGAGGGAGGGAGGAAGGGAGGGAGGGAGGGAGGAAGAAAAGGAGGGAAGGAGGAAGGGAGGCAGGCTAGATGTGTTTGAAGGTGAGACACATATGCCTGGAAGTCTGTGTTCAAGGCCAGTATATCCAATAACCTCTCTGTCATGCAACTACCATGCGCCACCCCAGCAGAAAACTTGAAGTTTACACTTAAGAGGTCAAACTAACTAACCCTGGACCCAAGGACAACAGCATTACTGAGGGCAGAGGTGCCCTGCTAAGAAAAGGTATTCAGCAGATGTCTATACAGGGGCATGAGAGATTGATTAGTCCAAGAGAAAAAAAGAAAAAACTGCAGCTTACAGTTGCATATCACCAAATGAAATTGCCAGGCCCCAGCTGACCACCCCAGAGTGAAACTGCCCTTCACCAATCCCATTCATGCACCGTTTTCAGTCACTTTTAGTGCTGCATTTTTAAAAATAAGTGATCAAGGAGACTTCCGGGAAGATGGCGACCGAGAAAAGCGGGTCTTAGGAGCCCCGCTAACAACAAATCTCCATTACCACAAAATCAGTGCCTTTCATGGCCAGAAAACACCATCACCAGTGAAACAGAAAGTCACCAGGCTCCAGAGAGAAAGCGGACTGAGAACAGAGCCACAGAGGAGATACACCGGCCTCGCACCCGAGGACGTGGCAGACGCGGCGGCAGCAGCGCCATACTGCCGGCGGCAGCGGCGAATTCACTAGACAGCCACAGCAAGCCGAGGTGAGCCACTGTGGAACAGCTAGGCGAGATTTCTCCGCGCAGAGAGCATCTACAGCTCCCAGTGGCCGAGCTCAGCACACGCTGCAGGGATTCAGAGTAGAAATCAAAATCAAGAAGAAAAATGCCAGCCCCACAGCCGAGGGCGTAGCAGCGGCGCCATATTGTTACCGGCGGCAGCAGCAGCGAATTCAGCGAGGCCAGTACAGCTACATCTGCGTACTCAAGAACAGTGAGTCAAATTGCGGGCCACAGAGGAGAAATCCCTGGGACTTGACCCAGTGGGGGAGTGGCGGTGGCAGAGATATCACACCATAGGAGAACGTGCAACCTGGCACCCCCCACAGTCTAAAGCAGCCTCTATCGACTCTCTGGGTCGGAGACTCTGTCATAAAACCCAGTAAAGGAGTAGTGGGGTCTGAGATACTACTGACTCGAGATCCAGAACACCTTAAGGGAAGTCATAGTGACACAAGGGAAGAACCCAGAGAAGGCACAAACTTCCGAAATCATGGGAAAGAGGAATAACAATGGAGCAAGGAATGCCCACAACCCCACAACATCAGAACTCGATAAAACAGAAAATCAGAGATTTCTAGAAGATCAAATCAGGAAAATAACTGTAGAAATAATAGAGGTGCTTCGAAAAGAACTCAGAGAGAGCCAAAAAGAGATAAAGGATGCAATTAATGAAGTAAAGGCCTCAATTCAAAGCACAAACAACCGATTAGAACACATGGAGAACAGAATCTTGCTCTTAGAAGATGAGCAATCCAAAAATGAACTCATAGTTTCTAATCAAGAAAAAAATATCCGACAGCAGGAATCTGATATTGAAGAAATATGGGCCCATTTTAATAGAGCTAACCTAAGAATAATTGGAATAGAGGAGGGAAAAGAAAGTGATACCAAAGGGATCAACAATCTCTTCAAGGAAGTAATAGCAGAAAATTTTCCAGACATAGAGCAAGAGGTCGATACACAGGTCCAGGAAACTTATAGAACTCCCTTCAGACAGGATTGGAGAAGAGGATCCCCACGCCACATAATTGTCAAAATGACCAATGTGGAAGCCAAGCAGAGAATCTTAAAGGCAACAAAAGCAAAGGGCCAAGTGGCATTCAGAGGCAAACCAATTAGAATCACTCCAGACTTCCCAAACCAAGTTATGAGAGCCAGAAGGGCTTGGAGTAACATATTCCCAATTCTGAAAGAAAACAACTTCCAGCCAAAAATTTCCTACCCAGCAAAACTTTCTATCAAATTAGATGGAGAAATAAGAAGCTTCCATGACAAACAGAAACTGAAGGAATTTATGTCTTCAGAACCAGCACTAGAGAAAATACTCAAAGAGATTAACTACAAAGAAGAAATAGGTAACACACTCCAGAACTAGAGAAACAAGACTTTCCATTCAACAGACAACTAAGATTGGTTATCTGTGGAGATTCATTATTTATGTTAGTCTTTTACCTATCTCTAAAGGGTATTGTTTGCCTTTATTGTTGTTAATTTTTAGGATTTCTAGTTGGAATATTAATATACCTTCAGATATAGCATTTGGAAATATTTTATCCCATTCTATTAGTAACTGTTAACTCTGTTTACATTGTCTTTGGATATACAATTTTTTTTTTTTAGGGAGTTTGTATACTCCTCTGTTGCCTGTGCCATTGAAATCATAACCAAGAAATCACTGCCAATTTCAATGTTGTGAGGTTTAATGACCCAGATTTTCTCCTAAAAGTTTATAGTCTTAAGATTTATATTTAGGTCTATTATCTATTTTGAGTTAATATTTGTATATGGGATTAGGTAAGGGTCCAATTTTATTCTTTTCCATGTAATTATTATTTTTAACAATATTTAGTTAAAGGATTTTTATTTCCACCACCAAATGTTCGTGGAAACCTTGTCAAAAATAACTTGACAATATAGGGAAGAATTTAGCTCTAGGCTTTTATTTAACTCCAATGGTTTATATATCTGCCTTTAAAATAGTACTACACTGTTTCAATTATTGTAGCTTTATATGGTTTGAAATCAGAAAATATATATCTTCTAGCTTTGTTCTTTTTCAAGATCGTTTTGGGTACCTAGAGTCCATATTCCATATTAGGATAGATTTTTTTCTGAAAAATAAATATATAAATATATGATAGTTTCACCTAAAAAAAATAGAAAAAAAATATTCTCTGGCAAGAAAGAAAGCAAAAAGAAATATTGAAATGTTATCTTTAAGTCATCAAAAGCTTGGTATCAGACAAATGAAACTGTTATGTGAGATTATCATTTTTAATTTTAGATAAATTGCCATAATACTAGATGTCAACTACTAAGCCAAGCATGGGAGGGAGGGATAGGGAGAGAATGGGGTGGGGATTGGGTGGGGGCTGACTGGGAAAAGTGTGCATGTATGTCTACAAAAGTATGTATCCTACTATGATGTATGAATACAGTGCACCAATAAAAAAAAATTTTTAAAAATAAAAAAAAAATAAAAATAAATAAAAAAAAAATAAAAAAATAAGTGATCAAGCAGTTGGTCCCCAGACATTTGAGGAGTCCTCTCACATGAAATGCAGAGCCAAAATAAATATTCAAAAGGGAGATGTGGAGGAAAGAAAGGATATAAGGACGAATAGGAAGCCAGGAGGTTTTTTTTTTTTAGACTATTAATAATATACTAAAAGAAAAAAGAAAAGTACTGTATTCAAGAACAAAAACAAGATGGTATAAAAATGTTCATTAGGAGATAGACAAAGCTTGGAAATTTTAAATGGGGAAATTAAAAAATAATTGAACAAGCCGGGCATGGTGGCGCACGCTTCTAATCCCCGCACTTAGAGGCAGAGACAGGAGGATCGTGCATGTTCGAAGCCAGCCACGCTGGCTTAAAAGACACTGTTTCCAAATAAAAGTATAAAGTAAGACTGGGAGTGTAGCCCAGAGGTAGAAGGGTTTCCAGGAACCCCAGCACCACCTAAGAATAATAATAATAATAAATAATTGAACAAAAGGTTGGAAGGTAAAGTAGAGAAAATTTTGCAGGAGAGGGGCAAAAATAGGAAAAATAAGCTAAGAAGCCAGAGGCATTTCTCAAGTAGCTGAGGAGCCAACATTTAAATATGGATGACTATAGAAAACATAAAAAAGAAAATAGGAAATAAGAAAATTAATGATAATTAAAATGTTAAAGAGCCCATTGAGTTTCTAGCACTATGAATCTTAACTCTACAGTAAGGCACATCACAGTGGAATTGTGGGACCCTGGAGGTGAAGATTCTGAAAGTTTACAGAGGGAGAAAACCGCTGGGCGTGGTGGCACACCTGCAATTCCAGTGCTTGGGAAGCTGGGACAGAAGGGTTGTAGGCTTCAAGGCCAGCCTCAGCAACTTAGTGAGACCCTGTTTCCAAGTAAGAAAATTAAAAAGGGGGTGGAGTATATCTCAGCGGTAGAATGCCTCTAGATTTAATCCTCAGTATTAAAAAAAAAAAAAGTTATACAGACACACAGAGGAATAAGAACCATCATACCTGACTGACTACTCAAAGACAACATTGAAAGTTAAAAGCACTGGGGAGATCCCTTCAAAAATTCTAAGAGGAGACAGGCAATGTGACACATACCTGTAATCCCAGTACTTGGGGCTGAGACCAGATCACATGCTCAAAACCAGCCTTAGCAATTTAGCAAGAGTCTCATCAACTAGTGAGACCCTGTTTTATTATTTTTATTTTTATTTTTTTGGTGGTACTGGGATTCCTGGAAACCCTTCTACCTCCGGGCTACACTCCCAGACCTATTTTATATTTATATTGGAAACAGGGTCTCTTAAGTCAGCGAGGCTGGCTTCTAACCAGAGTGATCCTCCCGTCTCCGCCTCCAAAGCGCAGGGATTACAAGCATGCGCCACCACACCCGGCTGAGACCCTGTTTTAAAACAGGAAACAAAAGGCCTGGGGGTACAGCTCAGAGGTAGAATGTCCCTAGGTTCAATCAGGAGTTTTAAAAAAAAGTTCTAAGAGGAAGTTATTTCTAATTATAATTTTTAGATTTGTGTATCTGTCAAATTACCAATCAAATATAAAGGCTGTACCATGACCAAGTTGGTTTTATTCCAGGGGTGCAAAGCATCACACAATCAATACATGTTATTCACCATATAAATGGAACTAAGGACAAAAGTCACACGATTATCTCAGTGGATGCTGAAAAAATATTTGACAAAACACAACACCCATTCATGTAAAAAAAAGAAAAGAAAAGAAAAGGAAGGAAGGAAGGAAGAAAGAAAGAAAGAAAGAAAGAAGAGAGCCAAATGTGGTGGCACACTTGTAATCCCATTATTTGGGAGGATAAGACAGGAGGATTGCAGTTCACAGACAGCCTCAGCTACTTAGTGAGGCCTTTGCAACTCAGTTTCAAAATAAAGACTACAAAATAGGGCTGGGGGTGTAGCTCAGAAGTCGAATGCCCCTGGGTTCCATCCCAGTTCTGAAAAAAAAAAAAAAAAAAAAAACCTGCAGAAATCAGAATAGAAGGAACTTACCTCAACATCATTAAGACAGTATACAGCCGGAATCATATTGAATGGAGAAAAACTTTAGGAATTCTCTTTAAAATCAGGAGCAAGACAAGAATGCCCACTATCACCACTCCCTTTCAATATAGTCTTCAAGACTCTTGTCAGAACAGTAAGGCAAAGTATCAAATAGGATCCAAAAAGAGAAAGAAGAACTGAAATTATCTCTTATTTGCAGATTTATGACCCTATATTCAGAAGACCCAAAAAATTCAACCAAAAGACTTCTAATGCTGATGAACAAATTCAGCAATGTAGTGGGATATAAAATCCATCTAAAAAATTAGTATCTTTTCCTTATGCCAACCATGAAGCCATTGAAAAAGAAATCCAGAAAACCATTCTGCAATTGCAGATAATTTCAGTTCTTCTTTTCCATCAACAGACAAATGGATTGCAAAATGATGGGATATATGCACACAGTGAAAATTCTACTGAGCAATCAAGGAAAGCAAAATAATGTCATTTTCAGGAAAAATGGAAGGATATAGAGAACATTATGCTAAGTGAGATTAGCCAGTCACAGAAAGTGAAAGGTCCTATGTTTTCTTTCATATGCTGAGGCCAGGGAGTCAGGGATACCAGAGAGACTCTCGGATAGTGGAGGAGACATGCCAGTGGAGCCAGGAAGGTGGTCTAGGGGAAGGGGAGGAGGAGAGGGAGGATCAGTGAAGGAACCAATTCTACTACATTATGTACGTACATACCTGCCAGTGTGAATCTCTACAGCCTGTGTGGGGAAGGGGGTGGAAGGGAGCCGGGGAAAAGCCCATCAAGTGCCGTGTCTATGTGCTACCATCACTGTGACCTACATGATGATGTGAGACTACTATGCACCAGTGAAAGTATAAAAAGGGGGGCTTGGAAGGGGAGACAAATATAAGGACTGTAAAATTTTCATACACACATGAAAATTCTAAAAAAAAAAAAATACCTACCTACCTATGTATCTTTCCTGGAGAACTCCTGAAAATATGCTCTATTAATACAAAGGCTTAAACCAAGAAGGAGGAAAACATTCAAGGGAAAGGAGGGACCTGATGCACCGAAGCAGCAGAGGCCCCTCCAGGTGAAGGGAAATTGCACACCAGCTCCTCAGCGGCCTGCAGAGTGGGGAAGACAAAGGCCTCCAAGAAAGAAACACCAGTAGATTAGCTGATAGACTTAACTATAGTGAGTGGGAAGTTTTATGCTTTTGAGAAGTCTGGGAACAACGTAGCAGTACATCAATAAATTTACAAGCGAAAAAACTAGGTTGTTAACTCCAAGAAAAGTTAAGTTTTAAAAAAATAAAATATAATTGTTATACTCATGATTCAGCTCAAAATAATAACTACATGGTTATAAAACTGTAGTGTTATATGTTGATTTAACCAAAAATTGTGGTATTGACCCTACTGAGCAGAGTAAAGAGAAAGGTGTTTAAAGAAGAGGAGGGGGAGCCATGCGCAGGAAGCTAGATCTTCCTTTTCTCCAATAAGTTGCCAATGGATTACTTTTTAAACTATAGAATCATAAAACAGAGCCAGGCGTGGTGGCACACACCTGTAATCTCAGTACTGGAGTGGCTCAGACAGGAGGACCACAGGTTCATGGCCAGCCTCAATAACTTAGTGAGACCTCCCACAACTTAGACCCTATTTAAGAAAAAATAATAGTAATAGGGCAGGGGTGTAGCTCCGAGGTAGAATGTCCCTGGGTTCAATTCCCAGTACCACCCCCCTTAAAAGAAAAAAAAAAAAAACAGAACCACCAGTATATTAACTAGAAAAAATGGAGGGTAAATACCAAGGGAAAAAGCAGCTTAAAGTGTTGAGAATAATTGGCTCTGGGGCATAGCATTTGACAGGTATTTTATTTTTATTTAATTAATTTTTGTAGTACTGGGGATTGAATCCAAGGGCATTCAAACTCTGAGCTTCATCCCCAGCCCTATTGTATGTATGTATGTATGTATATATGTATATATGTATGTATTTTACTGTGGTTCTAGAGATCAAACTCAGGGGCATTCTACCTCTGATCTGCACACCCAGTCCTAATTTATTTTTTATTTTGAAATAGGGTCTCACTAAGTTTCTGAGAGCCTCACTGAGTTGCTGAGGCTGGCCAAAACCCTGTGATTCTCCAGTCTCTGTCTCCCAAGTACTAGCATTACAAGTGTGCACCACCACTCCAGGTGAGCTAAGATATTTTATTTATGTATTTATTTTTATTTTGTAGTACTGGGGGTGGAACCCAGGGGCTTTCTACCTCCGGGCTATACTCCCAGACCTATTTTATACTTTATTTGGAAACAGAGTCTCACTAAATTGCTGAGAGCCTCACTAATTAGCTGAGGCTAGCTTCGAAACTGTGGGATCCTCCTGTCTCAGCCTCCCAAGTGCGGGGATTACAAGTATGTAGCACCACGCCCAGCTGGCTAAGGTATTTTAGATAATGAACACGTGCACAAATGTTTTTACTATTGGGCTTGTAGAATACTTTGACTTTTTAAATCACATACATGTATTATTTATAGAAACAATGCATTTTTAAGTGTGCTTTCTGCGGCTTTATATGAAGTTTGTTTATTAATCAGTTTAATACAGTTCCGTGAACCTGGTATGTTAGATCATTGTACAAGACAGATACGTAAATTTGTGATTGTAAAATAAAAAAAGCCTAATGTGAGCACATGCCCCCCAGATGATGAATAAATAGATAAATCTCATGAAGCCTCTCAGTTCTGACTTGGAAACTGCAGAAGGCTTCAGAAAGCTAGAGCTAGAGCGTTTGCGGTGGGCCTAAAGAATGAGAGGAACTTGGATAGGAGGTCCAGTGCTAGCTAGCTGAGACCAGGGTTGTTGTCCCCATGCCTGGAGGAGGAGACTGAGCAGGAAAGAAGTCTGGGAGAGTTGTGGGAGGCTGGGCGGCTACTCTGCCACTGCTAGACGTTTCTATTAGTCACTCTTTCCTGAGGATTTACTCCTGCTGCCCTAGCACCCAGACACTCTTAATTTTCATATTGACTTTACCATGCTGGGTTAGATTGTTGTTCTCTCTCTGCTGGCTCTCTGCCTCTTCAACTTTTGATCTAATTTAGAGAAGGATAAGGGAGGGGAAAAGAAAACCATGGTTTCCCCTGGCCTAATGTAAATTCCTGAGTAGAATGATGAGAACTGTCTTCCCTGTCCTCTCAGGCAGCTAGAAAGAGCTGTTATCTTTTTTGAGGTACTGAGATTAAACAATCATTTTCGGTTTGAACATAATTTTTCTAATGCTCAGGAGTAATGTAGGAGACATCTAAATTTTCTCAGAGAAATGTAATCAATGCGAAGTATTCCTGTTATCTGCAAAAACAATGTTTCAATTTTTCAAACAGTGTGATGTGTATGTGTGTTTGTGCAAATATGTGTATGTAACATCCTCTAAATTTAGGATTTTGTGCCATAGATTTATTTTATATTGTTGCATCCAAAAGAGGAAAGGCTGGCTTAGAACTAAATAGCAGAGCTAAACCATATGTTTTATACCAAATTAGAAACAGGTGAAGGTTGTTAAAATCCAGCACGCGCTTACAAAAGCTTTAGACTGAAGTTTGTATTAAAGGCAGGTGGTTATATGTACAATAAAAAGCAGTCACCAGCACACCAGCTTATTGATACATATGTGATTGATCTTTTTGGATAAAAACAAGGAGGAGTTAATAAATCACTGCACATTGCTATAAAGATGTTTGGGCTTGAAAGCCTCGCCTGTAAGAGCAAATGTGGACCCTGAAGGAAATTTATGAAGCATAGATCCTTTTAGCTTTACTTAACAGCTAACATCTGACTGACCCAGGGGGACCATGGAAATTTATTGCTGGGCCATTCAAATATTTGAGCTGTTGTGTGATATAGAACAGGTAAAGATTAGCCCAATAACAAATATGAGGCTATAAAATAAAATGAGATTTCGATGACTTGTAAGTACTTGTCAGGGGTCAGCTCCAAATGACTGGTCAGAAATGGGAAAAACTTGTTGATAATTAAGGCAGATTGATTATGACAACCTCGATGTTTGCTTGGGTTGCTGTCAGATCGGTGATCCTTGGAGTTTTCCTCCTCCTGTGAAGTTCACACTTATCAGAATGGCTTAAGGTCTTCTAAATTGTCTTTCTGTGCTCTAAAATGGGAAAGATGATGAGTTGAGGCGATTTCTTTTGAAATATTGTAATTGAAATATGTCTTCCTTAAATGCACTCTGAATATATGGGTTCTCAGCCAGCACAGTCACCTGGGAAACTGACTTTGGCTAACTTATGTGCACAGTTTTCAGCTTTGACATCCAGAAAGCAGGTAAGAAGTTTTTAGGTTTTATGAGAGGTGATCTAAAATTAGCCTTTAAATTTTAAGTAGTTAACCGATTTATGCACAAAGTTATTGAAAACTTGATTTAGGAGATATTAAGTGGATTTGTTTTCAGATATTTTATTCACTTTTATTTATATAAGTCCTCCCAGTAATAATGTCTGTAGTATTGTTACTAGGACTTGAGAAGTTAAATTTTGGACTTTAATGAGGCCTACAATTATTGGTGTTGAAAATTTCTGCCTTCCTGACTTAGCTCTACACCCAAAATGTAATAAACGCTAGAGTTGGTGGTTTTCAGAGTGCCAGCTTATCAAATCAGTAGATGGATTTTGTAACAATTCTGTGTATGAACATCTGATTGGCAGAGTGAAGAAACCCACAATTTTTACAGATATCTTGAATGAAATAAAATTTTAAAAAATAATGCAAGTTTACAAACGAGGTTGCTGGTAGAGGCGGAACATGGAATAAAAAGCAGAGGTTTAGGCGTCTCGCAGACACAGGTAAAAATCTATCTCCACAACCTCACCTGGGCATTTGCTCCTCCCTCCAGCCACACAGAGGTATAGCCAGACGCTTGCTCTAGGAACTGGGATGCAGTGTTGATTAGACTTAGGCTCAGAGTTTACAACCCTGTGGAAGAGTCAAAGGAATAAACAAGCACTACAAGGACGTATGAAAGGTGCTGGGTTAGGGTTGTGCAGGGCTATCAGAGGGCACATGAGGAGAAATATCAAATCCAAACTTGGGCAGGAGTAAGGTGGAGTGGCGTGGGCTTGGTGGCACTGGTGATGGGCACTCCAGTAACAATGCCGAGAGGATAGTAGCTAGGATTGTGTAGATAATGTGTGCTAAGTCTGATCTCTGATGTGTAACAGACCTTCCCTAAATGTCATCCAGCATCAACAACATCGTTTCTTTGGCCGTGCTCATGGACTTTGCCCTAGTGGTAGAGGGCGACCTCTTATTAATCCATAGCAGATGCCACTCTGAAAGATGGGATTTCCTCCCCGCCAATCAATTTTTCTTTTGGAAAAAATTGAGGCAAACTGATTTCCTAAAAATAAGTGCTAGTTGTCTCTAAGTGTATTAAAACTAAAAAGAATGAATAGTTGATGAAAATATTTCTATTTTATTTTATTGGTGCTGGAGATTGAGTCCCGGGGCATTCTGCCTCTGAGCTATACTGCCAGCTCTATTTATTTATATTTATTTATTTATTTATGGTGTGTGTGTGTGTGTGTGTGTGTGTGTGTGTGTGTGTGGTACTACAGATTGAACCCAGGGTCATTCTATCTCCCAGCTATATCTCCAGCCCTGTTTTATTCTCTATTTTGAAACAGGGTCTCACTAAGTTGCAGAGGTCCTCACAAGTTGCTGAGGCTGGTTGAGAACCTGTGATCCTCCTGTCTCAGCCTCCCAAGTACTGATATTACAAGCGTATGTCACCATACCCAACTCTATTTTTAGTTTTGAAATAGGATCTCACAAAGTTGCTGAGACTGGCCTCAAACCTGCAATCTTACTGTTTTAGCCACCCAGGTACTGAGATGACAAGCATGTGCCACTGCACCCAGAAATGATGAAAACATTTCTGAATCTTAAAATCTTTCTAACTGATTCTGTGCTTTACTTTTTTATAGCTCATATGGCTATATTCACTTCGATATTTCTCATTCAATACTTAATTGCCTGAATCATTTATTTAATCATTCATTTGAATCCTTTTTACAATACGTACTGTGAATGAGAATCTGAACCTAACACTGATGTCCTTAAAGGAGATGATATTCTCACTGAAGAAATAAGACGTTTGTATGAACAACTAAAATATTGGCTATTGGGGGGGATGGGTAAGGGCTAATTGGACGGTGTGTTCATGTGTGTCTCCACCATCTTGTATTCTAATGAGATGTATGACTACAATGCAGCAATTTAAAAAAATTGAAAAAAATAAAGTATTGGGTAAAAACACTGAGTGTACAAAAATGCTCTGTGATTTCAGGAAGCAACAAGATGAATCTAATATGGGACGCACACATGGGGTGGGAGGGAAAGAGGAGAGAAAAACAATACCCACATGAAAGGCAATAGCAATAATTGAATGCCCGCTGTGTTCTAGTGACCGTGCTGGGCCTAGCTTTCTTGTTTAATTTACTTTCAGCAAACCTGAAAGATTGATGTATTAAACTCATTGTAGAGTTTGGTAAACAGGTTCAGAGCAGCATGCTCTTTGGGACCCAAGCCTCTCTGACTTCAAAGCCTCAGTTTATTATACCCGCCCCCTTTTGCTTTGCTTTTCCTCTCCCCTCAAGTAGTTATTCAATAAATAATTGTGATATAAAAGAGGAAGCACCTATTATGCGTTGGGAAGTGGCAGGCAGAGAGGTGCCGTTAGGTGAGCTGATGTCTTTAAACACACCTCTGCACACATTGTGAAGGCTTGTCTTCAGAAGTTTAAAATGGTGAATAGTTTTTCTTCTAAATTTATGTTCCAGATGGAAATATCTTCTGGCATCACCAAGTATTTATGTACCTTGCATGCTTAATTGTAGGTTCTTAAAATTTTTTTCACATTTACAGATTTTGTAGGAAACAGGTGCTGTTAAACCCAGGCAAATGCAGGATGGCTGTTAATGGTGTGGAATGTGATTTTGATTTACTTGGCAGAAATTTTATTTTACAAAATTGACTATTAAAAAAGACATGGTTTCCATCCTTTAATTGTGCTTTGTTCACCAAAATTTGCTTATGGACTGTTTTTCAACAGTTACCAAGAAAAAAATTTTTTAAAAAGGTGTGGGAAAACTGGAAGGTTTCTATAAGGAAATTGATATTGAGTTCCTAAATAATTTTCACAACCCTGCAGCTTTAGCAAGTTAAAAGGGGGCGGATTATTTTTAAATGTCTTGCTAAAATTATCTGGAATTTGATTTTCTGAAATTCCATTCTCTTTTTAGAACAGCTCTGTCTAAAAAAATTGTATCTGATATTGGCAAAGAGTATTCTCGATGTAAATCTCATCATATGATTTCTCCCTTAACATTTTTGGGGAAACCTTTGATCTCTTTGATTGGCACGTACGACCTTTCATTATTTCTCTTTTCTTTCTCCAAAGGGAAAGTGGAAAAATTCTTCTTAATCTTCTATTAGGACTTTCATCACTCTTTCCTGTTTCTCTTAGGTTAAAGACTATGCTGTGATCTGACATGTTGTCGGGGGCCCTGCACAGCCATTCCATACCTTGATCTGCGTCATCCCTTGCCGCCCTCCTCTCTGCCTTGCCCTGCCAGCCTTCTACCCCTCCATGAAGCAGCAGGTTTCCCTCTGCCAAGCCTTACCCGTGCTGCTTCCTGTAGCTGGAAGCTCCTACCCATCTTTGAAATCGAGCTACGTTCACTTTGACTCAGAAGTCCTCTCAACTCTTTTCTGCAATGCTGATGTGCCTTCCCTTTAGAATGCTCAACTTGTAAATTAAACGTTTACAAGTATGGCAGTGTGAGCAGCGTCTGTCAACTCTACTCCACTGGACTCTGAGTGCGTGTCTGTGCTTGCCCACCCTTAGAGCCCTTCCACCGAGCTCCATACCTGCACATACTGTTTGTTGACAGTTTGTTGAATGGGTAAACTGAGTCCACAGGGATGAGTTTCTTTCATCCCTCCTGTTAGGAGGAGTGAGCTGTCCCACCTGCCCTTCAAGGCTCACCCTCCTCCTGTATCTCACCTGTGAGGTGAAGAGTTTGTCCTTCTCACCTCAGAACATTCTGCTGTGCTTTACTATGTCCCTCCAATTGCGGAGCCTTCCCCTTCCAATGCCAAGCCCATTATCTCCATCTCCCACCTCCAGTCACCCTGAACTCACACAGGGCTGCCTTCACCCCACCCCCTGCTACTTCATTTAAACTTGTTGTACCATATGCCAAAGCTACCTACTAATGAGCTCATAATGAATTCTGTAGGCATATGAATCCCTGTTTTGCTTGGCCAGTCAGTAGCATTTGACTATTATTATCTGAGCTTGTTTTCTTTCTTTCTTTCTTTCTTTCTTTCTTTCTTTCTTTCTTTCTTTCTTTCTTTCTGTTGTCTTTCTTTCTCTTTCATGGTACTGGCGATGAAACCCAGGGGCATTCTACCTCTTAGCTATGCCTCCCAGCCCTATTTATTTTTTTATTCTTTCTTTTGAAACAGGGTCTCATTAAGTAGCTGAGGCTGGCTGCAAACCTGGAGCCCTCTTGTCTCAGCCTCTCAAGTACTGGGATTACAAGCGTGCACCACCACGCCCGGCTATATCTTTTGTTTTAAATATACTTCTATCGGTACCTTGCAGCTCATAGTTCACAGTGATGGGGACCTGCATGCACGCAGCGCTTGGTGGGCTTCCCCACCTCCGTCCCCTTCCCCGTATGTGATATTGAGATTGGCCAGTCCTTTTCTGGCTCCCTTTCACTCCCATCCTTTATTGATATTCTAAGACTCTTAAAGCAGTCAGTCCTTCTCTATATGACTTCTTTAGGTCATCTCATTCATGCCTTTGACTTCAGTTTCCTTCTAAATGTATATAATTTCTTAACTGATACTTTCACTCCTAATTTCTCTTCTTATACATATGTGTGTATCTCCCCACCGGCTCCTCCTCCAGGGCCCCCAGTTCAGTTCAGATAGTATGATTTGCGTAGTTCAGAGAGTCTCTTTCACTCCTCCCTTTCTACCATTATAATAACCAACCCACCACAAAATCCTTCTAGTTCTTTCCACAAGTTCTAGCTCAGATCTATCTTCCTTTCTATTTCTGGAACTCTAATCAAAACTGTCTTCCTTCCTGACCTGGCCTATTGCAACAGACTCCAAAGCAGATCTTCTTCCTCTTTACCACATTGTAACCAGAACAGTCTTTTAAAAATGTAAGCCTGATCCCTTTACACCTAGGCTTTAAAGATCTTTTACAATCTTTCCATTATCCTAGATTTCTTGTGGTTTTGTCAAACCTTGCACAGTCTGGTCCCTGCTGACTTCCTTAGCCTTATCCCATAGCACTTAGCTACTCACACTCGATTTCTTACCCCAGCCTCTAGCTGTCTATTTTAATATCTGTATTTTTATAAGATAGCAACTCCCCTCTGTCAGTTTCCTAGGCCCAACACTTTGAAGTCATCCTTGACTCTTCTGCCTTTCACGCCTCATCTAAGATGTGTCAGCAAATCTTCAAAACATGAACATTGAACTTCTCGTCACCTCTGCAGCCCCTGTACTGGTTCAGGGCACTGGCTTCCCCTGCCTCAAGCTTGGTAGTAGCCTGTCCATGTTTTTTTCTTTCTGCCCTGCAGTTGATGTTCACAAAGCAAATATTCATGTCTCTCCACTTTCAGAACTCTCCAGTGCTTCCTCTGTTGTTGAGACTAAAAACCAAAGTCCTTCTCTGTGACCTACACGACCCTGCAAGATTTGGATCCACTGTCTTGCTGGCCTCATCTCTTCCTTTTGTCCCGGCTCTCCTCCAGCCACTCTGACCTCCTGTCTCTGGGCCTTCGCACTTCTTGTTTCCCCTGCTCGGAACACTGTCCCCCACATAGCTTCAACACTTTGTCATCTCCTTCAGATTTTATTCAAATGTTACCTTCTTAGAGAATGATTTCTTGATGATTCTATCTTTATCATTGAAGTGTAAACTTTTTAAAAAGGAATATTTGCCTCCTATTTTATTCACTCTTTTTAGTTCAGTGTGCCTAGCACAAGGTGGGTGCATAAAAATATTCGGTGGACAAGTGAATGAAAGAATATTTGCTTTATTTGCCCAGTATTTATAATCTGTTACTTTGTAAGTGGGATTTTCTGATAAAAGATGATTTCATTCAGTTTAGCAAAAATGAGTGTAAGAAGGTATATGCTGGGTCCTGCAAGAATACTCTTCCTAACCTGAAAATGTTTATGATGTAACAGAGGCATGTAGCAGGCTGGTATTTCAGTATAACACATGAGAATAACAATATTCAGGAGGTGCTATGGGGACACAGCAGAAAAGCCCTTGACCAGGCCTCAGAAAATAAGGAAGGATTGTTAGAGAAGGCTTCTTGGAGTAAGTGAGTCCTGGATTCATTCTTTAAGGACAAGTAAAATTAGCCAAGTAAGAATAGGGACAAGGTCATTCTTGACAACACTTTCTAGCTTGAACATACAGATGGATGGAACTAGAAAAAGTACATTTGATGTTGGTACAGACGCTGTATCTCTCTTTGATGAATGTTGATGCGGAAGATTTGAAGGATAAGGCAAGATTTGAGTGGGCAGAACTTGAATGTTTACGGGACACTTAGAAGATCTGTGGCACACGATTAGAAATATAACTATGAGGTTTAAGAGAAAGACTTTGATGTAATACAAGAGGCACTCGCGGTGTAAATGACTTCGAGGGCTTTCCGTATTCAACAACTTTTAGTGAATTTCTGTACTCTAGCAGACAATGTTCTAAATAGTGGAAATACAATAGTAAACAATGCAGATAAAAATCTGTCTTCTTGGAGTGAACATTCTGGTTAGAGGAAACAGACCAAAATAAATAAGAAACAGATGATGTGATAGAAACTAAGGGGTATTAGTTTCTCTTTCTTTCTTTTTAATTAAATTTTACTATGGAAAATTTTAAGCATATACAAAAATAGAGAAAATGTCATTAACACATCCAGTTTACCCTTTAATAATTAGGAACAATCATCGATCTTATTTTATCTATAGCTCCACTACTCTATACCAGTGTATTGTTTTAAAAGAAATTCTGGATATAATAACATGTAATTCATATTCATATATCTATATATAAAATTTTTCACATAATGACTATACTATTATCACACCTAAAAATTAACAGTCCTTTAATGTCTTTAAATAATAGTCTGTGTTCAATTTTCTCAAATTGCTTATAACCCTTTTTGTTTGTGGTACCGGGGATTGAACCCAGGGATATTTTACCTCTGATTTTTTAAATTTATTTTTATTTATTTTTAAAACAGTGTCTACTACATTATAGAAGGCCTCACTCAGTAGCTGAGGCTGGCCATGAACCTGCGATCCTCCTATCTCAGCCTCCCAAGTACTGGGATTACAAGCATGCGCCACCATGCCTGGCTCCATAACATTTTTTTTATAGTTGAAGTTTTTTGAAAGTAGAATTCAAACCAGTCCTTACATTTCCTTTAGTTACTAATTCCGCTTAAGTCTTTTTAAGCATTAATATATATCTCCATCTTAATTTTCTACTTTGTATATATTTTGTAATGTTTATGCAATAATATCTACATATAATTAAAATGCAGTATTTGTTACATATATAAGTGGTTCATGTGTTCACAGATTTTTTTACTTTCATTCTCTATCATACCTTTGGTTGGCTTATTTACATTTTATCCTAAGGTTTTATTATGAAAATTTCTAAGCATACAGAAAGGTTAAGAGAATGTACAGCAGGCATTCATATACCTACAGTTAACATTTTTCTGTCTGTACCTGATTTGTTGCTTATCTTTCCACTTATCTTTCCTCTGTGTATCTGTCACCCTACTTATTTGATGAATATCAAAGTGAGTTGCAAACATCACAACACACCCCCCCAGTACTGTATCTTGCATATAATTAACTAGAGATATCAGTGTTTATGATTCTCTCTTTTGGAGGGAGTAAAACTTAGGTAAAAATGAAATGTACATTCTCTGAGTTCTATCAGGTGCAAATATCTACTTAGTCCAATTCTGACCAAGGTAAAGAACATTAAATCTCTCCAGAAATATTGCTGTTTCCTTTACCATAAATCACTATCTTCCTCACTCTCAGGTAATCACTCCTCAACCATACGTTCGTTTGCCAGGTCTAGAACTTTCGCATAAATGGGAGCATTTCAGTACCTTTTTCTATAAAGTTTACACAAACCTTTCGTTTTTGTGTAATGTTTCTTTCTTTTTTTTTTTATTGGTGCACTGTATTTATACATCATAGTGGGATACAAACTTTTGTAGATTACATGCACAATTCACCCAGTCAGCCCCCACCCGATCCCCACCCCATTCTCTCCCCATCCCTCCTTCCCATGCTTGGCTTAGTGGTTGACATCTAGTATTATAGCAATTTATCCAAAATTAAAAATGAAAATCTCACATAACAGTTTCATTTGTCTGATACCAAGCTTTTGATGACTTAAAGATAACATTTCAATATTTCTTTTTGCTTTCTTTCTTACCAGAGAATATTTTTTCTATTTTTTTAGGTGAAACTATCATATATTTATATATTTATTTTTCAGAAAAAAACTCTATCCTAATATGGAATATGGATTCTTGATACCCAAAACGACTTGAAAAAAAAAAAGCTAGAAGATGTATATTTTCTGATTTCAAACCATATAAAGCTACAATAATTGAAACAGTGTAGTACTGTTCTAAAGGCAGATATATAAACCATTGGAGTTAAATAAAAGCCTAGAGCTAAATTCTTCCCTATATTGTCAAGTTATTTTTGACAAGGTTTCCACGAACATTTGGTGGTAGAAATAATAATCTTTTAACTAAATATTGTTGAAAAATAATTACATGGAAAAGAATAAAATTGGACCCTTACCTAATCCCATATACAAGTATTAACTCAAAATAGATAATAGACCTAAATATAAATCTTAAGACTATAAACTTTTAGAAGAAAATCTGGGTCATAAAACCTCACAACATTGAAATTGGCAGTGATTTCTTGGATATGATTTCAATGGCGCAGGCAACAGAAGAGTATACAAACTCCCTAAAAAATAAAAAAATATTGTATATCCAAAGACTATGTAAACAGAGTTAAAAGAGTTAAGAGTCGATGGAGGCTGCTTTAGACTGTGGGGGGTGCCAGGTTGCACGTTCTCCTATGGTGTGATATCTCTGCCACCGCCACTCCCCCACTGGGTCAAGTCCCAGGAAGTACAGTACTGGGATTTCTCCTCTGTGGCCCGCAATTTGACTCACTGTTCTTGAGAACGCAGATGTAGCTGTACTGGACTCAGTGAATTCACTGCTACTGCCGCTGGTGGCAATATGACGCCGCTGCTAATATGGCGCTGCTGCTACGCCCTCGGCCATGAGGCTGGCTTATTTCTTCTTGGTTTTGAGTTCTACTCTGAGTCCCTGCAGAGTGTGCTGAGCTCAGCCACTGGGAGCTTTAGATTCTCCCTGCGCTGAAAAATCCCGCCCGGCTGTTCTGCTGCGGCTCACCTCGGCTTGCTGTAGCCGTCCGGTGAACTCGCTGCTGCCGCCAGCAGTATGGCGCTGCTGCCGCGTCCTCGGGCGTGAGGCCGGTGTATCTCCTCTGTGGCTCTGAGCTCTGTTCTCAGTCCGCTTTCTCTCTGGAGCCTGGTGATTTTTTTGTTTCTCAGGTGATGGTGTTTTCTCGCTATGAAAGGCGCTGATTTAGTGGTAATGGAGATTGTTTGTTAGCAGGGCTCTTAAGCCCCGCTTTTCTCGGTCACCATCTTCCCGGAAGTCCCCTGTGTAATGTTTTTTAGTTGACTTGTTTACAGGCTCATCCATGCTGTTATGTCAGTAGTTCATTTATTGAGTAGTATTTCATTTAAGACTATGCCACTTTTTTTTAATCCATTTCCTAATGGTGGATGCTGAGGTTGTTTTCAGGTTTTTAACTTTTATGAACAAAGTTGCAGTGAACATTTTTAGCACAATTTTTTATTTGCAAATGTTTTCATTTTTAGGATTGCTGTATATATCATACAAGAAGTGTATGTTTACTTTTATAAGTAACAGCCAGACTTTTTTGCATAGCATGTAAATTTTATACTTCCACCAACGATGTGAGGGAATGGTCATATGTCTCCTTTAATTTGAACTTTTTCTTATTTTTTTCTTGTTAAAGAAACCAAGTTTATAGTTTCCTTGATAGTTCTCCACATTTTTAATTTTGCTGATTGCATTCTATTGTCAGAATTAACGTTTCTCTTTCCCATGACTATAAACTGGAGGCAGATTTTTCAATGAGAATATTACATATTCTCATAGGTATTGCTGATGATTCCTTCCTGTTGTTTCACATCTGGAAGCATATCATATCTAGTTATCTCTTTTTGTGTGATTTTTAAAACTGATTAGCACACCTGGCCACGGGTAGTCTTATGTGTTCGTTGCAGTGTTTCTGAGGAACAATTTTAGTTTGCGTTATCTAGGGTGATCTCTCTGAAGGAGACTTTAGTCCGTGGTCAGAATGGCAAGAAGGTGTCAACTTTGTGAAGATTTAAGGAGAAGACACTGAAAATGGGGAATAGCAAGTTTGGAATCCTCCAGCTTAAAAGCAAGGTTGGCATGCTCAGGGAACAGAAGAGGCCAGTGAGCGCAGAGGAGGAGGATGGAGACGCAGAGTGAAGAGGTAGCAATGTGTTAGACTCCGTGGGGCCCTGGAGACCAGGTAGGGCAAATTTTGTTCCAGGTGCAGTAGAAAAATCTATGGTTTTAAGCAAGAAAGTGGATGCCATAATGAGGCCTGAGTTTTCAAAGGTCACTTTGTCTCTAGGTAACAGGGAGGAAAGTGTCCTTTGTTAATACTGCTCTTCAGTGAATATAACTATTTCTGCAGCATCAAACTGATTATTATGCTCAAAGTGAGATTTCTAGTATGGGGGATGTTAAGTGGTCCTTATAATAAAATTTTAAACCAAAGGATATTTGAAATTTGGAAACAAACATGAATATAGTTAGAATAACAAAAGGAAATGTCCTCTCTAAATGGTTTACTTTTTGAAGAGGACATTTTAGGCTGTTAATAAGAATGACTTTTTAACATAGAAACAGATGCTCAGTTATTTTCACAGTCCCCAGTGACACCCCTGCAGTCAGCGTTCCCCATCTTACATGTCTGTGGCTGCCTCAGGATCTCACTGCAGTGAGCTGCAGGGATATTGCACAACTTAGAAAAAATACGAGAGGAATTTTGGGGTTTTTTTTATCCTTGACATGTAAAACATAGCTCCCCCCCCCTTTTACCATCTAGTTCTTTATTTTATCCATTTCTGGAAACTAAATAATTTAGTATGAATATTAAATTTAGTATGGATTAATTTGGTAACCAATCTTTGGCCAGTTCCCTTCTTCTCTCACATGAGAAATATTAGACTCACACTGGTAACATTATATACATTTCCAGTATTTTTCAAAATTCCTTTTTGGAACTTCCGAGAAGATGGCAACCGAGAAAAGCGGGGCTTAAGAGCCCCGCTAACAACCAATCTCCATTACCACAAAATCAGCGCCTTTCATAGCCAGAAAACACCATCACCAGAGAAACAAAAAAATCATCAGGCTCCAGAGAGAAAGCAGACTGAGAACAGAGCTCAGAGCCACAGAGGAGATACACCGGCCTCACTCCCGAGGACGAGGCAGCAGCGCCATACTGCCAGCGGCAGCGGCAAATTCACCGGACAGCTACAGCAAGCCGAGGTGAGCCGCTGCGGAACAGCCAGGAGGGATTTCTCGCCGCAGGTAAAATCTAAAGCTCCCAGTGGCTGAGCTCAGCACACGCCGCAGGGATTTAGAGTGGAAAACAAAACCAAGAAGAAATACGACAGCCTCACGGCCGAGGGCGTAGCAGCAGCACCATATTGCCACCGGCGGCAGCAGCAGAGAATTCACCGAACCCAGTACAGCTACATCTGCGAACTCAAGAACAGTGAGTCAAATTGCGGGCCACAGAGGAGAAATCCCAGTACTGTACTCCCTGGGACTTGACCCAGTGGGGGAGTGGTGGCGGCAGAGATATCACACCATAGGAGAACGTGCAACCTGGCACCCCCCACAGTCTAAAGCAGCCTTGATCGACTCTCTGGGTCGGAGACTCTGTGATACAACCCAGTAAAGGAGTAGTGGGGTCTGAGATACTACTGACTCGAGATCCAGAGCACCTTAAGTGAAGTCATAGTGACCCAAGGGAAGAACCCAGAGAAGGCACAAACTTCCGAAATCATGGGAAAGAGGAATAACAATGGAGCAAGGAATGCCCACAACCCCACAACATCAGAACCCGATAAAACAGAAAATCAGAAATTTCTAGAAGATCAAATCAGGAAAATAACTGTAGAAATAATAGAGGTGCTTCGAAAAGAACTCAGAGAGAGCCAAAAAGAGATAAAGGATGCAATTAATGAAGTAAAGGCCTCAATTCAAAGCACAAACAACCGATTAGACCACATGGAGAACAGAATCTCGCTCTTAGAAGATGATCATTCCAAAAATGAACTCATAGTTTCTAATCTAGGAAAAAATATCTGACAGCAGGAATATGACATTGAAGAAATATGGGCCCATTTTAAGAGAGCTAACCTAAGAATAATTGGAATAGAGGAGGGAAAAGAAAGTGAAACCAAAGGGATCAACCATCTCTTCAAGGAAATAATAGAAAAATTTTCCAAACATAGAGCAAGAGGTTGATACACAGATCCAGGAAACTTATAGAACTCCCTTTAGACAGGATCGGAGAAGAGGATCCCCACGCCACATAATTGTCAAAATGACCAATGTGGAAGCCAAGCAGAGAATCTTAAAGGCAACAAAAACAAAGGGCCAAGTGACATTCAGAGGCAAACCAATTAGAATCACTCCAGACTTCCCAAACCAAGTCATGAGAGCCAGGAGGGCTTGGAGTAACATATTCCAAACTCTGAAAGAAAACAACTTCCAGCCAAAAATTTCCTATCCAGCAAAACTTTCTATCAAATTAGATGGAGAAATAAGAAGCTTCCATGACAAACAGAAACTGAAGGAATTTATGTCTTCAAACCCAGCACTAGAGAAAATACTCAAAGAGATTAACTACAAAGAAGAAATAGGTAACACACTCCAGAACTAGAGAAACAAGATTTTCCATCCAACAGACAACTAAGATTGGTTATCTGTGGAGATTCATTATTTATGTTAGTCTTTTACCTATCTCTAAAGGGTATTGTTTGCCTTTATTGTTGTTAATTTTTAGGATTTCTAGTTGGAATATTAATATACCTTCAGATATAGCATTTGGAAATATTTTATCCCATTCTATTAGTAACTGTTAACTCTGTTTACATTGTCTTTGGATATACAATATTTTTTTTTTTAGGGAGTTTGTATACTCTTCTGTTGCCTGTGCCATTGAAATCATATCCAAGAAATCACTGCCAATTTCAGTGTTGTGAGGTTTTATGACCCAGATTTTCTCCTAAAAGTTTATAGTCTTAAGATTTATATTTAGGTCTTTTATCTATTTTGAGTTAATACTTGTATATGGGATTAGGTAAGGGTCCAACTTTATTCTTTTCCATGTAATTATTATTTTTCAACAATATTTAGTTAAAATATTATTATTTCTACCACCAAATGTTCGTGGAAACCTTGTCAAAAATAACTTGACAATATAGGGAAGAATTTAGCTCTAGGCTTGTATTTAACTCCAATGGTTTATATATCTGCCTTTAGAATAGTACTACACTGTTTCAATTATTGTAGCTTTATATGGTTTGAAATCAGAAAATATATATCTTCTAGCTTTGTTCTATTTCAAGATCGTTTTGGGTATCTAGAGTCCATATTCCATATTAGGATAGAGTTTTTTTCAGAAAAATAAATATATAAATATATGATAGTTTTACCTAAAAAAAATAGAAAAAAAATATTCTCTGGTAAGAAAGAAAGTAAAAAGAAATATTGAAATGTTATCTTTAAGTCATCAAAAGCTTGGTATCAGACAAATGAAACTGTTATGTGAGATTTTCATTTTTAATTTTGGATAAATTGCTATAATACTAGATGTCAACCACTAAGCCAAGTATGGGAGGGAGGATGGGGAGAGAATGGGGTGGGGATCGGGTGGAGGCTGACTGGGCGATGTGTGCATGTATGTCTACAAAAGTTTGTATCCCACTATGATGTATGAATACAGTGCACCAATTAAAAAAAAAATTTAAAAAATTCCTTTTTTTTTTTTTTTTTTTTTTACCCTGGAGGATTGAGTGAGGTTTATTTGTTTGCTTGCTTGCTTGTTTGTTAATCTGCTTCTTTGGAATTCATATAGTTTTAAAATTTAGAAAAACCAGCCAGGAACGGTGACACATGCCTATGCCCCAGGACTTGAGAGCTGAAACAGAGGGATCACAGTTTTGAGGCCAGCCTCAACAACGTAGTGAGAGCCTGTTTCAAAAAAAAAAGATTTTTTTTAATGACTATTAATATAGCTTGGAGGTAGGAGGCTCCTGAGTTTAATCCTCAGTACAAAAAAAAAAAAAAAGAATTAGTAAAGCCAACCAAGAACTGGTTGCTTCTAATAGTAGGTCATTTCACCAGTTATATTAATAGAACTTCTATCCTAATTTATAAACCTCCAATCATACCAGAATTGACTCACAATTTACTAAAGTTGTTTAGACGGAATTTTTTAAATAAATGTTGAAACGTGTCTTTTAAAGTAAGTTTTGAGCCAGGTGTGGTGGCGCACGCTTGTAACCCGAAAATTTGGGAGGCTGAAACCAGAGGATCGCAGTTCACAGCCTCAGCTACTTAGTGAGGCCCTTCACAACGCAATGAGACCCTGTTTCAAAATAAAGAATAAAAAATAGGCCAGGGGTCATAGCTCGGAGGTCAAATGCCTCTGGGTTCCATCCCCAGACCTGCAGAATAAATAAATAAATAAAGTAAGTAAGTTTTGTATTTTACTTTGGTTACCTTCACTAAATGTATGTAATCCTCAAAGCATGAAGCAGCCAGAACAAAAATTGTGCACACAAGCAAATTGTGAAGAGCAGGAAAACTAACACCTACCACTAGAGGATGGATGAACAAATAAAAAAACAACTAGCAACCAGTCGCTGGGTATTAAATAAGGTAGCGGGAAGGTCAGGAGAGTCAGTGAGGCCTAGTGGGTCAAGGAGGATCGTAAGGTATGTGGTGTCTTGAGCTAGACCTTATGAAGGATGGCATTGCTTTTAGATAAGAAAAGAGAGATGGGCATCACCAGGAAGTGAGCAAGGGCCAAGAAAGAGAGATGAGTGTGGTCTGATCATTCAACTGTGAGGAATCCCCTTGAGCAAAAGGTGGCAGATAGGTTGGGCAGACAGGTCAGATCACGTAGGCCTCAAAAGCTAGGTAGAGGAGTTGAAATTTAAACAGTAACTGAATAGGAAGCAGGGCTGAGGAGTGACGTGGTGAGTCTTACATAAGAGAGATTAACTCGTGTTTGTATTACACACTGCCGTTTCAGTGCCCTTTCTCAGTCTTTTGTGTTTTATCCTCACAAGACACATGGGAAGGAAGCGGGAAGGGTGATGTCTCTGCTTTACAGCTTGAGTGTTGAGTGGGGAAGCAGTTATGATTTGCCCAAGTCCATATTAAGTAATGGTACTACGAATAGAAAAATGTGGTCTTTTCTGTCATAATTCAGTTGTTTTTAAAACCTGCTAGACTGCCTGAAATCAATCTGGCAACAACACGGAGAATGAACTAGCTTTAAAGATGCTGCTCGGGCCAGGCGTGGTGGCGCACGCTTGTAATCCCCGCGCTTGGGAGGCAGAGACAGGAGGATCGGCGCAGGTTCAAAGCCAGCCACGCCTGGCTTAGGAGACCCTGTTTCCAAATAAAAATGTAAAAATAGGTCTGGGAGTGTAGCCCGGAGGTAGAAGGGCTTCCAGGAACCCCAGTACCACCAAAAAAATAAAAAAAAAATGATGCTGCTCGGGAGCTGTGGTAGCCATTGGATAGGTAACTGACGGCATCTCTGAGGCGTCTCGTCACCGTCCCTGCCCACGCAGGCAGTGTTGACAATGGCTGGACACTGTCAGTTACCACAGCTGGGATTGGGGTGCTGTTGGCTCTTAGTGGATAGAGCACAGGGCTGCCGTCCCCGTTGAACATCCACAGCAAAGGTTGTCCAGAGTGGCACTGGGAATGGAGAGAGAAGAATATTCAGAGGAAAAATGGTTTTGTCAGCTTGTTGAATTGATTCAGATATAAAAGACAAAGTGAGTACAGTCATATCCTTTGAACATATTAACTAAGATGGGGGGGGGGTGTACTGGAGATTGAACCCAGGGGCATTCTATCTCTGAGCTACACTTCCAGTCCTTTTTATTTTTTGTTTTGAAAAAGGGTCTTGCTAGTCTTGCTAAATTGATGAGGCTGTCCTCCAACCTACAATCCTCCTCTCTCAGTCTCCCAAGTACTGGGATTTTAGGTGTGCACCACCATGCCTGGTGGTCCTCACGTTTTTACAAAAACAGGGCAGAAGTGATCTCACAGTGCACAATAAAATATTTAAATTACCTACAACCATATCCTTACACGCAGTTGCCATCACAAGATCCAGCCTGGGATTTAGAGAGAGAGAGAGAAAGAGAGAGAGTAGTACTTATAATAATTGTATCTCTTTTTTAAATGAGAAGGATCCAAAATCACTTTCTTTTCCATTTTTTTCCTCTATGGGTGGAAAGTTCATATATATATATATGAACTTAGTAAAAAGGAAAAAAATCCTAAGTTTCTGTCCTCAGCCTGGGCATGCAGGTTTCTGTTTCTGGCGCTCCCTTACCAGCGCTTCACTAGCTCTGTGCTGCCCCTTTAGCTGGTGCCTGTCATGATGACCCCAGGTCATCGTAATCTTGAAATGCCTTCCTAGGTCCTGAAGGAAAAATGAAATGACGGTTAGTGTTGTTTAGCTTTGTATTCAGGATTTTTGAATCTTGGCGTTGGAGGATATACTGCATTTCACCGAGTCAGTGGAACATCCCATGTTTGATTCTTCCCATGTTAGTTTCCAGAACTGTCACAAATTACCACAAACTCGATGGCTTAAAACAAGTTTGAATCCTAGCATTTGGGAGGCTGAGACAGGAAGATCACAGTTTTAGGCCAGCCTCAGCTACTTAGGCCCTTTGCAACTCAGTGAGACCCTGTTTCAAAATAAAGAATAAAAATAGGGCTGGGGGTATAGCACGGGGTTAGAATGCCCCTGGATTTTATCCTTTTTACTGCAAAACAAAAAATAATAATAATAAAAAAAACAACAAAAGTTTATTCTCTCATGGAGGCCAGAAGTCCAAATCAAGGTGTCTGCGGGGCTGCACTCCTTCCTTTACCCTTTCCAGCGTTGAGGGACTCCAGGTATTTTCTGGTTGCATAACTCAACCTTTGCCTCCGTCCTCCTGTGGTCTCTCCCCTCCTCTGCCTCTTGTATTCCTAAGAATGACACCTAGTGTATACAGGGCCCACCCAGATCGTCAAGAGTGATAGCAACCCAGGATCCTTTAATATTGTGGACTCATTTTTTTCTCCATATAAAGTCATTGACAATCATACATTCCAAGGATTAGGATTTGGGCATGTCTTGGGGAGGCCACCGTCCCACCCTCGACCGTGACTTGTTAGTAGTCACCCATCTGTGATTGACCACCTCTACCCAAAACCTTTCCGTAGCTCCTGCCATTCACTTTGGTTCTTCCTACTTGAAGCCATGCAGAACAAACTCAAGTCTTCATCTGTTATCCTGGAAACGTCCATCCATCTGGGCTAAATACCTCTAGTTCCTTCTCGTCCTTTCTCTCCAAACTTTGGCTCCCATTCCGTAATCATCCTGGGAGTGTTTATCTAAAGGACTTAGAGGAAATAGAAAGAAAACTGCATGTATCCTTGAGGACCTAAAATGAGGCCATGTCTCTTCCACTTACCAAGTAGGTGACCAAGACAAATCAGTTTCTTTTCACTAATAGTGATGCTGCTACAAAGTAGTTGTCTACTGGTACATTCCCAGCTTAGCTGCTCTGCTTATGTTAACGAGACCTGGGGCCACATGAGATTTTGGTAGTCACGCCATATTTCTTTATTATGACAGTATTGCTTTATACTAAAGAGCTTCAAGTCTTTTTCACATGTAATCTGGTTTTAATTTAAAAATATTTATTGAAGAAAATAAAACCCGCACCCCCCCCCATTGCAGCCAACAATATACCAAGGGAGACACAGTGAGTGTAAAATTAGTTGCTGAGACAGACTGGGAAAAGGAAACTGTGCAAACTGCTAGGTCAGTTTGACAATTCACAGGGGTGAGATTATTTACAGTAGATAAAGATAGACTCCACTAGTTAGATTAGAATCCCTGTGGCATCCTTACCAGCAAGGCGTCGGGGGCAGTGACAGTTGGCCTCAGAAGAATTCTTTCACATATAAAATCCATTTATTGATTTTTGCTTCCATGATTTTCAACATGTTTGATCAGTGAATTTTTCAAATAATTTGGAAGATTGATTTACTTTGAAAGGTAATGAATGTTGTCATCTGATTAAATTATCAAGTTATATTGAATATATATATATATATATATATATATTGTGTGTGTGTGTGTGTGTGTGTGTGTGTGTGTGTGTGTGTGTGTGTTACTGGGGTTCCTGGAAACCCTTCTACCTCCGGGCTACACTCCCAGACCTATTTTTATACTTTTGGAAACAGGGTCTCTTAAGCCAGCGCGGCTGGCTTCGAACCTGTGTGATCCTCCTGTCTCTGCCTCCCAAGCGTGGGGATTATAAGCGTGCACCACCACGCCCGGCAATATATTGAATATATTAATAAGCAATATATAACCATCCTCCAGTTACTTAAAGTCATATTCTCCTTTAATGAGTCATGTGTGTGGTGTTAAAAACACTTTCTCTGGCTTTGCTTGAATGAGCACACTTTTGCCTAAGCTTTCTAAAAGTTTGCTAATGTGATTCTTCATATATAACTGAAATAAAATGCTTTTGATTGGTATCTTAGGTTTACCCTTTAAGGTGGGTTCCATTTTTCTAGAGTGCTTAGGACATCTATAAATCTATGTGTTTTGGGAAAGTAAGATGAATGTGTGATGGTTATAAACTCTTAAATTGCTCAGCTTGGCTTGACCCGCTAAGAACTTGAAAGCAGCGTAAAGTGTGGACTGTCCTAATATTTCTGTTCATAGAAGCACCCTGCTTGAACCTTTGGCTTTAATCACTCTTTAGATTTGTTTGACTGTTACACGTAGACTTGTTTTACTGTTACATGTATACCTTGTGGCCCTTTCTATAAGGAAGTCTCAGTGAAGTCATAATAAACTCAAATGTTGTAAGATCCAGTTTTCACCAATGTAGTGGTTTAATTTTCAGTGTATACTGACCTCAACTTACCCTCTCAACATCTGAAACAGTTTCTAGATTTATAACTTGAAAATGGAAATAGCTTTGGATTGGGGAAACTATTCAGATGGTCTGCCCTTGATGGCTTATAGAATAATAACTACACAATACAAAACACTAGGGCTCCAGTAGAGTCCTCTAGTGCCCTGTTGTTATGTCTTTGCAAATATGTAGTTTCCTTGCACTCCAGCCCACATGAGTTTGAATGATTCCCAGACACCTTGCAAAATCCTGGTGTTGTATTTTGCTTATCCTAAATTTGCTTTCCTGTCATTTTTGTTCATCTGAATTTGGGGCCAAAGCACATGTCCTAGTTTATTTTTTATGGTTTCAATTAAAGGCAAATCTATATCTTCTTGATGGGTATCTGAAACACTTGGTTTCCTTTAGTAACTTTTTAGTTCATGACTTAGCCAACTCCCCAATGCTTATAATTTTACAGCACACCAGATTTACCTTTTGGATACTTGGAAACCAGCAACTCTTGAGAATTTAATACAGAGCTTTTAAATTCTGTTTCTTTTCCCTGACAACACTATCGTCCAGAGCTTTAATGCCTCTTTTTCTCAGGCAGTTAAGACCATTGAAATTACAAATATCTACTAATTGTTTATTACCATCCATTTCAATAAGAGTATTTTATTCTTGAGACTAATCATATATTGCAAAATTAAGGAAGATGATGTTTTCTTTGTGACCTTACATAAGTTATGATTTATCTGTTCTAGAGCAATAGGTTTCAGATGATAAAACTTATACTTGATCTAGAAAATCAGGAAAAAATTATGAGAATATAGGTATATGCCAACTTTTTCTTTTTTATATTTGCAGGGGGTGAAGAAGGGGAAATAGTGAGGGGAACTTATTTCCTAAAATAATTCCTCATCTTTATGAATTCAGAGATCATGCCTTTTTTGTTCTCCACAGTGATTTAGGTCAAAATGTGAATTCAGCCAGGCATGGTGGCACATACCTATAATCCCAGTACTTGAGAGTCTGAGACAGGAGGATCGTAAATTCAAGGACAGGCTTAGGAACCTAGCAAGTCTCTCAGCAACCTAGTGAGACCCTGTTTCAAATTTTTTAACAAAATAAAAATGTGCCGAGCGTGGTGGCGCACGCTTTTAATCCCCATGCTTGGGAGGCGGAGACAGGAGGATCACGCAGGTTGGAAGCCAGCCTCTCTGGCTTAAGAGACCTTGTTTCCAAATAAAAAATAATATAAAATAGGTCTGGGAGTGTATCCTGGAGGTAGAAGGGTTTCCAGGAACCCCAGTACCACAAAAGATAAATAAATAAATAAATAAATAAGTAAATAAGTAAATAAATAAATAAATATGCCCCTGTGTTTATTCCTAGTATAAAAAATGTTTCAAATTCATTTATGCGAGCTTTATGGCATGAATACATCACCATGGAGAAGTTCCATGCAACTAGCCTTCCTATAAACGTGATAAGTTTTGAATTCCTCTTAACTCATGTTGTACTGTTGATTTGACTCGCCACTTAAGAGAAACAGAAGTCTTAATATTGCTTTTGCTCTTTTTTCCCCTTTCCCTTTTAGTGAAAGTTGAGATGTCAGGTCTAAGGTATTAAAAAATTATAGGGTATTAATCTCAGGGTGACAAGCTTATAACATGTACACAGAAAGCGTTGGCCTCAGCTCCTTGCAGTTAGCGGGTCATCCTCTTATACTCTGGTGCCTGGTTGAGTGTCCTAGTCAATTTTTCCTTTGAAAGAAAGTATCAATTTTTTTTTGACTTGACTATTATTGCCAAAAATGTTGGTAGATATCAGTGACTATAACTAAGTAACTTAATCCAATCTTGAGATATTTGTGCTGTATCTAAGAAACTTCAGTCTCTGTTAACAATTTGAAGGCTGTATTACTCAGTTTTGGAAAATTTCTGATTTTTTTTTTTTTTTTTTTTACCTTTCTTAGGTTTCCATTGTATCCAAAGGGAGGGGAGAAGTTGCAATTTGATTATGGTGTCTATCTTCTAAACAAAAACATAGCACAGGTAAGTCACTCTTATTTACTCCTTTTCTACTTCCTTGGACTGTTAATCTTTTTTTTATAATTAAGTACTGTGATTGGCCCCTTGTTTAACCAGTTGCGTTAGTAACACAAGTTCTTTTTTGGGCAGTCTTATTCTGTGCCATTATAGTAAGTGCAAGAGGAGAGGTGGTATGGATTGGAATTCTCCCGTTCACCTTAGAAGCCCATTCCTGTCTTTACTTGCTGTAGACTTGAGCTTGAATGTGTGGGCTTTATGTCTCTTGGCTCTACAGTTTGATTGGTAATGGCAGTCTTCTCTTAGATCACTTCTAGGGACTCGTTTTGCATTCTGTTTATGGAATCAAAGTTAGTGCTTTGGCAAGTCCTCAGTGCTCTCCTCACCTCATTATCCAGGGCTCAAAGGAAAAGACCAAGCATATGTTCCTTCCAGCCCATCTTGGATTTTCGCGGCTTTTTCAACATCACATCAGCCAGTATCCCACTTGAGTAATGTCTTTCCACATGCCACAGTAAGACTGTCAGATGCCTGAGTTTGTATTTTTCTGAAAGAAATGTGCAGCATTTCTTTAGCACACTTGGCTCTACTTAAGGAGGCAGACCTTCCATACATTTTCTAGTTGTAAAGGAAGACCAGCTTCAGCGCTTTTGTTTTTATTAGGACATCCTTCCCGCTGGAATATCACATGGATGAGCATCCACAGCCTGGTTATTATTTAAAGACATTATCAGTTGTATCCTTCAACCTCTCCGTTTTATAGAAGTAATAAGGTTTTTGATGCCTTTGTTTTTATGAGCCTGAGTTGCCTTTTATCCATATGAATCTAACATTTTACTGAACAGTTTCTGTCTGTCTGATCAATCTAGAATTATTCCTCTGTGTGGTGTTATCTTTACCTTTTCCCCCTCGGTCAAACTCAGTTTAATGTTGGGTTCTTTAATCTATTTCTTAAAGATTGTTGCCCTTTTCTGAAATTGAATCAAATTTCTAGTTTGTCGTCGTTAATGAATCACTTGCTTTAAAACCCTGCGCTCAGTATCTTGCAGACCCCAGTGCTTTTCCCCCCAGCTCACACTCCTCACTCCAGGCAAGCGGCCTCTCACGCAGTCTCTGGCCCATGACTCACCTTTCATGTGCCATTCCTCCCACAGCCAGTGCTTTCCCGCCCTCCACTTTTGCCATTTGAGTATTTCAGCCAAGAAACAGGACTTTAATGTCAAGGCTGTGTGGCTCACACCCTGCTGATCACAGTTGTGTCGTGCCACAGAAAAGGCAGTGCTTTGACAGAACCACTCAAGAAGTGCCCAGACTAAGGCTACGCTAAGGAAGACGAAGTAATTAGTCAATTAGTAAGCGAATCAGGCAGCACCTCCAGTGAAGTCAGCCACTGTGAGAAGAGTGGTGGATACGATGAGGCCCAGAGTCTGGGAGTAAAGTTGGACTCATTGAATAGAATTAAGTCCTGATTTCAGTTCAGAGGCTCTGTTCTCCTTGCCCTGTAGTCTATTTCTTGCTCTAGACACATAGGTCCTAAGATGGGAAGGCTGTTGGAAGCTGACAGGAGAAACCTCCCCTGCCAAAATGTCTGGATTTCCTCATAAATCCCAACTTCAAACACACACACATGCGAGCACACGCAAAGACGTATACATACATGCATATACACACACCTTTTTTCTCAAGGGTCCAATAGGATGCAGAGGATGGCATAAAGAGACACTGAGAATAGCGCAGCTCTCTGTGAGAGCAAGACTAAGAGGAGAGTGTATGTGCAGAGGGAAACAGGGAAGCCAGACCTCCATATCACAGGGCTCTGGAGCCTGCCTGGTCCCCGCCGGGGGCACTTCCCATGTGACCCTGGCTTTCTTAACCGAACCAGAGCCACGGGTATGCCGAACTAATTTAACTCATCTATTTAAGAAGTAGATTGCTCCTAGCCTTTTTATATCCTCTCAACTTTGTATTCTTTTTGTACATGTAACGATTATACATGTATATGTGTGCATGCATGTGTATGCCTTAAGACCAGGAGGTTATCCACTCCAAATCAGTAGGAAATAATTATCTTGCTCTCTGGTGTTTTTCACCACTGTGGTAGCAATTTTAAAAGGAAGAGACAATAAACTTCAAAACAAATTTTCTGCTGGCATGGTGGCCATGCCTATAATATCAGAAGCAGCACAGGTTTGAGAACAGCCTTAGCATTGTAGTGAGGCTCTCAGCAACCTAAGGAAATTCTGTTTCAAAATATTAAAAAAAAAAAAAAATAAGAATGCCCCTGGGTTCTATCCCTAGTACCAAATAAAAAGCAGATTTTCTTAATTTTAAGACTTTACTAAAAAGCCCCTTTTAAGTATTTGAAAGGAAATTTTTAGCAATTTTGTGCCCTTTCTTGTGGAAGATTTCATTTTGTCTTCGATCTTACTACCATTGCTTTTTCACATTTTGATTTGCAGCTAATCAAAGGACCATTAATTATTATGGCTTGTAACCGAGTCTTACAGCAGTAAGACATTTCCAGCTTTTGAAGGTTTATTTGTATACACTAGTGCGGGTTGTCAAAGGGGAGTTTGTCTTCTCAGCCAGTCTCATTTGTACCTTCTCGCCAGAGATGTGAACAAATCATACTATTAAAATGGCCCCACCTCAGTAGTTCATAAGCCACGTTAGTGGAGGTGGATGAAAGCCTGGCATGTGTTAGAGTGCCAGGGAAGAAGGAGTGAAGTCACTTAATAGTGCGTCTATAACTTGGTTGAGGACTTGAATAGTCAATAGGACCTTTCATCACAACCAGAAGTAGTAGTAAAATCACTTTTTGGTAGAGGAAATGACAGAATTTAGTAATATTTGTTACTTCAGTATTTGGGATCAGTCCAGCCCACGTTTTGAAAGCACAGGCTTAGAAAGTCAGGCCCGTAAGTAGAAATCCTCAAGTGTTGTTTGAAGAGCAGAAAGCGGTGGTCAGGCCCGCGTGCCCTCTTCATGTCACTGCTGTCTGGAGGTGTGTGTGTGTGCTGAATTAGGTATTAAAAATGAGTCAAGCAAAATGCCTGGCTTTCAGCACCACTTGCTAATACGTGTCAAGGGCCAGCCCCTTCAGTTGCAAATAGCCTTCCTTACTGGTCAGCAAGTAGTGTATAGAAATGGACCTGTCAAAATGCAGGCATGGTGTAATTAGCACTGATTTTAAAAATGAGGTCCTGCCATAATTGTCAGTAAGTTTGCAATCACATTATGTTTAAACACATGTAGAATAGTTTGCTTTTAATTCCCAGAGCATAAGATATGATAAAACAAAATTTATAATACTTTCACCTCACATTTGTGGAGAGTTTTATAGCTTATGATGAACATGCATGTAGCTCTGTATGACCCCTATCATCACCCAGCACAGTAAAAAGGGCAGATAATTTTGAGTACATTGGAAGACAAGTGGGGCCTTTGACCTCTGTCGCTCTAGTGTGGTCTCATGTCATCTAACAGACTTTGCAGCAATTCCCTTGCTTCCATACACTGTGGTGTTCTATATAGCTCCATCCTGAGTCGAAGAAGATGACATTTCCAGATAGTACAGGAACTGAAAATTCCTTGAGAGCAGAGACAATAACCATTTTGTACATTGCAGTATTTCCATTAGCAGGCATCATGCCTGAACCACCCGTAAGTTCTCAAGACACGTTCAGTAGATAAACGACTGGTGATGCGGCACCCTCACAACAGGTAGGAGACCAGGAGAGATACTGAGTGGCTGGAGTGGAGCTTGTGGGCGTGCCTGCACATCCAGCCTCTGGAGGGTGATAACGCCATGTACAACAACATGGGTGAGCCCAGATGACATTGTGCTGAGTGGAATAAGCCAGACACAAAGAAAAAATGCTGCATGGTCTCACTTATATGCAGAACCTTTAATAATAAAATGCAGAATGGTGGTTACCAGGGATATGGAGAATGAGGAAATAGAAGTCGGTCAAAGGTTCAAATCTGAAGTTAGATAGGATGAATATTGAGTATCTGTTAGTAACAACGTTAGACAGGACCTACATGGCAAAAGTAAGACAGTAAAGCCTGCTTCTTCCCTATGGCAGCCAACAATATGCCAAGGGAGACACATAGTAACCAAATAATCACATAATGAGTGTGAAATTAGGAGCTGAGACAGACTGGAAAAAGGGAAGTTTTCAAACTGCTAGCTCCGTTTGATTTACAGTAGGTAAAGGTAGATTCTAATAGTTAGGTTAGAATCCTATAGCATCCTCACCAGCAAGACATCAGGGACAGTGACAGTCGGCCTCAGATGGAATTCTTTCACACAGAAAATCTATTTGTTGTATACAGCAAAAATATGGTTAATAATACTGTATTATATACTGAAATTTTGTAAAGAATGTGTTTTAGATGCCTTTACCATATAAAAAAGCTAACCTTGGAAAGGGGCATCTTAATGTACTACTTTGTGTGTAAATGTACATATGTTTATCAAAACATCATGCTGTACACCTTACATATATACAATAAGAATACATTTTGAAACAGTTAAGCAACTTGTTTAAAACTGATTACTTTTTTTGCTTTTTGAACTTGCCCTTCAAGCTCTGCACACTTACTTAGTTTGCAATATACAAACAGGGAATCAAGACCAAGGCCCCTGATGCCTGCCCCATTGATAAGCCAGGTACAAAAGGACAAATTTTTTATTATTACACTCAAAAATATCTATTATAGGCAAATTTGTGGAGACAAAGTAGATTAGAGGTTACTAGGGAAAGGGGCAAGTGGGGGCCTTTGCTTAATGGTTGCAGAGTTTGGGGTGATTAAAACATTTTGGAAATGAGGGTAACTGCATACCGTTGTGAATGTGATCAATGTGTACAACTCCAAGTGCTAAAATAACAGATTTTGCGTTTTATATTTTGCCTCAGTTTCTTATAATATACCTAAAGCTATCGAATTGTATACTTGTAAATGGATGTGTTATATGGTATATAAATTATATCTCAAAAGAGCTGGTTAAAAAAAAAAAGAAAGATTGCCTGTCTCAATAACCTTATAATCTAATTGAACAAGACATTCAATAAACAAAATAAGTTTGGATTGAGATAAATGCCATGGTAGAAATTAATTGAATATAATAGCAAATAACTGGAGAAAAGTTGGCAGAGAAGCCTTTTGGAGGAAGTGATGTTGAGCTAAGACATACATGATGACAAGGAACCAGCCACAGAAGAACTAGGGAGCAGGAAGTTTCCTGAGGCCTTGGGGGCAGCACGGGCAAAGTTCCCAAGGTAGGAGAGGGTGTGCTGCTCCAGTAACCGAGGCTGGTGCGGCTGACTCAAGGGGCAGAGGTCGCAGGGAGCGAGGCAGAGGAAGCCTTAGGGATCATGGGGAAGAGTTTTAATCTTATTGCAAATACCAATAGGAAGTGAATGACTGATGTAAACAGGAAAGTGGCATGACAGTTTGTTTTTCAAGCCATTCTAGCTATTCCAGTAGATTGCAGGTAAAAGTTACTAGTGAGAAGGTGAGATGAGGATGGGTGGTGGCAGGGACCAAGATGGTAGGGGTAGAGATAAAGAGAAGTGAACAGATTTGAAATACATTAGGGGAGATGGCAAATGGATTGAATGTGGGAGATGAGGGGGAAAGAAATTAAGAATGCTATTTTTTGAAGTGGGAAAGGACCAGGAGATAGAGATAGGGGTGAAAGAGCAAAAATATCTGCTTTAGAATTAAGTTTTTTGACTTTTAGAAACCCAAATAGAGCCGGACATGGCGGCGCACGCTTGTAATCCCCGTGCTTGGGAGGCTGAGACAGGAGGATCGCACGGGTTCAAAGCCAGCCTCAGCTACTGAGTGAGGCTCTCAGCAACTTAGTGAGACCCTGTTTCCAAATAAAATATAAAATAGGTCTGGGAGTATAGCCCGGAGGTAGAAAAGCCCTTGGGTTCCACCTCCAGTACCACAAAAACAACAACAACAAAAAAAAAAAAACAAATAGAAACATAAGTGGACAACTAAATTTATGGGTCTGGAGCTTAGGCTTGTAGTTGAATACTAGAGATAGAAATTTGAGAGTCATCAAGTGAAATATCTTATTTAAATCTGTGAAAGCAAATTTGATTAATCAGGGAGAGAACGCAGGCTGAGAGAGAGACATGCAGATGCACATGCGTTGGAATTTAGCCTCCAGAAATCACATTTAGACATTGCATAAAAAAGACAAACCAGAAGAGACTGAGAAGAATGATCGACCACTGGGTAGGGGGAAAACGAGGAGAGTCATCATTTGGAAAATAAGAGAAGTACATTTCTGGAAGGAAAGAGTAATCAACTGTGTGTACTTATGAATTCGTAACTGGATAGAATTGTAGAATTAAGGAATGTTTTGTGTGTGTTTGAAAAATCTGTTCTTTGGGGATGTAGAGCTGTTTTGTTTTTTGTTTTTTGTTTTTCCGGTGGTACTGGGGATGGAACCCTTCTACCTCCAGGCTACACTCCCAGACCTATTTTATATTTTTTATTTGGAAACAGGGTCTCTTAAGCCAGTGAGGCTGGCTTTGAACCTGCACGATCCTCCTGTCTCCACCTCCCAAGCGCGGTGATTACAAGCGTGTGCCACCACGCCCAGCATTTTCTTTCTTTTTTTTTTTTTAATTTCTAGATCTTTCACTTTATTTTTTTAATTTTTATTGAACATAAATGGTATACATTTGAACTATACTTGGTGCCCTCCCCCTCGCCCTCCCGCCCCTGTTTTCCCTTCCCCCCTCCCACCAGTGATTGTCCAGGGTAACCATGCCATATTCATAATTTTACACATATTCGGATGTAGACCCTCATTAATCAAGTTCAGTCTTCCTCCTCCCCTATCTTTCCATTCAAGCTTTGCTGGTATTTCCCCTCCATTACCTGGAGTACCACTGGTATCCTCTACGTTCCCTAGTTTGGGCATATTAGAGGAAACATGTACCTTCTCCTTCTGTGCTTTTTTATGTGGTATGTATACTGTCTTTTTCAAATGCATTAAGGGTGGATTTAGGATACTTTGTCTAAAAAAGACAGGCCAGCTCATTGGGTATAATACCGCGAATTCATTTTTTATTTGAGAATAAATTGATTATATATACATGAAATTAGTTTGAGATTTGAATAAAGTAAAGCAAGCAGATATAATGAAGCTAAATGTCGTTCCTTCTGGTTCGTATCAAGCCTTTAATAGATTTTCTGAGTAGTTCCACTTGAGCGTGCCAAACTGTACACAATCCAAGAGACAGAGATGCTTTTCCTTCTAGAGCAGCAGTACGATCAGTCCCAAGTTCTCTGGGAGCCCAGAGCACAGGAGTATTTTCATAATGATGCAAGGAATTTTTTCCTGTTTAATTATGTTGACATTCATGATGATACAAAAATGATAGTGGCTAAAATTACTGGCCCCTTAGAATAAGTCAAAGTAGAAATACTAAACGTGGCTAGTGGTGTTCGTCTTCTGTAACAACACACACTCATATTTATTGTAAAAGCCAGTTTAACATACTTAAGAATGTTCATGATAAAGTAAAAATTGTCGGTCATATTACATTTCGACCCTTGGGAGCACTCGTGTTAATGTTCTGTGTGAAGGAGAGAGTGTGCGTAAAGCACCCTGCTGTGAGCTAAAGCATCCTCAGAAAGCACTGCGCGGCTCAGTCACCAGCTCGACTAGCTGCTCTGTGTGGAGCGTCGTCGTCTTGAGAGGATGTCAGACAAACTGTGGTTACTCAGACTCAGGTATTCGGCAGACACGTTCTCAAAAATGAATAAAGTAGCCGGGCGTGGTGGCGCACGCTTGTAATCCCCGCACTTGGGAGGCAGACAGGAGGATCGCGCAGGTTCGAAGCCAGCCGCGCGCGCTGGCTTAGGAGACCCTGTTTCCAAATAAAAATGTAAAAATAGGTCTGGGAGTGTAGCCCGGAGGTAGAAGGGCTTCCAGGAACCCCAGTACCACCAAAAAAAAAAAAATGAATAAAGTGAACCCATCGTTTAAAAGAAATCAGCTAGCTGGGTGTGGTGGCTCACCTATAATGCTTGAGAGGCTGAAGTAGGAGGATTGCAGGTTCAAGACCAGCACAAGGTAACCAACCTAGTGAGGCCTTATTTCAAAATAAAAAATAAAAGAGGACTGAGAGTGTAGTGCAGAGATTGAGAGCCCTTAGATTCAATTCCCAGCATCAAAAAAGGGAAATCAGCTGTTGATAAAATTAGAGATTTGAATGAAAATTGGAATTTCAGAACATTTGAATTTGCCACCATGAGATTGACAACTTTCCAGTTCTTAAAGATATTTTTCATAAGACAAGGAATGATATTAACACATGCAATTTTTAAATATTTTTAAATGATTGTGTCAACGTTTAAAAAATAAGAACTCAGTAAACCAACATTTTCCAAATGACCAGTATATTAGGAAATCATATATGGGTAAAGGTCTCTTAAAGTTGCAAGAAAGACCAATAGTTTTTAATGTAACAGAGGGTGAAAAGTTTTTTATAGGGTTACAGATTCTTTATTGCTGATAATCTATAAAAAGCTAAAGATTATAAAAATAATAAAGATTTATAGACATGTTTGTACATGCCTATCATCTCAATACTCGGGAGGCTGAGACAGGAGGATCACAGGTTCAAGGCCAGACTCAACAAATAAGAGAAGCTCTCAGCAATTTAGGGAGATCCTGATTCAGAATTAAAAAATAAAATGGGGCTTGGGTAATTAAGAGGTAAAATGCCCCTAGGTTCAATTCCTAATACTCAAACAACAAACTCTATTACTTGAAGAGCTTGGTGGTAGTATCAAAGAGGATATCCATAATCATTTGAAGAGGCTATTTGAATATAATCTTATTTCTTTCTTTTCCAATTCTGTATCTGTAAAAGGCTGGATATTCTTACAAAACAACATATGGTAATAAAATGAATGCAGAGGAAAATATGAGACTCCAACTGTTTTCTATTAAACTTAGGCATTGCAAAAGAGACTGCAAAAATACAAAACAATGGCATTCATCTCACTAAATATCTTCTTGGGAATATGCTTATTTCACTAGAAATGTTTATATTAACAAGTAATAGATTTCTATTATTATTTTTAAATGAGTTAATAAATATTTAAGTTTTTTAATTTTAATTTTTAATTTTTTTTTCTGAACCCAGGGTTTTGGTTTTTGTTTTTTTTTTTTTTTTTTAATCCAGGGGTGTTGTACCTCTGAGCTACCTCTTCAGCCCTATTTCATTTTTTATTTTGAAACAGGATCTCACTAAATTGCCAAGGGTGGCCTTGAATCTGCGACTCTCCTGTCTCAGCTTCCCAAATACTGGGATTACAGGCATGTAATACCATCTCCAACTTAATTTTAATTTCTAAGTTGGGGAACATCAATATATATGACTCACATAAAAGTTCCTAGGAGTCCTCGGTGATTCTAGAGGTGTAAAGGAATTTTAAGACAAAACAGTTTGAGAATTGCTCTCCTAGAGAATATAGCTCTCCAGATTTCCTACGAAACCCCTCAATTGCTCATAGTCCAATAACCAAGACACATGTGTCAGTTCCCCGAATGTGGAAACATAAGACTCGCCAATTTGAATTCCAGCAGTGCTCTGCAGTGTTAAGTCAGAGCTGGCAGGCTCTCAGTGGATCGCTCCCTCCCGTGTTTGGCTTTTCTCTTTCTTTCTTTCTTTCTTTCTTTCTTTCTTTCTTTCTTTCTTTCTTTCTTTCTTTCTTTCTTTCTTTTGTGTGTGTGCTTTTGCTGGTGCATTACAGTCTCACACCATCATGTAAATCGTGTTTACAGGGATACACATGTACACTCTCTTGGTGCCTCCCTCCCATTTCCCTCCCTCCCAGTGTGGAGTACCAAGAATATATTCACTTGGCTTTCTCAAGCCAGGCTCTTCCCTCCTCTTCTGGAGACTCTGGACTAATACTTTGAGGGTAACTTTATAAATAATAATGCCGATTTATATTTGTATTGAGTGTAAGGGCTTTAGTATCTTTTTATTTACATAGCTCATTTCATATTCTGTGAAGTATGTTGAGATAAGAAATTTAGCTATTTCTAATTTTTCTGGATTAAAAAAGCTGTTAATTAGCAAAGAATTCAAGACTAACTCTTCTGAGGACAAGTCTAATTATTTCCACTAACATTATTAACATTATTTCTTTTTCTTTTCTTTTAAATTTGGGGCTTCTCTCAATCCTGTGAGGTGGTTAAGGCATTAGACAGTTGTCTACATTTTACAACAAACATCCTGAAACTGTGAGTTAAGTAAAATTAGGATTAAAACCCAGGACTTCTCGAGTTCTTCTTACTGTATTACCTCCCTTTCCCTACAAGGCATTTTAAGGCTACATATAAAGTAGAGGTAGCTAGCCAGGCATAGTGGCTCACGCTTATAATCCCAGTATTTGGGAGGCTGAGACAAGAGGATCACAGGTTCACGGTCAGCCTCAACTGCTTAGTGAGGCCCTCCACAACTTAGTAAGACCCTGTTTCAAAATAAAGAATAAAAAGTAGGGCTGGGAACTGGGCATGGTGGTGCACGCTTGTAATCCCAGTTCTTGGGAGGCTGAGGCAGGATGATTGTGGTTCATGACTTAGTAAGTCCCTCTGCAACTTAGTGAGACCTTGTTTCAAAATAAAGAATAAAAAGTAGAACTAGGGATGTAACTCAGAAGTAGAATGTCCCTCCTGGGTTCCATCCTCAGTACCACACACACACACACACACACACACACACACACACACACACACGCAAGGCTGGGGATGTAGTTCAGGGGATAGAATGCCTCTGGGTTCAATCCCCAGTACCACAAAAAATAAATTAATTAATTAAATAAAACAGAAAGTAGAAGTAGCTTCTCTTTGCAAAATAATCCCAATTCTGCCAAGAACATGGTCTTTCTCTAGAACTTAACTACTCTTAGGGCCCACAGTGCACAGCTATTTAGAAAGGATCAGTGCCAGCTTGCACCCACAGCTTAAGTTCACGCGTATTTCTTCAACATCCTATCCAATGTATATGACACATGGGGAGAAAAATGCATTTTTATTTTTGTAACTCTTAGGGGTATTAAGAATACAAATTCCGAGGATGTTTTATAGTCAAAATGCCTTTTCCTCCCCTGCTGCCTACAGAATTTGCCAGTAATGTATTAGAAGTTCTTTATTAAAAGTCCTATATATAAAATAAAAGAAAAAACTTTACTAAGATATAATTAACATAGCATACAAGTCACCCATTTAACATGTGAAATTCAATGGCTCTTAGTATAGTTACCAAGTCGTGCAACTACCACCACTTTTAGAACATTTTCGTTGCCCCCAAAAGAAGTCCTATGCCCATTAACAGTCTTTCCTTATTCCCCTACCCCTCCATCGCTAGGGAACCAGCAGTCTACTTCCTGTTTCTATAGATTTGCCTATTCTGGATATTTCATACTAATGGAATCATAAAATATGTGGCGTTTTGTGACTGGCTTCTTTTACTTAGGATAGGTTTAAGGTTTAGCTATTGTGTGATGTGTCAGTCATTTCTTTTTATTGCCAAATCATTTTGTCAATTAGAAGATATAGATAGATGTACCATACTTCATGAGTCGATAGACATTTGGGCTGTTTTCATTTTTTAGTTATTATGAATAATGCTGCCATGAACATTTATATACAAGTTGTTGTAGGAATATGTATTTCATTACTCTTGGGTATATTTTAGGAGTGGAATTGCTGAGCCATATAGCTATTTGATATTTGAGGAATTTAAATGTCTACACTATTTTTCATTCCTACTGACAATGAAGAAGGATTCCAATTTCTCTGCATTTTTGTCAACACGTGTTATTTTCTTTTTTTATTGTAGTCATTTTACTGGTTGTAAAGTGCTACTTCATGATTAAGATTTGAATTTTTTTAAATTTATTTTATTGGTGCATTGTATTCATACCTCATAGTGGGATACAAACTTTTGTAGACATACATGCACACATCGCCCAGTCAGCCCCCACCCAATCCCCACCCCATTCCCTCCCCATCCCTCCCTCCCATGCTTGGCTTAGTGGTTGACATCTAGTATTATAGCAATTTATCCAAAATTAAAAATGATAATCTCACATAACAGTTTCATTTGTCTGATACCAAGCTTTTGATGACTTAAAGATAACATTTCAATATTTCTTTTTGCTTTCTTTCTTACCAGAGAATATTTTTTTTCTATTTTTTTAGGTGAAACTATCGTATATTGATATATTTATTTTTCAGAAAAAAATCTATCCTAATATGGAATATGGATTCTAGATACCCAAAACGATCTTGAAAAAGAACAAAGCTAGAAGATATATATTTTCTGATTTCAAACCATATAAAGCTACAATAATTGAAACAGTGTAGTACTGTTCTAAAGGCAGATATATAAACCATTGGAGTTAAATAAAAGCCTAGAGCTAAATTCTTCCCTATATTGTCAAGTTATTTTTGACAAGGTTTCCACGAACATTTGGTGGTAGAAATAATAATCTTTTAACTAAATATTGTTGAAAAATAATAATTACATGAAAAATAATAAAGTTGGACCCTTACCTAATCCCATATACAAGTACTAACTCAAAATAGATAAAAGACCTAAATATAAACCTTAAGACTATAAACTTTTAGGAGAAAATCTGGGTCATAAAACCTCACAACATTGAAATTGGCAGTGATTTCTTGGATATGATTTCAATGGCACAGGCAACAGAAGAGTATACAAACTCCCTAAAAAATAAAAAAATATTGTATATCCAAAGACAATGTAAACAGAGTTAAAAGTTACTGATAGAATGGGATAAAATATTTCCAAATGCTATATCTGAAGGTATATTAATATTCCAACTAGAAATCCTAAAAATTAACAACAATAAAGGCAAACAATATCATTTAGAGATAGGTAAAAGACTAACATAAATAATGAATCTCCACAGATAACCAATCTTAGTTGTCTGTTGGATGGAAACTCTTGTTTCTCTGGTTCTGGTGTGCGTTACCTATTTCTTCTTTGTAGTTAATCTCTTTGAGTATTTTCTCTAGTGCTGGTTTTGAAGACATAAATTCCTTCAGTTTCTGTTTGTCATGGAAGCTTCTTATTTCTCCATCTAATTTGATAGAAAGTTTTGCTGGGTAGGAAATTTTTGGCTGGAAGTTGTTTTCTTTCAGAGTTTGGAATATGTTACTCCAAGCCCTCCTGGCTCTCATGACTTGGTTTGGGAAGTCTGGAGTGATTCTAATTGGTTTGCCTCTGAATGTCAGTTGGCCCTTTGTTTTTGTTGCCTTTAAGATTCTCTGCTTGGCTTCCACAGTGGTCATTTTGACAATTATGTGGCGTGGGGATCCTCTTCTCCGATCCTGTCTAAAGGGAGTTCTATAAGTTTCCTGGATCTGTGTATCATCCTCTTGCTCTATGTTTGGAAAATTTTCTGCTATTATTTCCTTGAAGAGATTGTTGATCCCTTTGTTATCACTTTCTTTTTCCTCCTCTATTCCAATTATTCTTAGGTTAGCTCTCTTAAAATGGGCCCATATTTCTTCAATGTCAGATTCCTGCTGTTGGATATTTTTTCCTAGATTAGAAACTATGAGTTCATTTTTGGAATGATCATCTTCTAAGAGCGAGATTCTGTTCTCCATGTGGTCTAATCGGTTGTTTGTGCTTTGAATTGAGGCCTTTACTTCATTAATTGCATCCTTTATCTCTTTTTGGCTCTCTCTGAGTTCTTTTCGAAGCACCTCTATTATTTCTACAGTTATTTTCCTGATTTGATCTTCTAGAAATTTCTGATTTTCTGTTTTATCGGGTTCTGATGTTGTGGGGTTGTGGGCATTCCTTGCTCCATTGTTATTCCTCTTTCCCATGATTTCGGAAGTTTGTGCCTTCTCTGGGTTCTTCCCTTGGGTCACTATGACTTCACTTAAGGTGCTCTGGATCTCGAGTCAGTAGTATCTCAGACCCCACCACTCCTTTACTGGGTTGTATCACAGAGTCTCCGACCCAGAGAGTTGATCAAGGCTGCTTTAGACTGTGGGGGGTGCCAGGTTGCACGTTCTCCTATGGTGTGATATCTCTGCCACCGCCACTCCCCCACTGGGTCAAGTCCCAGGGAGTACAGTACTGGGATTTCTCCTCTGTGGCCCGCAATTTGACTCACTGTTCTTGAGTTTGCAGATGTAGCTGTACTGGACTCGTTGAATTCTCTGCTGCTGCCGCCGGTGGCAATATGGCGCCGCTGTCACGCCCTCGGCCGTGAGGCTGGCTTATTTCTTCTTGGTTTTGAATTCCACTCTGAGTTCTTGTAGCGTGTGCTGAGCTCAGCCACTGGGAGCTTTAGATGTTCCCTGCACTGAAAAATCCCGCTTGGCTGTTCCACAGCGGCTCACCTCGGCTTGCTGTAGCCGTCCAGTGAATTTGCCGCTGCCGCGGCAGTATGGCACTGCTGCCACGTCCTCGGGAGTGAGGCCGGTGTATCTCCTCTGTGGCTTTGAGCTCTGTTCTCAGACCGCTTTCTCTCTGGAGCCTGGTGATTTTTTTGTTTCTCTGGTGATGGTGTTTTCTGGCTATGAAAGGCGCTGATTTTGTGGTAATGGAGATTGGTTGTTAGCAAGGCTCTTAAGCCCCACTTTTCTCGGTCGCCATCTTCCTGGCTGAATTTTTTAAATGAGTAATGATGTTGAGCATATCTTCTTTGGAGAAATGTCTATTTAGATCCTTTGTCCATTTTTAAATTGGTTACCTGTCTTTATTTTTGAATTGTAAACAGAGCTCTGTATATGCTAGATATAAATCCCATTCCAGATAAATGATTTACAAACATTTTCTGTCATTCTGAAAATTGAATTGTAGAGAGAGCTTTGTATATTTTAGATACAAATCCTTTTTCAGAGCGGGATGTGGTGGCACACACCTGTCATCCCAGGACTTGGGAGGCTGAGACAGGAGGATCACAGATTGGAAGCCAGCAACTTAGCAAAACTCTGTTTCCAAATAAGAAATAAAATCGGGTTGAGGGAAAACTTGGAGGTAAAATGTCTCTGAGTTCAATTCCTAGTACCAAAAAGAAAAAGAAAACAAATCCCTTTTCAGATAAATGGTTTACAAAGATTTTCTCCCATTCTGCAAATTGTCTTTCTACTTTCTTTAGGATGTTTGTTAAAGTACAAAGGTTTTTGCTTTTGATGCTCTCCAGTTTTACCTGTGTTTCCTTTTCTTGCTTGTGCTTTTGGTGTCTACAAAGGCTTAACCAAGGTCATGAAAATTTACTTTGAGGTTTCCTTCTATATAGTTTAAGTTAGGTCAAGGGTCCATTTGAATTGGTTTTTGGTATATGGTATAAATAAACTTTATTCTTTTGTATGTGGATATCCAGTTGTCCCAGAAACATTTGTTCATACCACTTTTACCCATTGGTTTGTCTTGACACTCTTGACATAGTGTGAGAATTTATCTCTGGACTTTGAGGTCTAATAATTTGTATCCACATCCTTATGTTATAAAGTATGAAATAGTCCATATTTTTTCCTAATTTTTTTTCTGGACTGGGGATATAGCTTAATAGTAGAGTGCTTGCCTAGTGTACCTGAGGCCATAGGTTCAATCCCTGGCACCTCCTTCTGGATCTTCCAGGATTTGTTGTTGTTGTTGTTCTTTTCTTACATGATATAGATAATGTTATAATCAGAATTTGTTCTCAAAAAGTATACTCAATAAATCATAGCAGCCACTTGTTGTTCCTATTAAGCTGATGTGGAGAGAGAATGCTTCAATAGGATGTGGTATCTGAGCTGGAAATTCAAGGATGAGAAGCAGCTGGCTAGTGGGAGAGGAGTGGGGCCAAGGTGCCGAGGAGGCTGCCAAGGTGGATCTAGACCCACCTAGCGGGACCAGAGGGCCATAGTGAAGATAGGAAAGATAGTTTGGGCTGACCAATGTTGGCCCAGAAATGTACTATATAACTGGCACTAAATATGGTCCGTGTGAGCCCTCTGGATAGACATGGAGGAATATACCTGTATCCCCAGCTACTCAGGAGTCTGAGACAGGAGGATCGAAAGTTTGAGATGAGTCTGGGCGGTTTAGTGAGGCCCTGTCTCCCTAAGGGGCCAGAGTTGTAGCTCAGTGGTGGAGTACTTGCCTAGCACACACAAGGCCTGAGTCGAATCGCCAGCACCACGAAATAAATAAATGTTGAACGAGTAAGTAGTGAATGAGTTAGCAGAAGATTGTGCTTCTGCCTTAAGGTGATAGTTAACTTACCTCTATCAATGAATCTCCACCTCTTTTCCTCTTTTGTTCCTCTATTTAAATGTGTGTGTGTGTTCACACATGGTGAACATACATATTTAAACGAACATAAGATGCGTGTTTACATGAAGACTTTAATTGAGATGTAAATATATAGTTGTTTAAAGGGATAACATACTTTTTCTAATTTTTATGAAAATTAATAATTTAATGATTTTTAGATTGATAATTTAGGAGATTATTTGAACTATAATTATAAATTTGTAAATGTATGGTTTAAAGGGACAGTATACTATCTTCTTGTAGTTGAAATGGTGTTTATCAATTTTTTATGTTTTTTAATAAATATCAGTTATTAACTTAATGTTATATTGGCTATAATCACTATATTATTCAAATACAGAAAGTAATGAATTGATTAGATAAAACTATTTTTACCTCATTGGAAAATTTTTTCCACTTCCAATTGAAACTGGAAATCCATCGCAACACCAGTCTCAATAACACATAGAGGGAAGAGGAGGATACAGGTCGAAATTTGGAGGAAAACACATCTTATACTGTGTGTGTATGTTTCTGTTACTCTGAACCTCTGAATGATGTATACTTACAATGCACTTATTAGTAAAAGTATAAAATGAGAACTCCAACGCCAAGAACATCTGTACAGGTATAAAATTGAGCAACTGTAATTTACACTGGCATAGCTCATTTGAGGGCACAGGGCCCTTTCACATATACCATCTCCTCTATCTTTTGTAAAAGCCCTAGAAGTGTTAGCATTACTGTGCTCATTTTACCTTTAGAGAAGCCAAACCTCTGAAGGGTAAAAGTTCTCTTCTCACACCACACAGCAGTTAAATGACCAGAGAAACTGAGACCCTAGTCATCTGACTCTTAGCTCAGGGGAACATGTTTCTCAGTTTCCTTTTATCAGAGAGCAGTGAACATATTACATAACAGGTTTCCCTTTTTTTTTTTTTTTTTTTTCTGTAGCTAAGAACTAAGTCTAAATTTAGCAATTTAGCACTGTTCTTGGCTTAGCATCTTTGGTAATGGCTATCTCTTCCTTTATCCTGATCGTTTTAAGAGCTTCAGTTCAGCCTTTTGCTTATTCAGTAGTGAGGTTAGCCTTTTCCACAGCACCACCATGAGTGACATTTTTTGCTGGCAAAAAATATTTAAAGAACACACCTTCACTGAAATGAAATATCCAGTGCTTGGTTCAGAGAGTGCAATATGAATTCTAACTATATTTTTTATGATTAAGCTACATGCAGTGAATTATGAATTTGGTCTGATTTAAGTTTGCATCAAGGGGACCAGCATAGTTTAGATAAAGGCTATTTGAAGAAATGAACTTCAAAAAAGCATTATATGTAAATTCTGGTGCTTATTAGAGCATTTTAAACTATGGACTTAGGTTTACAGTGAGAATAAAATTAACACTCCAGTTAATGTAAATTTATCAAGTAAAAATCCCAAATCCTAGAAAAAGATATACTAAAATAAAGGCAACATATCCAATTGGTTAAAGGCAAGTGCTCTGGATCTAGGCTGCCTGGGTTCAGATTCCAGTTCCATCATGCTAGCTGCATGGTTTTTGGTGTGTTACTTCTCTGTGCCTCTGTATCCTTGTCTGTAAAATGGAGATTATAAGAGTTCCTAGCCCCCGGATTTGATACGAGGCGTTTGCACAGCCATGTCAGTGAAGCTGATAAAGCCCGAGGACAGTGCCTGGAATGGGCACATGCTAAACAAGGATCTGCGAAGTAAGTAAAATGCAAAGGGCAGTGTTTTCTCTGTGAATGAGAAAGCCCATGTTTCACAAATACTAAATGGGCTGAAAATGTGTGGGAACCAAGTGCAAGCAAAAATTCAACCGCAAGTACAGAGGTGAAGAAGGCTGGAGAGAAGGCTGCCTTTGCAGCTGCATCAGTCAGATGCCCGTGTGTAAGGAGGGGAGCATCCAGACACCCCGTGCGTGGTCATTGAGCCTTTAGTTTCAAGTTAAGCTGATATTGTTCTTCCTTTTTAAAAAGTACAAATTATATTTTTTATCATATAAATGATCCAATCTCAGTATAGTTTCCCTCAAATACAGAAAAGCATTAAGAAAAAATAGAAATTGCTTGAGAATCCATTCTTCGGAGATAACTATTATTAATATTTTCATGAATACCTTCCTAAATATCTCTGCAGATATATACATAGGTGAAATAGCTTTATACCAGGTGCTTTATTGTGTATCCTGCTTTTTTGTTTAACTGTATTGCAAATTTTATACAATATAGCTTTGTTGCTTGTATTTCATTCTGTTGTATGGTTGTACAGTGATTTATTTAACATTTTCCTTATTGATAGAAATTTGTATCATTTCTACTATTTACCCATTCTGAAAAACATTGTAATAAATAAGCAGACTTCTACTTAGATATTTGCATCTTTGTTCAGTAATGTCCTCAGAAAAAATACCTAATTTCTGGGGCAAAGAATATATATTACAAATTTTGACATATCTATTTCTTTGCCTTCTTGCCAGTATTTTGTTATTAACTTTTTTATGTGTTAATACCTGTGTTTTTATTTGTAGCTCCCTGAGTGTTAGTGAATACTAAGTGCATGTATTTTATATATTTATTTGCTATTTTAATTTATTTTGTAAATAATCAATACTTTTAACAAATAGGCCTTTTTATTTATTTATTTATTTTGCTGTACTGGGGATGGAACTTGGGGACATTCTACCTCCGAGCTACACCCCCAGCCCTATTTTTTATTCTTTATTTTGAAACCAGGTCTCACTGAGTTGCAAAGGGCCTCACTAAGTAGCTGAGGCCATCCTTGAACCACGATCCTCCTGTCTCAGCTTCCCAAATGCTGGGATTACAAGTGTGCGCTACCATGCCCGGCTAACAGGCCTTTTTAAAATGTAGACCTAGAGTCCCCAAGATGATGTAATAACCAAGGAAATAAAGTATATGCATTGCAACTAAGTGTGTAAAATTTACCAAGTCATAGACCTCTGCTGGCCCTTATTTCTCTAGTTTTACTTTCTTTGACCTGGCTCTCATTAGCATTTTCAGTTCCCTTTACTATAATCCTGTGTTTATATATGAAGTTATCAATATCAGTGTAAATATTATGTTTGGGGAGGGGAAGGAAACGAGGTGGGACCTGAAGGGGACCCACACCCAGTGCTGTGTGTGCTTGTGCTTCTGTCACTGTGAACCTCACTGTGATGTCTGATTACAATGCACCAACAATAGGCAGTCTGTGGCAAAGGAGAGGGCCAGACCAAGACAGCTTTTCTAAGAAGCTACATTCCCGTCTCCCACTGCCAGGCCCATTGCTTCATTCTTTTCTCCTGTTTGGCATTTTTGTTTGCTGTGAAGTGTTTCTTTTCTTTCATCTCTAAGTCCTGTGACTAGCACCTCTCTCTTTCCTCTGGAGATGTTTCTGTGGTTCCAAGCAGGACTGCTTGTTCATTAACTCGATGTCAGATGCTGGGCTGGGCACTGGGGGCGGGGGTGCAAGGATGAATATAACATGGTTCCTAAATCCGGTACTTACCTTCTAGCCAGAGCACCATTACAGGGTAGTGTGTGCTAATAATAGACATAGGAGCCAGTTGTGTGGGGGAAAAACTCAGAGATAGAATGCCTGTGGGTTTAGTCTCCAATATGAAAGGTGGAGAGAGAGAGAGAGAGAGAGAGAGAGAGAGAGAGAGAGAGAGAGAGAGAGAGAGAGAGGGAGAGAGAAAGGGAGAGAGAAAGGGAGAGAGAAAGGGGAAGGGGGAGAAGGAGAAGAAAAGAAAAGAAGAGGGGAGGGGAGGGGAGGGGAGGGGAGGGGAGGGGAGGGGAGGGGAGGGGAGGGGAAGATTCCTAAATGAAACACCCAGGCTGGGCCTTTAAGCCTGAGTCAGACTTTGCTCTGGGAGAGGTGGAGAAGAGGGAAGCAGAGGGGAAGGGGAAGGTGCTACAGGCAGAGGTGCGAGCAGAGCGTGGGCCAGTCTTGGAGGATTGGTCAGTGTCTCTCCCCAGACCTCTTGAAGACACTACTTACTGTGTTCCTGGACAGTGAGGTCTCCTCATCTATCTGCATTTCTAGGCCACACATGTTACCCTTTTCCAGCACATTACATTTTTAATCAGGTGGAACATGGGCATTCCTATGTCTCCTCAAAAAAAATTAGCAGCATATTTTCTGATTGCTTATTTGTAAACTAAGATATTTTAACTTATTATGGAATAAAGTAAGGCCATTTGGGAACTGAATTAAAAATTGATGCTGTGTTTTCAAAATACTAAAATAAGAAATCCAAATCTCCTCGTTCTACTTATCCCCATAAAAACAGAAACTAAACCAGGCATTGATTCACATGGATGAAGCATGGTAGATTGAGATTCACATATTAAAGTTTATCTCCTCTCCACTGCTTAATTTAATAGTTACAAAGATAATAATATGATTATAGCCTCTACTGTATATTTTACTAATTTATCTTGTTAAATAGAGAGGAGAGAGGAATTCTCTAACAAACCCATAATTACCTCTGAATAGATCCAAATAACAGTTGTATATTTAGAATAGCTTTAGTAGATAGATACTTGTGTAAATTGTGAGTTACATGTTATAAAGTCACACTAGTGCTTTTCATTAAATAACATGGGTAGATACAATGAAAGAAATGAAATTTTGTCCTCCAGAGATTCCAAAAGTGTAGGTGAAGTGTTTTAGTAGAAATAAAAGTAACACCTAAATTAGAAATTTCAGGATTTGGTTTCATCTTTGTTAACTTGCTGCTACCTTGTACAAATAGTTACTTTCCACTATGTCTCAGTTTTCTCATTGAAAGAAGTTGAGCATTATGTACTCTGAGGTTCATATTAGTTCCAGTATTTTTGGGGTCTCTGCTTCTTACCTCTACTACTGTTAATATTTTAGTTAGCTCTTTGATTTTTTTTTATTATTGTCCTTCAAGAATTTTGACTCATCACAACACTGCGAAAGAGATTTTAAGATTCCTGAAGATGTAATTTACAAACAATATGCTATATATGGGTGATTTTGTTAATAGGAAATATTCAGAGATTTATGAATTACCATACCAGGTATATAACATTTTAATATAAGTTTAATACAATGTGGGCTTATAGAAGTAATGGTAATACCATCTTATATTTATCCATACTTTATAGTTATACTTTAAAAATCTCATATAATTATCCTTAAACTTTTTTTCTCTGAAACTGATTTATTAAGAATGTTTGCCTTTGATTTAGTAATCCCTTTTCGGAACTCTCTCATAAAGAAATACTTCTAAGTTCCTGAAAACAATTAAAGATGTTTATTGTAACTGAAAATAATTATCTAGGGATAAGTTAAAAAAAACTGAGAAACATTCACTGTGATTAAAATTTTTATGAAGATTAGGTAGCACAGAAATACCTTATTTAGCACTAGAGGAAGGACAGTATGATATTGAATGTGCTGTGATTATAGTTATTAAAATAAAAATGTAAAGGCACCAAACGGATTATTTATCCTATGTGTAAGGACAGATATTGTTCTGATAGTTGACAAAATTGTGTTATAGAATGTTTGTTTTGTAGATTTTGGATAGTCCTTCTATTTATCTTTTTCTTTCTATTTTAGCATACATTGCTTTTATAATAGAATACATGTATATGTAAAATTACTGTAGTTTCTTCTGATAAAAACTAAGCCTGGTGCTATTTTTTTTTTTTTTTTTTTTTTTTTGCTAGTCTCAAATAATACAAATACTCAGTGGTAACCTGAGAGACTAGAAGCCCGGTTTCTTCTCTTAATCTATTCATTAGTTCATGTGTTCTAGCATCAAAGTATAGGATATGCTAGCAGATGTAGTGATTCCCACTTTGAGGTTGTCTAGCTATATTTTTTAACTCAGTAACTTCCTCTTTAGGATTCATTTGTTAATGGTAAAATTAGCAAGATCAATGTCATTTTTTCATGTATTCAAAAATACAGTGGTATTTCCTGGGCTGAGTAGGTTTCAGGGCAGCATGTATGGCTAGCTCATAGGGACAGGAAGACCTGGGTTCAATTTCTGGTCAGTGTTGCCACTTGATGACTGTGGCGTTATGTCAGCAGTTTCTCTCTGGGCCTCAGTTTCTTTCTTTACGTATGGGGCTCACAAACTCTACTGTTCAACATAGCATTGCAACTTTTTCTAACCTATTCTAAAGCACTCCCCTCTTTGTCCCCATGTGTTCACATTTATAGACTTAACATTTCCAAACTGCCTTCCATAGAGTACTCAGCTTCAGTTACCTGTTTGGGGCTCCAGCTTAACATTCCTCTTCTTCATCTCACTGTGACATTGGACTACTCTCAATCTTTCTAAGCCCTTGGATCCTTCTTATAAAAATGAGGTTGAAATAAATAACCCCTCTACTTCCTTCCAGCAGTACTCATCTGCCATCCCTTCCAGTTTCATTTTGAGTACATACATTAAAAAACATAATCCATTGGTTAGATCACTAGGAGCATAAATTGCACATTTTAGAAAATAATTTGGCACTCTCCAGTGAAGTTGAACATATGCATAAGAGAGCATATATAACAGTACTGTTCATGATAGCCAGAGACTAGAAGCAGCTTAAAGCCCATCCGCAGTATGTTATCATTCGTCCTGGTATGTGTATGTAATGGAGTGCTGTGCAGCATGGAACCACAGCACTACAGGGACAGATTTCACCCACCAGTGTTGAGTGAAAAAGCAAAGCAAAAAAAAGAAAAAAAAGGAAAAACGTCTCTGCAGTGATACCTATTTGCATATAGTTCAAAAACGGGCAAGATTTAGCGATATTTTTTAGGAACGAGAACAATACAAAAAAGCAAGGGTAGAGTACCTCTGGGAAAGGGAGGGTTACAGTAAGGGCTCACTGGGAACTTAGGGGCGCAGCAGCATCTTTGGCCAAATAGTGGCTGCACAAGATTTGCTCTATTGTCCTGGTTATTTAGACTGTGCATATATGTGTTTTCTCTTACATATCATGTCATTTAAAATTAATTGTATCATGTCATTTAAAAAATTTCAGGGTAACAATAAAAAAGCATGTGTGACCTTGTTTCATTAAATCCTTACACTCTCATGAGAAATCGTTGCCATTACAAACACTTTGTGTTTTGTTGTCGTATACCACGAGGAGAACTTGGAGCTGGAGCACTCCGTTTGTCTGAACTTCACAAATAAGAATAACTGCCTTTATTGATTACCTATGCACAAATTTTTTTCTTACTCTTTATCCCTAATCTTCACAATAATGCTTTCCGGTTTTATTATTTTCTTCATCTTACAGATTTGAAAACAGGATTAGGGTAATTTTTTGTGGAGGAGGAATGTTAAAGAAATTACTGAGACAAATCTGCGTGGAATGCATTTGCATTTGCTATTTTTTTTTTCATGTTTTGGAAAGGTAAATTGGAAACAACATTTGTGACCATTTTCAAGGTATATAATATAAGATCTAAACAAATGAACTAGGTTTGGGACAGATACCTCTTCTTTCAAATGTTCCTGTAAGTACCTAAGATTTCCCAAATGCCTAGTAGTAAATGAATGTGTGGGTATCTGGACATTTACTGCTTGTAGGTCAGGCCCTTGCAGTGAGCACTGAAATCAAACCTAATTAGAAGAGAAAGTGGGAGAGACAATGTCTGCATTTTTGATACACTAATTGTGGTGGTCACTATCCAAAGATTGCTGAACTACGAATGCTAAACTAACCACGAAAAGGAAATTACTTTGTATAGCTAAGCCAAACGTTTTTTAGATTTAGTTTATAATGTCACTTGTTCTTAAAGGCTCGTGAACCTTTCCCTTCTTTTAATAAGCCTTCATAATGACAAGGTTCCCTGAGGATGAAATCATCTGCATGGAATGTGCCTGTGTCTTAAAATCTGATAAACACCACTTCATGGTATTTAGGAGATTAAAAGGGACTTAAAACATGTAAATGTTACTTTCAGGTTATTATAACCAAGGAAGCCTGTGGCCCAGCTATCAAAATAGCTCAGCTCAGCAAGTTTTACATAGTGGGCTCAGCCAGGTTGGTTGGGGCCGTTTTCGGGCTGGCGGTGCTGTCTTTGAGTCGTCCTGTGGCTGGTGGTGTACGAGAATGTGATTGCTTCATCTCTGAGGCACATTTATGTTTCCCTTTGCCCTTGACACTAATTCATCATTTTCTTTATAGTAATTCCACTCAGACATCATCATCATCAAGCCCCACTGGAGGCTATTAAATGATGTGAGTGGATCTACTTCCTAATCAGTGACATTAGTTTATATCTCCTTATTAAGATACCCATTAAATTCATACCAGGAGAGATAACACGAGCACTAATGCACTCTACATCTTCCATCAGTGCTTTTGTATTTATTTCTATACTGGCAGTATTAATATCTGAACTCCAGAATGTAAAAGTAGGCAAAGCTTTTAGTTAATGGTCTAAGATCTTTTATTCTGGTAAGACACCAAAGATATGAAGAGCAAAGACATTCATTATTATGTTGTCATTTTTATTATCTTTCCCTCCCTAAAACATAGCCATTCAAATATACCTAATATCATTTATTTTAAAAATTAGTATGTGTCTAACTTTTATATAATCTTTTCTAAACAAAACTTATTATCCTAGTTTTCCTGTACTACTATATCTTCATATGTTATCTTGGTTTTCTATTTTAATCTGAAACTCAGAGTATATAAAGATTTGTGTCTACCTTTTGGATATATGAGCAATAAAGTATTAATTGAATGTAATATACTAGACTTTGGGTGGTGGTAAAAGAATACAAAACAAGTTTCCCCTTTGGAAGAATAGTTCACATGTGCATAAAATCTAATTGCCCTGATAATTCCCTATACATCACCATAACCAAAGTATCTGTTCAGTAAATATTGCTTTAATTTCATTTGTCTTTTTTTGAGCCATTTGGCAGTTACTAATGTCACTTATAATTATTTGAGAAATCCATAGGTTACTGCCTTCGTATGAACTATGGCTGTACCATGGCAATACAGTACCCTTTGGTTTTTTGTTTTTTGTTTTTGGGTTTTTTTTTTTTTTTTTTTTTTTTGGAAACAGAGTCTCACTAAGTTGCTGAGAGCCTCACTAAGTAGCTGAGGGTGGCTTCGAACCTGTGTGATCCTCCTGTCTCAGCCTTCCAAGCGCCGGGATTACAAGTGTGCACCACCACGCCCAGCCAGTACCCTTTGGTTTTGCCTTCAGGTTTTGCTGCTTTTTCAGAACTAGCAATATGAAATTAATACTGGGAAGTGACGATTTTGCCAATCTGCTCGCACACACACTTCTCTTCTCTCACTTTCAACATTACCTTTCACTTTTGAGTCCTTAGTCCCAGTGTTACCCCAGATGGAAAAAGTGAAAGGTGGACAATAGAGGCTTTTTAATTTGCTTCTTATATCAGACTTTCCTCCTGTGAATGGAATACATCTTAGACTCACTGTGGTTAATTCTGTAGCAGCATTCTTTTCTTCCCAAATACTCACATAGTTCAGTACTAGCTTCACGCTAGCTATAATAGCTTAAGTCCAACAAGAAGCAGACTCAGAAGGAGAGGATTAAATGTCCAAAAGATCTACTGGGGGAGAGAATGAGAAAAATTGGGAAGAGCCTTCAGACTGCAGTGTAGATAGGATATCTGTAGGAGAGAGGAGAGGGAGAGTTTTGGATGACAAGACTGCAGTTCCAAGAAAGCGTCTTCCAAGTTGATGAGAAGTTCTCAAGCCAGAGTTGCCCAGTGGAGGAGTCCCATGTGTTGGGCACCTTGCCTTTAGCATCTCTGCTTTGCCCAGTCGTTGGCTGGGCGGTGTACAAGCAGTGAGGCTTACCAGGGCCCGAAGCTGGGGACATCAGCAGGTTCACTCCCCACAACAGGAGATCTTAGGGAGACATGTCATGGCTTCTACACATGTAGCGTGACCTTAGATAAGAATGGCACCTCTTTAAAACTCAGTTCAGAGTAGTAATATAGCCAACACAGGCTGTTGTGAACATTAAATAAAATATGCATCCATTAAATATTACATAAAACATATGTAAATAATATATGTGAAGGCCTTGAAACAGAATAAATCTGAGTTCCCTGTCTGTATCCTCTTCTGCTAGCTTGTGGTTACTTCTAGATAGTTGTTCTTTTTTCCCTTAGAAAACATCATCAAGATAGAAATTGTTCTGAGGTTGTCTATCTCTCTTCTGCTCAAAGTGTGGTCCACAGGCCAACAGGCAGTCGCAGCTCAGAGTTAGTGGGGTTTTGTTTGTTTGTTTTTGCCAGTCTGCAGTAAGATAAGGAATTTGCACCAAATGTAAACCAGTTATGTCAAAAGCAGTTTTTTCTCACATAGTAAGACATGTTCAATAAAGAAAAAAGTACATTTATGTATATTCTTTCACAAGCTCTGTATTTGTTGCATACCAGCACTTTGAAACTAGCATTAGTCTAGACAAATATATAAAAAAGCAGCATATAAAGAATCCTTTAAGAAGTCACTTTTTTTCCCACTGCCTGTGGAGCTTTGTGGTACGTGCCGTGCCTATCTGCTTGACTCTAAGCGTGACTCGGCAGATTATGATCCTTAATGTGAGTGGCAGGCAACGGCTCCGTCAGCTTTTGTCAGCATCAGGGCCCAGGATCAAATGCAAAGTAGGCAGGTTTGTCATCATCACATTCTCAGGTCCTTTTCCATGTGTCTGTCCACTTTGCAGTTCACCTATCAGCATATGTTTCCCCAGCTCCCGTGCACGCTGGGTGCAACGTGCCTGGTGCCACCCTCTTGCAGCACTGAGCACTTCAGCCGCGGCGCCCAGTGCGGTCCACTTGCCCTCACTTCCAGGGCACTCAACATGCTCCTCTTAGGAAACAGACGGGCGACTAATCAAAAGGAAAATAGCCTAACCTGAGTAACACAAAGGTGACTTACATATTCATAATTTATAATTTGGGCCCATTCATGGAACTGTCGGACATATTTTTGAACTGTGGATGGATGGCCTTGCTAACATCCATGAGCTGGATCTCTCTTCAGTTCTTTTCACCAGATTCTGAAGGTGCGTGTCATCGCTTACTGTGCAGCTGCTGGCTCCTGCCCTCAGGTGGGTGGGTGATGGATTTCCCCACCATCTTTGCCTTGGTTACTTTCTTCCATAGAACAACCTGGGGCAGCGAGACTTGAATCCAGTAAGCCAATCAGACCTGTGACCTGTGTGTTTAAGGATTTAAAGTATTGGCTGTATTTTGGTTTTGTTTTTGTTGTTTTGTTTGGTTTGGTTTGGTTTGGTGGTACTGGGGTTCCTGGAAGCCCTTCTACCTCCGGGTTACACTCCCAGACCTATTTTTATACTTTTTATTTGGAAACAGGGTCTCTTAAGCCAGCGCCGCTGGCTTCGAACCTGTGTGATCCTCCTGTCTCTGCCTCCCAAGCGCGGGAATTACAAGCGTGCGCCACCACGCCCGGCTGTATTTTGTTTTTAATTGCGAGTAGCCTTTCATATTTGAAGCTAATTAGGTGGAGCTTTGGTGTATTTTTGTATGTGTGTTCCCAGATCTTTGATAGCTTGTTAACATGATATAGTAGACTAGGAGTATCCAGTTTTTATTTTCATACTTTTAAAAGCTAAAATGCATGTTTCATAAAATTAAAGTGCCCCAAGAGCCAGTTAATATAAAGTAATATTTTGCCAAGGTCATAAGTGATTTAATATGAAAAGATCATATTTTATCGTAACCATAACAGACTTCACAAAATCTAGGCAGACAAATTGCTAGTTTAGAAGTGATCTGGAGTTATTTTTCCCAAAAAAACAAAACCCCCCAAAATTGTGCCTATATGGAAACGGGCATTATTTCATTGATCCCCAAGGTTGTGGACCTAGCAGCAGCTATTACAACATGCTTTATTTTCATTATTGCAGTGCTTTAGCTAGTCACCTAAATTCTACCCATGGCTGCTCCTAGCAAGAAATCGCAGCACAGCTGATGCAGCCCAGCTAGCCGTACCTTTTTATTGATGTAATTTGACTTATTGTGGTTCCTTTTCTAGTGTCTAACATTTCGTGACGCCCTCACATAAATTATTGGCTTATATAACCACAGCATCAGCTTCACTCCGAGATTTGCTGCCTGTGCAGTTCCTTAATTTTCAGTGTGAGAGATTTATGTTTCCTTAGTGAGTCCTGATGTTTCTACATGTACACACACACACACACACACACACACACACACACACACACACAGAGGTTTGTGGACATGTGTGGGTACAGAGGACCGCCAGTGAAAAAGTTGAACATGCTCTTGGTTCATTCTTGCATGAGATTCTTGAGAAATACTTAAACTTCTAAGATACTGGTTGTTAGGTTCTAAAATTAACCTGATCATAAGCAGTATGATAGCGCTTTTGACTCTTGTTCCTATTTTGCTTATTTTTTCTTAGGGACTCTGTCTAATTAAGACCCTTCATGTCCTCAGCAAATACTTCTTGATTACATGGCTGGCCAATTGATACCCTGTAAACCAATACAAATGGCTAAGCGACTGCTACAGATAATAGTTATAGTTATGAGTCAGCCACGACACTTCAGTCCTCATAGCACCCCATAACAAGGGTGGGATTGCCCCACTTTACGTATGAGCACTTTGGCTGCGCATGGTGGCGCAATCTATAATCTCAGTACTTGGGTCAGTGAGAGGAGGATCACAGGTTTGAGACCAACCTCAGCAACTTAGTGAGACCTCCCACAACTTAGGAAGACCCTCTTTCAAAATAAAAACTAAAATAGGACTGGGGTGTAGCTCAGAGGGTTCCATCCTCAGTGCCACACACACAACAACAACAACAACAAAGCACTTTGAAGCTCACAAAAATACTTGTCCAAATCATGCAGTGTAAATGAAGGCTATTTCACATGTATTATTGTATTTGATCCTGAAAATATTCCTTAAGGTAGACAAAACAAATCATACTCGGTCCCATTTTGGAGCTGAGTAAGTTTAGTTGTTTACTCCTCACAGTGGTTCAGTCCAGGGACATTCTCTAAACCCTGATAGTACTTGGCATTTGTAGAAATGGATAGGCCAGTAATGACATTTCTCATACCACTGTAGTGCCCCTGTGTGTAATTTTCCACTGGCTGACTTTTGCTACTTAAGAGATTCTTTCATTGGCTCCTAAGTGGATTCTCTGCTCAAATACTTGGTATTCAAGTGAGCTCTTTTGTAATGAGAAGAAGCAACAGGGGTGGGAGACCTTGCAAATCTGTTCATGTCAACGCCTTGCTCCATACGTGTGTGTGTGTGTGTGTGTGTGTGTGTGTGTGTGTGTGTGTTACTGGGGATTAAACTCAATGGCATTCTACCTCCAAGGTACACATCCAGCCCTATTTTCTTTTTTATTTGCTAAGTTGCTGACATTCTCACCAAGTTGCTAAACCTGGCCACAAATCTGAGATCCTCCTGTGTCAGCCTCCCAAGTACTGGGATTACAGGTGTGCAACACCATGCCAAAGCTGCTTGAAAACCTTTTAATGGTCTTCCATAGGCAACCCATTCCTTCCTCTTCCCCCTCCCTTCAAAAAAATTGTTTAGCCTGGCAAAGGCTTCATGTGCTTTATCTTCTTTCTCACTGTGCACCCCCAACTCTTGCTACCACTGGCCCTCACACCCTGCCATTGTCTCTACCAGGAAAGCTGGGCTGCTGCTTGGGCTTTCATACTGCCTTCGTGTGAAGTTGCCTCCCGTTTTGTCCATGCAGTCGACTCCCACTCATTCGCCAGCATCCAGCTAGGCCATATTCATTTCTTGACCCTCCTGCACAGAGTTATCAATCATCTTCTGCCCTCCTTGCTGAACTCCTTTTAAAAACCAAGCAATCAATCAAATATAGCAATATTTTTACATTTGGGTTGTTACTAAACTGTTACATTTCTTCAGGACCAGAGACTGAAGTTTGCTCGTCCCTTTATCCTCACACAATGCCTAACATATAACACAAATTCGAGTGTGTGCACGGAGACAGACTGGATTGGCCTCCTTCCTACTTGGACTAAGAACTCAACACTGAAAGATATAGCCCACCATTTACAAGGAGAGGGCAAGAGCAAATTTGTATCAGATGAAATTACTGTCTTCACTTAGATATGTACTTGGCTTTGCATGTGTCTAGGAAGATAATGGAGGGCTTTGAAAAGTAAGGTAAGATTGAGAAATGACACAATAAATGAGCTTTCTCCCCAAAGCATGTGCCTGTGGTAATAAATTATTATATGTTCCTGAGTGCTTTTTCCTGTTCTTCTAGACAGAGCTGAAAAATGTTTTCAAAGCATTACCAATGTTTCATAATAATTTTTCTTTCACTGATAATTTTATATAATTATTAAAGCTACAGAAGTAGCTTTGGATCTAACTGAATTACTACCTTTATGTGTTATTCAACTAATGTACTAAAAATAGCAATATAGTACAGATGGTTACCAACTCACAAGAACACATGACATGGTGGCACTGGAAGCATTCAAGATGGAGGAGAAGTAGGGTGTGCTTTTAGATAGCTCGCCCTAGAGTCAGGCCCACTAACATTTTGTTCGGGGTTTCATGAAATTATACATGCTGCTAAAGAGTCAAGTAGTTCCGTAAAGTGTAATATGAAAAACTTTTTTTTTCCTTGTTTACCAAAGTCACTTGCAACAATTTTGGCAGCTACTTTAGGCATTTGCCACCAAATCACTAAATAATCTGATAATATGGCTACTTCTTAAGTTTTGTTTTAGGAGTGTCACTGATTTCTTCAGTAGGGGATAAGAATTTAGCTCATTCACCCTATTTATATTTGTTTTCTGTTCTCTCATTCTATCAATATAGCCTGCCATTTTAAATGACTACATCAAGGCAAATCCTGCTAATAGATAAACCATGCAGTGTGGTATGATTACTTTTTTCTTACCTGACGTTTTTTCCCCCATCAAAGTTTATGATTCTCTGATTTTTTTTTCCCTTTGGTTAGTTTTTAGTATGCTTATAATTCATTCTACCCAAGCTCTCTACCAGTTATCCAAATCTCTTCTCAGTATGTTCAGACATGTCATATAATCAATTACATGTCAGGTATTTAAACAATCTCATCTTTAGAAGAACTCTCTCCGGGAGCCAGGCGTATTGGCACATGCCCGGCCTGTGATTCCACTTGGGTTTGTTGTTAGTTTTTTTCGGGGGCTATTTTTAAATTTTTTATTGGTGCATTGATGTCATACATCTTAATGGAGTACACGATGGTTAGAGGCATACATGTACACATAATTGTTGTTTGTGCCAAAGATTAACCCATGGACATTCTACCTGCAAGCTACACCCCTAACGCCTTTTTACTTTTGAAATGGGGTCTCTCTAAGTTGTTGAGGGTCTTGCTAAGTTGCTAAGACTAGCCTAGAACATGAGTTCCTCCTGTCTCAGCCTACCAAGTACTGGGACTATAAGTCCACTGCACCTGGCTGCAAGACTCTCTTTCAAAAATTAAAAAAAAATAAGATAAAACTGAGTTCATCTAGATAAAGGAGGAGAAACTATAAATAAGCAAATAAAGCAACCTAACTTAGGGGAATGGGAGGCAGGGAAGAGGGAAATTCCCTAATGTACATGATGTACATTCACAAACATATCAAAGTCAATCGCTAAGCCAAACATGAGAAAGAGGGAGGGGGAAGGGAATGGAGTTAGAACTGGGAAAGGAGTAAATGAATAGTATGTGCATGTATGCCTCTACCATCTAGTACCCCATTAAGATGTGTGACTACAATACAATGCACCATTAAAATTAAAAAAAAAAAAAAAAACCTGAGTTCAGCCGGGCATGGTGGCGCACACTTGTAATCCCAGCATTCAGAAGGAGGCTGGGACTGGAGGATTGGGGTTCGCTGATAGCCTCAGCTACTTAGTGAGGCCCTCTGTAACTTAGTGAGACCCTGTTTCAAAATAAAGAATAAAAAATAGGGCAGGGGGTGTAGCTCGGAGGTCTAATGCCCCTGGGTTCCATCCCCAGACCTGCACACAAAAAAAAACAAAAAACAAACAAAAAAAAACCAAAAAAAAACTGAGTTCAATTCACAGAGGAAGGAAGGAACAGAAAAGAGGTCTCTTGGAAACTTCTGATCTGTTCCCATCTCTCCTATTGCTCTCTGTGTCTTTACCATACGAGTTCCCCATAATTTCTCTTAAATCTGTTTCCTAGACGAACCTGTTGTCGTCTTCTTTCTCCGTGTACTCCCTTGTTTTCTTGGAGCACATGCGTCTGTAATTTCCTATGAAAGTGTGCATAGAAGTAAATTTTTGAAGACTTTAGAAATCAGAAATATTCTTCTTGAGCTATATGTGGTATTTTAGGCTGGAAGCAGTTTTCCTTAGGAATTTTGGAATTTGAGCTTTTAGTATTACTCAGGAGTCTAGACACATTCAATTCACCCCTCTCCCCTTTTGTTAAATGTTTATTTTGTTTTGCTTTGCTTTGTTTTCTTTTTGGAAATTCATAGGAACTCAGCTTTGTCCTCAGTGTTCTGAAATTTCTGACTGATTAATTTATTTTTATTTGTTGTGCTGGCTACTAAATGGATTCTTCAATCTAAAATTGTAAGTTATGAAGTTCTGGGAAATTTCCTTGAATTATTTCATTGATGGCTTCTTCCCTTTAATTTTAATGCCTCTATCTTGGCTGCTTTTATTTAGTATTCGGTTTCTTGGACTGATTCTCTTGCCTATTCTCTCCTATTTTTCATCTCTTTATCCTTTGGTTTTACCTCCCAAGAGATTTCCTTAATGTTATCTTCGTGGCCTTCTCATTTTCATTTTTGCTTACATATTTTTTTCTGTGGACTCTTTCTCAGACTAAAATCCAGTTGTTGTTTTGTGTGTCATATTTTCTCTTACCAATCTGAGCATATTAATAATTTTTTAGAATTTTTATTCTTGTCATTGTGCTAATCTTGACATCCCATTTGAGTTAGAGGCTTTTCTTAGAATTTTGACGATATTTTGATTGTATATTTACTCTTAAGAGGAGGGGCCAGTAAACCAGTTGGAAGCTCTGAGCATCTGGATAGGGGTTGTCAGCTATGTTTCTCCAGAGTGGTTTGGCTGGGCTCTTTCATTAAGGAGCAACTAATGTCCTTCTACTTGGGTTTGTCAAGGATGTTCTAGTCATCCTCCTGTAAAGTACAACCCAACTGCTTATAGTCTAAAGGAGTACTGGAGGATTGGATAGCTAGCATTTAATGTGCATTGTCTAAGTCAGGCATTATGTATTCCATACATAGTCAGGCTGAGTGTGCATGCTTATAATCCCAGTACTTAAGAGGCTGAGACAAGAGGATCACAGGTGCAAAACCAGCCTCAGCATCTTAGTGAGGCTCTGTACAACTTAGTGAGACCCTGTTTCAAAACATAATAGGGCTGGGAGTGTATGTAACTCAGAGGTAGAATGTCCCTGGGTTCAGTCCCCAGTACCAAAAAAAAAAAAAAGTCTTTGCCTTTAATTGTGACTAATATTCTCCCTCCAGAGAATAAACTTCTAGTATATTTATTAAAATTGGTGATAAATTGTTGCCAGGCTCATAGAGTTCAAAGGACATCTGGAGGATACAGTTGTATTACATATTTTCAACAGTCTTCCTGTTTTTAGCCTCAGTTTTACTTCCACCTCAGGAAGTACCTGGGGCCACCAGTTCCTGAGGCTTTGGGGATTCCTGAGGTTTAGTTCATATCGCCTCTCAACTTTCCCTACTTTTGGCTTTGAATTCAACTTTTTCAAGTCTGCTAAGTTAGTTACCACTTGTCCATTTGCTTTTTTTAGCTTTTAATTTTTTGTTGCTAGATCTTTTCCTATTATATATTTATATATATTGGATATGTTTAAAATATTTTCATATATAAGACATATATATATTAATTAATTAATTAATTAATTATAAAATCCTAGCTGAGAATGGTGGCCCATGTCTGGGATACCAGTATCTGGGAGGCTGACACAGGTGAATTGTAGGTTCTAAGCCAATTTCAGCAACTTAGCAAAGTCCTCAGCAACTTATCCAGAAGCTGTTTCAAATTTTTTTAAAAAATGGAGTTGGAGGGTGTAGCTCAAAAGTAGACATCTCCTGGGTTCAAGCCCCAGTACCACAAAGATAAACTAGCTAATTTAATTAAATCTTTGAATGTTCTGTTTCTGGTATTACTCTACCAGATCAACCCTCCTACAGATTAAAAATGATAGATTACAGGTGAAAATATAATAAAAACAAATACCTTAATGTGCTGGAGAATGACCAAAATGGATAATTACTGCAGGGGACTAAAACTTAGAAGGTACTTTATGCATGTCTCATCTGTATAGCTTTGAGCCTGAGGCCACCCCCACCCCGTCTGTTCCAAACAGAGGCAGTTGAAATTTTACTATGGAACAGAGAATGGAATTCTGGGAATCACAGCTACAGAAACGTAAAGGAAGAAATTGTGTAAAGGTAAGAACTAGAGAGAGGAGCCCAAGATCTATGTATAATTCTACCCAAATCTCTGATTGACCATGAGCCGCACATGCACAAACCCCCACGCCAGCACCATCATGGGGGAGTTTGCACACACTCTTTGCAGTGTGAGTGTGTCCAAGTTAATTGCCTGCTAAACAAAACCAAAAATCCAGTCCTCTCACAATGTCTAGGATGTAACCCAGAATTGTTTGACATACAAAGAAATGAGAAAATGCAAACCATTCTCAAGAGAAGTCATTGAAGATCAATCCCAAACGTTGACCCAAATGCTGTAATTAGCTGGTGAGAATTTTAAAATGGCTATTAAAACTCTGATCAAAGATATAAAAAGTATATGTTTTTATGGAAGTTAAACATATCCAGCCCTCCATATCTATTTGCAAATTCAACCAAACAAGGATTGAAAATATTTGGGAGTGTGGAGGGGAATGCATTGTTCCTTTTCTCATTCTTCCCTTGGCAATATGACAGCTTACTTATATAGCATTTATATTGTGCTAGATATTATAAGTTATCTTAAGATTATTTAAAATATAGGGGAAGATGAGCAAAGGTTATATGCAAATAGTATGCTTTTTCTTATAAGGGACTTGAACATCTACAGATTTTGGTATCCACAGGGAGTCCTGGAACCAATCCCCCAAGGAAACTGAGGAACAATTGTGTAGGAATGTCACCAAAGAAACATAAACTACAAAAGAACAGAAATATGAAAACCTGGCTCTTCTTATAAAGGCACGGACCCCATCTCCAAAGGCCCTGCTCCAGAAAACATCTCATTGCAGATTGGGGTTTCAATACAAATATGGGGGGGGGGGCACAAACACTCAGCCCATAACAGCCAGGGATGGAAAAGACTAAGGAAGCCCTTACAGACCAGAGGAGTAGCACAGGCATAACTGTGTCAAAGAATCCAAGTCTGAGCGGCAAGTCTTGCTTGGTGTTTGGATTGTGGAGGTGCAGCATAGCGCAGATGAGGCTGAGAGGTTTGGCATGGCACCTTAGCAAAAAAAAAAAAAAAAAGGCAGTGTTCTCATGTATTGCAGCACTTGGAGACACAGACAAAACAAGGATTCATTGGGGAATCGAGGATCTCTTCTCTGTCAAAGTTTACTCAATATGGTTTTATAACAGCTTAATTTGATAGAAGGTAAAATTGAAAATTATTGATAAGCCTGGGAAAACTGCCTGTTAAATATATGGTTATTCTAGACAAGTTAAAGAATATAAAGAATATGTCCAAGGAAAGAGATAGCTATCTTTATATTTGAAAAGCTGTCAGAGAGAAAAAATAAAATTGAACCTCACTGAGGTACTAAATTAATACAAATAGGTAGAAATTAGAAAGGAGAATTTTTTTTTTTTTTTTGTAGTACTGGGGATGGAACCCTTCTACCTCCGGGCTACACTCCCATACCTATTTTTTTATATTTTTATTTGGAAACAGGGTCTCTTACGCCAGCAAGACTGGCTTCAAACCCCAAGCGCTGGGATTACAAGCATGCGCCACCATGCCGGGCAGAAAGAATTTTTTAGCTCACTTGAAAAATAACATTTTTAGCAGAACTGCCCAGCAACAAAATGGAAAGCCCGGATAGTTTAAATACTGAAGTCATTAGAGGTGTGCCTGCTAAAGACATATGATTGGCAAGGGCGCTGTAGGAAAGAAATCTGTTCTGTGGAACAATAAAACCAAAGCACCTTCACAAGTTCCGCTCTCCTCCATGTGGTGCCGCCTGGCCTCGGCCTTGCTGTCATCTGCACCTGAACCTCGCAGCAAGCCGTGCCCCCAAAGCCTGTCCACAGACGCATTTCCTGAGGCAGCCCCTTCGGAGTCACCAGCTGCTTCAGCTGGGGTCTTAGCCAGGGCCTTCTCCACAGTCCTGTTAGGTACAGTGGGGCAGGCTCCATCCAGTGGAGCTTTGGGTGCTGTTCCAGGGAGCACAAGGGCATCCTCACCAGAGCTGGAGCCTCCAGACACCTGTAGGCAGAGCCGGCCAGCCCCTTACAAACCTACCTAGTGGCTGGAGAACTTCTCTTTTAACTGAGATGTGCAACAGGATACTTGGTTTCTGACATCCCACAGGCAGGAAAGCCATGGAGGTGGAAGGAGGGCTGGGAGGTTTGTCTGTCTCCAGATCACTCCTTTTCCGTCCTTGTATAATCACTGTCCTTCTCTGGGGTCATTTCAGTGTGTACCCCTCTGTCACACCTAGTCACTGTCCTCTTTGGAGCACTCAGAAGTTGAGCCTTGATTAAAGTCTCCATTCTTGGCTGCTGCTCCTATACTAACCTGCTTTGCTCTAGTCCCACCCCTTGTTTTTCCCATACCAAACCCCTTGCTGTTTCACAGGGTCTTTCTTGTTTCTGGGCATTTGTACATTCCGTTTCCTCTCTTTACAATACTGTTTTCCCTTACTCTCTCACCTGCTAACCTCCACCTCGTACTGTGTAGTCCAGATAGAGAAACTAGCAATCTATCCCAAACTTTCCTGTTTCCCTAAGACTTGTTTGGGTGTCTCTTCTGTGTTTTCTTATATTTTCCTCTAGTATCCCACTCAATTGTTTTCAATACAACTATGTTTCTGTTTTTTAAATACCTTTTCCATTTTATTATGATTAACTGAAAGACAGGAACTGCCTTTTCTTCTTCCTCTCTGGAACAGAGCTCATGTGGCCTAGCATATAGAAGACAGGTATCCAGTGTCTAATGCCTAAAAGAATAGCTGGTTCTAGCTGCCTGTCTCCTTTGTACTGTACAAGACTGAAGGTAGAACAAAAGGTACAGACTGAGCCGGACGTGGTGGCGCACGCTTCCCAGCGCTTGGGGGGGCTGAGACAGGAGGATCCCAGGTTCAGGGACAGCCTCAGCAGTATAGAAAGACTTTCAGAAACCTAGTGAGATTCTGTTTCAAAACAAGAATATAAAAAGGGCTGGAGGTGCAGCTTTGAGGTAGAATGCCCCTGGGTTCAACTCTCAATAACACACACACATACACGCACCTGCGTGCACATGCACATACACACACACACACACACACAGAGAAGATTATTGGGGAATGGAATTGAACAAATTATGTTATGTACGTGTATAACTATATTCCAACAAATCTCACTATTATATGTAATCATGATGCCCCGATGAAAAGAGATTACATATACATATATAGTGTGTGTGTGTGTGTGTATATATATATATATATATATATATATATATATTGTGCTTACCCAATATAGTAAATAAGACATCTTAATTCTCTGTTTTACTTTAATTACCAAAAATTGTGTCCTGTTCTGAAACCAATTTCTCCTGTCTTTTTTTAGTTGTTCAATTTGTTTTCCATAAACATAAACATCTAAATTTCTTTTTACCCTGACAAAAATCTTCAAGAAGATTTTAGGGAACTACAGACTCCCTAAAGCAAATGAAGTTGGGGGTGATTTTTCAGTATTTGTAACCCCTTCCCCCAAGCACTTTAATTAACCACTAGAGTATGTCCCAGCATGTGTTGAATATTTAAAATATTATTTGCTAACTAGAAACCTCTATGGTCTTATTTAGAGCCATCTCATTTGTGCCTAGCACATAGCAAATACACAAAAATTCTACTGGAAGTGTTGAATGAAGTTCCAGAAATGCTCTCCCCTGGTCTTTCTAAAGAAATATTGTATCTAAATATTATCTACCAAAAAGGAGCTACTCAGGCCATGTCCTCCTAAATTTGCCCTAATATCTCCAGATAAAAGATAAAAATAATATTTTCCACTTCCCTTAGTTGTCTTTTGCTTCATAACAAATTTAGCAACTTAACTCCCATTTTTATGACTCACAGTTCTTGGGTCAGAAGTCTGGCAGGCTCAGACAGTTTTGCTGCTCAGGGTCTCACAAGGCCAAAGGCACAGTGTTGGCCAAGCTTGGCCCCTCTCTGCATATTCTTGGGAATAATCCACTCCCAAACTCATTTAAATTGTTGGCAGAATTCATTTCCTTTCAACTCTAGGTCTGAGGTTCCCATTTACTCTCTGGCTTTCAACCAGGGGACACTCTTTGTTCCTAGAGGCCATGTGGCTCCTTCCTCTTCAAACTAGTAATGTCCATCAAGCCTGTCTCATACTTGACATCTCCCTAATTTCTCTTTTGCTGACAGCCAGAGGAAACTGTTTTTGAAAGGTTTGTTGTGACTAGATTAGGCCCACCCACATTATCTGCAATAGGCTGTAAACATAAATGATCAAGGGTGTAACACGGGTGGGGTAAGGGTGATGGAGGCTGGAGTAAGGGTGATGGAGGCCATCTGAAAATTTTGCCTGCTACTCCACCTTTCAAACAAGTAACCTCCAGCCAGGTGTGGTGATACACGCTTGTAATCCCAGCATTAGGGAGGCTGAGGCAGGAGGATTCCACACAGTTCACGGCCAGGCTCAGCTACTTAGTGAGATCCTTTGCAACTCAGTGAGACCCTGTTTCAAAATAAAGAATAAAAAAATAGGGCTGGGGGTGTAGCTTAGAGGTAGAATGCCCCTGGGTTCCATCCCCAGTACTGAAAAAAAAAAAAAAAGTAACCTCCTTCAGAATAGAATTTGTGGCTTGAGTCATTGTGATATATCATCACCATCACACCTTGCACACTTTGTAAGGTATTTAGTGTTGCTGTGGTGTGGTGAGTGTTTCCATCTATTAAAGGACGGTGTGTTAAAGCCTTGGTCCCCAGGGTGGTGCTTGGTCCCCAGGGAGAGAGTAGAACCTTTAGGAAGTATAGCCTTGTGGGACATCCTTAGGTCAATGAGGACATGCCATCAAAAGGGACTGTGAGACTCCTGTCTCTTCCTCCTCCTCTCTTTGGGTTTCCTGACTGATGAGGTCACACACTTCTGCCATGTTGTTCTGCCTCACCAGAGACCCAAAGTAGTGGGACCACTTAATCATAGGCTGAAACCTCCGAAACCATGAACCAGAGCTAATGTTTCCTTTTTATAAGGTACTTGCCTCGGGAATTTGTTTTTAGTGATTGGAAGCTGGTAGATGCAAGTACACATCTAATGAATTAATTACTTCTTGTTAAATGAATTGTCAAGTAAAACAATGATTGAAATTATTCTAAAACAATTTGTGAACGCATTGGTTCAGATGGAGGAGCAATATTGATGTTCATTGCTGGTTTGGGGTTTTTTCTGAAGCTCCGTTTATTTATGATCAGCCAGAGAGACTAAACAGTGGACATGTGGGCTTAGATTCTGTTGCAATTCAACTGAGGTCAGAAGAATTCCACAAGACAACTTAAAAGGCATGAAGTCAATATTATAGTAAAATTAATATTTTAAGGGGGAAAATCATTAGTGAGAGAAGAGCATTTTGGAAAACTGTGTTCCATTTAAAGCACTTCATTACTAGATTCTTTAAGGGAAACTGGAGGGAGTTCAGAGACAAAGAATGATTAAGAGACTGTAGGGATTGATTTTTAAAGACTAAATATGTAGAGCTTAGCTGAACAACAGCTGAGTAGAGATATAACTGTTGTCAAATTTCTGAACTCAAGACAAAGAATGTGTTTCTCTGATAAAAAGAGTTGAGAATCCCTTTTATAAGTATGAAAATTAAGTGAGAAATAAAAAAGGACAATCTTTTCTAACCAACTTGTAAGCAATATATAGATTATGTGGTGTGATGTAAACTCAGAGTTGAATTCAAATCCCAGCTCCTCTATTTTACTCTAAGCCTGGGAAATTTCAGGCAGTTCCTTTCACCTTTTAAACTTAATCATGCATAGAGTAGGGATTACACCACCTACCTAATAATTTAATTTTGAAGATTAAATGTAATAAGTAAGTGCCGATCGTGGTGGCACACGCTTTTAATCCCCGCGCTTGGGAGGCGGAGACAGGAGGATCGCACAGGTTTGAAGCCAGCCACGCTGGCTTTAAGAGACCCTGTTTCCAAATAAAAAATATAAAAATAGATCTGGGAGTATAGCCCGGAGGTAGAAGGGCTTCCAGGAACCCCAGAACCACCAAATATATACACACACACACACACACACACTAGGTGTCTGGGAGTGTAGCCTGGAGGTAGAAGAGTTTCCAGGAACCCCAGTACCACCAAAGAAAAAAAAAAAAAGTCATAAGTAGCTGGGCGTGGTGGTGCATGCTTATAATCCCAGTATTTGGAGGCTGAGACAGGAGAATAACAGGTTTGCAGCCCACCTCAGCAACTTAGTGAGACCCTGTTTCCAGTAAAAAAAAAAATTTTTAAATAGGGATTGGGGTGTAACCCGGAGGTAAAATGCCCCTTGGTTCAATCCCCAGTACCAAAATAAAATAAAATAAATTTAATAAGTAAACAGTCAAGTTCCATGCTCAGGCACAGATTATAGGTTGAGAAAACAGTAGCTGCTACTGATATCACCATTATCACCATCAGTCTTAGATGGGTAAGAGGTCAAAGTCTTAGGGTTCAGATCAACCTGGGGCACAAATTCAAACTGCACCATTTAACTTTGTCTCTATGTCTCAAATTAATTTCAAATCTCCTCTGCTATAAACAGTGCCATATATGCCATATAACAGTGCCGCCTCCCCATATATATGTGTGTAGTTCCATTTCTACTTTCATTGCCACCACTAACACCATATACAAAAATACTGTTCACTAATTGTTTGTTTAATTGAATTGTACAGTCTGCTCATGATCATGCCATTTGTGGTCACTCTGTGTTGTTTGGGACATACTGAAATGGACCTCTGTGTTTCTTGTATAATCAGATTCATGACAATAGATTTAAGTTCATTTCTTATTCTTATAAACCTCTGATACTTAGATTTGTCTGACTTTTATGAAAGAATCTCTGCAGTTACGATAACATTTTCATTTTGTCTTTTCCACGCATAGGAACTCTGTGGCTCCTCATTGCATATAGGATCATGTTACTGCAGTCAACAGAATCTATTCTAGCTAGGTCAAATAGAAATGGTATTAAGCATCTAATTTAATTAGAAGATTACTAACTTTAAGGTGTTATGTTAATCCGAGGGTATTAGATATTCACCTGAGATACTCACATTCATTAGGTAGCTTGGAGAAACTGCAGAAGGGTCAGAGGAAATACAAGTGCAAACAAGCAAATGAAAAAAAAAAGGAATGTTCGACATTATTAGTCATTAAAGACTTGCAAATTAAAACCAATGAGATACTACTGCATAGCTCATAGAATGACTAAAATTCCTTAAACTGACAATATCAAGTGCTAACAACAACTCAGAGGAACTAAAACACTCATAATTGCTGCAAAGGAATACAAAATTAGTTAGCTTCTTTGGAAAACAGTTTAATTTTTTTACGTGTGTGTGTGTGTGTGTGTGTGTGTGTGTGTGTGTTTGTGTACTAGGGATGGAACCCAGGGGCTTTCTATTCTGGGATACACTCCAAGGCCTATTCTATATTTTATTTGGAAACAGGGTCTCACTAAATTGCTGAGAGCCTCATTAAGTAGCTGAGGTTGGCTTCGAACCTGCATGATCCTCCTGTCTCAGCCTCTCAAGTACTGAGATTACAAGCGTGTGCCACTATGCCCAGCTGACTTTCTTTTTAAGTTAACCATGTATCTGCTGTTGAACTCAGCAATCATATTCCTAGGTATTGGCACAAGAGAAAAAAAGATACAAGAACAAACAAAAACCTGTGCCATGATATTTAGAGCATCTTACTTAATAATTGACAAAGCAGAAGCCAACTCAAATGTCTATCAACTGGTATATAGATAAACAGTTGGCAGAACAGCCTTACAGTGGAATACTGCTCAGCAGTAAAAAGCAGAGTACTCATACATTCAACAACCTAGATAAATCTTAAAAAACATTCATGATCTTAGTACTTGGGAGGCTGAGCCAGAAGGAGTGCAAGTCCAAGGCCAGCCTCAGCAACTTAGTGAGACCCTGTTTCCATATAAAAAATAAAATAGGGCTGGGACACACACACACACACACACACACACACACACACACACACACGGATGCAAGAGTCTATACTATGATTCCATTGCTACAACAGCCTGAAAAACCGTCTGTGTTTCTTGGACTGAAATCTCAACTTGAGTACACAGATCTATGCACCAAAATTGCTTCAAAGTCCAGGAACTGGAGACAGAAATGCTGAATTTGACCCATTTAAGGAGTAAGGCTTAAAAGGAAATTAGGAGCCCAGATCAGGTCTCCTTGGTTCAAGGACAGCCTGGGGGTAAATCAGGGTCCACAGGTCTATCACCATGAAGACAAGGAGCAACGGTGAGGCCTGCTGGGCCTGTTAGACAGCATGAATAGCTACTCTCACAGATCCAACACAAGTTTAGCCGTTAGCTTTCAGAGAACATAACCCTTCGAGGATCACCAAAGCTGATTACAGCTGCTACAGAGGTTATGGTTGGCAATCTCTCAGTTCTGCCTCTCTTGTCCAGTTGCAGTTTGTACGACTGACCCTCTTTTGCAACTCACAAGGACTGGCAGTGATAGAGACCATGCTTAGCCATCACACTGACTCCAGAGTTGCATCAGTTTAATAGTACTCCTACTTGTTTCTGGCCAACATAAGATTCTGAAGCAAAGGACCATTCATTGAAGTGTCTTTAATATAACAGATTTTATAAGGGTGGGTTTGACTCATATGTAACCTGCACCTTCTAAAATACAACAAATAGCATGCAATAGAAAGAAATGAGGCTGTGGTTAGAACTCGGCACACTTAGATTCTGGTCCCTGGACTCAAGCTGTTCAGCCTTAGGGAGAACGTATAACCTCTCCATTTACAGAGTGAATGAGGCAGGGGAGCAGATGCTTTCAAAGTATCCTTTGGCTCTAATAGGAATTCCATGATTCTAAGAGCAGTTGATAGTAGGGCTGGGAGAAGGATGGTTGAATTTTTTCCACTTCTCAGATTGGAGAGCTTTTATACCAGTGTAGGTTTCAGACCTCAGGATGTCAGGCCTCGGCTGAGTCCAGTGTTTCCATGTTATCATATCTATTTTGAAAAGGACTGGTGTGTGTTTATGGATGGAACTGAAACATATTTAGGTTGTCCTTGCAACCAGAGGCTCATAATAAAGCCTTTATACTTAGAGATATGTATTGCACAGACTCACTATAAGAAACAGTATTAGCCAGGTGTGGTGGTGCCCAGAATTAAGGAGGCTGAGACCGGAGGATTGCAGTTCACAGATAGCCTCAGCTACTTAGTGAGGCCCTCTGCAACTCAGTGAGACCCGGTTTCAAAATAAAAATAAAGAATAAAAAATAGGGCAGGGGGTATACCTCAGAGGTTGAATGCCCCTGGGTTCTATCCCCAGACCCGCAAAAAAAAAAAAGGAACAGTTCATATTAAATAGTGTTTAAATCGCTTTTTTACATCTTTGACAGAATTGTAGTTTCGTCTAGGAGGTATGTTTAACATGGTGTTGTCCCTTTTTTAGAGCTCATAATCTAATTCTTTTCATGTCAGTGAAACCTTAGTATTTAAAAATGAATTGAAATATTGATAGCCATTTCAACAGATTTTTTACTGCCTAAGCCAGAACTCTAAAGTTAAGTCTTTGATGCATGTGTGCATTTTTAATTTCTTATTTTTCAGTTCCTCCAGACCAGTTCTCTTTGTAGTCAAATTCACTGTAATCCCATCACGAAAGTGTTGATCTTTTAGTAACCTTTATTGAAGCACTGTATTAATTCACATTCCCTCACGGTAACAGACGGTTTGTATCAAACATATCATGCAGCTTGGCTCAAGCTCCATATGGAACTAATAAGCCATGCAATAAGTGGCCTTGTGTAGATGAATGTACTTTGTAAGAGAGAGAGAGAGTGTGTGTGTGTGTGTGTGTGTGTGTTGTCTAAAGTGAATTTCTTCTCTGCCAAAACCTAAATAACAAAATGATTCCTAAACCCCCAGGGTCTTTCCTGGCCTGGAAAAATTGTGTTTGAAAAATAAAAATAAAATCGAGCACTTTGATATTAATGTGGACTTCTCGATTCAAGAAGAATGCTCAGTAGAAACAATAACTAGGCATTTATTTCTCAGAAGTACAGTCATGTTTTATTTTCAAATACAATCTCCAAAGCTGCAAATGGTCCTACCCAGTCAGTGGAGTGGCATTTATCATGCTGTATAAACTAATTAATTATAAGCCATATAGCTCTAACATCATAGTGTCTTTTTTGGTGAAACCCACAGCAAATCTATAATGATTTGGGATAAGACCAGCATGTGGCTTTGGAAAAATAACGCATTTTTATATAGACAAGGATGTGGGAGAGAAAAACAAGAGAAGACAGTTAATGGAATTGACGTGGTTGTAGCTGTTGTGGTCTTACCGCGCTCTTTGCTCTGGTTGTCTTTCTGCTTGTTCCAGTAACCATAAAGCCAGATCCTCCTGGCTATTTTAGTGCAGGACTCTCTTTTGCTAGTAGACAATACCGTTCATTAATGGTTCTCCAGGGAAGCCACTGAATGTTGCTTCTCCCCACTTTCTTTCTAGCTTATTATCTGTATGTAGTTTTTACCTTATTTGCCTACCAGCCATGGACTTGGACAAAACTTTAATTGCTTCCATGGACTCCTAAATCCATCAGAGTGAAGCTGAAATTCAAGCTAATTGAAACCAAAATTCCACTTAAAAACTACTTAGACTCTGGGTGGTGGTGTAGTAGGAAGTTGTTACAAAAGGTGTTTATTTCAGAGGCTAATTTGAGGCAGTTAGACCCAAGGCAGTATTCTGTTTGCCTGGATTTCTTGGCATCCACCTCCCCAATCAGAGGGAAAGCAGAGGAAGGAAGGAAGTGTAGTATTCATAGTAGTTGGTGAGGGCAGGCTTAATAGAACTGAAGTCACATTTCTTAGAGAAAAGAGCATCCTTTAACCTGTCCTAAGTTGTTTTTCTCTTGCACTTTTCTGCTCAAAGCCCTGGAGTTGCTTCTGCTTCAGTTTGGTAGCATAGGCTCAATAATTTTAATGTCTACCCTTTAAGTCAGCCTTCAGGAATTTCCATTGTTGATAAATATTCTAATTGAGTTCCATGACAATCTTAAAAGACAAATATCATTGGCCCCTTTAAGAGATAAAGCACCAACTGGTTATTATGTGATGAGAATATCTTGATTCCAAAGACAAAGGACTGATTATATGGCCTTGCCTAGTAGATACTCAATAGATATATGATAGGAAGTATTGTGTATTAAGGGCTTACTCTGTACTAAAAACTGTTTTAAACATTGTATATACTTTACTGTATTTAAGCTCTGCAAGGGAAAAACTGTCCCCATTTTGTAAAAATGAAACACTTATTGAAATGTCTTACCCAGGCCTCAGGAAATCAATCTCTAAGGGGAGAAATGGGCTTGATCGATTATATGGTGTGTGTGTGTGTGCGCGCGCGCACGTGTGTGTGTGTGTGTGTGTGTGTGTGTGTGTGTGTGTGCTTTTTTGGGGCAGGTCTAGGGATGGAACCCAGGGGTGTTCTACCTCTGAGCTACACCCCCTGCCCTATTTTTTATTCTTTATTTTGAAACAGGGTCTCACTGAGTTGCAGAGGGCCTCACTAAGTAGCTGAGGCTGTCTATGAACCATGATCCTCCTGTCTCAGCCTTCCAAATGCTAGGATTACAAGCATGCGCCACAACACCCGGATGATGGTTGGTTGGTTGGTTGGTTGGTTGTTGGTGGTACTGGGGGTAGAACCCAGGGGCTTTTCTACCTCCCGGCTATACTCCCAGACTTATTTTACACTTATTTGGAAACAGGGTCTCACTAAGTTGCTGAGAGCCTCACTAAGTAGCTGAGGCTGTCCATGAACTGTGATCTTCCTGTCTCAGCCTCCCAAGCACGGAGATTACAAGCATGCGCCACCACGCCCAGCTTATGGTATTTTTAATCAGATGGAAAAGAGTTTTTCAGATTTTGTCAGTTTGAGAAGTACCCAATCTTTCATGGTAGGAACACAGGACTAAAATGGATAAAGGTGTGTGTGTGTGTGTGTGTGTGTGTGTGTGTGTGTGTGTGTGTTATTAGGGATTGAACTACTCAGGGGCATTCTACCTCTGAGTTATACCTCCTGCCCCATTTTATGTTTTAGTTTGAAACAATTTCAAAGTTGCTTAGAGCCTTGCTAAGTTGATGAGACTGGATTTGAACTTGCAACCCTCCTATCTCAGCCTCCCAAATATTGGGCTAAAAAATATTAATACAAACATTATTTAGAAAGATGAAGTTAAGCCAGCGTGGTGGTGCACACTTGTAATCCCAGCATTTGGGAGGCTGAGACTCATAGGATCGTAGTTCTCAAACAGCCTCAAATACTTAGTGAGGCCCTCCGCAACTCAGACCCTGTTTCAAAATAAAGAATACAAAATAGGGCAGGGGGTGTAGCTCGGAGGTTGAATGTCCCTGGGTTCCATCCCCACACCTGCAAAAGAAAAAAGAAAGATGAAGCTAAAGCAAAGAAAGCTAAAAGTGGTTGCCGCTATAGAGCAAGAATTGCTGTTTTTCCATTATAAAGCTTACAATAGTTTAGACCTTAATTTTCATTAGTATATATATATATATATACATATATACTAATGAAAATTATATATATTATATATATTATATATATAATTATATAACATATAATTATATATATACTAATGAAAAAAAATATATATATATATATATATCACTGGTGCATTTCTCTTGTAACTCTTTGTGTTGAGAATTAAAAAGATGATAATGCGGCCAGGCGTGGTGGCGCACGCTTGTAATCCCTGCACTTGGGAGGCGGAGACAGGAGGATCGCGCAGGTTCAAAGCCAGCCGTGTTGGCTTAAGAGACCCTGTTTCCAAATAAAAATATAAAATAGGTCTGGGAGTGTAGCCCGGAGGTAGAAGAGCTTCCAGGAACCCCAGTACCACCAAAAAAATAAAAAATAAAAATAAATAAATAAAAAGATGATAATGTAGAAAGAATCAGAGCTGTAATCATGAGGGCTAGCCACGGCTTTGTCCCTGTCAAGCTCTGTGACTTAGGGCAGAACACATGTCTTGAGGCTTAGTGTCTTCATTTATAAAAGGACAGAGGTTGGAAAGATGATCTCCAGGGTCTCTCTAGGTTGTAAAATCCTAAGATTCCATGATAAAACATAGTGCTACACAGCAATTGAAGAATTAAGATGTGGCTGGAGGCTTGAAGTTCCCACATTTTTCCTTTTTTGGTTGAAATCAGATTTGGAGAGAAATTTTCATTGTGGTCTCTGAAAAGAATTCGACACCCACCTTCCATTGTGGAGCCCAAGGCAGGCAATTGACTGTGTACTGGCTCAGAGACACATAACTCAGTGTTATTTCAGTATGGGTTTTTTTGATATTTAATATTTTTCAGTATGAATCACAGGTGAAATTTTCATGCCATGTGTAAACAATTTCACTTTTTTATTGAAACAATGAATTCAGGAATGTCATATTGGGATATCAGCCATTTTGCTTTTATCAATGTATGGAAAAATGCTTTTATATTAATACAAGAAATGATGTCATTTAATATGGAGTAGTAGGTCTTATAATTCAAGGTTAGCAAATCTCAGGAGGTGATGAAGGTCACCAAGCTAGGCCTGAAAAATAAAAAGAATATTTCCCTCTGTCTTCTCAAGTACTGTTACCAATTTTCTTCTCAGGCTTTGGAGGAGATGGTGGAGTAGCATGGTCTGTGAAAAAGAGGCCATAGCTAATTATATCTGTGCTATTGAACCTGTGCCCTAGAGAATTTACTTCTCCCTCCTGGACTTTAGTTTCCCCCATCTTTAGAAGGAAAAGATTGGTTTAAATAATATTCAAGCTCCCTTTTAGTTGTAGTATTGTGTGTTTCTGCTCTATTGCTTTACATGTGTTTTCATTCAGACCATTCTGGAGACCCAGTTATGTTTCAGGGTTCTCCTTGTATGTTGACACACACCTGTAATCCCAGTACCTGGGATGCTGAGACAGGATTGTAAGCTTGCGGCCATCTTTAGCAACTTAACAAGACCTTCTTTCACAATAAAAAGGGCTAGGGGTGTATCTCAGAGGAAGAATGCCCCTGGGCTCCCCAGTCCCCCCTTCCCTGGAAAAAACAACTCAGTATCCGTGAGCAAATTCTTTCTCTAATAAATGTAACTCACTCACAAAGAAAAATCAACTGAATACTAGATACAAACAAAAGAAAAATTATTCCTGTTGTCATTAGTTTTATTTTGTAAGAAAAGAAAATATTTAAAATTTTTACTTAGCCAGGCGTGGTGGCGCACGCTTGTAATCCCCACGCTTGGGAGGCGGAGACAGGAGGATCGTGCAGGTTGGAAGCCAGCCGTGCTGGCTTAAGAGACCCTGTTTCAAAAAAAAAAAAAAAAATTGGTCTGGGAGTGTAGTCCGGAGGAAGAAGGGCTTCCAGGAACCCCAGTACCACAAAAAAAAAAAAAAAAAAAAAAAAAAAATTTACTTAGCTGCTCTTAAATTTAAGTACTGAGAAAGAAGACTGATATCCCTGCACATTTGTACACAATGTAAAGTTTTTCAAGTTATAAACTTTCTTCATATATATTGTGTCGTTTGAAAAACACAGTTTTACAAGGGTGTGCTGTCTACTGTCTGTGTTCTTGAGGTGCAGCTGAACATGTGTCTGTGTATGCACACACCTTATGGTCAGTTAGCGAATGGTGGTATTCCGAGACAGACTGAAAGGACGCAGATGAAGACCATTTAGCAAGTTATCCTAGGCACAAAGAAGGGCACTTAGCTTTAGAAAATCACCCCTGGCAGAAATGAGTCCAGTGAAAGACCTAGCCCACAAGCCAGGGGTTTCCTCATACTAGCTCCCCGGCACTGTGCTTGGCTTCTGGACAAAAAAAGAGAGCTGGGGACTGGAGAAGTGCAGAGCACAGCTGTCAGCATGGCTTGCTGTCTGCTTAGTGAGTGCTGAGTGTGCTGAGTACGAGATGGTCCTTCCCGTCTCCACAAAGGGAAGGGCCAGGAAAGGAAGGCAATCGCCAGCACCTGCATGGAATACTGGTTCCATGGCCTTTGCCCTTGGGGTGGTGTCAGAAAACCCTCCAGGGTCTAGAAGTAGAGGAGAAGGCTGGATACAGTGGTCTGATCATCCTGCCCCCCCCCCTTGGCCACTCATTGTCTTCTCCAAGTTTAGGGCACAGGGGAGCAGCAAGTGAAGAGACTGTTAAATACCATCCAACAGTGCAGTTGGAATGAGGATTACATTAACATTTACATTTCCTCTTTTGGCACTGAAAAAAATTACTTGTTCATTTTTCTGAAGCATTGCTTAGGATCTGCAAAATGTCTTTAATTTCTGTTCTTCTGCCTTTGCAGCTAAGATATCAACATGGACTAGGAACTCCAGACTTGAGGCAAACACTTCCTAACCTGAAAAACTTCATGGAGCACGGACTAATGGTCAGGTGGTGAGTATCTTTGTCTCTGCTGACAGAAACCATACTGTGGATGACGAACCTGAAAAACTTTCCTGATGCCCTGTGAAGAACAGGAAAAGCAGCCATCCTACTTAGATAGGTCTAAACTCAGTCTGGCTAAGGCAGGTAAGGTACTCTGTGGGGAGGGCGGACCAGGGGGGTATTGTGAGAACAAGGGAAGTCTGCTGGGCAGGGAATCCTGGATTGCTGGGGCATGCCAGGACAGCCAGTGTGATTCATGGAAGGGAGACCTGGGCCCCTAACACTTCTCCAAAGAATGCACAACAATCCTGACTATCGAGTGAGCACTAGGGTCAGTAGCTGTGAGAGTAAGGGAGGACAGCAGGCAAGGAATAGGTCTGGTTGTCAGAACCTAGTCTGAGACCAGGCTACACACTAAAATGTGTCTTACATTCAGTGTCAGTGTCTGTTGTACCATGAGGGCAAAGTGCTCCTTAACCTATTAAGTCCCCCATTTTTAATTCTGCACCTGTTTCATTGAAATTGACACAGATCCAGTAGGTTGAAAACCATAATCCAGAACATCATATATTTTATCATCATGAACATTGTTGATTTCATTAATGAATATTATCACCAGACACTATTTTATTTAGAAACAGGGTCTCTTAAGTCAGCAAGGCTGGCTTTGAACCTGCGCGATCCTCCTGTCTCCACCTCCCAAGCGAGGGGATTACAAGCGTGCGCCACCATGCCCAGCTATTTATTTATTTATTTATTTTTATTTATTTATAGTATTGTGGATGGAACCCAGGGGCCTTCTGCCTCTGGGCTACACTCTCAGACCTATTTTATATTTTATTGGAAACAGGGTCTCACTAAGTTGCTGAGAGCCTCACTAAGTAGCTGAGGCTGGCTTTGAACCTGTGCGATCCTCCTGTCTCAGCCTCCCAAGTGCAGGGATTACAAGCGTGCGCCACCATGCCCGGCTCAGACTTGACCCTTTTAAAAAGAGAAGGGAAGCGTGGAAGTCCAATACAAAGAAGACATTAGAACAATTTACCTGATTTAAGTAAATAGAAAGCTATGGGCTTTAGCCATTTAGTAATTCCTAGAGCTTGAATCTGTGGGTGATGGGCAGTAACCTACAAACTCATGTGACTGGGAATCAGGCCTGTAGAGTTAGGCTGCTGAGAGCAGCCTGGCCTCTTGTCCAGAGCCCTGGCTTCTGATCCCAGGCTCTTTTCTAATATACTGTGTGACTCTGAAGTCTTGCCTCTGAAACTTGATTCCTACAACTGTAATCTCTGCCCTGTTCATCTCACCAGTCTGTTGTGAGAATGAAGTGAGGTGTTACATGGAAAGACTTTTGGGGGAGGGGATACAGTATCGATTTCATTTTCTCCTGTGCTGTTAAGGATGGGCCTTACAGATCATAAAATGATATCTGTGGTTGATCATTACTTTGATACTTTTTATTTCTGTCCCACATTAATCTCCACAGTGACAGATTCCAGGCATCCGGCGTCAGGTAGAACGCCTTTTGCTTATTTGAAGAATTCCACTCAGCATATCAAAATAATTATCAAAACCTGGTATTGATGTGGACCCAGATGCCTTAAGGAATGCAAGAAAGAAATCAGGTTTTAATATGAAATGATAATAATAAGAAAGCGAGCTCACATATTAATTTAGCGCCATCCCTGCGGGAAGCTGTGTGGTGGGCGTTCTGCAGGCTAAAAAGTGTAAAGCTCAAACCTACCCTCAGGCGGTTGTGGTCTAATTGGAAGCAAGGCATATAATTCATGAAAAGTTGTCCAACACTAAAAGTAAATAACCTAAAATAATCAAAAAGAGGCAGCCATTAGCAGCACCGATCAATCACTCAGTGAATCTCACTCAGTGCTGCTGGCAGATTGTCCTGTATCATTCATTGAAGGGTCTGTCTTCCTCCATTGATTGATAGCACTACCTCCCTCATATGCCAAGTTCCTTAAGTACATTGGTCTGTTTCCAGGTTTCCTATTCTGCTCCATTGCATTATTCGTCTTCCCATGGGCTGGTACACATTCTTAATTATTATAAGATGTAGTTTCTATAAGTCTTGTCGAGGTTTGAGGATTCCCAGTAAATAGCATCTCTCCCCACTCCCTGACATTTGGAACCATTTGAGAGAAGGGATACAAGAGACAGACTAAAACAATCAAAATGTCAGTTTTATTACTGATAAAGCCACTTGGAAAATGCAATTTTACATCTGTAATAAAAAGGGCTTGCAAAGGTATCACTCAAAATTAAACTTGCCCTCACATTACTATAGGAACTAGCGAGCTGAGCTTTCCCTGCAGAGCCAGGCAGAGAGCGTCAGGTGGCTCCTGAGGAGCCCAGGGAGTGCTGAACCATGATTATCCAGACTGTGGTTGAAAAGCACCCTCCTCTGAGAGAGAGGCAGGAGTGGCATCCAGAGCCAGCCCTTCACACAAAAGGGGAGGAAGACACTCCCATCTTGCTTGATAGCCAGCGGGGGAAAGCTCCTATGTGAGGCAGTTCTTCAAAACACATGGCTTTTTTTTTTTTTTTTTTTTAGTTAATCTTATTTGAGTGATTTAACTGTTTATAACATCAGCCTTCCTACATGTAAACATGGTATCTCTTTGTTTTCTTTCTTAAAATAAACATACCTCACTGAAGTTTTATAATTTTCTTCATAAAGATCTCGTACACCTTTTAGTATATAGAGTTGGTCCAAGATAGCTTACAGTTTTTATTACTTTTGTATTTTTTTACTACAATATTCAAGCTTTTTGTGATAGGTATACAGGAATACCACTGATATGTTTTTTTAGTGGGGAGGATTTCTACGTCTGGACTATACTCCCAGACCTATTCTATATTTTATTTGGAAACAGGGTCTCACTAAGTTGCTGAGAGCCTCACTTAAGTAGCTGAGGCTGGCTTCGAACCTGCGCGATCCTCCTGTCTCAGCCTCCCAAGTGATGGGATTACAAGCGTGCGACACCATGCCCAGCTCCTGATACATTTTTGGTTTGTTTGTTTGTTTGTTTTGTTTTTTAACCTGGAAAGTATAGCCATCACCTTGCTAACATTAATTATAGTAGTTTGTCCTAGAGTCTCTTAGATTTTCTGTGTATGAAATTATACTTTCAGTGAATGATGTTTTTCTGTCTTATAGCTTTTATTACCTCTTTCCTGTCTTATGTTTTATTATGAAATAAGAGCAGTGACAGTGGGTATCCTCGTCTTATTCCTAACTTTAAAGAGAAAGCTTCTACATTTCCACCATTGAGGATTATATTTACTACAGGTCTGGGTAGATAGCCTTCACTAAAAAAAAAAAAAAAAATGTCTTTCCATTCAGAGCTTTCTAGTTGTTCTTAGTCTTATTTATTTTTTTATTTTGGTGCCAGGGGCTAAACCCAGGGACATTCTACCTCTGAGCTACACTCCCAGCCCTATTTTTTATTCTTTATTTTGAAACAAGGTCTCACTAAGTTTCAGAAGGCCTCATTAAGTAGCTGAGGCTAGCTGCTAACTTGTGATCCTCCTGTCTCAGCCTCCCAAATGCTGGGATTACAACCATGTACCACCACGTCCACCTTGGAAATTGTTTTCAAATTATGAATATGTATATTTTGAATTTTGTCAAATGCTTATTCTGAATCTGTTGAGAAGATATTATATTTTTCTTCTTTAATGTGTCATTGCATTCTGGACAAACTATATTTAATTTTTGCTTCCTGGACAAACTATATTTAATCATCATCTATTACTTTTTTCTATATTATTGGATTTGTTTGCTAATTTGTTGGGATGCCTACATCTATGAACTAAAAAGGACACTTGCCTACAGTTTTTCTTTCCCTTAAACTCCTTGTCTGATTATGGTAATAAAATGACCAAGTATAATGTGGTTTTAACAGCCTCATAGAATAAATGGAGAATCTTCCCCCTTTTTTCTATTCTCTGGAATAGTTTACACAAGATAGGAATTATCTATATCTTGAAAGTGTGATAAAAACTTAGCAAAAAACCTAGTGTTTTGTGTTTGTTGAGGGAAACAATGTTAATTTTTGACTACTGAGTTAATTTCTATAATGATTACAGATCTGCTTCTGTTCTGTTATGTTTAATTCCTTATTAACTCACTCCAGTCTGTTTTCCTGTTCTATTAGTATACTGCGGTTCCTTTTATCTACGTAGGTGCTGCTGAACTCTGTATTGCCAAACCCAAAGGTCACTTCTGTCCTTATCCTGTTCACATTTCATTGCTGGCCATTCCTGCTTCAAGGCACATCGTCCTCTCCTGGCTTCCCTCCTCCGGCTGCTCTTTCTCTTTTCTGCGTATCCCTGCTCCTCTACCTGCTCACTGACTACTGGAATTATCCCTTGTGCCCTCTGTTTCAGTCAGCATTCTTACTGCTGTGACTCAAAAACCCTGACAAAACAACTTAGAGAAAGACTTATATGCTCATGTTTCTGGAGATTTCAGGAGTTCAGTCTATATTACGCCAGGTGAAGTCCATGGAGCTCAGCATGGTGCAGGGAGTAGAGCGAGAAGAACACAAGGGCTCTGCTCTTAAATCACAAGGCTTGAAGCAAGAGAGAGCTCACAAAGGGTCCACGTGCACAGTCCACAAGGAGGTTACCATCCAATAAATCCATCGCAATGCATTTATCCACTGATGAAATCAGAACCCTCATAATTCAATCATTTCCCCTCTGAATATTGATACATGAGCTCTTCAGGGGACATTCTATATCCTAACAGTATCTTAGGTTCCTCCTCCTCCTCTTCCTCCTCCTCTTTCTCCCCTCCTCCTCCTCCTCCTTCTTCTTCCCCTCTCTCTCTCTCTCTCTCTCTCTCTCTCTCCCCCCCCTCTCCCCCCCCTTGCTTCCCATAGGTTTTTTTGTTGTTGTTTTATTTTTTTATTCTTTTTTGGTGGTGGTGGTACTGGAGTTTCTGGAAGCCCTTCTACCTCCGGGCTACACTCCCAGACCTATTTTATATTTTTTTATTTGTAAACAGGGCCTCTTAAGCCAGTGCGGCTGGCTTTGAACCTACGTGATCCTCCTGTCTCTGCCTCCCAAGCGCAGGGATTACAAGTGTGTGCCACCACGCCCGGCTCCCATAGTTTTTAAGCCATCTATAATATACCCATGACTCCCAAAGTTGTTTTTCCAATGTAGACCCCTCCTGCAAATTCTGAATACCAGAGACCTGTAATCACTGCCCCTTGGAATATCACAAGTATTGGCTAGAACATGTTTAACACCCTCCTTCTACCAGTAGTCTTCTGAGTAAATGGCACCTTGTCTACCCAGTTGTTCAGACCAGAAATCAACCTGAGTCTATTCTTTATTTAGCCAGATCCCATCTAATTCAGCAAGTCCTTTATATCTGTTTCTCAGGTAGATACAGATATAAGTATACATAGGAGAATCTGACCCACCATCTTCACTGTTGTCACCCTAGATTAGGAAACCACCTTTTCTCACCCAAACAGCTATGCCAGAATACTCTCTCTGCCTGGTTTTGCTCTTGCCCTGTTCATTCTCCATTGTAGCCAGGGTGATCTTTTTAAATTCTGGTTGTAGCTTGGTCACTCTGCAGCTTCGGTATATATAATGTCTTGGAATAAAATTCAAGTGCTTTTCCATGGTCTTTCTGGCCTCTGCCTCCTCTGACACCATTCTTGTGTCCCACTGCTATACCAATGTAAAAACGAGCTCTTCCAGTCGAGTCAGCCCACCCACTTGCTGTCGTCTCTGGCTAGACTGTGCTCCCCTCTTCCTCCTCTCCCACCATCTCTTCATAGACAGGTAAGTGTTTAAGAAAAGGCACAGCAGTTTTATTGGCAAAGAGACCACATAGGCTAGGATACACATCCATTTTAGCAGTGGGGAGAAACTGAGTTTTGACAAAGTCTATCCAATTTGGCAACTCTTTAAGAAAAGAATATAAAATTACAAGTATGAAATTAGAAAAAAAAGTATAATGAGAAACAAATCATAACATATTACTGAAAGCTTAGCTCTTAGGCCCCTTTTTTTGAGATCTCTTTTGACAGTTTGCCCAAAATGCCCACGTAGCAATGCTTCCTCATTGCAACCCGACTACCCTTCTCTTCCTAAAACACTATAATTTCGAGCAACTTTTAGTTGTGAAGTACAGAGAAATTAAATGACTTGCTGAGCATGGCTGACCCATGAACCTAGAGCAATAAACCAGGAATCTAGGTCTCCTGGCACTGCTGTAGCAAACCCATTAAACCCCAAACTCACACACGTACACTAGTGCCCCTCTGTACCAGCTGTGCCAAGCACATTAACACAGAATGAACAGTAATGACCACTTTATAGTCCTCTAATGAAAATAGGCCACTAAGACAGATGCAAATACGAGGGAAATGAGCACTGCTACATAATGGTTCCAAGTCAAGACCACTGCAGGGAGCCAGGCTGGAACTTACAAATCTAAACAAAGCCAGAACAAGCTCTTTTAGCCTCAGAGGAAACCCGAGAACTTGAGAACTTCCGAAAGCAGCCATGGATTGAGGAGCTACCTCCCTCCAAAGCCTGTGCTCCTTAGGGCAAAGGGTAAAAAAACTCACACTCCTGAGGGAGGCACTTACATCTTCTGTAAAAGGAAACACTCCCATTTTCTGTGTAGTTGTTACCACTCACAGATTAGTCCCTGTGGAAGCACATTGCTGTCTGTTCTTTTGGGGTCAGGGATTTCACACTGGCTGAGGATCAGTGCATTACCACACTGAATTCCTCCGTGTGGTAAGCTTCAAAGCTGTGTAGCAGTTTGTTTTGTTTTGTTTTGTTTTGTTTTGTTTTGTTTTGTAAAGGAAGGACTGTGAAAAAATGTTTTAATGAAGTGATTTTTTTCTTGCATATTATGGAATTCTTAACTAATATTAGATCTAATATTAATCTTCCTGATTAATCTTAAATGAACCCTTTTTTCTCACGAGCACAGTTGCCTGGGAAGAGTTCTCAGCGATGTATGCTAGCTCTTTCCAAAAGAAGCCCCCATTTCCCAACCTCAGGGTCACAAAGCCCAGTCACAGCTACCAAGCACCACAAGGTTGAAAAGCAAAATTTCAGCTCAGAGACCTTTGCTCTTGAGTACTTTAGTTTAACATCACCAGAATGCCACTTATATATCCCACTTTTTCTTTTTTTTTTTTTTTTTTTTCTTCTTTTGCGGTACTAAGGGTGGAACCCAGGGGCATTGTACATCTGAGATAGACCCTCAGCCCTATATTTTAGTATTTTTACTTTTTGAAACAGGGTCTCACTGAGTTGTGAAGGGCCTCACTAAGTAGCTGAGGCTGTCCACAAACCTCGATCCTCTGGTCTCCGCCTCCCAAATGCTGGGATTACAAGCGTGCACCACCACACCTGGCCCACTTTTCTCAAATTGATGTGCACACGCACAGCTGGCGCTCTGCCAGCCACGTTCTGGTCAGGGAAGAACATGCACGTGAGCTGCTGCTGCTGATGTGAGGCCAAAGACCAAACGTGGGGTGGAGGCGAGGAGGTGACGTGCTGGGTTGCTGTCAGCAGGCTGTGCAATGGGTATCCAGGCCCTGAAAGGGTGTCTTGATGATGTCTTCCCACCTCTCTCCCACCCCGACCCTGCCAACCCACACACATCACGCACGGTGGCCTCGGTTCTTTACTCAGAGTATCCCCGCTGCCTGGAACAGCCTGACCCTTCCTCTGCCCCATCCCAATGCTTCTCTCGCCTCACCACCAGCTCACATCCTACCTCATCATCCGTCCACTCAGCAGGCACAGATAAAGATGTATCTCCTCAGTGGCTTACGATCCTTTCCCCTGCTAGGTCTCGCTATGAGGCTGTGAGCAGCTGGCTGGTTCTCACTGGCTGTGTCTCTCGGCTCTGAGGTCCCAGCCTGGCCACAGGGAAGTGAAATGTGCACTGTTTCAAGCACTCAGAGGAAGCCCATCCTGGGCTGAGGGCCTGCTTGGGCCTTCACTGAGGAGATGGCATCTGAACACCAGGAAGGATTTTTTGTTTTGGAGGGGGGTACTGGGGATGGAACCCAGAGGCCTTCTACCTCCGGGCTACACTCCCAGACCTATTTTATATTTTATTTGGAAACAGGGTCTCACTAAGTTGCCGAGAGCCTCACTAAGTAGCTGAGGCTGGCTTTGAACCTGCACAATCCTCCTCTCTCAGCCTCCCAAGTGCTGGGATTATAAACATGCGCCACCACGCCAGGATACCAGAAAGGATCTAGACAGTGTGAAGCTTGGGTATAAGGCAGAGTTGGTTAAGAAACAGTGGCCTGGTCTAATGGAAAGAGAGTAGGCTGAGTTTGAAAACAGTGCAGCCATTCACGGTGGCTGTGATCTCAGGTGAGTCGAAGCTGTCTCCCTCAATCCCTTTCCCTACATAATGAGGAGAACAGTACCCACCTGATAGTGTTGCCATAAAATTAAATACGTAAGTACCTAGCATACTGCCTGGCACTTCATAGTACTCAATAAATCATACCTATTATAAATATCTAATGAATAAATGAGTCATAGCTACTATCTCTGAGTCTGAAATAGTAAGTCCAGTGTTTATTATAAGGTTTTTTTTTCCTTCCCTTAAAAATCCAAGGTCAACTTACCGAATGTGATACCCATTCGTATGTTTAAATGATGGCTCACGCTCTCTTGTACATTAACAGTACAAAGTCTTCACCATCTCACTTTCCCCCAAATCTTCTGTAAGGCCTTTTTGAAACATTAGAGTTAAATGGTCTAAACATGTTTGCCTACAAACATTTTTAGTGCCTGCCTTCTTAGGTAACCATCACCCATACTTAGAACTTGTGATTAATAAAAGCCTCTCACTTGTAAAACTGTGTTTTTACATGAGCTTTCAACAACCTTGAGAGAGTTAGAAGGCAAGAATAGCAATCACTCTTTTACATATCAGAAAACTGAGACTCAGAAATATTAATTGATTTGCCAACATCACATCATGATAAAAGGAACTGGGACTGAGAGCCCAGGACACGTGAACCCGACTCCACTGTTCACCACACCATGACACCCATACATTAGTGGCCATTCTGTTCTTCTCCGCCCTTTCTCAGCCCCTTCGAGCTCTGGGCCACCCATGTTCTAGCACCCACCACCTTCCACGGAAACCCACCAAAGTCAAATCCAGAGCGCTGGGAAGACACTCTGTGGAATTTAGGTAGTGGTTCTGATAGAAATGTTCTGTGTTGCTTGACCTGCCCCTTTGACCTCAGAGAGAAATGTACACATGAGAAAACTTTGTGAAGACTAGGAGAAACACAAAGGGTGACTTATTTCAGCACCATTGGTTTCATAGAAAACTGAAGGAGGAATCCCAGGCCTGTAACATGTTTGCTTCAGTCTGTCTACTCTGAATCGCATGTCCCTTTTTCAGAGTAAGATAATAAAAGCAGGATTCTAAACCCTCTATCTCATTTTTTTTGGTGGGACTTCTTATCCTAAATTTAATTTGCCCAGGTTATATAGCCTAAACTGTCAAGCACCTGCATGCAAAGCAGAGTGATGCGGAGAAAGGAGCACTAGATTTTGGGGATCAGTTTCAGCACTACCACTTAATTTTCATGAATCATTTTTGAGGTTTCTTTTTTAAACAGAGTTAGTAGCACCGGCCCTATTTCCCAAGCATAGTTGTATGAAACAAATGAAATGATGTCTGTCAAAGCTGTCTATAAACTAAAGAGAACTATGAAAAGTATTATTAAGTATTACTCATGAGTTTGACAATTCATTATGTATCTCCCATGGACATAAGGAGGATTCAAAAGTGTAACATTTGCCCTGCCTTTGCCTAGTTGACAGCTGTTTAGCTTCAAATCCAAAGGAGTAGATAAGACAAATTAAGTATTTTGAAGGACGTAACTCGCAAAAATACTCCTACGTGGTGTTCGCTCTCGTCGTTGTGTGACTTGGAGCCTGCGCCCCGGGATGGAGAGCGATCTGCCGCAGTGCTGGAGGGCAGCCTCCGCTGGCCCAATGGAGTCCCAGGGCCAGGTGGGCTGTTTTTAAAGAGAGTGGATCATTCTCAGTGACTGTGGTGAGAGGAGAAGTGTCTTTGGCTGCTCGACAGTGCTCTAGAATCTTTCTCAAGGTTGCTCCTAGTGTTCAGTAGACAGTAATGCTTAATAGAATTAGTGTTTGAGAGAATCAGCCCTGCTCTCAGAGGAGGTCACCTCACCTTGGGGGTAAAACCTCCACCCAGTGCTCCCGCTGGCCTACTTCTAACTAGCTTTCCATTCCTTGTAGTAAATAGAGTCAAGCTCAATACTTCAAGTAAGTCATAGAAAAAGAAGGTACCTACGAACTTTGGCACATCTCAGGAAAGTGGTTTTCAGTAAACTGAGAATAAGGAAAATCTAAAATAAGAGCCAACTCACTCTTTAAAATCACAGTGATGCTATGATAGCTCTGCCTTAAAGCCCGTCTATTCAACTTTGAAAATGAAAGTGTTCAGGATTTTAAAAGCTTTTAAAGCCCTCGCTTCTTATAAACAAATCTCCCCTCTTCCCTTCCCTTCATCATGCCTATGCTGAATTCAGAACTGAATCCTGGCAGGTGCCCCCCGTGGTCTAGCTGCCCTTGGTCTTGAAACTCAGATCAAATGACAGTGTCTTTGAAGCCTCAAGAGCTGCTGAACGTAGCTGTCTCCCAAAGGCTGTAGGCTGGCATCCCTGGGAGGAAGAGTGAAGCTGGTCAAATGTAAACGAAGAAGAAAGTTTTATTGGCATTCTTTCCTCTAAGATAGCTGTGTTAGAAGAAACCTTGACAGGTCATCTCCCTGCCTCTAGACGGGAACACACAAGGCATATGGGTGTCTGTAGTATTTTAAAAGACCTTGGGGGAACAGGCTTCTTCCATAACTCATTCCAGAGTTTAAACACCCTCACTTAAGGAAATTCTTCCCTATATTTAACTTACAGGCCCCCTCCTGCGGTTAACACCCATTTCCGCTTTCTTCAGTCAGGATGGAGAACAGCTGTCCAGCATCCTTTGTGCACCAACCTCCACCGGCAACAGAAGCCCATTGGCTGTCCACCTCCAGCAGCCATGTCTTTGAACCACAGCGAGATTTTTTTTTTCTTGTTGTGTGTCTTTAGTTCTGTTTAGTCCTTTTGGTTATAAAATAATATGTGTTCAATGAATAAAATTTGGAATTTGTAAAAATAGGCAGAGGAGGAGGAAACAGTAGCCCCACTATTCAGAGACAAAAACCACTGTCATGTTAACCAGAAAGTGAGTGCGGTATTCCGTTTCACAGGTACCGTATTTTCTCTACTCTCCCTACTATTGATAAGCATTTGGCATACGTCCAGTATTTGGTTATTAAAATGCACATATGCACATCTATCCGCTACATATCTAGGAATGGAATTGCTGGTCCATAGGTAATGAAGAGGTTCGTTTCCTTAATGTTGACAGTAGCTTTCCAAGTGATTTTACTAATTTACACAGAAGACCGGCATCATGTCAGAGTAGAATTGGTCCATGTTCTTATCAACACTCAATTTGCAGTCTTTGTAATTGTAGTTAATGTTCTTGTTATGTGATGATATTTAGCTCACTCACTTTTTTTTGTCAGAAAGTGAGTGTGGGTCTCAGGAATGTCCACTGAAGCCGGTGTTGAAATGCAGATGACCAAGATCGTGTTAAGCATCGGTTAGGGGGTGCAGGAAGAAGTGCTATAGCTATGCGGGGTTCAGGAATGTCACTGCTGTTTGTTTTGTTTTGTCTTTTGTTTTGTGAACTGGGGATTGAACCCAGTGGCATTTGACCTCCAAGCTGCACCTCCAGCCCTATTTTTTATTCTTTATTTTGAAACAGGGTCTCACTAAGTTGCAGAGGGCCTAAGTACCTGCGGCTGGCTGTGAATGTTCAGTCCTCCTGTCCCAGCCTCCCAAATACTGGCTGACAAGCATGTACCACCACACCTGGCTCAGAAATGCCACTTTATGTTGGCATGGTTGGTTGAAGAAGGTTTGGTGAAAGAAGGAAGGAGAACTTGCATTGAGTTGTGGAAGTTGGGCATACTTACGTGAATGGAAATGATCAGAAAAGCACTTAGGTATTCTGTCCTAAGAAGTCAGTGTTCTCCAGGAGGCATCCTTTAGCATGTGCTAGAAGTGTCAGTGGAGAGCCACGCTTCTGGATCTACCGCACTGCTCTAAGTTTCAAGGCTTAGAGATAAGGTCCTTATCACCCAGCTGATAAGGGTTTGCAGCATTAAAAACCACTGCTGATCATTGACCTTTGGGCTTGAGCTCCATGTAGCTCTAATTTCTTGTGTGTCGATTTGGGAGTTGTTGAAGATCATTTTATATGATGTTTATTCGACAATTCTCTATGAGTAGGTAGAATTATATAATAATAAGTAATATCATCATAGGTAAAGGACAGTTACTGTGAACCAGACACTCTTCCAGAGCACTGTGTGTGCCCTATTTAGTTGATTCATTTAATCCTCCAACAACTCTGTGAATTGGGGCCCGTTATCCTCTCCCATCTTACGAGTGAGGAAATAGGGGGGTCAAAATAACTTAAAGGGACATAGCCATTGAGTGCAGGAGCTAAGACTGGAACCAGGTAGAGCACTTTTAGAACCCCTGCTCTAATCGCTGCGCAGTGCAGCCTCTGGGCCTATGGTAAGAATAAGGTACTTTACACAAGGGATCTTTTAGCATCGGGTTGTTCCAGAAAAGGAATCCTGTCATTACTGCTTTCTCCTGTCTCTTTTTTTTTTTTTTTCACTCCTCCTGGGCTGCTCCTCCTGGGTCTTTTGTAGACTTCTCTTCCACCTCATCATAAAGTCCTGTGTTCCTAAAGACCCAGTCCCAGGCCCTCTTCCTCTCACTTCATTCTTAGTGTAGATAAGTTCTGATCTCAGATCTGGATTTAAACTGCCTCCTGTACAGCTTCATAGCATATTTTACACCGTGCCTCACATTGCTTTTACCTGTCTCCCCCCACCCCGGCACCATAAGCCTCATGGTCTGCCAGGGCTATTTTTAGCAGATGGAACCTCCATTCATTCATACTACCCAGGAAGCCGGATGTGATCCTGTACTCCTCCTCTTCTCCCAATCTGTTTGTCCATGTCTTTACTTTTCCATTCTGGCCCAAGCCTCCATCGTCTCTTCTCTACCACTGCATAGCTTGCAGTCTCCTCTCATCCACTCTGGGGCCCCTCCAATGTGTTTTTTCTCCTCCTCCTCTTCTTCCTCCTCCTCCTCTTCTTCTTATCCTTCTTCTTATTCTTCTTTTCTTCTTCCCTAAATAGCTTTATTAGTCAGTGTTCCATCACCATATATGAAAAATACCTGAGATAAATCAACTTATATAGAGAAACAGTTTGTTTTGGCTCACAATTTTGGAGATTTCGGCCCATGCTAGAGCAGACCATTGCTCTTAGGCCTCTGGTGAAGGGGGTAGGGGTAGGGGAGAATATCATGGCAGGAGCACATGGTGTAGCAAAACTATTTATTTCTTGGCCAGGATGGAGAACAGAGAAAGGAAGGGGTTGGATTCCCATGATCCCCTTGGAGAGCACACCCTCACTGCCCTGAGACCTCCCCCTAGGCCCTCTCTCTTAAATATCCTACCCTTCCCAACAGTGCCGAGCTGGGGCCATGCCTTTAACACTTAGACCTTTGGAGGATGTTCTAGATTCTCAGTACAACACACTCGCTGACTCTAGCAAACAGGGCCTGTGGGCTTCTACATGGTCTAGATTTTGTTTTCCTCTCCAGCTTCATCATCTACCATAACAAGTCCTCACTCACTGCCCTTTGGGGTCCTCAGACATTGTCCTCCTTCTCAAATCTCAAACCAGCCCGTTCCGTGCCTAGCAAAGGACTCTACTCACCATTCAGACCTTGGCCTTTTCTGGGTCAGGTCCCTGTTACAAATTCATGTGTTACTAGGGATTGAACCCAGGAGCATTCTACCTCTGTGCTATACCCCCACCCCTATTTTAGTTTTTATTTGGAAACAGGCTGTCTCTAAATTGCTGAGGTTGGCCTTGAACTTGCAATCCTCCTGTCTCAGTTTCCCAAGTACTAAGATTATAGGCATGTGCCTCTGCACCCAGCTACAAGCTCTCTTAACCCACTTCCACCCCTGCATCCTGTGTGGCAGAGATTGTTGTTTTATGTTTATGTCTATGCTGTAGGTCATTCCTCTCCCACTAGATGATAAACCTCATAAAAGCAAGAACTGTGGCTTTTTCTGTTATTTCTATATCCCTAGAGTCTAGGGCAATGCCTAGTGCATAGTAGACGCTCAATCTATATTTGAGGAACAGAGGAACTCAATTACTCTGTTAATTGTACCGATCATAGCGTGCAGTGTGCTACACCTCCTTTAGTACAGAGGACTGCAAAGGATGTGATCACTGAGAGTCCCCTTCTCCTGTGAAGCAGTGAGTCCCGTGACTCAGCTCTTGCCCGAGGCCTCAGCATCTTCACAAATGGTGGCCGAGCTATCCATTTTTCTTTTACAGTAACAAACAACTCAAGCGCCGTGGTTTGTTGGCGTCAAAGTTTATTAGCAGCTCGATCGGTGGCTCAGCATCGGCGGTGGGGAACTTCCTCCCACGGTCCTGTCACTGGCCTCAGGAGTCTGCGCCTGCTTTAGCTCCCTTCCAAGTCCAGTCTTAAAACTCTCAAAGCATCCTCTGACCAGGCTTTTAATTTCCCCATCGAGTTCTTTGGGAACTGGATTCTATGAGATTGCTCATCCTCCAGTTTCCCTGGCAAAGGTAGAGTTGGTTGGGTTCTTTTTCTAGTTTTCAGCATAAACAATTTATTATTCCCAAGTGTCAAGTACTGTGCAGATACTCCAGGGGTCCCGGCACCATTGCTGGCATCTCTTCCCTGTTCTCCTATAGGATGTTACTTATGCTCTGTATAACTGACATCAAGATGGGCTTTGTCTGTTTCTACAGACCATTTTATAGTCCTCATAATGTTGCCTACCTCACTGTAATTTCAGTACATTAATTTGTATGGCGACTTCTTAAAGTGAAAACTGGTGGTGAAGTGGTTGACTTGACCCCTCCCAGGGCCTCTCTGTCTCCCTAGAGGGTCACTGTGCATTCCCTGAGCCCAGGGAACTGGGCCCTGGGACAGCGCTGTCCCGCAGGAGGACTCCGGGCTGTGGCCACCCCCAGCCCTGTCTGCAGCCTGTGCTGGGCTGCATTTCTCCACAGCCTGCGGCCCAAGGCTGAGCAGTCTAGCGGCAGGCCCTCACAGCACAGCACAGCACAGCCCTAGAGGACTGGATTTCCTCAGCTTGCTTATTTTGTCCTTAGCCCGTGGAACTTTCTCCTTCACAGATTCATCTTTCCATCACTACCCAGGTTAAATAAAATCTAAGGCTCCCTTGTCCAGTTTTACCTTTTCATACTCTGTTTTTATTTAGTCAGACTTTGGCAGGAAATTTTCCAAACTGAGCCCCAGGCAAAAGTGACCATTGGCACACATCTCAGCCTGTGATCCTGGCCCAAAGTTGTTTGTATCTTTGTTTTGTTTGATGGGTTTTTTTTTCTTTTTTCTTTTAATATCCAGGGCAAAGATTAAGCACTTGCGCTTATCTGGTAATGGAGAGAGGCGCTGGAGGTGGCTCGCTTAACACGCGGCCCGCTGCCTCTGGGGACGCGAGCTAGCTGTGAAATGTGGCTTTCACAGGAGGAAGTTCATGCGTCTACTTGACTAGAGAGAAAGGAAAAAGAGAAATCCCACCCTTTGCTGAGTTTTGCAAAAGGATAGTAGACTTATTTATGGAGGTTTTTTTGGTGGGGTTTTTTTTTTTAACTAACTTTATGTCATAATTTCTTAGCTGCCAAAAGACGTAATTCTACCTCAGCTTCGCCTTGGCAGCCTGCTTTTGGCACTCTGAGAAGCCCTGTCATTGCTCTGCATTATTTAAGCAGTAATCTTTAAGAAGGTGAGAAACTATTATTGCTTTTTAGCACAGTTGACATGATATTGGCGCAGAGTAGCACCCAGAGCTTCAAACATTTCTGATGGCCGCAAACCAACCTAAACACCTCCACGTAGCGGCCTCACTGCCATGAGGTCAGAGCTTGCTACAAGGGGAGAGAGAGAAGAAGATCTAATGTTGTTTAAAAGGATCGGCTTTTTTTCTTCTTTTTAAGTATTCTTATTCCACCAAGTTGAAGCTGTAGCTTTTGGCCCAGATCCAGATGATCAGGATTTAGTGTTCTGACCAGCTGTGATCTAGTAATGTTCCTCAGAGGAAACATTTTGTAGGGAGGGAAAGACACATATCTGAGACTATGAATTGTGCTCTTTCCTAATACTCCATAGTATGAGATCTGGCTGTAGACAGATTAAAAAATAAGCACAAGTGAGTCTGAAAGACAATAGGGAAAAAGAACCATTTTCAAATAAAAACCCATCCCAGTGTCAAGAACTCCCTTGATGTGGTAAATCTTTACATTTTTTTCTTTATTTCATTTTCCCCTAAGTTTCCACATTTACATTGTTTCATGGAAGAATTTATTTCTGCTGACACTTGATGTTTAAAGTGCCCAAAAGTGTAACAAATCCTAGAAAGCCAGAAAAGCCAAATAAACTTAATATATGCAGGAATAGGAGAAGATGCCAACCCACTTGACCTGAAATCATTTATCTGATTACGACCCCTCCCTCAAATAGAAATAAAGTCAAATATAAGTGCTCTGGTGACAACAGAAACCTTAAAGGTCCTAGGGGTGGGGAAAGAGAAGGGGAACCACTGTCTATTTAATCAGTCTGACTCGATTAAATCACAGCTTCTCGCCCAGTGGCAGTGTGGCCCGATCAAGTTACCCAACCTCAGTGCCTGAGTTTCTTATCTGCAAAAGGAAGATGGTGTTTGTAGCACTTGGTAGACACGATGTGACGATTAAGTGAGACAAAGCTCTTAGCAGAGTGCTTATCCCATGGCACTCTGCACATGGGAGTTGTTTCATTACTAATAATTTATTGAACACCCTCTCACCACACTAAGAATTTTACTTGTATGTCTCATTTAATCCCTGCTGCAGTAGCTCTGAGGTGGACAAACCCATTTTACAGAACAGGAAACAGAGCAGCGAAGTGCTTCTGCCAAGTCCCCGGCCTCACAAGGTGGCGCTGCAAGTGGAGCTCTGGAGTATTACGTAGGAGAGATGGGGAAATGGAAGTCACGTTCTGAACTAGTGTTCTGTCTTCTTCTCCTGAGCTCCTTTCTGTAAAGGGAGGCTAAAGCTTCAGGCAGTGAAGCCAGCAGAAAAGGAGGTATGATGAGGAAGACGGCAGGCAAGGGTGGTGGGGGATTGAGCTGGCTTCTGCCATTTCCTAGGTGGCTGCGCGGCAGGGCAACTGTATAGCCGTTACGAAAGTGCTGAACACGGTCCTCCTTATTTAGTTTACAAATAGAGAAAGTCTTCCTCTTGCAGAAATATATTCTCTTGCTCACTCGTAGCTAAATTCATAAAGAAGAATGATGCACCGGGGCTTTAGGGACAGTTGAAATGTACCTCAAAGGATTCTGGGAAGTTCTTCTACTCCCTAAGCAGCTGGTAGAGCGTCTAAGTAGGGCATTTCTGCTTTATTCAAAGCCTTTCCTTCCCATGACCTCCCCCCACCAAATGCCCATTTACATTGGGCAGAACAAATCTGATGATCGGTTGGGGTCTTTAGCCTTGCCCTAATTCTCTCTTTGCTTCTTGCAACCAGCTCCTCGATGTGCCAAAGTGGAGATGCAGGTGGGCGGAGAGGCGGTAGGGGGAGGGCAGTCGATGGAAGGAGGCCGAGGGCCTGCCCTTTCCTCGGCTGCCTATGGCTCTGTGCCCCTGGAAAGTCGTGAATGTCTCTAAGCCTCAGTTGCCCCTTCTGTTAAATAAGGATAATACCTTTGGAATTGTGAGGCCCGTGGAAGCTAATCATAATGACAGCAACTATAATTCTAGCCACTACTGCCATCAGTGTATATGCCGGGCATTGTGCCAAGTGGATTATTTAATCCTTACCATAGGCCCGTGATCTATTGTGCAATGGAGGAAACTGCCCACAAGTCATATAACTAATAAATGGCGAAGTTGTAACTCCATGTATGTGAGATCATAGCGACTGGTCTGTGCGTTAGAATCTAGGTCTCAAACATCCTTTCTGCAGATCACTATCTCTATAGAGCTAAAGAGATAAGAAAAGGTAACTGGCCACAAATAAGGACTCTGGCCATAAATAAGGACTCTGCGAATGAGAAAGAAATCAATCACCGTAATTCAGAGAACTCCAGGAAAACTTGATCCAGAGGAACCAAATTTAAACCAGACTGCCCTCCTTGGCTGCGTACTCCAAGCCACTGGCTTCTCCTTCATCGTGCTATTATTTGTGACCCTAGAAAATCTTGTTAACTTATAGCAGCGTGTTTATAATAAGGTAACTTAACGGTCCCTGATATGGTTCAGTTGTTCAGTCTCAGCCATGTTTCACTAAACTGCAGCCTGGTAAATTTTTGATTATGATATTGGGTTTCCAGTTTGGAGCTGTGCCAAGCTGGAAGAGACACCCACTCGAATCAAACGGCCAGTGAGTAGGTGTGCAGCGTACGGGTGGACTCGGGCCACTTGCTTGAATTCAGCTCTGCACCCTCAGTCCTAGAGCCTCAGAACACGTAGGGCCCCTGGGCAGGAATGTAGGGTATGGGAAAGCTACCACATTTCTTGCTACACCCACTGCTTCTACTCACTTTTATACTTTGGGGGGTTGATTTTATTTTTTTGGCAGTGTTGAATCCGGGCATCACTCATGTTAAGCACATGCTTTACCACTGAGCTGCAGCCCCAGTCCCTCAGTTGATTTTTGGGAGTAGAAACTCTTTACAGTTTTCATCATGACTTACATATGTACTAATCTAATTTGGTAAGTAAATTGTTGACAGTGTTTACAATTTGGTTATATAATTAGAAAATCTGTGAGTTTTGAACTCCTCATTGAGATTAAATAACCATGAAGAGACTGTAATCAGACAAAAAAGAAATCTTAAAACCTGAGCATTCTTCTTTCTTGATCTATTAACCTTTTTTATTGCTGCCTTTCTCTTTTTAGGCAATAGTATAGATAAATGCTCTTTATAATAGTTAGCTTGTACTAAAATATGTAATAAAGGGTCCTCAAAACCCATTAAATATGAAAATTGTAATTATTTTGTTAAAAATCTATGCATTGTGTATTATGCAGAGATGTTTTCAGAAGTTTGTTTCGTGTGGGGGGTGGGGGGGCACTGGGGACTGAACCCAGAGGCATTTTACCTCTGAGCTAAACCCCCAGCCCGATTTTATTTATTTATTTATTTATTTATTTATTTATTTATTTATGCTACTGGGGGTGGAAAATATTTTATATTTTATTTGGAAATAAGGTCTCACTAAGTTGCTGAGAGCCTCACTAAGTAGCTGAGGCTGTCAGCAAACCGTGATCCTCCTGTCTCACCCTCCCAAGCACTGGATTACAAGTGTGCACCACCACGCCTGGCCCAATTTTATTTCATATTTGGAAACAGAGTCTCACTAAGTTTTAGAGGGCCTCACTAAGTTTGAGGCTGGCTTCTAACCTGCAATCCTCCTTTCTCAGCCTCCCAAGTACTGAGATTACAAGCATGCGCCACCACACCTGGCTTAGCAGTTTGTTTCTTAATAGTAGAAGTTCAGAAACATCCTAAATCTACAGAAATGTGGAAATAATTAAGTAAATTATGATACTCCACTTAGTAAAGCAGCCATTTAAAATTATGTTTACCTTGAGATTTTAATAACATATAACAACAAGATACAAAATATATATATATATATATATATATACCACAAACAATGCTTAAGTGTTCTTTAATTAAACACACATAAGGAAAATTTCCAAAATTGATAGGAGTCATTTGATGGGTGATTTTTATTTTTTAGTGTAGTTTACATTGTTTTAATTTTCCTTTGAGTATAAATTATAACAATTTAAAATGCTTGTATTTATATTTAATGTAATCATGTGATGCATAGCTTTTTAGAACTGAGCTATCTTAAAAATCTGGAATATAGCTACAATATTGGAGGTTACAACAAAATTAGCCCTTGAGAGCCAGAGCTAATCTTATAAGGCACATTATGTCCATCACTCAAATCCTGCTTACTCTTAACTTTGCACACAGTTCGCAGAACATCAGCTTTAGAAGAACACAACAAACTAACAGCAGAATATTTTTCCAAAGAGTAGAGAAGCCACTGCAGTCAGACAACCGACAACCATGCCACCACCACACAGTAAGACACAGAAAACTGAGGGCCTGGGAACCCATGTCACCTAGAACGCTGGATACTCTTTATTGTGTTCACTTAGTGATATGTGTTCAGATTGATGGCCCACAGCCAGCAAGAAAATGCCTTTCTTATCCAGCTTTTTAAGAGAAAATGCAGCCAGGCATAGTGGCACATACCTGTAATCCCAACACTTAGGAAGCTGAGAAAGGAAGATCACAGATTTGAGGACAGCCTCAGCAACATAGGGAGACTTTCAGCAACCTAGCAAGACCCTGTTTCAAAAAAAAACCAAAAAAAAATTGATAAAGGGCCAGGTGTGATGGCCACACTTGTAATCCCAGCATTTGGGAGGCGGAGACCGGAGGATCGCGGTTCGCGGACAGCCTCAGCTATTTAGTGAGGCCCTTCGCAACTCAGTGAGACCCTGTTTCAAAAATTAAAAGACTAGGGGAGTGGTAGTTGGCCTGGGCCACCCTCCCCCCTCATGCCATTTTGGCATGGGGCTGTAACTATTTTCTGTATTTTTATTTTCTGTATTTCTATCTTTTTAATAAACTTCTTTAAATCTTCAAAAAAAATTAAAGGACTAAAAAATAGGGCTTGGGTATAGCTCGGAGGTACAACGCCCCTGGATTCCATCCCTGATACCACAAAAATAAAAATAAAAAATTGATAAAGGGCTCAGGGGTAGAATGCCCCTGGGTTCATTCCCTGGTACCACAGAGACAGACAGACAGAGACAGAGAGGAAGCTTTACCATGAGATTTTCAGTTTGTTTCTGATACTTTCATCACCTAAGTGCTCATAAAAATCCAACGGATCAGGAAAAGAATGTCCCAAAATTAGGAAGTCAGAAAATACCCAAGTCTCCACTTCTCAAAGCCTTAGAATCTGACCAGGAGAAGAGGAGTGACACACATCCAGCTCAGCTAGGGCTCGGGGTGACCAAGAATCTGACCAGGAGAAGAGGGGTGACACACATCCCAGCTCAGCTAGGGCTCGGGGTGACCAAGAAGCCCCGCACTGGTGCTCTGCTTGTGCACGCTGCTCGTGGGCATTTAGAGATATCGACTGGATTTGAATATGCCGTTTTCCGTGCGGGGCACAGTAGTCGGCGTGGGCCTGGCCAGGGCCTCCCAGCCCACGTGCCCGCCCCGGGCTCTCTCAGCAGCCCACTCGAGGTTCCGAGCTGCAGAGCATTTCCACGGTTCTAGGAGCATTGTCAGTGTCAGGCAAATGGTGGTTCCCTTCCCATTACAGTTGATGGGGGCAGATGGCCCTGTGCAGTTAAGGAGAGCTTTTGAGGAGTCTGAAAACAGTGAGACTCCTCTTCTCTTATGCTGTAAGCACCCACGGGTGCCTGCCTTCTCTGAGCTCCCTGGGAGCCCAGCAGACAGGCGGGGGCGGGCAGCAGAGGGCATCGGGTCCACGTGGCCTCAGTCACAGCCCAGCCACCTGGGCTCCAGTGCTCCAGGCTGGCTCCCGGCCCTCTCCGGCCTGTCTGTGCAGAACAGACTGTGGGTGGTGCTGGTGATCTATTTTTATTTCATTACCCAGTCCACCTATAAAATCATTTAGAGAGGGGCACTGTCAGCAAGTGGTAAAGTAAAACAATAAGTTTGGCAAAATATGTCACTTACCCAGTCACCCTGAGTTTTGACAACGTAGTAACAAAAAACTTCAATTAAGACTGATATTGCTCAGTCTTCTATTTTTCTTGAGAACTAAAAACGGTAATTGACTTGTCTACTTGCCCAGTTTGATATGCAGCCCAGTGACGAGCCCTAATTATGTAATCTTTTCTGGTCCCAAAGCAAACAGGTCTGGCATGCCTGTAGACCTGAAGCCTCTTGGTGGCATTTTCTCAGGGAGCATAACCCTTGCTTGGGGACCACAGGTATACTCCAGCAAAGCAAAAATACCTAATCCAGGAGTGGTGGCACACACTTATAATCTCAGGCTGAGACAGGAGGATCACAGGTTCGAAGACAACCTCATCAAAATTAATGAGGCCCTCTGCAACTTTGTGAAACCCTGTTTCAAAATAAAAAATAATAAAGTAGGACTGGAGGTGTAGCTTAGAGGTAGAATGCCTCTGAGTTCAACCCCCAGGACCTCAAAAAAGAAAAAATGTATTACTTGAAAAATTATGGATGTCTCTCTCCTGTGGGATTAGAAGCTCCCTAGAGGCAAGCCAGCTCTGCTCTGCACCTGTTGCCTCTGCTCCTGCCCAGCGGCTGCCCTTTCAGCAGCCACTTCACTCCTCTGTGTGAGTTTCTCATTTGAAAAAGTGTCCTTGAGTCTGCGCCTCCCTCTGCCTTTCAACCCAGCCCAAGGGTAAAGATGCATCAAAGCTCATGTCACCCACATATAATAAGGACTAAAACTGTGATCAATACCCTGGCAGTGGCTTCATGAGTACAGCATATAATATAACCATCATTCCCAGGGTCTGTATATTCTATTTTCATTAACTGATTATTATTTATTATTTCAGACTTGAGTGTAATAATGCGTACCCTGCTCTTTTGACAAGATTTTTGTAAGGACTAAGCAAAATGATGTATGTGAAATTACTTCAGAAACTAATGCTTTGTATAGTCGAACAGTGATTATTATTGCTGGCCCAAAGATGTCTTCTTGAGAAGTAACTCAGACTTGAGCAAAGGCACTGGAGACTAAGGACTGTAAAACTTGTTTAGCTAAGCCGGGCATGGTGGCGCACACTTGTAATCCCAGCATTCGGGAGGCTGAGACCCGAGAATTGTGGACCCGAGGATTGCGGTTCGCGGACAGCCTCAGCTACTTAGGCCCTCCACAACTTAATGAGACCCTGTTTCAAAATAAAGAATAAAAAATAAGGCATGGGGTGCAGCTTGGAGGTCGACTGCCCCTGGATTCCATCCCCAGACCTGCAAAAAAATATAAATAAATAAATAAATAAATAAACAAACAAACATGTGTGGCTAGCCTTGAGAAGGAAAGGCCCTGTGATAATTTTTTTTGGGGGGGAAGGAGTATCAGGGATTGAACCCAGGGCATTCTATTTCCAGGCTACACCCCAACACACCCCTTTTGTTTTTTATTTTGAAACAGGGTCTCACTAAGTTACTAAGGCTGGCCTCACCTGTGTTCCTCCTATCTCAGGCTCCCAAGTACTGGGATTACAGACATGCACCGTGACCATGCCCAGCTTAAATTTTTTTATTAAAGAGAGAAAGAGAAAGTCCCCTTGGTGTTCTGCTAATCTAACACAGGGTGGTCAGCATTTGGGTGTTGGAAAGGCTTCGTCAATTCAGTGGCACGAGCTTCAATTTGCCCTTGTAGCTGCCTCCCAAGTTATGATGGGCAAGTCCTTTCATTTCTCTGCCAAATGAGATGACTGCTCTATGAAGATAAAATAAGATTTGATTATTAAAAACAAGAATACTGATCGCCCTACAGCGTCTCTGAAGTTGATCTTGCTCTGCGCATGGTTTCCTTTCCAAATCCAGTCTATCCAGCACCTTCCAGTCGTGCCCATGTGTTCTCTCCCCATCCTCCCCAGGCATTATTACTAATACATTGAATAATCTGTGTCCTTCTTGAAGGAAGCTCCTAAACTTGGACCCAGCATTCTTTATGGTTCTTTCTTTCCTCCTCCTCCTCCTCCTCCTCCTCCTCCTCCTCCTCCTCCTCCTCCTCCTCCTCCTCCTCTTCTTCTTCTTCTTCTTCTTCTTCTTCTTCTTCTTCTTCTTCTTCTTCTTCTGCATTCAAATGCTACCATAAATACTGTCCAAGATAGATGATTATCCAGTTTTATTGTCTCAGCCCCAAAGGCTTATGCCGAGTCCTGGAGCTGAAAGTAACTTCTCATTTTACTTGTCTTCTAGCGACAGACATCACACCTCCAATGCAATCCCTGTTCCAAAGAGACAAAGCTCCATATTCGGGGGTACAGATGTGGGCTTTTCTGGAGGGATTCCTTCACCAGACAAAGGACATCGGAAACGGGCCAGCTCCGAGAATGAGAGACTGCAGTACAAAACCCCCCCTCCCAGTTACAGCTCAGCACTGGCGCAGCCTGGGACCAGCACCCCTCCCGTGGGAGAGTCCGAGAGAAAGACGGCATCTCTGTCCTCCTCCTTGGACACCTCCTTGGACTTCTCCAAAGAAAACCAGAAAAGGGGCATTGATTTGGGTGACAGCTTAAATAGAGGCCACATGGGCATGAACACCAGCCAGGAAAAAGGAGAGTCTGCCTCTGGGCACCCCGCCACGGTGAATGGCACGCTCCTGCCCAGCGAGCAGGCTGGCTCTGCCAGCGTCCAGCTGCCGGCGGCCGAGCTCTGCTGCACCGTGGAGCAAGCGGAAGAGATCATCGGGCTGGAAGCCACGGGCTTCACCTCAGGCGATCAGCTAGAAGCTTTCAGCTGCATCCCCGTGGACAGCGCCGTGGCCGTCGAGTGTGACGAGCAGGTTCTGGGGGAATTTGAAGAGTTCTCCCGAAGGATCTATGCACTGAATGAAAATGTCTCCAGCTTCCGCCGGCCACGCAGGAGTTCTGAGAAGTGACTGAGCAGACAGACTGTAGACCCAGGGCAGAATCGCTGCCTGCAGTGAGGCTCGAGCTGCACTTATTACCCTTTTTAATAATTATGACACAAAATGAATCTTAATGGAGGATATTCCTCAGAAAAACAGACTTGGACTAGAGGAGGGACTCAGGATCATTGTGTACCCGTGGGCCAGGCAAAGTTAGATTTTGCTTTCAGGATTTGCTTTTCAGGCCTGATGAGTGTTTTAAGGCAGAAGTCACCCTCTAGTTGAACGAGCTTATAGCTCATGTCACCTTATAGGTATTTGTCTGCTTTTTATTTACACGTCTATGTTATCCTCAGATGGAAGATGATAATATATAAATAATAAACTCACCTTTAGTTTCTCATAAGCATTTGCCCTCACCCGAGTTTACCAAAGTTTATCAAACTTTGGGGAAATGGAATTTCAGAAATGGCTTTCACCATTTACTGGAGGGTCCGCGGCCAGCTCTTAGGTTGATGAGTAAGAAGCATAGTGCTCTTCTTTTCCAGGCCCCTCTTCCCCTGCCCTGCCTCCAGGGACCACAGTCAACCCGCAGACCCCACTGCTACCCATCTCCACAGCGGGTGGGCCCTGCGCCATCAAATCCATTGATCTAAAACCCAGTAGTCGGGATGTCCCGTCTCCTAATCAGCCATGACCTTTTACCTTCTCTACCATATGCTTGATATAGCTCTCAAATCAGATGACAAATTTGCCTCTGGCAGATCCTAGGGGACCCTCAAGGACCCTAAAGTCACTGCAGTCAGATGGCATCCATTTCCCTTTGGGGGCCAAAGTTTTCAAGCAGGCAGATGCTGTGGTCAGAAAACGAGGCATGCTTGCTGGCAGTACACTCATCTGACCAAAATCCCTTACACATAAATCCCATGTTAATTTATTAAATTTCAGTCAGAAGGAAGGCACTGTATATGACAAAATATATGTAGAGAGTCAAGGCTGTTTGATATGCAAACTGCAAAGCAGTTACAGTAGTTGAATTAAGAGACTAGATGAGGCGTAGATTACAGGTATGTGTGCAATTTCATAAATATTAAATTATGTTTTTGAACTCCAGTCCTTATTCCTGCATTCAGATTTCATTTGCTGTTGCTTTATATGTTATGTACCCAAGGACTTTGCCTCAGGGTTGCAAGCTCTTTAAGGAAAATTTATCCATATATCCATGTATTGTATAAAAGAATAAAAATTGAACTTGCTTTGCCTGACCTGGGTTTTTTTTTCCTCCCCAGCTTTGGAATTCCTCTTAAACGACATCTCCTCATGTTACCTCATGATGGGCTAGCCTGAACAAGGGCCCTCAGCTAAGCTGATGCCTTGACTTCATCTGAGTTTACATATTGTCTATAGCAACACACCTACTTCACAGGTGGATCCCACAGTGGCGTCATTTGTCCTACATAGCAACTTAACTCATAGGTCTAGTAACCATTTCTCTATTACATCCAAGCATTGCTGGGCTGTTTTAATTGAAAGCTACATTGTTAAATGAACTAGCTCTCGTTGTTAGCTTTCACCTAGAGAACTCACAGAATTAGCTACATAGCAGACAGACCCAGCTGTCCTGCAACTAGAAGCTTAACGGGATCCCAGGAAACCCATCTTATCCTGTGTGAAGAGGAGGGACTGCTTCAGACCGCAGCAGAGGCCCTCTGGAGCAGGAGCTTCTTTGCAGAACACTGCCATTCATTTGAAGTCAGGGGATGGCAAAAGGCACCACTGTGGTTACATACATCACGCTGGAGGGTCCCCCATGCGGTAACATGTACAGAAGGAAGCAGTGTTTGAAGGGCAGTGTTTGTGTTGAAGAATGAACAGGAAATCACATGTGATTTGATTTCTGTAGATATGGGGGGTGGAGCCAAACTCCAACTAGGTGAATTTAATGGCAGGCTCTTTAGCCCACCTTGGGCACCACCAAGCAGTGGGCCCATGTGTGGAGCACTGAGGACGAGAGTGTTCATCTCGGACAGAGCCTGGAGCTCTGGGTCCCTCTCACCATCTGTACTTTGTAGACACCCTGGCTCTGGGCTTTTAGCTTTTGTACTGCCACAGCATGGGGCCGTGACTCTTAACGGGACTGCCCAGCACTGGTCAGTAGCTGCCTACACTTAGCATGACCCATACTGTCCAGCCATGTATGCATCAAAACACTACTTGGGTTTGGGGTTTGAGCTGGAGTTTGTTTGATGTCTGCAATTTCTGCCATGACCTAAGTAGAACCTATAGTATTACATATCTCTGGGAATAACTGACACTTTCCAAAGCTGAAGAATTTGTTTTGCCTGTTTTTAAAGTGGCCAAGGCCAAAATACAGGATGATCTATCTTCTACTAATCTTTTTAATTAATTTTGTAAATCATTAAAAAATAGAATTTTCATGGAAGAGGTAAGTTAAAATGGAAATTCATTACTATCCATTTCTTAACTGCTAAGGGCCCTTTCAGTTTTCATATAGTTGAGACACTTTAACAGCCAGCAAATGTTATCAAATGAATATTTGATTGTGTTTTGTCTCTCCACTTCCCCTTAACCACTTTAGAAATTCCAGAGATTTTTTTTTTCCCTCTGAATATTAGTCTTGGAAGATTGTACCCAGCTATATTTTTTTAGCAGTTCTAATGGTGCCCATTTATCCTGACCTAACTGGTTATTTAAATAATTTTTTAAACCACCACCAATAATAATAAATGACATGTGAAACTGATCTGTTGGTAATTGGAAGAAAACTTAGCATCTGTATTTATAAAATAAAATTGATTAGTATTTATTTTGAGAGTTAAAAGTGTATGTTATTTCCCTGCTATGTTTGAGTTCTGTCTTCATTGTTTTAAATTTCATAGTGAAGCTGGGTTAACTATGAAAACCTTGTTCTTAAACAGCCAGCCAGCCCTTCAGCATTTATCGACCACAGTGCATTTGTGTGCGTGTGTGCGTGCGTGCGTGCGTGCGTGCGTGTGTGTACACGCATGTGGAGCAGAGCTAAACAAAGTTGTCTTGATCAACATTCTCAGTGCTGAAATCCAAAACAACTGACCACTTCCTTAGAGGAAGGAAGATTTATTTGCCCATAGTTTTTTGGAGATTTCAGTCCACATGAGGCCAGGGTCTGCAGACCTCAGGAAGGGCAGCAGGAAGCAGAGAGTGGGAAGAGCAAGGGCTCTGCTCTCACATCAGGGAGGCCAGAAGCAAGAAAGAGAAATCAAGCCAGGAACCACAAAGACAGCAGCACAGTCCCTAAGGCCACAACGACTGCCAGGCCCACCCCAGCCACCCACCAGCCTAGGGCACCACCCGGCAAACCCATCACAGTGGGATTATAGCCCTGTGACTCAATCACATAAACTCAACGTGAATATGTCAGCTCTTCAGGGTCGCTCTACATCTAAACCAAAGTTCATATACACACTAAGAACCCTTGACCTTGGCCACCTTGTCTAATGAGGGCACAGGTATATTAGCAATTTATTATAACTTAATGTGGTAAGGTCTTTGATGGAGATGTGTAGCCATGCTATGGAATGCAGAGAAAACTATTAATCTGACTCAAAGATCAGGAAAGGTTTATGGGAGCTCTATGGATGTAAGATCTTGTCTTACAGATGGAGGGAACAGCAAGGGGTAGGCAGGATGATGCTGTGCCTGGGCCTGAAAAGACTTGAAGAGAGGTGAGAGGAGAAATCGCACGGCAGGCCAGTGGAGAAGGACTTGCAAAGAGACTGGACAAATGCAAGTAGCTTCTCCGGGCTTTAAAAACACAAGATAATTCATTTAGATCTGAAGCCCAGGCTGGAGTCTGGTTAATCATTTTATTTGGGAAACTAATCTGTGTCTGAAAAAGAAATGCACCTTGAGTTCTCAGGGTATGCACAGAGTGAAGCTGGGTTTCCTGGCTGGTACAGCGCACCAGCAACTGTTCTGCAGAGGCCGGTCCTGAGTGCCCGTGGCAACCAGGCGCCTCTGCAGTCGCCACTTGGAAGCTGTGACCCACACCGACTCACTGAATGTTTGAAGAAGCCTTTTTTTTTTTTTTTTTTTGCGGTACTGGGCATGGAACCCAGGGGCCTTTGACCTCCGAGCTACACATCCCTGCCAATAGTTTTATTCTTTATTTTGAAACAGGGTCTCACTAAGTTGCAGAGGGCCTCACTAAGTGGCTGAGGCTGTCCGGGAACCGCGATCCTCCGGTCTCAGCCTCCCTAATGCTGGGATTACAAGAGTGTGCCACCGCCCCCGGCTTCTCATTTTCTAATTTATGAAAAATGGGAAAGAACCCTGCCCTTGCCCTTGACATGGCACAGGCTGCCGCCACGGGGCCCCTGCATGCGGCTCCCTTTGGTCCTGTGGGAGGCGAGGATGCCTGAGACCTGTCGCCTGGTTTCTTGCTGCAGCTAAGCCGCTTAAACTCTCCTAATCTGGCTCCTAATCTGTGGAGGAGGAATTATACCCCCACCCTGAAGAGCTGCTAGAGCTTAGGAGAGATAAACATTGAAATGGAAGCACTTAATGGTCTTCACACAGCACTGTGCACGTGGGGAGCAGTTAGTCGTTACACCCGGATTTCCTGTGTGGACTTTGGTGGCGTCACAGAGACTCGTTCTGTACACAACATGAATGAGGACCATGGCTGAAACTGCGCTCGTGCAGAGCTAAGCTCTCGGCAAATGTAGAGTGTAAGACGCGTTTGGGTTTTGGTGGCGGGCACTGAGGATGCGGTGCGGAGACATGGCCTGTAGGCCTGATTAGCTTTTAATGTGTGACACCTGCCAGATGAGCCCATCTCATCCACAAATACTCCAACAGCACCTGACTGCACCCAATGCTGAATTGGTGCCCAGGGCTCTTGATTTTCTTTTTTTTTTCAGGATAGATAGCTTTTTTTTTTTCTTTTTTTTTTCCCCCTCTTATCTAATTATTGTTTTGTAGGTAGACAGCTCAGCCTTGTGGATTGTAAATGAATGAAAAATACATGTCTATGAAATAACTCTATGCTGTTTTAGAGACCAGCAGTGTCAGCAAACCGGAAGAATGACCATGCATCTAGATAAAGATGGAAAAGCCATTTGGTGAAGGAGCTGCGGCTCACTCAGGCACTGAGCCACAGGGGACAGTCACAGGGGCTCACGGCCTCTGGCGGCTATGCACACAACACGATGCTAATGAGCTCTCCATCCCCTAAATTACTACAGCAAGTCAGAGGCATGGGGACTGGGAGTGGGCAGAAATACTGGGTGACCCACGGAGAAGAGGGGAGCCCTCAGGAAGGAAGCAGCCGGTCCTGAGGGAGCCACTGCCGCCCAGCTGAGGAGTGAGTGAGGAGCTTCGGGTCCCAGGCTGCTGCTCACTGGCTGTGCAACCCGACAGGCACCTCTGAGCCAGTGTCCCTCTGGAAAGTGATAGCAGCCCTTGCTTAGGTTTTTTGTTTGTTTTTAGTTTTGGTACTCGGGATTAAACTTGGGAACATTTTACCTCTGAGCCATACCCTCAGCTCTATTTGACTTTTGTATGTGTATGTGTGTGCTAGGGGTTTAACCCAGGGGCATTCTATCTCTAAGCTACACCCTCGGGAATATATATACATATATTTACATATATATGTGTGTGTGAATATATATATATATATATATATATATATATATATATATATATTTTTTTTTTTTTTAAAAACAAGGACTCACTAAGTTGCAGAGGGACTCACTAAGTTGCTGGGAGGCTGGCCATGAATCTGTGGTCCTCCTGTCTCAGCCTCCTGAGGTGTGCACCATCAGGCCCAGCAATGCCAGCTTTCTCTCCGGGGAGGTGCAGTGATCCCTCCAACATGACTTTCTCCTGCCCCAACCCTAGCCGATCCTGATGAGAGCCCACGGAGAATGTGGGCAAGGTGTTCCCCAGAAACCTGCAAGAAGCCCCCACGGGAGAGTGACCTGCGCGAGATCACACAGCTCCCCAGGCCCTGACCTCTCCCAGGAGCTCCCTCTCCTGCACCCCAAGCCTCACTGAGACCCCCAGCCCACTCCCTCTGGCCATCTGGATCTCGCCAGGAAGGAGGCTCAGACTGGGAAGACATCACTGCACAGAGTGGGAAACCCCACTCCTCATAAGCGCTACACCATGGGCAAGGTACGACTTAGCAGAGGGGAGAGTGCACCTTTTAACTGTCTGAAATGTGATAGAACTGTCCAGAGTTCATGAGGTCAGCCATGTCAGTTGTAACTCAAAGATACTGGGGGCCACAGGGTGGGGACTCCCCTTAGCAGTGTCTGACAGGTGTGTTAACACCAGGAAAAAGCAATCAGAGAAATCCAGATAGTGGGGAACTTCAGGACAAATGGCTTGATTTCTCCAATAAATATATTGCAAGGGAAAAAACAGAAGAAAGGAAAACCTATTCAAAAGAGACCAATCAATTCCATTATGGACCTTGTTAGATTCCTGTAAATAAACTGAAACAAAAGTTAAGAGACAATCAAAATGTAAACACTGAAGATTATATTTAAGAAGGCTCTTTAGACATGAGAACAGTATTGCAATTATATTTTTGATGTCCTGGTTGCTAAGAGATGCAGACTGAAATATCTGCAGATGTAATTCATAGTCTGGGATTGGGGGTGGGATGTGAGTGGGTGTGGGTGACAGGAGCCGCCCATTTGGGAGTCCACCTCCTGGCCTCTGTGCCTCCCAGCAATGCCCTGCCTCCAGCCAGGTAAATGCACTAGCCATCCCCAGAGCCTGCTCCCTTGAGCCTTCACCCCCAGAGGATGTCTCTCCCTAACCCGCAGCAACCATCTATTTCACCATGTGCCAGAGTTCAGCCCTCCTCTGATCCTCTCCCAAGTCCTTCCTGACATCTTCATCGCACCCAGCAGGCCTCCCTTCTCTGGCTTATCTGGATGTCTGGTGCTGCCTCTGCCGCCCAGGCTTTTCCATGGTCCTTGCCAGGGCTGCTTCCCCTCAGGCCAGGCCCTCTAGGCCCCGCTGGCTTCCAGTGGGGCTCAACACCAGCCCCATCCCTCGCTGCCCTGGGAAGCTGCCTGCTGGTCGGCTGCCCACGCACCTGAGGCACAGGAGCTCCTGTGAAGGCTGCCTACACTTTCCTTTTCCAGGTCCCCATTTCCATTTAGAGTCCAATGGGGGACAGAAGGAGATAGGAAGGGCTCCTCTCAGGCTCCCCCAGGCTTTTGTCTTTGGGGTCTGGCTTCAACCTTTCCAAAGCAGCTGTTAGAACTCACATTTCATTTTTAAAGGTGAGAAATTTTTCCGGCATCATCCACAGCTTGCTTTCTCTTCTTTCTCTATAGTCTCATTGTTTGTTTGTTTGTTTGTACTGGGGATAGAACCCAGGGCTATTCTACCTCTGAGCTATGCCCCAGCCCTATTTCTGTATTTTTATTTTTTTTATTTATTTATTTATTTTTTTTTTTTGCGGGTCTAGGGATGGAACCCAGGGGCATTCAACCTCCAAGCTACACCCCCAGCCCTATTTTTTATTCTTTATTTTGACACAGGATCTCACTGAGTTGTAAAGGGCCTCACTAAGTAGCTGAGGCTGTCTCTGAACCCCGATTCTCCTGTCTCAGCCCCCCAAATGCTGGGATTACAAGCGCATGCCACCATGCCCGGCTCTATACTCTCATTCTTCTCTTTTCTTTCCTCCTCCTCCTCCTCCTCCTCCTCCTCCTCCTCCTCCTCCTCCTCTTCCTCCTCTTTCTCTCTCTCTCTCTCCCTCCCTCCCTCCCTCCCTCCCCCCTCTGCCTCTTTCTTCGGAATGCACAAATTCATTTTTTCCTCAACAAAGCCTGGCCTTGCTGTGAAAACTTGGCTTTAAGAAACTCAATTCTCTGTATTGTTCTGGGCTGCATCCACTCTTCCCTGGAGGCAGTAACTGGGGTGCAGGGTGACTGAAGGGGTTAAAGGAATGAGAAACACCTAGCTCACCACCCAGCCTTGGGAGAGAGCAGGACAGAGCCCTTGACAGGACACAGAAGGTGCATTCCTCCTGAGTGAGGTCCGATGACATCAGGCTGGCAGCCGCAACAAAGGAATCCCAGAAGTCTAGAGGGGAAGACTGGTGGGAGAAGCAGCCGCCGCCAGCTGGCTCGTGGTTCGTGGGCGCATCAGAGTCCCGGGGCACCAGAGTCTCATCAGGAGCGAGGACGGCCAGGTTTCGGCCAAATATCACCCATCTCGTTGAACTAATGTTGCTAATATGAATTTAATAGGCTTAGAACTTTTGTGTGGTTTTGATTTGTAAACTTGCTTTGGTTTTATGCTTGTAGGAGAGTTATAAACATTATAGTTTATATTTAGGTTTTTGTTTGTGAAATATGCTTGAAAATAAAAACGAGGGGTGGAACAGAACACTGTGTGCTGAACGTCTCTTCCTCGCAGTTGTTTACCGTCTCTCCCCCAATCCTCGCCCCCAAAACACGAGGATCCAGGAGTAGACCTATCCCCGTGACAGGAGGAGCTGCGTCCACCTGCCTGGACCTTGGCCTTGGGCCCAGGACCTCAGGCACCCTCCGTGCCAGCCCTCTCTGCCAGGCCCTCAGTTCTCTTGATGCCTTTAACCCCTGAGCTTCCTGTAACCTTCAAGTTTTACCTATTCTTCCCCTCAGCCTCCAGAGAGGGTCTGGACAGAAGAACAGGGGCTCTGGAGGCTGCTGGCATGGCACCCGCTAGACCAATGGCCATTTTCAGTATTCAAAAGCCTCTCGCCCTCTTGGCGACACTCTTACCTGCCCCCGCCGTCTCTGGCTTCCCTGTGTGCCAGGCCCCAGGAAGAAAGTGGGAGAGGAAGAGTTCCAATCCTGGCACAGATTTCCTTAGGCAGTATTACAAATAGAAACCAGTTTTCCGCCTTAGGGGTCCAACAGGAATTTTTAACCTTGAAAGGCTCCAGACATTGCTTTTTTGTATGGTGTTGTAGGTCTTACTAGGGTTTTCGTACTTGATCTTCAGCCCAGTGGGAAATCTTTGAAGGGTCTTACGCATGGAGAGCATCGTGCTGTACTACATGTTTTAGAGAGTAGAGTGGGAGAAACTCCTCAGAGTGGTGGTGGTATGAAGCGCTTGCAGGAACCCTCCTGCATGCCAGTTATGAAAGCTGGGCAAAAAAAAAAAAAAAAAAAAAAAAAGTTAGGGAAACTGGGGATTGAACCCAAAGCATCCTACCTCCAAGCTATATCCCTGGCCCCAGTTAATTGTCTTTGTTGTAAAACAAAGTTTCTCTAAGTTACTAAGGGTCTTGCTAAATCATCCAGGCTAGCCTTGAACCTGTGATTCTCCTGTCTCGGGCTTCCAAATACTGGGATTGCAAGTATGGGCCATTATGCCTGGCTGGACAAAATAGTTTTTAAAACACAATTACGTAAAAGTCCTGCAAAGTGTCTTTTTGTTGTTGTTACTGAGGATGGAACCTAGGGCATTCTACCTCAGTGCTACATCCCAACCTTTTTTATTTTGAAACAAAACAATATCTCACTAAATTGTTGAGGCTGGCCTCAAACTTGTGATCCTTCTCTCAGTCTCCCAGGTACTGAAATTACAGGTGTGTGCTGCCATACCCAGGCACAGTCTTTTAAAAACAGAAACCAAAGCTGGGCATCATGTAATCCTAGTACATGGGAGGCTGAGACCGGAAGATCACAGGTTTGAGGACAGCCTCAATGAATATGAGATGCTCATCAACCTAGCAAAACCTTGATTCCAAACAAAAGTGAGATAGGGCTGGAGGTGTAGCTCATAGGTAGAATGCCCCTGGGCTCAATCCCCAGTACCAACAACAAAACAATGCCCAGAAATCACAGGAAAACTTATTCTTGGAACACTGATGCTAGAAGAGTCACGAGGGTGGCTCCAAAGGCCCAGGCTCCGGCAGGTGGGCGCCCACAGCCTTACCACTTAGGAAGGAGCCAGAGTCAATTCAAAGATGGGAGAGCAGCCGAAAACTGAAGAGGGAAGTTCTGGGGGTGAGAGAACTGCAGGAGGCCCAAGACCAACACCCAAGACCGCAGCACAAACTAACCAGGTCATCAGCCAAATGCCAGAGGGCCAAGAGAGAAGCCAGCCTTGAAAGACGGAGCTGCCAGCAGCTGGTAGGACGCATGCGCGTGCGGCCTCTACAGAGAGAGCTTCCCACTCCGTGTACAGCTCATGGAGCAGAATGCTAACGCCTCGCTGTTTGAGGTGTCAGAGGACAGAGTTCAAGGTTGGCAGAGCCGCTGGAAATATAGCAGGAGAATCTATAAAATCCAGGGAACCACAGAAAAGGGAGCACCCAAATCTGAATATAAATTTCCCAAATCTGTGGGCGACTGTAAAATGACAGAGGTGCAGGGAGAGAGACAGAGAGAGAGACACACACAGGCACGCACACACATGCACACACATGCATGCACACACATACACACTATGAATGCACATATGCACACACACGCGCACACATGCACACATGCATGCACACACATACACACTATGAATGCACATACGCACACACACGTGCACACACATGCACACTATGAATACACACACGCACACACATGCACACATGCAGAACCTGGAAGCAGCAGAAACTGAGCAGATACCTGCTCAGAGATGTTAAACCACAGAGAAATAGGAAAATATGACCCATTCCAGGATAAAAAAGTAAAGTAATAGCAACTGACTTAGAGGGTCTAAATGTTGTATTTACCGACAAATAATTCAAAACAGTTTTTTATAAATGATACAAAAATATGTTGAAAGATTTAAAGAATAAAGTGGTTGTAATGTATGAAGAGAAAGTGATATTCAACAGAAAAAAATGGAAACATGCATATAACATACACACTAGATGGGCATTAAAGGGCGAAAAGTACAATACGTATAATGAAAACTCTGGATCAATAGTGGCAGAAAAAAAGAGTAACTGACTATGAATCTAGATTAGCACTGAAATGGCTTCTTTTTAGCTGGGCGAGGTGATGCACACCTGTAACCCCAGTACTTGGGAGGCTGAGACAGAAGGATCAAGGACAGCCTCAGCCCTCAGCTACTTAATGAGACTTTGTTTCAAAATAAAAAAAATAATAATAATAAGGCCAGGTATTGTAGCTCACTTAGTAAGACAGAAGGATCACAGGTTCAAAGCCAGCCCCAGCAACTCACGGAGGTTCTCAGCAATTTAAAGAAACCCTATTTCCAAATAAAAAACTTCAAAAATAGTCTAGCCAGGTATGGTGGCACATGCTTGTAATCCCCACGCTTGGGAGGCTGAGACAGGAGGATCCCACAGGTTCGAAGCCAGCCTCAGCTACTAGTAAGGCTCTCAGCAACTTAAAAAGATCTGAGAGAGTATAGCCCTGGAGGCAGAAAGCCCCTGGGTTTCATCCCCAGTACCACAAAAATAAAGAAGGAAGGGAGGGAGGGAGGAAGGAGAGGAGGGAGAGAGGAAGGGAGGAAAAGAGGAAGGAAGGAAGGAAGGAAGGAAGGGAGGGAGGGAGGAAAGAAAAAATAGGGCTGAGAGTATAATTCAGAGATATAACACCCTGAGTTCATCCCCAGTAACACATACACACACACACACACACACACACACACACACACACACACACACACACAGCACCACAAAAGAAATTGCCTGATCGAAAGAAAAGAGAGATAAAGATAAAGAAAAAATTAACAGAGCCATAGACACTTAAGAGATAGTGTTAAGAGGTCCCAAATATGTTTAACTGAAGTATCAGAAGGAGAATAGCAGGAGAAAAAAAATCAGGAAAAGGTATTTATTTATTTATTTATTTGCGGGTTTGAGGATGGAACCCAGGGGCATTTGACCCCCAAGCTACACCATCTGCCCTATTTTTATTCTTTATTTTGAAACAGGGTCTCACTAAGTTGCGGAGTGCCTCACTAAGTAGCTGAGGCTGTCCAAGAACCGTGATGCCCTGGTCTCAGCCTCCCGAATGCTGGGATTACAAGCATGCACCACCACGCCCGGCTAGGAAAAGGTATTTAAATACATACTATAAAAAAAAAAAACTCATCAAATTTGGTGAAATTTTGAAGAGCTAAGAATCTCAACACATCTTAAGTAGAATCAATACAAGGAAAACCACCTTATAATAGTTACATTGATAAAAAGCCAAACATGAAGAGAAATCTTGAAAGTAGCTGCAAAAAGAAATAAACGAGCCAGGCGTGGTGGTGCACGCTTGTAATCCCCGCGCTTGGGAGGCGGAGACAGGAGGATCGCGCAGGTTTGAAGCCAGCCGCACTGGCTTAAGAGACCCTGTTTCCAAATAAAAAAAAATATATAAAAATAGGTCTGAGAGTGTAGCCCAGAAGTAGAAGGGTTTCCAGGAACCCCAGTACCACCAATAAATAAATAAATAAATAAATAAATAAATAAATAAACAAACAAACAAACAAGATACCTTACATACTGAAGAACAGTGATACAATTAAAAGTAGTAGCTTAGCCAGGCCCTGGCAGCCCACGCCTATGATTCCTGTACTCGGGAAGCTGTAACAGGAGGACTACAACTTGTAGACTACTCTCAGCAACTTAGTGAGGTCCAAAACAACTTAGCGAGACCCTGTTTCTAAATAAATAAATAAAATAAATAGCATGGCATGTAGCTTGGAAACAGGACGCCTCCTGGGTTTATTTTCCAGTACCAACAACAAAAAAAAGTAATGGCTGATTTCTCATTGGAAACAATGAGACCAGAAGATATTGGAACATATTCAAAAGGCTGAAAGAACCAAGAATTCCACACTTACGATATGCATTTGTATATAGATTATATGCATATGAATATAATAAAGATGCATATTGTAATCTCTAGATCAACCACAAAAACAGAGTTACAGCTAGTAAGCCAATAGAAAGAAAATAAAATGGAATCCCAAAAAACACATTTGATTAACACACAAGAAAGCCAGCAAAGAGGAACTGAGAACTAAGACCTGGGTGAGACAAATAAAAAACTGATAGGAGAGTGACCGACATGAGCAAAACCATTTCAGTCACTACAGCAAATGCCAATGAAATGAGTACTCCAACCAAAAGGCAGAGACAGATTGGATTAGGGAAGCAAGAACAAATTCTGTGCTGCCCATTAGAGACACGCTCAAGCCACAGGAGATGAGCCAGCCAGGCGTGGCGGGGCACACCTGGAACCCCAGGACGTGGGAAGATGGGCCAGGGTGTAGCTCAGAGGTGGCATGCCCCTGGGTTCAATCTCCAGCACCACACACAAAAGATGTGAGCAGGCTGACTGAATGAGATACACTATGCTGAGCACAAGTAAAAGAGACAGGAATGGGGGAGGTGCTTCCAGGCAGGACGGAGACCATCCCACAGACGCATAGAAAGGAATACCAGCATAATAAATGCACATTTCGTTTTATTTGTGTGTGTGGTACTAGGTATTGAACTCAGGGGCATTATGCCCGTGAGCTACACCTCCAGCTCTATTTATTATTATTTTTTATTTTGAAACAGGGTCTCATTAAGTTGCAGAGGGCCCCACTAAGCTGCTGAGGTTGGTCTCTGACCTGTGACCCTCCGGCCCCAGCCTTCCAAGTACTAGGATTACAGGTGTGTACCACTGCACCTGGATATAAATGCACATTTTAAGTGGATGCAGTGTATTGTATATAAGTTAGCCCTCAATAAAGTTTTTGTTGTTGTTGTTTGCTTGCTCGCTTTGTTTTTTATTTATTTATTTTTTGCGTGGTGCTGGGGATAGAACCCAGGGGTGTTCTACCTCCAAGCTACACCCCTTTGCAGCTCAATGATACCCTGTTTCACGGAGTTGCAAAGGGCCTCACTAAGTAGCTGAGGCGGAGTTGCAAAGGGCCTCACTAAGTAGCTGAGGCTGTCCGCGAACCACGGTCCTCCTGTCTCAGCCTCTCAGCTGCTGGGATTGCAAGCGTGCGCCACCGCGCCCGGCTCGGTGGCGTGCCAAGGATGGAGGAGTAGACAGGGACCTATACCAGCTCAAGCGAAAACCATCGGTTACTGAGTCATGGAGGCAGGATGGGCAAGATACAAGAGGAAAGGCAGGGTTATGGGGAGACATTCTTTAGGCTTTGTCATATGAAGTGGGAGAGGCCTGTCAGATTTGAAAGGTACTATGGTAGAAAGAAAGAAAGAGAGGGAGGAAGGAAGGAAGGAAGGAAGGAAGGAAGGAAGGAAGGAAAAGAAAAGAAAAAAGAGGAATAAATAAAAGGAAAGGCTGTTTGGGTTAGGGGTAAAGCGCGGGAGGCTGAGAACAGGAGCCAGGACTCTGCCCTGGGTGACAGACAGCCTGGGAGGAGTCCAGAGGAGTGGGAGATGTGGGGCTCTCTCTGCTCGCGGCCAGGTGTGCTCACCAGACAGGTAGTTGCAAACTTCTGGGCCCAGCCTCAGTGACCATCCTCTGCTGCCAGGAATTGAGGCACAGGGAAGACCCAGCCTGGTCCCTGTCTCCAGGGCTTGGAAACGGAGGTGAGTGAGTTCCGTGTCCCACGTGGGCGCTCCTGAACTGTGCAGGTGAGGTGGAGAACAGGGAAGCCTCAAAGAGGAACCGTGTGTGGCCTAGGCCTTGAAGGGTGAGTAGTTTCCAGATGGTGAAAGGGCAGCTAAGTGGTCCTTGGGATCCAAGAGTAGACTCAAGGGCTCGCAGGAGGCGGCTGTGTGCTCCACACAAGCTTGCTCACGGCTGCACTGGCCAGGGTGCGGCTGAGGCTGAGCCCCGGGAGGAGGAAGGCAAGCCTGGCACCCGAGAGCAGGCTGCTGAAATGCAGGCTGCACTCCTGGGGGTTTCCTTAGCCACGTTCGTTTGGCACAGCTGCAGAGGCCTGGCAGGGCGGGCCAGCGTTTCTCACTGAAATTCAGTGAGAGGAAGCCTGGGAAGGGGCCAGAGTGAGAGGCGTGTGGGGGCAGGGGGAGCACATAGACAGGCTCCAGGAGGGCCTGGGTCTGGGGGGGCTCCCTGGCTATGGTCACGTGACCCACAAGCCCAAAGAGTAGTGCAGGGTGTGAGTGAGGAGGACGCCTCCTGAGTAGACCGGGAGGGAATGGTGCTTTGGAGGCCAGCTTGTACAAGGTGGAGGGCCCTTGTCTGGGAGGAATGTGTATATGCGTTATGTCTATGCATATGTGCACGTGTTTGTATATGTATGTGTGTTTGTATGTAGATGCCTGCCATTTTGTCTAAAGCAGCTGGACTGTACCAGGACAGCCCAAGTTGATGTGCTAACGCACAGTGCCATCGGTTACCACTTACTAGACAGACACGGCTGTCGCTTGAGAGCTGCTACGGGTTTGCCAGGAGCCCAGAAATTCTGATAAACCATATTTTGTGTAATTGTCACCAGAAACTGGAAAAAAATGGTGCATTTATAGTTAAACCTGCTGCTTTGCTGGGTATCTCCCTGAGGAGAGAAAACCTCCATGGGGGACACACGTCAGTGAGAACCAAATCTTCCACTTACCATTTTGCACAATTTGATGACCCAAAGAATTTTGCACAGGTCAGAGTCTGACTCTTTTCCTTTCTTTCTTTCTCATGGCTTTTGTGAGGAGTAAAAAGGGAACAGGTCTCAGGGTGGAGCCGAGCAACAGAGGACACAGCCTGTTTGCTGGTCCCGCTGCTCAGAGGCTTGCGACCTCCTCGCAGGTTCTCCAGTCTCTGCTGCTGCTGCTTATTAGCTTCACAAACTCTAGTGAAGGCTAAATGCCACTTGCCCCTTCCCTAAGCGCCAGAGTCCCCGTGGGGGGCACCCAGTATGGGAGGGCGCGGGGCAGGGCCTCGGCTTCCCTGAGTGGATGGTGAGGGAGAGCCAGGAGGAGCCCAGGTGCCGTCCTCAGCCCTGCCTTCTCCTACCCTTCCCTCCTGCGTCCTTCCCGGCCAGCCTCCCCAGCCCCTATCTGCTCCACTTCTCAGGGAAGCACCTCCCGGCACACCCCTGCGTGGCCTGGGTGCAGGGCTTGGGCTCCTAGGCCTGCAGGGTGCAACTGTTTATAAGAGGGGGAAGCTGGCCCAGCTGGTGAGATGGGGACCTGGGGTGACCCCGGACCCCTCCTCCAGGTGGCCCTGTGACTGTGCACTGCTCTCTCGCCTCTCTGAGCCTCTGTTCTCTAAGAAGTTATGTGGGGCGGTTGAGAAGGTTTTAGGAAGGGGCCTATCCCTGCCTGCAGAAAAGAAGTCCTGTGGCCAGTGCTCTGGGCGTGTCCTCCCTGAGAAAGTGTTAGCCCTGCAGAGGTCCTCACCTCCTTTAGAATGCCATGCCCAAGCCGGGTGTGGTGGTGCATGCTTGTAATCCCAGTACTTGGGAGGCCGAGACAGGAGGATTGCAGGTTCAAAGTCGGCCTCAGCTACTTAGTGAGGTCCTCCACAATTTAATGAGATCCTGTTTCCAAATAAGAAATAAAATCAGGCTGGGGGTTTAGCTCAGAGGTAGAATGCCTCTGGGCTCCATCCCCAGTGCCACACACACAAAACGAATGCCATGCCCACACCCAGAACTCCCAGCGTGAAGTGATTGGCCTTAGGATACATGCTGAGGCCCTCAGCCCCAGGGCCTTTGTATGGGCGCTCCCCCACCCATGTGGCCCTGGGAAGCCCCGCCCAGGTTCCTCCCTCATGCTTCTTTTATATTTTGAACGTTTGCATCTCTCCTTTCCTTTGAGTCGTTGTGCCCCCTCTGAAGTGTGACTCATCATCCCATTTTTACAGACAGAGAAACCATGGCTTAGAGAAGGGCGGTGGATGGGTCGAAGATTCCCAAGTGTGAGGGTGCAGCCCTAAACCTGGGATGTCTCCACACTTCCTGGGACCTGGTGGGGGCCTGAGGTCAGACAGGAACCCGAAGTGTGACTGTGATTAGGGCTGCAGATGAGCGTTAACATGGAGGGCATCTGCACTCCAGGACAGGTGTGTGCCGCAGAGGGCCTGCAGGTGGGAGTCACCAGGCCCCAGGTGTGGGAGGCCATTGCTCTGGACCTGGTCCAGGCCAGGCTCTGGCTTCAGAAGCCAGGGAGTAGCAGGCACAGCACAGAGGGCTCCAGGAGCCAAGGCCTGAGGGCAGTGCTGGGAGGCGCTGTGCAGGAGTCTTGGAGCCCGGGAGAGCTTTAGTCAGGAGAGACGTGGGGCCTGGCTTGGTGGAGGTGCTGACCCTGCAGAGGCCTTGGCCTCACCTCCCGCAGCAGGAACACACTGGACAGGACCAGGACCAGCCCTAGCTGGCTTATCACCTCCTGAGCAGGGTTCACAGGCCCTGCACTGTCCACAGCTCTAGGGCTTCTGGGTGCTGAGACAAAACACGCAGGTGTACTGCCTGGCACTGGGCACAGCTGGGTCTTAGTGTCCTCATCTGGCCCAGAGGACAGTAGGCCCTCCTCATATTCCCTCCCAGGGTCAAGGGAAGAGAGCACAGACTTGCAAACTGTGAAGTGCAAGGCTCATAAGGTAACATTACAGAGCAGGGCAAGAGTACTTTTCTCTGGACCCCATCGGGAGGAGGGCTAGGATCATCTTGCTCCAGCACTCATCAGCCTGTCTATCCCTCCGGCAGCCACCAACCCCCACCCCAGGCGCTGCTCAACCCAGACGGTGAGCCCCAGGCCCTGGGAGCCCCTGGAGACGCTTCAGCGGACCTGGGGCCACCCATCCCACTTTACAGATGTGGGAACTGAGTTGCAGAGAAGAGCAGGAGGAGGCCCGGGATGAGCTGCACGGCTCTAGGCCTCAGCCCTAGACTGTGCCTCCCCTCCCGGCCCAACTCTGCCCCTGCCCTGGGCCGGCCCTGGGGCTTCTCAGACTTGGAGTGAGGCCAGTGGGCTAGGGGCCAGGCCACCCCCCAGGCTGGGAGGGCCAACCCTGCCTGGCTGCTCAAGCTTGGCCCAGGCAGGGGTGCAGAGTTTGGGGGATGTCGAGGGAGGGGGCCCAGCCCGCTGCTCTCCAGCGCATGCATGATATTATCTCTGGCCTGGGCTCAGCCCTGGAGCAGGATGCGGCTTTCAACACCTCCCTCCCCTCGGACAGGCGCGGGGCTTTTGGAGTTTCTCACAGAGGGATCAAGGGGCTGGGGCTGGGCTTGGGCATGGGGGGGCCCCCAATCACGGCTGCCCCCACCCTGCAGAGCCAGTCATCAGACAGCCCTGGGCCCTAAAGTGGGAGAGGGAATGGTGGTGTTCATGAGAGGGAGGGGGCAGCAGGCATGGCTCCCCACAAGTCCCCTCCAACTTCCCTCTCCTCTGTTGTCCATAATCCTGGGCGCCTGTTCAAGGAATTCTCCACCCGTGTGTTAGTGATTTATTTAGACTCGGCTCATCCTGCCCGCCTGGCGGGTGATGGACCCCCACTCCCCCGCCCCTCACCCCAGACCCCGGCCGGTTTCATTTCCAGCACGGCATGCCTGGCCCTGCTCCAGGTTGCTCCAGTTGGGGGGAGCACTGCTGGACTCTGCACACTTTCAGGGAACCCCAGAATCTCACTCCTGGGGCCCAAGCAAGCCCTAATGTTCTGTGGATCCTCCCGCTCAGCTCCCCCCTTCCCAGTGTGGGGGAGCAGGTGACCTTGAAGGTAGAGAGGCACCTTCTGCATCCTGGGCCCAGCCTTCCCCTTGAGCAGATGGACATTTAGGAGCCAAAAGAGAGAGAAAGCCTGGGGAGGCATCGTCCTGGCGTCTGGAGGAAAGCCCTGTGAGGTTACTCAGGTCCCTCCCCCACAGATGAGCGCATCCAAGCCTCACTCAACCCTCCCACCAAGAAAGGGTTAACAGCCCCATGTCCCAAGAAGAGCGAGGCTGGGGAGAGAGCCAGACCCGCAAGCCTCTCTCCACCTCTGTCTCCTTCAGGTCAGCCTCCAGCGCTCTGCTGTGCCCTCTGCTCTGGGCCACCAGGACTCTGTCCCAGCCACAGGGCCCTCAGGCTCAGAGCAAGATGGGCTTGTGCACACACGCCACTCTTTAGGGTGGGGTAGGATGCCCAGCTCAGGAGCACTGTGGGATAGTGCCCACCCTGCCCTTCGGCCCCCGCCAGGCCTTGTGAGCATGAGGAGGGAGCTGGCCTGTTCTCCTGCACCACCTGCTGCAGGAGGGCACCCGGGCGGGGCATCTCACGCTGAGATACTCGCTCTCCAGCAGCCCTGGATGCTGAGGCCCATGGTTCCCAGGGGCCAACCTGCCAAGGGAGTGGCCATGCTGGCTGGGAGCCCTGGGGCAGCCTGAGGCCAAAACCCTGGCCCCAGCCCCAGCCCCAGCCCCAGCCCCGGCCTGGCAGGGTCCTTTGCTCTCTGTCAGTCAACAGCCCTGCTCCTCCCTAGGGAATCAAGGCTGGGTGTGGCTGTAGCCAGGTGCCGTGAAGATCAGGGGACACCGTGATGAGACTTCACAGAGGCAGATGAGGGCCAGAAGGCTCCCAGCGCCCCCCTCATGTGGTGACCTGGAGCCTGTGTGGTGGTACTCAGGCCCAAGCACTTGCAAGGTAGTAACTTTTGTTGGCTGAGCTTGGAGAGGGAAGGGAGGTGGCAGGGACTCTGCCTCCCAGCTGCAGATATGGTGGGGGGGCAGATAAGGCAGAGCCAGCTGACTCCTGGGCAGCTGGGGTTCCAGGCCTGGGAGGCAGGAGGAAGCCTGAGCTGTGCCTCTCCCCAGAAAGCCCCTGGGGCACTGGAAAGTGCTCTTTTGGGTTATGGGGGTGACAAGTGAGACCAGAAGCACAGGCTGGCACCTGGTCTTTGTGTACAGGAGGGGAGCAGGAGGTAGGCTGGGTTGTCAGGCCCCTAGGGAGCCAGGCCATCCACTGGCACCTTTGGCCATTGTCCCCCTACAGGAACTCTGTCTCCTTTACCCCTGAGTGGCTCAGGATGTGCAGGGCAGGCTTCCTGGAGGCGCACAAAGTCCCTGCAGACAGGGAAGCGCTCTAGGGAGAAGGTGCCAAGGTCTGGCAGGCCAGCTCGTGCCCAGGGCCAGGCTCACATGCCTTGAGCTTCTGTCCCCTGCTTTCAGCAGGTGGGTGCCATCCTCATCAGGGCTCCCTGGGGTGGACCTATGGTTGATGCGTAGGTTTGGAGTGGACCAGGACCTCATCCATAGTGTCTAAAACCTCTTCTGACCCTCCCTGTCTAGGCTGAGCGCTGGGATCCAGGGGCGGAGTTGACCTAGCCCCTGCCAGGAGGCACCCACAGTCTGGGGCTGGACAGAGCCGCGGTGGCCTGATATGGGGCTGTGCCTAGTGGCTGGGAGACCTCTTAGGTCTCCAGAGCCCAAAGAAGGGCTTGTTAGAGAATTGGGGCAATGCCCCATGCTGCCCACATAGTTTAGTTCCCTCCAATTGCAAACTTATCTCCCAAAATTTCATCCGCCTGAGGTGGGAGGTGAGGACCCCCTGCTAGCTAGCTTTGCCCTGTGGGGTTGAGGAGTGCAGGGAGCCGGCGTGCTGAGAGCCAGGGAGCCATGGGGCAGAGTGGGCCAGAGACCTGGGTCCCACTGCTCACAGATGGAGCCACGAGGCCAGCTGGTTAACAAGGGCATGTGTGGCGTGGCCCTGGCCACCTCTCCCAGCCAGGTTCTAGAGATCTAAGGGAGGACAGATGAACATGGCCGCGGGGAGGCAGGGCTGAGTCAGCCACCTTCCCCTCCCTCTCTCCATCCCACTTAACTGATTCACTCACTTATTCGCAGAATGTTCCTCAGGCCTCAGAGGGTCATCTAGGATCTGTTAGACCTTGGAGTTCAGAGGCAAAGGTGAGGAGACGCAAGCGTGAAACCCAGACAAGGACTTGGGGGCAGAGTGGGTGGGTAGTCACCACCCCTCAAGCTCCTTCTGAAACTTAAAATTCACACCCTTTGCAGGGAGCCTCTGACTCTCATGTCATCTCTTGTTTTATGTTTTGTTTTGTTTGTGGTGCTGGGTGTGAAACCCAGGGGTTTTTCTACCTCCGGGCTACACTCCCAGACCTATTTTCTGTTTTATTTGGAAACAGGGTCTCACTGAGTTGCTGAGAGCCTCACTAAGTAGCTGAGGCTGGCTTTGAACCTGTGCGATCCTCCTGTCTCAGCCTCCCAAGCGTGGGGATTACAAGCATGAAACACCACACCCGGCTTCATGCCATCTCTTAATACTATTGGAATTCAAAATGAAAATCCTGTGGCTAAATATGAATGAGCACAGTGGAACTAAGCTGTGTCCTGGTTTCGGGAGAAGCTCCCTGGCCCTCCTCACCTCCAGCAATCTTTGCAGGCCGATCAGCCATGGTGTGGGTACCCCACACTTGCGTGTACAGGGCTGGCTCATTCCTCATTCTCGTGTAGAAGGGGACTTGGGGCCAGCCCCGAGACGTGTGCACCAGTCCGACTCTTTGGGCCAGTTGATACGTCTTCCAACACAAACTCAGCTCTGCAAGGATAGAGCCCGGTCACCCACACCTTAGCGTGAAACGGAAGTGAGTGGATGCCCGTCACCACGCATGCCTTGATATTCTCTATGCTGTGTTTAAGTAATTTGGAGATAGCCAGGCATGGTGGTGCACACTTGTAATAACTAGTACTTGGGAGGCTGAGAAAGGAGGAAAGCAGGTTCACAGAGGGCCTCACTAAGCAGCCTTAGCTCTCTGCAACTTAGTGAGACCCTATTTCAAAATAAAGAATTAAAAATAGGGCTGGGGCTATAGCTCAGAAGTAAAATGCCCCTGGGTTCCATCCTTAATACTGAAAAAAAAAAAAAAAAAAGAGTTTGGAACTAAAACTGTGACTTGGAAGCCCAGAGAATCTTAAAGGTAAGTGTGGGCATCCTCACAAGGTCAGGTGGATAATCTAAGTCCCCAAACATGGCTGGGAGGGAGAATCACCTGGAACCCTGTTAACATGCAGACTCCTGGACCCTGCCACCCCACAGAGTCACAATATCTGCATTTTAATCAGACTCTGACACAAAATAGAGGTGTGTGTGTGTGTGTGTGTGTGTGTGTTGCAGGGTCTCTCAGCCCAGGCGTGCCCCCTCCCCCAAGGCTGGTGCACAGCCATGAGGTCACCCCACAGAATGAGATAAAGGTGCCCACTCTGCACCTCACACTGTTACTCTTTGAAAATAAATCTGGAGTTCCAACGTCTCTTTTATAAACTGGGAGAAATATGAGAGGAAGAAGGAGAGGCACCTTGGGATCTCTTGGAGACGGGGAGGGTGATAAGGAGGACCGTGGCCTCCCATTGTGATTCTTGGGTGCTCTCTGAAGATTTTTCCCCCCTATAGTTCTGGGGATGGAACCCAGAGCCTCATGCATGCTAGACAAGCACTCTACCACTGAACTACACCCTAGCCCTCTGAAGGTTTGTTGACTGCATGAATGAAGAAAATAACAGAGCCAGGCTCCCTGGCATGAGGGTTCTGTGGGGTCTCTTACCACGCAGCAGGGGAGACCCCACCCCAGCCAACCATACCCGCCATGGTTGGTGTGTAAGGAGCACTATCAGAGGCCTCGCATGGGTCTGCTTCCTACCCGGCCTCCCTAGTCAAGTTCACTGTGAAGAGAGGAGGTAAGACGTCCGGCCTGCCCTGGGAACCCCCACGGGAGCCCAATTATTTATTGGAAACAGTAAGGGATGGATTTTTGGCGGCTTCAGTTCATGCGAATCAGACAACTCAGCTCAAGTCTGGTTTTGATCAGTTCCAACCCAACAGACGGCTTGTTAAATCTGAGCTGAAGGGGCCTCCTTTCTGGAACCCCTGTCCAGCACCCTCCCACCTCGGGCTGGAAGGCCCCTCAGAGAACAGTGAGTCCCACCCACCCGTTTTACAGACAGGGAGGTGGAGGCCCTGAGAAACCTCTCCAAGGCCAGTGTGGTTACTGTGAATCTGGGGGGCCGAGCTAACGGGAAGCTGTGGTCCTGGAGCTCTGAGAGCCGAACAATTAGATCCAGAGATGTTACCCTGGTATTCAACACCCCACCCAACACCACAGCTTCCCAGCACCTCTCCCAGATCCATCTGGATGCTTCTGCTAGGTTGTCCTGGATACACCTCTCCTCTGTGGTTGGAGACTGGGCAGGAGGACACCCAGGCAGAAAAGACCTTCTGGACTCTGGTGTACCAACTTGTAAAATGGGTACGTATGTTTGGAGCATACATTTAATGATGGTGGTGGCAGTCACCTGAGTCTGGGACCAGGAGGATGGTCCACTGGGCCAGAATCTGCCTCCCTCCAGCCTCACCCTCAAGACCCTCCCCGCCTCCTTTCCCAAGACTCAGGCCACCAGCTGGGGTCAGCGTGGTCAGTGAGCCCGGCCCAGCTGTCGCCTCACCCTCAAAGCCCTTTGATCTGCTGAGCCTGGGCTGGCAGGGCCCACGCGGTGATAGGTGTGCCTATTTAGCGTCTCCCTGGAAAACACAGACCAACTCACCCAGGTCCTGGGGCCCCTGCCTGGCATTGTGCACCCTCCAGCCTTAGCCTCAAGCTTCCTTTGCCCACGCCGAGCCCTCAGTGCCCCCCTGGCCAGCCACATTCAGTCTCTGTTCCTCTGCCTCCTCCCGCCCAGCCCTCTGAGCCAGAGTTAGGTTCAGGTGCCCGGGCTGCTCCTGAAGGGCTTTCGTTTCACCCACCCCTGCGTTCCAGCAGGTGCTATGTGACTGAGGCCAGGTGAGACAAAGGCCTGCCCATCCTTGGTGAGCAGGGCTGGGAACGCCGCTCTGTGTGCTCCTGTGCTCCGGGGCTTGGCCAAGACAATTCTAGAGGCTTGGAAAGTCCTGGAGTTGGGGCTGGTGGAAGTCGGGGAAGAGGGTTGCATTTAATCTACACTTCAGAGGAGTTCTCCACACAGGAGGCCACTAATTCTCAGAATCTCTGAACCTTTATGCTTGGAAAGGCTCTTGGTGGTCACAGAGCCGAGCCACTCTACCCCCTGCCAGCCCTTGGCCCTTGCTTGAACACCCACAGGGGTGGGGAGCTCATTCCTTGCCACCTGTGGCAGCCCCAGCCCCTGTGGGACAAGCCTGACAGGAAGAGGCAAAGGCCCAGCCTCCAGGGCCTCCAGAGTTTGCAGGCAGACACTCAGGACACTGGGGCCTTTTCCTTCCAGGTGGGACCCCAGGGCAGGCGGGGGTGAAGGGGGACAGGGGAGCATCCAGGCTCAGGCCACAGGGATGGGCCAAGAAGCGCAGCCCACCTGCCAGTGTGGCGTGGTCCTCCCCGACTCCCTGAGCCTTTTGGAGCTCTACTTCCCCATCTGGAAATGGGCGAAGGCAGCTGAGGGGCTGACAGGCTTTTGGCTTGCTTCATGTGGCCACCGTGAGGGGCTGTGGGAACCTCAGGTGACCCTTGGCTGCCCTTATCTCCCCGGGGGTCGCTGCGCCAGGGCTTCTTCCAAGCACTGATTAACAGCTGAGGCACACCTGGCCGGCAGATGTCAGCCCCCCATTACCCAGGCCGTATCTTGCATATGTGCACGCAAGCATGTGCGTGTGTGTATACACGCGTGTGAGCATGTACCAGGAAACACCAGGCTCTGCCTGGGCTCTCGGTAGGACCTGCGAAGTCCCTGCCCCATCTGTGCCCTGGGAGCCAGGCTCCGAACTGTTGGTGGTGCGGACACCAAGAGACAGTACTGCATAGAGGCCAGCATCCCTGTGGGGGGAGGGCAGGGCCGAGGTCCCAGGGGAGCTGTGGGGGCAGCCTGGCAGCAAGACTGGCAGAGAGGCGAGGCCCACCCACACTCCACCTCCTGCAGTCTGGTTCAGGGTGCAGGGAGAGGGGCTCTGGCTCCCCCAGGAGTCACACAAACCCTCTCACTGGCCCTGAGAGTTCAGGGTTGAAATCCCCCTTCCATAGAGGAAGAGACCAGCAGCCAAGGCCCCCGAGCATGGCTGACAACCACACCACCTGGCCACACCGGCCTGAGGGCTGGCGGGGAGCGTGGGAGCTGGAAAGGGTGGGCCAGGGCCCGCTGCCCCAGTACCCCTCCTCCGGCAGGCTCCATGGAGGTCAAGCTGCAGGAGGGGATCTGGGAACGATTTGATAATTAGATGAAAGGCCTCTGTGGGGGCCATTAGGGTTATGGAGGTCTGTGGTGAGGGTGGCCACCTGCCAACCCCACAGTCGCTGGCCCACCCCAGATAGCCCCTTCTTCTTGGACCCCACAGGCCCCTATTCCCCTCCCCACTTCCCCGCCCAGGGCACTCATAGCTCTGAGTGAACGTGGGTGGGTGGAGGGCTTCACCCCCCTTCAGCCCAGTTATCTAGAATGGAAACTTCCACAGCCCTAAGAGGTAGGCCATCCCACTGGCAAAGTGAGGCCCAGAGAGGGCCAGCACTTGGTCCAAGGTCACAGTGAGGAGGGCTCAGTCCAGCACGTCTCCAAGGGGGTCAGAGCCACACATACTCCAGAGGGGGCAGGGCGCGTGGAGGTGCTCAGCTCCTCCCTTCCCCACTGAGCTGGGCTCAGAGGCCACAGGACAAGTGTGCAGGTGGGGAATGCTGGACACAGCCTCTGCCCTTACTAAAGGGGCTGCGGAAAAAAGCTGGGGACCCAGCCAGGATGGGAGAGGGCATGAGGAGCAGGCAGATCGGGTCAGCTTCTGATCACCCTCAGCTCTGGACAGGAAGAAGATTCTGGAGGTTGGGGAAAGGGCAGACACTGTCCTCCACCCTTCCCATCCTCTGTACCCCTGGACTGGGGATAAGGGTAGAGACACATCTTGTCCTCATCTTCCTGATCCTGACATGGCCTCCTCCTTTCCTAGTAGCCCTGGCCCTCAGCAGTGACCAGCCTCATGTCCAGTGGAGAGGTGTAGGCTCACAACCCTCCTCTTCCAGCAGGGAGGCTTCTGTCTTGGTGGCAGGAACAGGCAGGCGCTCCAAAGAGCTATTGCCACCTGGGCCTCCATACTTGGGCTGCCACAAGCCTGCTGAGTCCCCTGCTGACACTTCACAAGCATATTCCTATGTGACAGCACTCAACATGGTGGTGCGATGTGGAGTGCAAGCCTGCTGAGTCCCCTGCTGACACTTCACAAGCATATTCCTATGTGACAGCCCTCAACATGGTGGTGCGATGTGGAGTGAGGCTTGGAGAGGGAAGATCGCTGGTGAGTCACCTAGCAGCTAGCAGGGCCAGCGGGCAGGGGTCAGTGGGCCCCTCTAACTCCCAAATCCACCCGTTTCCATCCTCTTACCCCATGCTGCTTCCTACAGTGGAGTGACCAGGCACAGGGTCACCCACCTAGAAGTGAGGCCACAAAGACAGGGCCTGGGGACAAGTGGGGCAGGGGATTTGATCCCCAATCTTAAAGGGTGGCTACAGTGAGAGGGTAGTGCTATGCAGATGGGGCAGCCTGAACAAAAGTGGTGGTTTCCCAGTGGGTGGAGCAGGGTAGCTGGAGAGGGCAGGGTGAACAGATGGCCAGGCCACCTGCGGGGCCTGAGCATCGGGCTAAGAAGTGGGCTTCTGGAGGACAGGGCTCGGGCTCCTAACACTATCCCAGCACAGCTCTCAGGACGGGCACTCCCAAGCCCCCAGATCTGTCTAGTTAAGGGCCTCTCCTCCTCCAGAAACCCTAGGAAGCTTCGATGCCTGCCCTGAAAGTTCCCAGTCCCTTCGGGGTGAAAAACATGGCATTTCCTGCCTGGCCACTCAGGGCATGGCCAGGAGTGAAGGGAGTCTTCCTCTCTCTGCTGAGCATCCTCCAGCCTTCCTCTGCTCCTGTGCCATGCCCCAAACCACCTGGATGTTCAGGTGGGTGGAAGGGGGATGAGGAGAAAAGGGCAGAGCTTCTGGTCACTCCACATCCTCCATGGACAGGCTGGGGGCTGGCCCGGACCTCTGCTCAGCAGACCTGAGCTTTCCCACCTCTTCATCTGGTAGCCAGATTCCCAGGCCCTGGGGAGTCCCCCCTTTCTCCTGAACCCCTTTCCAGCCCAGGGAAAACATCACTCCCCTGGTGTTCTGGGCCCAGCATTTGAAGCCCTGGGCTGGGCAGCCAGTGTATAGAGCCAAGAACCACACGCTCAGCAGAGTTCAGGGGCCTGGGAACGGCTCGCCCACGGAGGTGGTGTTGAATCCATCTGTGCCCCCCTCGTCGGGTGTCAGAGTGATTTATGAGCAGATGCTGAGAGAAGAGCCTGAGGAAAATAAGCAATCTCAGATGCATCCCTCCCCTCTACTAACCTGTCACAGCCTCAGGAGAAAGGGAAAGAGCCTCCTGCTGTGTGACCTTGGCCAGGTCCTTTCCCTCTCTGGCCTCTTCTGCCTTTGAAATAGGTCTGAAAATCAGCCCAAAATCAGAGTTGCCAGAAGGATCAGGTGAAAAGTCAGGACAGGAAGCACCAGCTCAGATCCTGGCACTGAACAGGTCAGCTTGTAGGCCTCGCTCCCTCCTGATTCACAGCGGCTCCAGGCCCTCTCAGCCCAGCCCCATCCTCTCTCTGACTGCATCCTCAGACCCACCCCTTGCTCACTCCAGCCTGGTCCTGGGGTCCCACTGCCTGGCACTCTCCCTCCCTCCACCAAGACCAGGGCTGCCTGGCTCCCTTCCTGGACTCCTCCCCTTCCAACTGCCACATCCTGCCCCCACTGGGCTGCTTTTATGAAAAGTCTCCAATATTTACCACCACCTGATTTAAATAAATAATGCACCCGGCAAGTGTTACTAATTTGTTCCTTGACCCCTCCCCAACTAGGGTGTCAGTCCTGTGGGGCAGAGGCTTTTCTCTTTCTTTGCTGGGGAATCTCAAGGACAGTGCCTGATTTAAAGTAGGTGTCCAAGAAGCCTGTGGCTGAGCGGGGAAGGAGGGAGGGCAGGCAATGGAGTTTGCAAACAGAAAGATGCAGGCAGAAGGCAGGACCATCCAGAGGTCAGCACCTGGAGGAGGGCAGCCCAGCCAGAGGGGAAGTCACTCTAGTCTGGGCACAGCCTAAGCCCTGGGGACAGGCATGATCAGGAGGGCAGGGGAGGCAGGGAGGAGAGGCCAGTTGTAGGAGCCCAGGCAGGCCTGGAGGAAGGGTATGGAGGTCGGGGAGACAGAGAGCTGCCCCTGTAGGTGGGAGTGAAAAATAAAACTGTAGTAGCCAGGAGTGGTTGTGCATGCTTGTAATCCCAGTACCTGGGAGACTGAGAGAAGAGGATCGCAAGTTCAAGGCCAGCCTCAACAACTTAGAAATGTTCTCAGCAATGTAGTGAGACCCTGTTTCACAATAAAATTGAAAAGGGCTGGGGGTATATAGCTCAGAGGTACTGGGTTCAATCCTCAGCACCAAAAAAAAAAAAAAAAAAAAACCAAAAAACCTGTGGCTGCCACATGATTTTTTAAAGATTAGGAATAGTTTAAAATAAAAGAAAGAATGCTAGAGAAGCCTCAACCATAGCCCCCTAGAGTAGGAAGCAACTTGTTGACCACATAGTAACCAACATAAAGACTGTGATTAAGATGAACGTTAGCTCTGAACTTCCCAAACCCACCGCAGGAAGGGAAATAATGATGAGGTAAATGCTTTGCATTGGGCGACCAAAAAAGCACACCAGTTCCTGGGAAGAGACTTATTTTTTGTTTCTGACACTGAACTCTAAAAGTGATTTATCACATGTTTTCCCGGGCAGAAGGAAGAAGCCCTGGGAGTCAGGTCCCTTCTGGAACCATCCCTTGTCCATCCCATTTCACACTCTGGAGACAGGCACTAGGCTGACTAAGGCTTACGCTTCAGCGCTATTGGGAAAGCGGGGGCTCAGAGAAGTGCGTTCACTGGCTGAGGTCACACAGCTGGTAAGAGGCTTGCTGGGGTTTGAGATGTGAAGGATGAGGGCGGGGTGCCGGGGGGGGGTCAAGGAGAAGGATCTAAGGACCTAATGGACAAGCGCTGGGCAAAGAGCGTCAAGGCCAGATAAGCGGCCCTCGGGACGCAGCCCCTCAGCACTGCTGAGCCACAGGCCAGCTGAGGCTAGAGACGCCCAGCTGTGCAGAATGGAACCTCTCTAAACTGTGGGGAGAAAGTGGGCAAAGCGGGGAACATCCAAAGACAGTTTTCTGGACCCAAGGTCTGGAGTCCAACTCCTCTTCTGGAGTTGTGTGTGGAGTTCTGTGGCTAAGAGGGTGTAAAGTAATCTCTTACAGACTTGGACCACTCCCTCCCTCTGCTCCAAAGACCCCATGGCTCCCACTGCCCTCAGATCTAGTGTGATTCCTTGGCCTGGGGTTCAAACACTGCAACACAGCCTGGCACACAGACCTGAGTGCAGACCTCTGTCTTCCCATCCTCTGTGTGACCCTGGTCAAGTTACTGAGTCTCTCTGGGGTATCTGAGTCCTTCATCTGAAACACGACCACGCAAACAGTATCTGCAGAGAGGGTTCAGGACATTGGTGTGAGGGACTTGGCATGCACCTGGCGCTAAAAGAATAATAAGTTTGCAATTGTTACTTCCAACTAAAGTGCCTTCCTTTCCATCTCCACCCCCAGCAGCAGTGGGTGGCTGGCTGCTCAGAGTCACCTCCCAGGGAGACGGAGGGCAACAAGCCCTCAGCTGACAGTCAGGCCTCATTTCCCCAGCCTTACTTTCCACCTTGGAAAATGGACCTTCCGGGTGTGCAGGTACCTGTACCTGGGCAAGGGCTGTGGTCGCCATTCCTGGAATGGAGGGTGAGCAGAACAGCAGCCCTGGAGTGACCTTGACCCATGTACAGGGGCAGGGGTGAGGCGTGTGCCCAGAGCTGATCCAAGCCAGCCAGCTCAGGTCAGAAGATGCAGCCCCATCCCTGCAGATGCTCTTCCTTGCTGTTTCCTTCCTCGCACTCATCTGGGCCTTCCTGGGCCAGGCCTTGTGTGAATATGGGAACAGAAGTATTGGGGTCCGCAGGGTGTGGTGGCACACGCCTGTAATCCCAGTACTTGGGAGGCTGAGATAGAGGATCACAGGTTCTCCGCTACTTAGTGAGACTCTCCACAAATTAGTAAGACCCTGTTTCAAAATAAAGAATAAAAAAATATGGCTGGGTGTAGCTCAAAGTAGAATGCCCCTGAGTTTAATCCTTAGTTGTGAAAAAAAAAAAAAGAAAGAAAGAAAAAAAGAAAGATTGATTGTTGGGGTCAGTACAAGCAGGACCATAGAGGGTGAGTCTTGCTATCCTAGAGGAAGCCCAAAGGCTGGGGGTACCAAATAGGGGCCCTCTCTACCTGGAGGAGGGAGGGAGGACTTCCCAGGGGCAGGGAGTATTGAAGGATCATAGAAATTTCCTGGCTGGGCAGGGACAGGCAGGAGATGTGTGTGAAGGGATGGAGACAGGAAAGATGGTGCACATGGAAAATGTGGAGAGCAGAATGAAGGAGGAATGGACTGCAGGGTGGGGAGATTTTAGGGGAGCCGGCTGGGAGAGGAAGCTGGGGAGCCAGCGGGTGGCAGCACAGAGGGCCAGACAGAGCAGGCTGAGGAGCTGGATGAACCCCATAGGCAGGAGAGTGTGGTCCTCCCAGTCTCAGGCAGTAGAATCACAGGGCTGGTTAGAGCCCAGCTTGGCTAGCCCACCCTAGGAGTTTCTAAGTCAACGGGATCCATGTAGGGTCTGAGACTTGGCATTTGTAACACATGGAGCAGATGGGATGATGGGGCTTTCTATTCATGGAGATGGAACCCAGTGGGGCTCAGGGCTGGAGGATGAGGAGAGGGAGGAGGTCTGAAGCTCCCAGGGGACAAGCAGGACCCAGCCCAGGTGTTATCAATCTGTAGCCAGGCTTGAGGCCAGGGGCGGGGTCTGGTAGAGGAAAGGTGAGGAGCCTGGGTTGGGCCAGTGCCGCCCCCACCTGGGAGGAGGCCACAGCCTGGCAATAGATGGCTCCTTCCCTCAGGATCACACTCCCTTCTCCCCTGCAGCTGCTGCTGCCCACAAGACCTGAACTAATACCAGGACTCTGCAGCCAGACCTGGACTGAGGTTCAGCGGCCCTCCAGCTCTCCGCAGCCCTGAGCAAATAACATACAGTGCTTGCCCTTCCCCAGTCCTGGTTTCCCAAGCAAAATGGCCACAAACACGCCTACCTTACTTACAGAGCTGTCAGGATGCTGCAGCATGCCAAGGTCCTGTGTAAACTATGGGCCCCGTACACCCACAAATTGTTGTTGTTGTTATTATTGTTATTATTTCAGAGAAGGGGAACCTGATGGAAAGATATCATGGCTAACCCAGAGGAATTATGGAGGGGTCCTTCGGGTACCATAACATATTTGAGTTCACAAGTATATGACAGAAGCTAGGACATGGGTGGGTGGGACTCCGGGCCCTCTGTGATGTGGCTCCTGGCATGGGGCCTGGGCAGGGCCACCAGGCCAGGATCTGAGCCTGCTCCCTTCCAAGCAGACTAAATATTTGGGCTCCTCCTTCCCCAGCCTGCTGGGGCCCCAGGCCCAGAACCCACTGTGGTGGGGAGAGCAGGAGGACCCTGCCTGCAGTGAAGGTGGTAGGGATTGATTCCAGCAGGCCCTGCTCTGCAGAGACCTCACCACACGCCCCCTGGAGGCCCCAGCACAGCCAGGGACTCTGCCTCCGACACACAGTGGGCCCTGAGGCAGCCCTGCCTGCCCCTCCGGGCCTTCGTTTCCCCATCTGTAGAACAGGCTAGGGACAGAAGGGTTGGACGGACTTTCCAAGGTCCCCTCTAGGTGTCACCAGGGGCCCTGGCCTGGAAACTGCCATGGGGCCCCCTGCAGAGCTGCCCTCTGCAATGAAGAGGAGACCCAGAGACAGTAAGACTGACATCCCTTACCAAGGAGGGAAGGCCCAGGTGGGGAGGGCCAGGCTTACATGAAAGTGCCCCCACATGCGGCTTGAATTCTCCCTCTTCCTCCAAACAATAAAAACGTGGCCACCTGTAAGTGCCTGGCATGGGGCAGGGGCTGTAGCAGGAGGCTGGGCCTCCAGCTCCCCAGGAGTTGTGGTCCCTGCTCACAGCCTGGTGGGGCTGGCTGGGGGGCGGGGGCTTTGTCTGCAGAGCCCGGCATCAGGTCCTAGTGCCGTGTTCTCCAGGGTGATCTCTCGCTCTGCCCTGGGCTGCCCCGACTTTACCCACTTCTCAGAGGGGAGGACTCTGAGAGTGACTGTCCCCGTTTTACACATGGAGAAACCCAGGTGACACTGGTCATCCAGGAGCGACCTGGTGGGGCTGAGCTTGGGCCTGGCTCCCGAGTCACCCTCAAGGAACTGGGTTCTGCAGGAAGGGTGGCACGACGGGCTCCCAGGTCCTGTGACAGCGAGGCCACTGGGCCCTGTGCCGAGCAGGCACTGAGGAGGAGCTAGTGATGGGCCCGTTGGGGGCTCAGTCACAAGTGGTGGGGCGGCCCCGTCTAAGCGTCCATATACCAAGGGTGTGAGTCTGTTGCTAAAGTTCTGTGAGTCTGACTCTTGGTTGCACGGCCTCTGACTGCACCCTTTGGGGACTTCTTCAGGGGGACAGTCCTGCCCCGAGCAGCCAGCCCAGGGTGCCAGGTCTTAAGATGGTGGGCATGGGGCTGTGGCCGCTGTTACTTCTGCCCCAAATCCCCATGGGCCAGGTTCTCAAGGGCTCTGGAGATGCCCCCCTCAGCTCACACTCAGAGCAGGTGAAGCTGCTCGGGCTGGGCCTCGCTATGGTGTCGCTGAGGCCAGAACCCAGCAGGGCCAAGAAGAAATAGCCTTCTCGAGCCAGGCATGGTGGTGCACGCTTATAATCCCAGCATTCAGGAGGCGGAAGCCGGAGGATCATGGTTTGTGGACAGCCTCAGCTACTTAGCGAGGCTCTTCACAACTCAGTGAGACCCTGTTTCAAAAACAAAGGACTAAAAAAACAGGGCTAGGGGTGTAGCTCAGAGGTAGAATGCCCCAGGGTTCCATCCCGGGTCCCACAATAAAATAAAAGAAATAGCCTTCTCACCTGTTTTCTCAATCTGCACATTGGGGTTCACCTGCAGGAGGATGGGGCCTGGGTGCCCCCCACTCACTAGGAGGGTAGTGTCCTCTAAAATATCCATATGGAGGAGTAATGGAGGGGGCATTTCAGGCACTCTGACAGATCCAAGTTGACCAGCACATGACAGGCCCTTGAGTACCAGGTGGGAGACATCAACCCAGCCTGGACCCAAAACCCAGCCTCGGGCCCTGGGGGGCCCCCTGCCCTCTGATGTGGGCCCCCACCATATCAACCCAGTGCTTCAGCTTCATCTCTGGACCAGGCCTGGGTGGGTTCTGGGGAGACAGCAGGAATGAGATAGTGTTCTCAGAAGCCGGGCATGGTGACGCACGCTTGTAATCCCAGCATTGGGTGGCTGAGACAGGAGGACTGCGGTTTGCAGACAGCCTCAGCTAGTTAGTGAGTCCCTTTGCAGCTCAGTGAGATCCTGTTTCAAAAATAAAGAATAAAAGCCGGGCGTGGTGGCGCACGATTGTAATCCCTGCGCTTGGGAGGCAGAGACAGGAGGATCGCGCAAGTTCGAAGCCAGCCGCGCGTGCAAGTTCGAAGCCAGCCGCGCGCGCTGGCTTAGGAGACCCTGTTTCCAAATTAAAAAAAAAATGTAAAAATAGGTCTGGGAATGTATCCTGGAGGTAGAAGGGCTTCCAGGAACACCAGTACCACCAAAAAAAAAAAAAAAAAAAGAATAAAAATAGGGCTGGGGGTGTATATCGGAGGTAGAATGCCTCTGGGTTCCATCCCCAGTACTGCAAATAATAATAATAATAATAATAATAATAATAATAATAATAATAATAATATTTAAAAGATGGTGTCCTCAGGAGTCCAAGGCATTGATGTTTGCAGCCCCAGTGCCACAGGAGTCACAGGCGGGGGCTGGGGCTAGTTGACGGGAAAGGCCTTCACAGAGGCCACAGCTTCCTGGGGTGCAGAGCTGTGGGCTTCAGGACTCCATCAAGGAACCTGCACAGCCTCCCTGGCTCAGACTCTGTCCCAGCTGCCACAGGAGCACCTTCAGGGTGGAGCCGGCTCCACTCAGCAGGGCCTTCTGTGGGATCCCCCAGAGCTGGCTTCTCCATAAGCCCAAAGGCCTCAGGAGTACCTCTTGCCCTCCTGCCCTCTCTGTTTGGTGTCCTCCTCTAGTCACCTGTACACTGCTCTAGCACCCATGGGCCCTTCTCTGGGGAGGTCACCCTGCCTTCCTCCCTGTTCCTGGCCCCAGGCTCCAGCCCACTTTTCTCAGCCCTCAGTTACAGTCTCTTCTCCATGGGGACTCAAGACCCTGTGATTCCAGCTCTGATCCCCAGCTCGCAGCAGAGCCTGGCTCGAATGGTCTGAATTCTTTAGCTACAATGGCTACCAATAGATAATCCTTAGTATCTGCCAAGGGCTTGGTATGCATTGCCTGATTGGAGCCTTACAACAATCCAAAGAGGTGGGTGTTGTGATCAGCCAAACTAAAAACCTCAAAAAGGTGAGGTAACTTACAGTAGGCCACACAGCCAGCATGGCTCCTCCTCAGAAGCACAGTCACAAAGTTTCACTCCTAACTACACGGTGCTCCCCCTCCCATGGCAGAGCCTCCCTCCTCAGTGCTCTCTCACTCCCCACTGGGCTGGCTTGCCTATGTCCCCAGCACACAGCACAGGCAGGGCATGGAGCCCAAGGAAGGAGAGATGGTGCTGCTGATGGGGAAGATGCTGCTCCTGGGGGGAAATTGCCTCATACCAACGGGCTCCCAGCCATCTAGGCGCGGTGCTGGAGGCTTCGCTCGCTTGACCTCTCCTGAGGGTCAGGACAACCTGTGCTCACCCTATTTTACAACTGAGGATATGGAGTCTTGGGTGCTGTGGCATGACCAGGGTTGCTCGGGGTTAGAACACTGGCTGTATGGCTCAGGCAGGCCATGCCCTTGCCTGCGCCACAGCTCCTGGCCTAGTGTGTGCATTCAGGTGTGTTCTGGAGAGAGAAGGTCAGGGGCATCTGGCAGATGGAGTGGAGGGGGAGGTTTACTGTGTGGGCAGGAAGTGGAGGGGTAGAGGTCTATTTTTTCTCTTCTGCTTCAGAGATAGATATTAAACCAAGCCTGGGCTTTGGCTGGGATGGGGAACGTGCAGATGAGCCATCCTTCCTGAGACTCTGGCCTCCCTCCTGTGATGGCAAAGTCTGTTTTCAGGGAGAAAAGCACTCGGGGGCCTACGGGTCCACCCTGCAGGACAGCATGAGGAAGAATAGTGACTGCTGGGATGCTGGGCAGCCCCGAGCTTACCCCTGAGGGGCTGGGAGCTGCTGGTGGATGCCACTCAGGACACCAAAGACAACCCCCAGGCAACCCCCAGGGAGACTGTCCAGGCCGCCAGAGCTAGCCTCGGGGCAGTTGGTGCCTGGGTTGTCATCTTTTTGCCAAGAAACATCCAGGGAGATGCTAGGACTCCATGGAACCAGATCTGCACCAAGCGGCTTCCAGCCTGGGGCTCAGAGGGTCCGATGTGGCTGGGGCAAGGACAGGCCATGGGAAACCACAGGACGGTGCTGACAGAAGAAGCGATAAGTTTCGCCCTTTGGGTGGAGGGAGGCAAAAAACAAAACAAAACATATGATTTTGAATTTCTCAAATTGCAGACATGGTAGTCTCGGACTATACTGAGTCCTGGACTCTAGAAATCCTAGGACCGTGGCTATTTCCTCCTGGAGGTCCAGAATCTAAGAAAAGCTAACTCTGAGAATCTAGACTTGAAAGGAGCTTGCAAGGTCACAGTGTTTACCAGGCTGCTATCCCTGCACCCCCAGCCAGCCTCTGGCTCCGCAGCCCCCTTGAGCACCACTCACTTTTATGGAGGCGAAGGCAGTGGAGACATAAAATAAACACTTGAGTTTTAACTACATCGGTGCCCCTGCCAGAGAGCACGGCGTCTGGGCCCTTAGTGCGTCCCTGTCCTCACCTGGCAGCCTCATGCCTTGCAAAGGGCTGGTCTGCCCTCCTGACTGCCTGAGCAGCTAGGGGAATGTCTGGCATGGTGTTCTGACCTGCCCCTCCTCCTCAAGCTCCTCCTCCCTCAGCCACCCCGCCCCACCACTGGCAGGTGAGGCTCTGGGCACCAAGGGGCTGAGCAGGAGAATGTCTTCAGCAGCCATCGGTCTGGGGAGCGGAGCGGATATTGCTTTGGTCTACAGGAGCAAGGGGACCCATTAACCGTGCGCCTGCTAAATTGCTCTGCCTGAAACCAGCCATCACTGCAGGTGGGCGGGTAGCCTGGCGGGCAGGCAGTGGACAGTCCAGCTGGTGGCTAGCGCCCTGGTGGCGTGGTCTTAGACGCCACCACTCTAACATACCGGCCTGGGGTCTAAGGCAGCCTGGCTGTGACCTTTCCTCTGTGGCACCCAGAGGCCCCAGCTCTAGCTGCACCCCTTCCTGGCTTCCTCGGAGCGCACCCTCTGCTGGTACCTCTTTGACGAAGTCCTGACCTTCCATCCCTACTCCTGATACCCCGAGAGAAGTGGGCTTTTCTTCCCCATGCCCACTGCCCCCAGGGCTCTGCCTATCTCTTGCCTCTGTCCTCGGGCCACTCTCCACACACTGGTGGGGCCTGAGCGGCCAGGCACCCAGGTGATAGGAGCAGGAGGGTGAGGGCCAAGCTCTGGACAGCATTTCCCAGCCCTTGTGCCCCATGATAGAAACTCCCAGTCCTGAATTGTTCGCTCTACTGTGTGACGCCCACCCCCACGTAGGCAACCAGGTTCTCTCTGGGATGCCCGTCGTGGAGTTGGAGCCGGAACCCGGGCTCTGCCACCCATCCCCTCATCAATAAAACAGACACTGCGCCCTGGCCTTTGGGTTGTGAGAAATAAACAGGCCTAGAGAGGGCCAGCAGCTTCAAGAGAGCAGAAAAGATGCCGGGGCTTCCAGGAACTCTCCTCACCCCCCTCCAGCCTCGCTTGGGTCTAGCGAGGCCCTGCCCTGGGCCCAGGCCTGCTCTGTGTACCCTGGCGGCCGCCCCTGAGGCCTCAGGAACGACAGGCCTGGCTTGCTTGGGACTGGGCTCAGCCCCCCTGGGTGGCTCCTCTGGCCCGAGCAATCCTCCCCACGGGGCCTTATCAGTCTATTCTCTCCTTTCCCACTGAACTAATCTCTCCCTCTTTTCAAGATTTCCTGTTTCCTCTCTGCCGCCTTCTTGTCTCTCCTCGGGCTCTGCCTCCCCGAGATTCCAGCCAGCCTCCCACGCTGGACAGAGTCCCCTCACAGTGGTGCTGTCCCAGCTCCGGCTCCGTGTTCCTTTCTTTCTGAGAATCCTGGCCTGACTTTCAAGGTCCTGGCAGGGACTACGGCCCCCTTATGGGCAGCGGGAGAAAGGGGGCAGCGGGAGACAGAGACGTGAGTGAGGAACCCTGCTGTGACAAGACCTCTGGCACCCAGGGATCAGTCCCTAGGCCTCCTAGGTCTTTGGGTTAGTCATTGACCTGGGCCTCTACCTGGTTTCCAATGCCATGGTTTTATGGTTCTAAATCTATGAACACGGTAACTCCTGAGCTGTTGGAGCCCAACGTCCTGAAGCCTCGGGGGGAGCCTGTGCTGTGGCTGACACTGGAAAGGGCCCCCGCCTCACCTGAGTCGGCTCAGCCCAGCAGTGGGTAACCTTATCACCCAGCCAGACGGGATGAGGAGCCATCCAGAGACCAACTCTCGCAGCCCCTTTGGTTGCCAGGGCTTGGTCACAGGCCCAGGGACCAGCCAGTGGCACGTACACAAGGACCACTGATTCAGGCTCCCCAGGGAGACCTTGTCCTGAGCCTCCAGGGCTCCCCTCCTCCCTGGCAAACAGTCTTCTGTGTTGCTCTCTTGCCTGCTCTGCCCCCGAGTAAGGCCCTGTGAGGAGGGATGCACCTGGGCTGAGAACTTTCCGTAAGGTCTGGGGCAAGCCACCTTGCCCCTGGGAACCTTGGCTTCCTCCCCTCAGAAGGTGGTAGCAGCACCCACCAGAGCGAGGCTGCCCTAAAGATGACTTGGGACTGTGTGTTTGGAACAACATACAGCAGGTGCACAAGGAATGGCAGCTTCATATGTTTATGTCCACTCTAGAGCCATCTCAGGTCCTTGGTCTGCTTTCATTTGCTTGTTCTGCTTAAGGTTCAAAGGACATCTTCAAATTTGATCTTTCTTTCTTTCTCTCTCTCTCTTTCTTTCTTTCTTTTTCTTCCCTTTTTTATTTCTTTTCTTTCTTTCTTTTTCTTTTGCCATACTGGGAGTGGAACCCAGGGGCATTCAACCTCCAAGCTACACCTCCAGCCCTATTTTCATTCTTTATTTTGAAACAGGGTCTTACTGATTTGCTAAGTAGCTGGGGCTGGCCATGAACCACCATCCTCCTGTCTCAGCCTTCCAAATGCTGGGATTACAAGCACGTGCCACCACACCCAGCTCAAATTTGACATTTCTGAGGCATGTTTTATACTCAGCGCCCAGGGCCCACAGGTGCATGGCCCTCAAGAAGGCTCCAGACTAGTGGGGAGGCTGATATAGACACATCACAGATCAGGGGCAACCTCAGAGGGAGCACAGAGGCTGTGGAAACCCGGGCGAGGCCCCTGCCCCAGGCTGAACTGGCAGGAAGGACTTCCTGGAGGAGGAGGTTGACCACCAGGACCTTGATAGAGGAGAGGGAACTGGCTAGTTATGAAAAATAAGCAATGATGGCTACTTTAAATATTCAGAGGGACAGGGCATGGTGGCGCACGCTTGTAATCCCTGCACTTGGGAGGCAGAGACAAGAGGATTGCGCTGGTTCAAAGCCAACCTGCTGGCTTAAGAGACCTTGTTTCAAAAAAAAAAATAACAACATATATATTTAAGGTCTGGGAGTGTAGCCTGGAGGTAGAAGGGTTTCCAGGAACCCCAGTACCACCAAAAAATATATTCAGAGGGTTATGGGGAGCAAAGGAGGGAGTTGTCCCTTCTACCCAGGGAGCTGGGGAGGGCTTTGTGAAGAAAGCTATGAAAGTAATTTCCAACAGGGACAGTGACTTTCCCTGTCCCCAGGGACCAGCAGATGCCCAGAGGTGGATGCCTGTTCAGTGTTTCATTGGCAGTGAACTCTTTGCTTGTGACTAGAACACAGGGGTCATGGGGACCTTTCAGGAAAGTGACTGGCAGAGTGCAACTGAGGGAGGGGCTCGCGTGCCAGGCCAGGGTCTGAGGATTGGTTTTGTGGGGCATGGTGCCTATGAGCCCTGGGCCTGGGAGATAGCACACTCCAGGGCCGAAGGAGGCAGTGGGGCTGTGAGGTCCCCTTCCAGGAAGCCTCCCACCCCAGCCCTTATCAGCTCTGTGACCACAGGAAAGGCCCTTCCCATCTTTGATTTCCACATCTGCAAAACAGACTGAGACAGAATTCTTAGCTCGAGGTGCCTTCCAGTCTTGATTCTGTAGCCAGGCTAGTCCTGCTGCAAACTTGCAGGCAGAGCTTGGCGGATACCACCAAAGCAGCCCCTCTGGGTTATCCATTCCACCCCAACCCTGGGAACCCCAGCTTTACCTCACCAAGGCCTGCCTGGGCTCCAGCCCCGCTCTGCCCAGCCCTGCCAGCTGGCGTCTGAGTCTTTAGCTGGCTCTGGGAAGGGGAGAGCCCACCCCTCAGTGTCCACACACAGAAACGGAGCAGGACATTTTCTTACATCCTTTGCCCTGAGTAGGTGATTAATAACAGCTTCCATTTTGCGGGTACCTACTGCAGGCTCTCAGGATGCTCCCCGTGCTCATGACTTGGCCCTCAGGGCTGCCCATGTGCAGGAAATGGTGCCGAAGGTCAGTGAGGGCCAGCAGCATGCCCATGGCCAGCCCGCTGCCCTTGGGGCCCTGTCGGGACCCCACCTGCTTTCCTGCCACCTCTGGCTGCTCTGCCCCTTTTCTTCTCCATGTCTCTGACTTTCGAGGCAGACAGAAGGACCCCAGGCCTTGGCTCTCTTCTTGATCCCAGTCCACCTCCTCCCTGAGCAATGACCCGCAAAGGAGTCTCCAGCCCTGGCCTATCTCCAGAATGCCAGGCCCAAAGGTCTGCCTGTCTACTCTCTCCTCCATGTTTCTACCTGGGGCCTGACTGACATCTCAGTCCTCACCTGTCCAAATCTGAGTCCTTATCCGCTCTCCACCCCCACCTCACGATTGGTCCCTCCATCTTCCCAAATACTCCTGCCTGAACCCTGGCAGCCCCCAGGGATCTCCTTCCCCCTCCCACCCCCATGCAAAAAGGTGCAAATCCTGCTGGCTCCACCTTCAAAACAAACCGGGAACCCAGCTACTTACCACACCTACTGCCATCAGCCTGGTCCAGGCATAAGGAGAGGGGAGGAGTCTCAACCTAGTCACCACCAGCTCTGTTTTACAAGTGGGGAAACTGAGGCTGAAGGGCCTCCCCAGGGTCACACAGAAAATTCACTGGGGCTGGCTAGCTGGTGCCTTGGTTAAGGTCCCCAGCTCCCTGGGGTAGGTTTTCTTTTACAGCTGGCTTAGCAAGTCTGACCACATGGCCGGGCTGTGCAGTGAGCTTGCGTGTGTGTGTGTGTGTGTGTGTGTGTGTGTGTGTGTGTGTGTCCCTGAGGAACAAAGAGGCTGCCAGCTGGGTTTATGTTTCAAGACGTCTGTCCCCACCCTTGACCAAGAGATCCTACATGGAAACTGGGGCCAGGGCAGGAGGAGGGGGATGAGAGGGAATGGGGACTTCAATCAGGAGCCGCCTTGCGGGGAAACTGGAGAGTCCTCCCCGCCAGCCCTAGGATCTGTGGAGTTCACTGGAGGAGGCCAGAAACTGCAGGGGCGGGCTGGGGCTCACTCAGCATTTATTTCATACAGCTGTTTAAAAAGCTTGTTTAAAATAGAGATCATTATATATATATTTATATATATAAAATATATAAAGAGGAATTGAGGTGAGCCACCCCAAAGAAAAAGTTATATTTTATAAATATTTCTGTAGCTCCCATATCCCAAAAGGAAGAAAGAAAGAAAGAAAGAAAGAAGAAAGAAAGCAAGCAAGCAAGAAAGAACAAAAGAAAAGAAGAAAGGAGAAAAAAATTTACAACCCAAGCTAGTGGTTCCACGTGGTGGGCCAAGGGCCCTTCAGAACATTCCCCAAATCTGGTCTCTTTGGCCCAGAAAGGTCAAGTCCATACAGTCTCACCAATTTCGTACCCCTTGGCTTCTTAGAGCAGCCTCGCAAGGCGCTCCCCGGCCTTGGGCTGCCAGGTTATTTTTAATCTTGCCGTTTCCTTTGATGTGCCGGCCCTCCTTCCAGAGTGACCAGGCCTTCTGTTCTGGTGGCTTCCAAGTGGAGGCAAAGCAAACGCTGCCTCCCAAGCCTGGCATCTGGAATTTGCACGAAAAAGTCCAGGGGGTGCCTTCAGGCCGAGCCGGCGTGAGGGTCCTCAGTGGGCAGAGGCGCGGCCTCACTTGCAGACGTAGCGCTCCACTGTGCGCTCACACCTGCGGCAGGTGACGTAGCAGCACCAGTGGTACCTGCAGTGACACCGCTCGACCACATGGTCCGTGTAGGGGTTATAGCCGCGGCCACAGCACATGAGGTCGCAGCTGTCGCTGCCGTTGGACGTCTTGTTGCACTGCCTGGCGGGGGGACGGATGGGAGGGCAGGTGAGTATTCAGGCCAGTCATCCCCAGAGCCCCGCACTCCCAGCTGCAGCCTGCAGCCTCCCATGGCACAGTTCAGCCCCTCCTGGAAGGTGCCTCGATCTTGGGAATTTTAAGTAATCCTCTTACCCAAGGGTACTTCTAACTTTTCCCTGTGTTTCCAATAAGCTGTTATCAAACCTTGGGGCTGCTTTGTTTCTTCAGAGGAGTCTTGTTTCAATTTCTTTTACTTCGAAATACTGGAAGACCCTCAAGCCCATTTGTCTAACAGTCCTAACTTCACATTTAATCTTTAATTATATTACAACGGGTGTGAGGATCACTTTTACTTTAGAATCCCAGGACACATTCTGAAACACTGAGAATGTCACTGGACATGACAGTATGTGACCTCTGGCTCACTGTTTGGGGAGGGAGAGGGGTCTGCCCACCACTTGTCTCCTAGGTGACAGATGCGTCCCCCCAGAATATTATCTTCCTGGAAGCACACAGGGTCCGTGGGTAGCTGGCCTGATGGCGCCCATTTTACAGAGGGTTCTGCTCAAGCCTTCACTGGAGTCCACTGTTGCCCCCTCCCCTAACCCCATGCCAGCTGCACCATCCCCAGTCACTCCTGGGGGGCGAAGAGCCACTGAAAGTCTCTCTGCTGCCACTGGGCCCTGGGCTAGTGAAGAGAGCTCTGTTCAGATGTGCTGTCCTCTAGCTGGGCTGAGGCTGGACAGAAGACGTTTTTGTGGGATGCAGTGGGGAACAGAACAGCGGAAATCTGGGATACAAGACAGTGACAAATGTTCTCCATAGCTATATGGAGAGGTATACCAGAATGTCCAAGGCGGTCAAGCCCTAGAGATGACTCAGTCCAATCCTTACTTTTTTTCTTACTTTTTTATTGGGGATTGAACCCAGGAGTGTTCTACTATTCATCTACATCCCCAGCCCCTCTTAATTTTTATTTATTTTTTAGTACCAGGAATTGAACCCAGGAGCATTCAACTTCTGAGCTATATTCTCAGCCCATTTTTAGAATATTTATTTATTATTTATTTTGTGTGTGGTGCTGGGGATTGAACTCAGTGGCTTTCTACCTCCAAGCCACACCTCCAGTCCTATTTTATTTTTTGTGTCCCACTAGATTGCTGAGAATACCTTTGAGTCTCCGATCCTCCTGACTCAGCCTCCCAAGTACTGGGATTAGAGGCATGCTTTATCTGGAGACAGTCTCACAAAGTTGCTGAGGCTTGCCTGAAACTTTGGCTTCTCCTGCCTCAGCCTTACAAGTTGCTGGTACTACAGGAGTGCAACCCTGCACCCAGCTTCCCAATCCTTCATGGGGAAACTATGGCAGAGAATGTAGAGGGACTTGTCCAAGGTCACACAGGCAGAGCACCTGGTCTGCAGTGGTTCGGAAAGGCTTCCTGGAGAAAGAAGCCATTTAGGCTAGTCTACACAGGATCTAAGCAGCAGAGCAGAGGAAGGGTGTTGGGTAAAGGGGACCAGCCCAGGAAAAAACAAAGAACCTGTGTAAGAATAGTGAGAGAAGAGGCCTGGCCTCCAAGGACAGCAGGAAGGAGAGACCACCTCAACCCGGCACACAGGAGATGCTGGGGGAGTCCTTTGTCCCATGGCAGAAAGATGAGCCCTAGCCTCGGATCGTCGGATCTCATCAAATCATCCAAGGAGGCTCAGGTTCGCCCAGCTGGGAAGCTGTGCCCTTCCTCGACCCACATGGAGCCACTCACAGATCCAGGGGGACCTCTCTTCCCTCTGGAGGTCCTCGGTGGACTCTGCCCAGCCATTCTGTGTTTTAGAATCCTCCTTCCCCTCCCCACCTCACACCCACACTGCTGCCTCAGCCCAGGCGCTAGCTCCTTCCTGTCTCCCTGGCCTGACCCATTCCATCTTCACTCCACCCGACCCTCTCAATCTGGCCTCCAGATGGGAGCCTGGGCCTCCTCCCTGAGCCTGCTGCCCTGGCCGGCAGAGCTGGAGCCCCCGAGCCCCCCCCCCCTCCTGGAGACAGGAACGTGGGCTGCGGAGGAAGCTGATGCTGGCGGGCCACCAACTATGTGCCAGACACGTTCCCAGACACCCGCTCTCGGCTCAATATTCCTCTAACCCCACTGAACACCGATTTTGTGGAATGCTATTAGGGGCTCCTTAATAAAAGAGTTCCCCAGCCAAGCACCTCTGGGAAACACTGCCTTCATCAAACCTTTTACTGCAGCTTCCTCAGGCCCCTCGGTGTGTCCTCGTGCCTCGTGGATGGCCAGAGAGCTTCCCAGATGTGTGATCACAGAACACTCTGTCCCGGTGGCTCCAGACTAGCTTTCTCCAGAAGGTGCTCACCTGGATTCTCAATACCCCCCCCTTGCACACAGTAGGCCTGCAGCCACCACTGGACCCTTCCCTCTCTTCTGTCCTGGACCCACTGCAACTGCCATGATTGGGCAGCTGTGGGGACTCTAGTCCCTTGCAGGGGGTCCCAGGTGGACATGGGGTATGGGTGGAGGGCTTGCCCATGTCAGGAGACCTGGGCACCATCCTTGCACAGAACACAGGCAGACCTCACTCTCTCTCCTCTGCAGACTCCCTGGGGGGCACAGCTGGCCCCCTGCACCCACCTCCCTGTCCCTCTCAGTTCTTCTGTCCAGTTCATCTATTCACTGGGCAAACACTCATTAGCACATGTTTTATGTTGGGCGGCCTCTCTCCTCTTCCATCCCAATACAGCCAGTCCTTGTTTCTTGCCATCTAGGGGGGAAGGAGGAGAGGTCTCCCACGACCTCCAGGTACAGAGGCAGAACAGGCTCCACTCAGTGTTCCTGAGGCCACCTCCCTCCACTGGACAAGGACTCTACTCCCTAAGCTCCAGTGGGGGCCCCACTGTGTGCCCGGCTCAGAACTGCAGCCAGGGTGGCTGCAGGCCCATACCTGTCTTGCGTTCCGTGGGAGCCCACCTTCTCATTCTTCATGCAGAAGTCGGGTGAGCTCTGCAGATAGACGAGTTCTGAGTCCTTCACGGGCCGGATATCCAGGTCCTTGGGCACCAGGTGCTTGCGGGTGCCCATGGGTCGGTGAACTACCTTGGTGGCCGACAGGTAGCGGGTCTTGAGGTCAGCCGCCACATCCCGCAGCTCCTGCAGCCCCTTCCAGCAGGTGCGGATGGAGCAGGAGCCAGACACCCCATGGCACTTACACTTCATTTCCAGAGAGGCGCGTAGAGCCTGCAGACAGGGGGCGCGTCGGGCTGGGCGGCCAGAGTTCCCTCCTTGGCCTGCCCAGGACCCTGGCCCCCCACCACGTGGCTGGGCGCGCTCAGGGACTTATCTCCCTGTGAGCCTCAGTGTTTGGCTCTAAAGCTCGGAGGTGTTGTGAGTCTGCTCCAACCCAGGGCGGGGACAGCTGAAAGGGGCAGGAAAAGAGTAGCATCTGCGGGGATAACAGATACCACTTATTAAGCACCTGCTGTATACTAACACGTAATATGGGTTAGTCAACACCACAGCCCTTCCAGGAGGTATCATTATTTCCCTCATTTTAAACAAGAAGGTATGAAGGTTCAAAGGAGCTGAGATTCATGCCCAAGATCGCAAGGCCAGTAAATCATGAAGCCGGGATTTGAACCCAAGTCTGAGGGTGGTTTCAAAAGCCATGGCTTTTCATTGTTCCATGCCTTATCTCTTGCCAGAAAACACGGGGGTCGGGGGGAGAGAAGAAAGAAAGGGAGCTGGGGAGGAATGGGAGATGGGAGGGAGGAGGGAAGAAGAGGAAGGAGTATGGGCATCTCCTCCCCATCCACTGCCCTGGCCAGCCTCTGCTCTCCATGCCAGGGCCCCTGCTCTGTCGAGGGTGACCCAGCCACTACGTCAGCACTCAGGGCCTCTGCCTTCACTGGTGCAGAGCAGTGGGCACAGGGCTCCGCTTTGCAGAGTGTTGCCAGGATTCATTGAGATGGTGGGTGCGGAAGGCTTTGTCAGCCCTTATCTGCTCTGAGAAATCAGTTCAAGTACCAGCTCCCATGGATGTGGGAGGCTTGGGCCTAGGGACCCAGAAGACTGTGGCCCTCGCTTCAGACCCGACTCAGCTCCACCCTCTCCCTCGCCTCAGTTTCCCCATTTGTGCCTAAGGGGCAGGAGTCAGATGCCATCTCAAGGCCCATCTGTTCAGCCTTTTAAACTCCCTTTTCTTCTGCAGGACTCACCCCTCATGCCTAGGCCTGCCCTCCCACCTGCCCCGTGCAGAGAGCTGCAAGGGTCCTGGGTCCCCTGGGCCCACCTGCCTGCAGAAGAGATGGGGAAACTGAGGCACCAAGTGGGCACAGACTTGACCCAGATCACTCAGTTTTGAGTCAATGAGGGAGCTGGTCAAAGCCCCAAGGCTCCTTCCCTCTCGTCAGTGTCCAGAAGAGGGGACAAAGGAGTCCATTTGGGTGTTAAAATCTGGAATTCACTGAGCAAAGCCCAAGGTGGGCACAGGGCTGGATTGAACAGGTTTGGCCCGGAGCCCTTGGGGAAGGCAAATGGGCTCAGCACAAATGGCATGTCCCTGGCAGCGGGAGGTTCGGCTGGCTGTGGGGCGCAGGGCTGGGGAGGGCTCCCCTGGGTCTCCACAGTTGGGCACAGGTCAGCAGGGCTGGGAGGCAGGAGTCCTGAGTCCTTGGCCAGGCTCTGTTATAGACCTACAGTGTGATTTGTCCTCAGTTTCCCAGACTGCCCAAGGATTGCCAGGACATCCTGGATGCCTCCTGGGAGGCAGATCAGTGAAAAAAGGAGAGGACATGATGTCCTGTGATCCCCGGCGCCACTGTGCTGTGTCTCTTGGCTGAGAAGCCCAAGTTCCTTTTGTCTCACCTGGTACCTCTGAAAAATGGCTCCTGGGGCTCCCTCCCTTCTGTCCTGCCCAGAGCTGTTCATGGACTACAGGAGAGAGCCTTACTCAAGCACCCAGCATGGTGTCTGTACCACAGATTGGTATGAAGGTGGCTTGTTTGTTCTCATTTTCAAAACCTAAAAAGGTCTGTTCTCGCCGGGCGTGGTGGCGCACGCTTGTAATCCCCGTGCTTGGGAGGCTGAGACAGGAGGATCGCGCAGGTTCAAAGCCAGCCTCAGCTACATAGTGAGGCTCTCAGCAACTTAGCAAGACCCTGTTTCTAAATAGAAATTTAAAAATAGGTCTGAGAGTGTAGCCTGAAGGTAGAAGGCCTCTGGGTTCCATCTCCACTACCACCAAAATAAATAAATAAAAAGGTCTGTTCTCCTACTTGCGGGCCACTCACAGCCTTATGCGTAATGGAGTGAGGAAGCAATGGAAACTGGTAAGGGGAGAGATTGGTGTGAACTGTCTTGTAGAACAGCTGGGCTTGGATGGGGCTCTAGGTTGAACCCAAGGACTTGACTCCTTAGTATAAGGCTTGCTCGGTGCCCTGGAGGAAGAGCTGAGGGCAGCTGGGGACTGAGTACCAATCACCATTTTATGAGGGCAGAGAGGAAGAGGCTTGTCTGGTAGCACTCAGTGACTTCAGAGCCACGGCCAGAACTCAGAGCTGCCGACGCCTACCCCACTGCTCCTGCTGCTGCAACAACCCAAATCCAGATGGAGCCCCTGGAGCAGGAGGGGTGAGGCCAGCCCCAAGCATCTGGAGAGGGAAGGGTTGAGGGAGGCACAGGTGTGGTCAGAGTGGGCGATCAGGGCCCCCCGCCCCCCTCCATCGGGGCACACCGATGGCCTTTTCTGGCCGATGGCACAAGCACACCATCTGGGGGGGGTGGTTACCTGTCTCCCCACTTCACTGTTGTGTAGACGCATCAGTTTATTGGCTTGGGATCCTGTTTTTTTCACCTTCATAGGAGCATCGGAAAACTTGGCCCCCATGAGGAGCCCGTAGCTGAGGTTGTCCGCACATCCTCCCCAGCGGTTCCCGGGCCCGGGTGGCTCACCTGGGACAGGGCCGCAGGAGCAGCCGGGCAGGTCGCCGGAGGTGCAGGCCCGGGCGATGGCGTGGCTGATGGCGGCCGCCGACAGCGCATACACGAAGGCTGACTCCCGGGTCCCTGTGGGGTGGAGGTGCAGGTCACTTGGGGCAGGAGGATCCAAGGACAGGACCCAGGTCTGAGGTCCTCCTGCTTTACCAACCCTGCTGTGGGGTCAGGCAGGAGCAGGGACTGTCACCAGAGTATGGAGATAGCAATAAAATCATCTGTCACCTCTTCTCCCCAATTCTCCCACAGATGTGCCAGCTGACTGGTGCACTCACCCTGGGCCCCGGCAAGCCACAGCACACTGCACTCACACCACACTCCCAGTTCTTTGCCCCTGCTTGCCCTGCCTCTGTGTTAGGGGCTGCTCTAGGAAGGAGAAAGCCCAGGCCTGAGCTCCTCAAAGAACTCACACCTCATAAGAGAGGTGAGTGTGCAGAGCTCCTGCTGCAGGTTGAATTGTATCCCGTGATAAGGTATGTTTGAATCCTGTTATGAACTGGATATAGACTGTCCCCTCGAAGAGCTCATATATTAACAATACAAATATGTTTAGAGGTGAAATAATTGAATCGTGGGGTTCTAATATCATCATTGGTAAATGCACTGATGGATGAATGGATTTACTGGGTGGTAACACAGAAGGCAGGCTGTGGCTGCAGGAGGTGGGTCACTGGGGACGTGGCCTTGGGGACTGTGCATGTCCCTCCCCTCTGCCCGGCCCTGGCTTGCTCGGCTTCCCTTGGCCATGTCCTCAACCCTGCAGATGTGACCTGGCCTCACATGGAGAAAAACCCCAGACTGTGAGCAAATAAACCTTCCTTTCTCTAAGCTGTGGTCATCATGTATTTTTTTTACAATGCTGACTGAAGGCCGGGCGTGGTGGCGCACGCTTGTAATCCCTGCGCTTGGGAGGCGGAGACAGGAGGATTGCGCAGGTTCGAAGCCAGCCTCTCTGGCTTAAGAGACCCTGTTTCCGAAAATAAAAAAGTATAAATAGGTCTGGGGGTGTAGCCCAAGGTACAAGGGCTTCCAGGAACCCCAGTACCACCAAAAAAAAAAAAAAAAAAAAAAAGAATGCTGACTAAAACAAGTCCTGACTCCTGGTACCTGGGAATGTAAACTTATTTAGAAATGGGATCTTTGCAGAGCTCTCTGAGCTAAGATAAGATCATACTGGGTCAGGAACCCCTAAGCCAATGGCCAGTGCTCTTATGAGAAGAGATTTGGGGTACATAGACATACATGGGGAGAGTGTCAAGAGGGGATCCCTTCCTGTCATGCTCTGCGGCCACAGCCCCCTCCACACCCCTGAGGAAAGGCGGTAGAGCACAGCAAGGGGGCCGTTGTGATGCTGGCACAGAGACTGAAGTTTTGCAGCTGCAGTCAGGTGGCACCAACGATGGTCCGTAGCCACCACAAGCAAACCAGGCGAGGAAGGAGCCTCCTCTGGGGCCTGCGGAGGAAGCAAAGCCCGCTGACACCTCAATTCTAGACCTTCACACTCCAGAACTGTGAGATGACACGTTTCTGTTGTTTGGATGCCCTGTGACAGGAGCCCTAGGAAACCAACCCAAAGACAAGGCGCCTGGGCTGTGGACTGTCCCCACCCTTGGTGTGAGCCCTGCATGTCTCCTAACTAGCAGTCATTTCCCTCTCTGGAGCCTCAGTCTCCTTAGCAGGCCTGCCTGGCATTCAGATAATTCAGGAAGAAAGGAAGCTCGGTGGAGTGCTACGCAGACATTAGCTGTCACTGTTTAGCATCCAGAAGGGAAGTTACTGTCATGCAGAGGAGAGATGTGACCCAGGAGGCTGTTTCTGCCTGGCAAAGGCCTCTCTGCTGTACCCAGGTCACTCCAAACCCACCTCTTCCAAGAAGTCTGCGGCACAGATGTTCTGTCCCTAACCACTTTGTGCATCACACAGCAATTTCTGCTAGCCTGGTCTAGGATTGCCCGGGGCACACCTGCCTGCCCCGAGGCTGGGCTCTACCTCATCCTCGCTTACACACTCCTCCCTAACAGCCTCCCTGACGCCTGGCTTCCGCGCAGCGGGTGATGACCCAGGGGCATGCTGCGTTCATGCCTTAGGGCACACGTGCATCCTGGTGTCATTCACCCCCCCACACACACTGATACATTCACTCATCGGTGTTTATTATTCACCAGTTCATGCCTGAATACCCGTATCTATGACTGACTCATCCACCCATCTGTCCATCCAGCCGTGCGTGGATCCATCTGTGGATTTATCCGTCATTCAGCGATTCACTCATCCATCTGAGAGCCTATGAAACCATCCATCCATGAGCTCACCCACCTATCCAAACACGCACGGATTTATGCCTGAATTCATTCACCCCACCCGCATGCTCGCCAGCCCCACAGCCCTTCCCTACCTCGCTCCAGGTCAAGCAGGTAGTTGGGGGCGAGCTCGATGGAGGAGCAGTTCCAGCGCATGTCGGCGAAGGCCCTGCGGCAGGCCTTCATGACCTCGCGGGCAGCGCGCACGATGGTGTGCATGAGCTCCAGGTTGCTGCGGCACAGCTGCACCTGTGCAGACACCAGGCCCTCCAGCTGCTTGCAGTGCTGCGTCTGGTTCAGCGCCAGGGCCGCCGGCGTCTTGGACAGAGCCCTGCACCAGCATAAAGCCAATGGAAGAAAGACAGGGCCATGAGGGGCCAAGTAACCTCCACCGGCCCGACCTCCCCCTCAGTGGACTAGGGAGCCTTTCTTGGAAGGAATCCTGAAACCAGGAGGCAAAGTATCACTGGCAGAGCCATGGTCCCCTCTCCTCTCCTGGGTGACCTTGGGCACATCACTGGCCTTTTGTGGACCACGAGATCTAACTGCAGCTTAGGCTCACAACCCCCAGCCTGCTAGGCTGTATGATAATTGTACCCACACTGAAGGGTTCTGCAGCTGACAAGCACTCTGACACTGCCCCGGCCAGGCCTCCACAGCTGTGAATTATTACTCTTCATGCAATGGTCATTCAGCTCTGAGCAGCAGCGTGCCAGAAACCATGCGAACTGCTAGACTGCTATAATCATAATAATTATACATACTATTAATTAAACTCTTACTGTGTGCACAGCAGGAGTTGGGAGCTTTCCATCGTGGTTGCATTTAATCACTAAACCCATTTGTTATGCTGTGAAGTCCATATCCAGTCAGAGGGCTGCCTTTAAAGGATTAAAGAGCACAAAGTTGTGTGCTGATCCCAAACTTGGAAAACTTTCAGTATCAAATCCAGACTTAGTCATCAACCTGCTGTGTGACCTTAGCTAAATCACTGCTCACCTCTGGATCTTAGTGTCTGTACCTGAAAACTGGATTGCCCTGAATGGGTTCCAGTGAGACCGAGACTTTCCTACCACCATGCCTTTGTCTAAGCTCTTCCTGAAGGCAGGAATGCCTCCCACCTACCCCATTCCTGTACTTGAATGAATAAATGAACGTGATCTACTTGTGGAAGAAATATTTACCAAACACAAACTATTCCCAGACTTATTTGGTCATGAACAAGGCCTTGATCCTTTCTCCCAGGAGCCCCCTGTCTAATGGCTGGATAAACAATCAACAGAAGGCAAGGAGCCCGCTGCTCCAGCTCCTGCGCTGGCCCAGAGAAGGGCTTTGAGTACCAGCCAAGTGACCCAGGTAAGTATTCAACCTCTCTGGGCTTTGAGTCCTCACCTATGACAATGATCACACCTACTGCAAAGCGCAATGGAGAGACTTAAATATGACAATGTAGTCAACGCGTCTGGAATATTCAGACATGGGGCCCCCAGCTCCTTGCCAGCTACATCTTGGATCTGAGGGTGTTGTAGACCTGGGTTCTGGCATGGGCCCTGCTCTTTCTGTGCTGTGCAGGCTTGGACAAATTGCTACTCCTCTCTGAGCATCAGCTACAACATTTGGGAAGGGCTGAATGAGAAACCACGTTCCACATTAAGTACTCAGGAGGGTGCCTCCCCAGTAAGTACAGAAACCTAATTTAGATCCAGGAAGCAGCTGAGGGCAAGTGTGATGGCCTGGTGTCTGCAGTTAGGGCCCCTTGACCCTGGCTGCAGTCCTCGACCCCCCAAGCCATGAGCAGGGACACACTGGATGTGTTGGACCCCAAAGGCCAGCACTGGCGGGCCACAGAATGGCCTCAGACAGGGCTTCCTGACCTAAGGGGAACAGTTGCAGGCCGCCCTGGCCTCACCTTCTTGGGGGGCCCCTTGTCTGAATCCACTCAGCCCGGGTGGGCTTTGGCCACACTGAGGCGAAGACCACCACCTTCACGGGCTCCTCAGCTGTTAACAGCCCCCCTGCCTCCGTTATCACAAATGAGGTTATCACTAACGAGGACTCTGAGGCAGTGCGTGCCCAGCCTCCCTCAGCAAGTCCATCTTCCCTCCTAGCCCGCTCAGTCCCTCGGGCGTGTGAGGCCTCTCCTTCCTCGGTCCCTCTGGCCAGGTTTCCTCCTGCCCTCTCGGCCAGTTTTCTCAGGAGCAACGGCAAATCACATATGTGGTCCAGCAGTGGGTGCATCGTGGACGCTTGAGCCATGGGCTGCCTTTCTCTGCTCTTCGCTAGGGGCTCCTGCTCCAGCCAAGAAGTACAGGCTGAGCCTTTCCTGGGGCCCAGTGCAGGACGAACCTGAACTCTAAGCGAGGGCAACTCTGCTTCTAGCATCCGGGACCCTGAGGCCCCTCCCCCAGCCACTCTGGGTTCCCTCTCCAAAGCCATCCAGCCGCGGGCCTGGCCAGCTGTGAGCCAGCTGGCACTGTGAGGGGTGATGGAGGGGCTGGGAGGAGGCCAGAGGGGCCTGCTCTGGAGGCACCTGGGGCGGGCAGGGCAGCACTGAGGGGCCAGGGAGCTGCCGGCTGGGGCAGGAGTGCCAGCGTGGCTGGGACAGGAGCGGCCGGGCACGGTGTGCGGGGGAGGCCCTCCCGTGGACCGCCAGGCGGAGGCAGCAGACGCTGCCGAGGAGGGCCATGCGGTCATCTGGTAATTAGTGGTAATGACCGTTTCTAACTAAATCCCCCTTGGGGAGGTAATCAAGGATTAAGGCGGGAGGCGGGGGAGTCGCCAGTATGGACATCTCTCCGGCTTGTCTCACTCCAGCAGATCCCTAATTGGAAACATTTCGGTTTATCTAGGGGTGGGGGCGTGGGGGAGAGGTGGAAGAAAGGACAGGAGGGAACAGAGAGTTCACAGGCGCGGCCCGTGCCAGGGGTCCTGCTGGGGTGGCCCGCCTGGGCCGCTCTCACCCAGGACCCAGGGTTCTCCCGGGACAGACTTGGTCCAACTCTGACTCGGCCATTCACCCACCATAGGACCTTGGCAAGTAACTGCCCGGCCTCAGTTTCCCCATGACCGACCAAGGCTCTGATGGAAAGCGCATCTTAGCGTAAGGAAAGCTGGGCAGATGGCTTCATCTTCCACCTACCCCCAAGCTGCAAGCGTCTGTCTCCTTCCCGCTGCGTGGCCCACCTCTGCTCCTGGGTGGTCCTCCCTCCCTAAGGTCTCCAGCAGGGCGTGCCATCTGCCTGGCAGGCTGAGTACAGTCTCCTTCCTGCCCTCCTTGCCCAGTGTCTCTCCATCACTGAGTTGTTTTCCTGGGGCTGTCTAAGCCCGACCCTCTGGCAGCACTAGGGCACCTGGCCACCTGCCTGGAAGGGCCTCCTTCCTGGACCTGCCCTTCTCAGCATCCCTGGAGCCAGGCAGAGGGCACTGCTAAAGACAGGGCAGTCAGGCTTCCAGGGCCCTGGGCTCTGAGATCTCTGTCATCTGCAGCCTGGATACTCATGGTGCTGAGTGGCACCAACCCCTTCCTTACAGGTGCAGCCTCAGCAGTGCTGGGCTCACAGGGCCTCAGAGGAGCCCCACCAGCACACCTCGAATATAGCCTGGAAGCCCTTGACTTCCAGGGAGAGAATGAGAGGAGGTCAATGGAGCAGGGGGATCCTGATATCAACAGCTCCACTTTCAGGATGAGGAGGGCCCTGGGTGGGCCTTAGGGGCCCACACATCTCACCTGGGAAGCCCTGTGGTTCTGCCTCTGTGGACACTGCTGAGTCAGAGATGGAATGGAGTCTGAGGAGAGTCTATCCATGAACCAGAGATGTTTACCCGCCTACCCGCCACCCTTTGGGCCATCCTGGGCCACCTCATCCTGATGCCCATGAGGCAGAAACCAGCACTAGGCTGACCAGGCAAGATCAGCCTCCCTCGGGGCTCCATATAGCCCTCTGGGATAGCTTTGGGGAGCTTTCTCCTACACAAGCAGGACCCCTCAGGCCCTAGGTTAGGAAACAGAGCTCGCCAGAAATGCTCCTGCTTCCCCAACCCCCACAGCCAGGCCGGACTGGACAGTCCTCCAGGCCTGTAGCCTGAGAGTCCTGTTCCCACATAGGAATTTGTCCCAAGGCTTCAAAACCAAGAGGCTCAGGCCAGCTCCTTTCCTCCACTGTGCAGACAGGGTGACTGAAGCTGATGAAGGTCCTGGAGGCTACAGATTCAGTCCTTTCTAGAAAGTACTGTCCCAACTTTAGAAGTGACTGTCCCAGCCCCACACATGCAGAGCACCTGTACATCCCACCCCACAAGGCAAGCCCTAACAGCCTAGGTTAGACCCGTGTCAACCCAAAGCAGGGCCGTTCTCACCCAAAGCAGCCCATGGTTCACAGGAGCTGCAATCACCCTCTGCGCTCTCCCACTCAGGGCACCTAAGGAGGTGGGCAGGCCAGACTTGCCCCTGCACTTGCCGGGCTGGGGTCTCCTAGCACTTGGTTCCAGAAGTGGGTACAGGAAGGGTCCCCAGGGCTCTGAGCCCTCCCCTCCCCATCCCACCTCTCGGGCTGGCCCAGGTGCCCACCAGGTGGGCATTCCAGCTCACTCAGACACATCTCATTTCAGATTCTATGTCAAATATGTCTTTCAACTCTAGCTCCCTTTCCAAAGCCCAGGGCAGCATGGCCCCAGGACTGGCCCAGGCAGCTGATCCTTCTGGATGAGTCCCCAGCCTCCCACCCCCCACAGTCCAGGGGCTTCCTGTGACCAACAGGGCACAGCCAGACAGCTCAACTCAAATCCCACCTCTCTGCCCATTGGCTATAACACCCTGTTAGTTAAAGAACCCCCGTGCCTCTGTTTTCTCTTCTATGCATTGAGGGCCAGAGGAGAACCCTCCACACAGGGTGGTAAGGGAATTGAAATGAAACCATATACATAAGCACTCAGAACAGTACCTGGCATGCAGCAGGCTGCTCGCCACCCCCCTACTGTTATTCTTGAACTCCACCCCTTCCTCCACTTCCCTCTCTATCTTCAGCTCAGCAGGAGTTAACCATCATCCAGAGATCTGGCCTCACGGAACCCATCTGCCCCCATCTGCCGGGGTTCTGATCCCGACAGCCACCATGAATCAGCTGTGTGACCTTGGGGGTGTTTCTTACCTTTTCTCTATCTCAGTTCTCTCATCTGTACAATGATAGTGATAAGACTATCACCGACCCCCAGCAGTATTAATAAATTAACTGACCAGTGCTCCTGGAGCGTGTCTGGGGCACTCACTAGCAGGCACTCTGGGTCCTGCCCCCCCCCCCCCAGCTTCCTGCAGGCCAGTCCTGCCTCCTGATCTGCTTCTGTGGTTCCTCTTGCCAGGGACACCGCTTTGCATTCCATCTCTGCTCATCAAAGTTTTCCCTGTCCTCCCAAGCCCAGCTGCAGCCACCTCCCTTGGGTATAACTGACCACTCCTCCCCTGGGCTCCCATGCTTCTCCTCCCAGGGTTGCCCGCAGCCCACCCTGTATTTTTAAGCATCCGTCTTCCCCAAGAGGCTGGGGCTTCTTGGAGGCACACGCTGAGCGGGCCATAGCCCGGGCTGTTTGGTGGGCATAACTTGGGTGTTGGGCTTAGCCAGTCACCTGCTCCACTGCAGGCTAGCATGGGGCTCCTGTGAGTCCCGAGATTCTCAGAGCCTCAGTTCTCCCACTGTAGGGCGGGAATGACAGCAGGGTTCCCCATTTCTCTGTGAGCAGCATGGTCACCCATCACCCGCAAATCCTTTCCTCTCTGGACCTTATGTCCTTATCTGTAAAGCGGTGGTGGAGGGTTAGGGAGGGGGCTTCCCCCACGGAGCTGAAGTCTTGTGGGTGAGAAGAGTGCTGGGTGCCCAGCATGAGACCAAAGGTGCTAGTTCCTCAAAGTTTGTGAGGGGCACTTGGGAGGAGCCCTTGCCCCAGGGCTGGGAGACCACCAGATAGATGCGGGCTTCTCCTTGCAAACAGGAAACACCCGAAGATGGGGTTCCCCCCTGAGTCATCAATTAATCGATAACTCAGCCCCAGAAGGGGGCAGAGCCGGTGACCTCGAGACTGTTTGTTGGCGGTATCACCCTTTCTTCCAACTAATCCACAAACCCTCCCCAGGGCCTCTCTCCAGCCCCCATAATCTGTCCCCTGCTGTTTTATCTGCACAGCTCCCTGCCCCTGCCCCAACTCCAGACCTGTGTCCTACCCTGGACCTCCCCACCCTGGGCCTCCGCTCAGGGACTCTGCCCCTCCGCGGCACCCTCCTCCCTACGGGCCCCCTGCAAACTCCCTGCAACTCAGACACTCGGGGCGAGCTCTGGAAAATCTCCCCAGTGTCCCCAAGTGTGTGACCCCACCAGGAGGTCTGGGCCCCCACGCCCCTGCACTGGTCTCTCCTAGGGCACTTGGACACTTGTGGAGTTATTTACGGCCTGGGCTTATCTCTCCCAACCCCGAGGGCAGCTCCTCCAGGAAGGGGCCAGGTTTCACTCCTCTCTGTCCACACCCTGCCCACTGCAGGGACAGCAGGCCCTGCTACCAGTGGGACCTCACCCTGGCCACCACCCCCAGTGATCACATACCCAAGGCGCCCCGGCGCACGCGCCTACGCCTCACAGCTCAGCACCTTCTGGGAGCCTCTTCTCCTGGGGTCTTAAGAGTGTCAACCTCCTTTGATTGACACTTCCCAAGGTCACCAAAGTGGAGGGTCACAACTGTGGCTGACCTCCAGCCAGGGTCAAGGAGCCTGGCGCATCTGGAACTACCCCCGCCCCGCGTGCGCCGAGGAGAGGAGACCCTCTTGGCTGCACCCCTTGACAGAAGATGTCTCCAGCTGTCCAGCCTGGGCGGGCCAGGTTACCACACCTCCGCCGTCCACTTCGCAAGCCCCCGAGGAGGGAGGGACGGCTTTGTACAGAGCCGAACACGGAGGCTTAAGGAGAATGACTAGGTCACGTCCCCGAGTCAACTTGGAGTCATCTTGGACTCCGGGGTCTCGGCGTGCCCGGCCCATCCGGGGCCCCTCCACGCCCTGCCCGCCCCAGCCCGGTCGGCGTGGACGCGGGGTCCCCACTTACAGCCACTTGATGCCATAGCTCACGCCGGTCTGGAGCGCCAGGACGAAGAGCAGCGCCTCGCAGACCTGCGGCCACGCCCTCATCGTCGCGGGTCGCGCCGGCAGGAGCCCGCCGAGGTCCGGCCGTGCAGGCCTGCGCACGCCGCCTGCAGTGGGGAGAGCGGGCGCGGGTTAGGGCGGGCGCGGCGGGGAGGCGTTTTATTCAAATTACAAAGGAGGGGTCGGCCCCGGGAGGCCGCGCGCCCGCCCCGCCCGCCTGGCTCGGATTAGGTGCGGCCAGGGCGCGTCCACCCAGCGCCGCCCAGGCCGCCCGAAAGGGCAGCGGGTGACCGGGCCTGAGACGCCGACGAGCGGGAGCGGGGGAGACGGACTGACTCCGACGGAGGGAGAAGCCGGACAGACCCACAGACCGGGGCCAGAAAGGAGCCAGGGGTCCCGAGCCGGGATGTGGGCTCTTATCCCCGCAATCATGATAATTCGTTATGGCCTTGGCAGTTCTGCTGACCCATTGGGTCTCAGTTTATCCTGTCAGTAAAATAGGATGGTTTGGGTACAATTCACCTTTCTTTTTTCTTTTTTCTTTTTCAGTACTGGGGATGGAACCCAGGGGTATTCTACCTCCGAGCTACACCCTCACCCCTATTTTTTGCTCTTTATTTTGAAACAGGGTCTCATTGACTTGCAGAGGGCCTCACTAAGTAGCTGAGGCTGTCCGCGAACCGCGATCCTCCTGTCTCAGCCTCCCAAACGCTGGGATTATAAGCATATTACAAGCATGCGCCACCACGTCCGGCTTTACAATTCACTTTTAATAAAGAAGGTCCTCCAGCCTTGATCGCCTTTCCTCCTCCCAGCAACCCTGTAAGTACTGTTACCGTCTTTATCTCACAGACGAGAAAACCCAGGCCCAGAGATGCGAAACGGGCTGTTCAGCTCGTGAGAGGTCAGTTTCTACCCCGCCCCCCCCCCCCCCGGTCTATTCGAGTCCATTAACATCTATGGCCTTGGGAAGACAGGAAATGGGGGCTTGCTCCGGGCATCCGTCTCCCTTGGGGAGGGGAGGAGGAGAAATGGGGTGGCAACGCTCTTTCTACAGCGAGGGATCTCCGAGCCCCTCTTCAGCCGCCCTCTTTGGAGGGTCGGGGCGTGTGGTCAGGCTGGACCCGAGGCGGGGCGGCGGTCGCGAAGGACCCGGCAGCCCGCGGGGCCGGCGCGGTGCTGCCTCCGGCCGCCAGGAGGCGCCCCCGGGCCGCGGAGCCGCCGCCATCCCGCCCGCGCGCGGCCGCGGAGCTGCTTTCTGCGGCTCTGCCCTCTCTTCATTCTCACCTCATTAACTCTCTTCCCAGCTTCTCCCACATTGACCAACACCTGGCGTTCGCCCGAAGCCATACACAGGCGTAGCCTCTCTCCCCTCGGGGGCAGCAGAGACAAAAGGATTCCTTTCTAAAGGGTTTGAGGAACTGGGGGGAAAAGAGGCGCTCGTCTTAGTGGGGGACGCCGGCACGGCGCGGGAAGGGCGCCCTTCTGGCTCTGAACGTGGACGAGCTTTCAACCGCCTCCAGCCTCAGTTTCCCTCTATAAAAACAAGGGACTGGCCTTCGCACATCTGTTGAGGTCTTTCGAGCTGCCTATCAACAGAGACTTAGAGCTTCCCCTGCCAGTTTCCATTACGCATACCTGTGTAGTGTGCGTGTGTGTGTGTGTGTGTGTGTGTGTGTGTGTGTGTGTGTGTGTGTGTGTGTGGCTTCTTAGAGAGAGAGAGAGAGAGAGAGAGAGAGATTGAGATTTGAAACTCTGTTTTCTTCTGTGGCCTTACGGCATAACCCAAAAGAAAAGCAAGGCGAAAATACCCAATTACATTTCCCCAGCTCTGCGCCCTGCTCAGATCCCCGCGAGTTCTCGGTGGAGCTGAACCCTTCCTCCGCCTAGCGTGCGTCCAGGCCTTTTGTCTCACTAGTTCTGAGAGCTCCACTCCTCCAGACGGGAAAAATATCCGCTGCTTGGGGAGGAGGGGCGGCGTCAAAAATCTAGTCTCGGTCTTTCCCTTCCCTCCTGGCAAAGTGTAGGCTCCCCCCACCGCGCCCAGCATTCCTGGATGGGGAGGGGGCGAGGGTTGCAAGAGGAAGGAGGCGCGCAGGCTTACAGCTGGGGAGCAGTGTCCAGCCCAAGTCTCCCAGGGAGAGGAGGGGCCGCCAGGTCACTCAGCGGACGGGACTGTCACTCCCCGCCGCTTCCGAGCGGTCCCGCGGCCCCAGGCTTCTCCCTCGCCAGCCCGGTTTGTCTCTGGGGAGGCAGCTCCGGACTTGGCCTTTGGGTCCTGACGGATTATTCCTGTCCCATGTAAGCACGGCCAGGACAGCCACGCGGGCCGCTGGGTCACCCTCAGCTCGCCGCCTAGAGCCCCCGCCCCACCAGGGGGCGCCAACTCAGGGTTCAAGGTGGGGGCCGCAGCTACCTCCAGAGACGGGGCTTTGAGCAAGTCTCTTCCTCTTCCTGGGCCCAGTGTCCCCGTCTGGGGATGGGATGCTCTGGGGAGTGAATGCCCTCTCGGTCCTGGTCATTCTATAAGACCTCCAGTTGCCTCGGGAGCCCTGGACTACCCGCCGCCTGGCTTCAGGCTCGGCGAGGGGCCCCCTTTGTGGCCGGGGGCGACGGGGGGGGGGTGGCGTCAAAACGCAGTGTCTATAAAGAGTGGGGGTCCCTTCCTGCACTGAGTAATGCATCCAAGCTACCTGGCCTGCAGCAGGCAGAGGAGGGAGACGCCCCGGGCTGCGCACACGCTGGACACAGCGAGCGCAGTGGCCCTAGCCCGGTGCGGACAACAGGTGGTCCTGAGGCTTGGGCTGTGGAGGTTTCAGGAAACCTCGCGGCTGGGGCAGCCTAGGCTCTGAGCCCAGCAGGGAGGACTTGCAGAGCCTCCCTCTCCCCGGCGCGCCAAGCCCACTCGGGGTGCTGGGGCAGTGTCCACGCCCAGCCGAGGGTTGGTACCGACCGGTTCAGAAACCCCGGCTAGCGCAGCTCTCAAAGCGGACCCTGCGAGCCACGGGCCGAGAGCGACACCTTCAAGGTTACCTGCGAGGCCGAGGCCCGCCAGCAACCGGCTCTGACCTCAGTGGCGAGTCTCGGGATCTGGCTAATGCGCTGCGGACCGGCGCTGCGCCGGGTCACCGCGGAGAGCCGGGGGTGCGGGAAGTGGGAAGGGAGGCCGGAGAACTCGGGATCCCTACCCTGAAGCCCTGCTCAGCTCTCCCAAAGAATCGGAGGGACACGAAGACACCTCAGCTCCGCAGGAGTGGGTGAGAGGCGCGGGGGTCCTGCGCTACTCAGCCAGATGTTCTGGGAGGCTCCAGATGCGCCGCAGGGCTGGGGTCCGCTCCCCCCTCCACCCACACACCCTCCACCCCAGCCTGGAGCTCAGGTCTGTAAACAAACTCGGCTCTGGCCTCTCCCTGTCGCCTTTGGGAGCCGTTCTCAAAGCAAGGGTCCGTCCCCCGCCTCCCAATTTGGGTAGGAGCGGCCGAATTTCTCTGCCCGCTGCCACCCTTCTCCCTCCTGGCCACACACACCCTCTTCGGCGGGACCCAAGGCCCCCACCCCCGGGATGGCTCGGCATGACCTCATCAGCGGGAGGGCTGGGAAGGCGGGGGTCGAGCCCAGGGGTGGGGGACAGGGCCGGTAAAACTCCAGGAGGGCCGCAGGAGCCGCGCAGCCCACCCCACCCGGCACCCCCAAGCCCGCGTCGCTGGCCCCCCGCGGCTGCGCTCTGCAGGGGAAACCCGTCGGAGAGGTCTGGGGGGGGGGCTCGGTTTGGTCTCCCGCTTGTAGGTGCCCCCAGCCCTAGCCGGTCCCGCTGAGCGACTGCCGGCTGCCCGCGACCACTGCTCACCTCTCGGGACGCTCCGGGAGCGCCCTGCGTGCCCGCTGCCCGGGCCGGTCCCCGAGCGGCGCGCGGCCCCCGGCGGGCCCAAGGGCACCGGGCTGGGCGAGCGGCAAGGGCGCCCGCGCCCTCGGTGCAGCGGCGGGAGGAGGGCGCTGGGGATCCCGGCAAGCGGAGGCCGACTCGGGGGCCGTGCGGACAGTGGCTCGGACTCGAGCTGCGCTGGGCTGCGCTGGGCTCCGGGGCTGGCCGCTGTGTTCGCTGGAGCTCTCCCCTAAGCCAGGAGCGGTCTGCCGCGCCGACAGCCCCGGCTGCTTTATAAGGCGCGGGCAGACGCTTTGATCCGCCCACGTCAGCGCGCAGAAACCCCACCGGGTGGCTCCGCTGCGCGGGGGGGGGGGGGGGGGCGGATCCCCTGCGGACGCCTGGGACCCACGGCGCCCGCCGGCGGCTCCGGCGAGACTCTACAAGGGGGGGGGGGGTCTTGGTTGGTGTTTACTAAGTGTGCCTGCTGCGGGCCTACTGAGTGCTGGCTAAGTGCGGGGCCGGTGTAAGGCCCTTCTCTAATCCGCAGAGCAAACGGGAGAGGAACATCTACCTGTCAGAGGAAGTCTGCAGTGGGTCTCTGGAGCCCCAGCGTCGCCAGATGCTGGTCTATCGGCTTGGCTTCCTAGGCATCAGGTCCTAAGACCTGCACTCCTGCCCGGTCTGGTCCTTTGAGGGGTGTCTCTCTAGACCTCTGGTCTCAGATCAACCCTGCTGTGGGCTCAGAAGAGAGAGGAGAAACCAGGACACTGCTCTGCAAGCTCTATAAACCTTAGGCACCAAGCCTCCTTGCCTCCTGGTTTTCAGAAGCTAAAGGGGACTAGAGATGACTTCCTAGGAGGTGCAGCCTGGGGATGGGGTCACTCCAGCTCACTTGGCCTCCCTGATCCTAGGGCAGCCACCCTAACCCCTCTCATCTGCCCACCCTGTGATTTTTTTTGTTTGTTTGTTTTTTTGTGGTACTGAGGGTGGAACCCAGAGGCTTTCTACCTCTGGGCTATACTCCCAGACCTATTTTATATTTTATTTGGAAACAGGGTCTCACTAAGTTGCTGAGAACCTCACTAAGTAGCTGAGGCTGGCTTCGAACCTGTGTGATCCTCCTGTCTCAGCCTCCCGAGCGTGGGGATTACAAGTGTGCGCCACCATGTCCGGCCACCCTGTGATTCTAACTGCCCATGTGGAGCTGTGGTTTCATTGACTCCTTGGGGCTCCAATCTCAGAACACTCTCAAGGACAATCTAGCTACTAGTAGAAAGGGAAATGGAAACTTAGGAGAAGGGGCTTGTCTGAGGTCTCAAAAAGTGCCTGATACTCCTTTGCCCATTTACTGGATACCTGGCCACAGCAACCCAGAGCATGGGTGCAACCTGGCCACAGCAGCCTCCCAGCCACACAGGGCCTGCCACAGGTGCACACTCGGCTTGCATGTTACTTGGGACATACTTGGACCCCTCACATGCCCACACATACATGGGTGTGAAGTGGTCACACATGTCACTAGGATGAAGCTAAACATAGAGCTGGCCCCCACCAGTTCTTGTACAAACACACGTTTCTGCGCACACAGTGAGAACTCACACACGAGTTCCCAAGCATGCAAAAACAAATGCATGTACACCCCGCACACAATCATAGGACTGTACTTGTAAACACACAGTATTCTGGGATGGAAGAGGGGGATGTTCCATCAGCAGGAAGGCAGTGGGTGGGGTTGGGGCTAGGGGTGGGTGTTTGGGCTGGGTGTCTAGGAGGCTGGGAAAGAGCAAGGCAGTTCCACTTAAGGGGCAGGTGGCAAAGGCCTCCAGAGCCTCAAGTGTCCTGAGTGCCCCTGTCTCAAGGGACTTTGGCCACCATGATCATTGTGGTCAGAGCCATTCCAGGTGGCATCTGTCTGATTAGGATGCACTCCCTTTGGTCCTTTGAGAAGCTAAGTCAGTAGTCCCCAAACATCTGCATAAGCAGCGCTTCTGCCAGAAGTCCCCTCTGATAGCCAGCTGGACTAGAAACTGAAAGCAGTTCGGAATGGCAATATAGACCCTGGATTCCAATACAGATTTTGCCCACTTTTATTTTCAGTTGTATGATCTTATGCAAGTTGCTTATAACACAATCCCACAAAATCCTCTGTGTTTCCCATGATCAGGATTAGTATTCCCATTTCACAGGCATGAAAACTGAGGCTCCAAAGGGAGAGGCTGGCAAGCTTTGGAGCAACTGTTTTAGGCCAGAGCTCTCCAACTTGGAGTCCTCTGAAACTGTAGCCTGCAGTAAGCAAGTAGGAAAGAGGACAGTGACTATCCATTGCCTCATAGCAGGCGAGGGAGGCCAAGAGAGGTCCCAGAGATCCCGGAGCCCTGTCCCCTCCCAGCTCTGCAGATCTGTCCTGTGGATGAAGACTTAGGCTTGGCTAGGGCTGGAAACCTTGTCTTGTGGGAGGGGAGGACTGGAGGAGGACAATGAAGAAATGGTGCCAAAAGCTTGAATTGAAAGTCAAGGGGGCCAGGCGTGGTGGCACATGCTTGTAATTCCTGTAACTGGGAGGCTGAGACAGGAGGATCCAGGTTTGCAGCCGGCCTCAACCACTTGGTGAGCCCCTCCACAACTTAGTGAGACTCTGTTTCAAAATAAAGAATAAAAAACTGGGCTGGGAATGTAGCTCGGACGTAGGATGCTCCTGGGTTCAATCCCCAGCAACACACACACACACACACACACACACACACACACACACACAGAGTCAAGGGGGACCTGGGCAAGGGTCTGCCACCCCCTACACGCCGATCTCCCCATTTGTATATGAAGGAGTGCTGTTAGCACTTTACACTTATGAAAAGGACTTTTATTCACCTTTCGAACCCACTGATCTCTTTTCTTCCCTTTTTACCCTCTGTCCCTCTGTCTAGCCCTTCTTGAGGGCTGCCTGTGACAGGCCTGTGCTGGCCACCTGGCTGCAGGATCCTCTTCCAGGGAGAGGTGGCCACTGTCACCTGAATATGTTCTTCTCCTGGGTTCCCCCTCCCCTGGGGATTCTGGTTCTCTGATCACCCAGGAGGCTGCTGCTGTGGCCTGGATGTGTGCTCCTTGTCACCCCAGAGCTTTTGGTTATCTGATCAGCCAGTCATGCTGAGAGCTTCCTGCTAGCCAGAGTGTCAGCCCCCACCTGACTGCCACGGGCCAGGGACACACACCTTTCCAGCCCCCACCTTGCACAAGCCTGGCCTGGGGAGGTGCCCAGGCCGAAAGGACATGGGGGTGAGGATAGCCACAGTTCTGCTCACCACTCTGATCTCTACTGACCCCTCTGCCCATCTCAGCTTCCTTTACTAGGGCCAAAGCCTTGGCAGAAATGATGGGGCAGGTGAGCTGTTTTCAGGTGCCCTAGATTGGGATCCAGGAAAACTAGTTATGGTGCTGAGTTCGGTCACCAGTTTGTTCTGTGCGGGTAAGTATACTTTTGTTCTTTCAGAGCCTCAGTCATCCACCAAGGGGTGAAGGGCTGAACTAGAAAACTTCCAAGGGCCTTTTCGGCTCAAGAACCCAAGTCTTCGTCTCCTGGCTCTGACCTGTGTCATAGGATGAGCCATGAACCTGAAGGGGAGCTTAGATACTCTCCCGCTTCCAACCCAGGCCATCGCAGGTCCTGGTTTCCCAAAAACAGTTCTGAAGATCCCTGGTCTTGGGCCTGGACAAAACTGTTGAAGCCCCCACCATCATTTCACAGGTGGACACAGAGAGACCAAGGCCGCATCTTCCCAGCAGCAGAGTTTGGGAGCAAGTGTGAGCAGAGTGGCTGGCTGCTGTCTCCTGCCCTGGGTCTGGTATGCCTTGAGATGCCCAGTCTTTCAGGCAGCAGGGTAGAGGGACCAACTAGCAGCAAGACTGCCATCAGAGCACCTGGCCTGGCTCTCAGAGGTCACGTTCTCCACTTCTTCATGGTGGGACTCTGGAACGTCACCTGGCCACTGAGGTCCTTGGTCTAAGTCTCTTCCTCCTAAGGTTGCTGGGAGACAGCATGCTCGGGAAGTGCCCCGTATGCTGCGGGTCCTGCGTCACGGGGAGGCAGGCAGTGTATCCAGCTGACTGAGCCCCAGGCCTGGCCTGTAGTTTGTACAAGAACCCACAGCCCAAGTGAGCCCAGATGCAGCCGATCTGTGGGCCCGTCCTCCTCAGGACCTCAGGAGAGGCATTGTTATTCTCCAGGGCTCGGGAGCAGCCTAGGGGCCAGGGTTGGTAGAGAGGTTTCTCTACTGGGTGCACATAACAAAACACCGCCCGTCATGTCTGCGGAGGGTGTCACTTCTGAAAGGCCGCTTTCAACTCTTGGTTGTTTAATCGCGGTGGTGGCTGCTCGGGAGACGATGTTTGTGTTTCTCAGGCCTCTTTGAGCTCCAGGAGAGAAACCCAAGCCCAACTGGCTTAAACACAAGAGGAACTTGGGTGGCTATGGCTCTGCGGGAGACATCAGGGTGGCTGGCAACCTGGAAGAAGAACTGTGCTCACTGGGGCCTCGAGGATGCTATGCACCTCAGACACATGTCTGCTTCTGGATATTCTCTGAGCCCACTGGGGGAATAGGAACCTGCCACCAACAGCCGCAGAGAGGAATTCCAGTCAAACAAGACTTCTGTTTTCTGGGTTCTCTTTGTCAGTCCCAAGGAAGGAGCTGATTGGCTACTTGAATCACGTGCCCTCTTGTTGACTGACAGCTGGTATTGCCATAGGGAGATGCCCTAGAAATGGCCAGGGGGCAGCGCCAGTCATCAGAAGAGGAGGGATAGAAGCTGGGAGCACTGAGGCATGTGCCCAGGTGGCAGTTTCTTCTGTGGTCAAGCTTCTACTTTCTTGGTTTGAATACAAGTCAGTGCCCCAGGGGAAAAGAGTTTCACCACCCCCATACACAGGGCCAGAGACCCGCCATGCCTAGTACCCTTGCTGAACACATAGAGAAACTGAGGCTGAGAGAATGAATACGTTTGTGGCACATCACTCGGTGGAAGAGACAGGGAAATCAGGTGCCCTGACACCCAGCCTGGAAGCCAGGAAGTTCTCACTGGTTCTGGAACCATCTGGAACGGCCAGTGAGGCTGTTCTTCCCCCACCCATCCCATAATAAAAGACCCTAGTAATGTTATTAAATGATTAGCACCTTCAGAAAACTAATGACACATCTTCAAATTTTAGCATGGCAAACTCAGGAATAGAATTGCTTTCAATAAGGAGTCTGGGCTTACAGGAAGTACTAAATGTTTTATTCTTTGGAGACCAGGACTCTAGACAGGGTGGCTCTGTAGGTTAATCTCAGGATTTGGCCTAGTTTTTCCTTTCCTTCCCTCCCTCCCTCTCTCCCTCTCTCCCTCCCTTCTTTTCTTTCACTTTGTTTTCTGTTTTTATCCTTGTATTGGTGCATTATAATTGTACATCACAGGGAGGTTCAATGTGATACAAACACGTGCACACGGCACCTGGTGGTTGCCCTCTGGATGCCCACCCCTCCCTGTACATGTCAGTGAGATTGGTAGTGATATCCTGATACATGGACACAGCATTATTTGACCTGAGGAGGGAGGTGGAGAGGGGAAAAGGAGGCAGTTTTTTAACAGGACTTTTCCTCCCATCCCAGGACACAAGAACCCTTTTGGAATGCGAGTCCATACAAAGGTGAAGCTGGTTCCTGCCCTGAGTCGGAGCTGGCTTAGTGGCCTGGCGGCCTGCTGGCCCAGTGGGTGTGGCAGACGGCAAGCTCTGCTTATGTCCTGGAGCCCAGGCCTCAGGACCTTGCAGCTTCTCTCTGACCTCCCAAGGATCCAGCCCAGCCGAACACAGCCCACCAGTCAAATGCAGCCTCAGGGGCCAGCCCAGTGAGGTCAGAGAATTGCCCAGCCAGCCCGGAAGCAGAAGGACCAGTTGCTGTTTCAAGCCAGGACCAGTTGCTGGTGGTTTGTTATGTAGCAATAGAGACGCAAAGCAGCCAAGTTTAAAGAATGAAAAAGCTAAAAATATGTAATTATTTACTTAATGTCATTTCCTAGGCTCAGAGGCAGGTCAGCCCTTCAGATAGCTCTGAGGTTCTGGCCACCAGAGTCCCTGTAGCATCGCCAGTGACCGGGGAGTGGCACAGGGCCCTGTGATGGCCGTCTCGTCCACTGCTGCGTCTCGTCCACTGCTACGTCAGTTGCTCCAAAGCGCCAGTGTTTCTGCTTACATATCCCCAGGGATAGGAGCTCACTCCCTCCAAGAAAGTCTTCCTTTATGGGATGGCTTTGCCTAGAACAGCATCTTCCTCCCACTCTAGCCTTATGTACCCCTAATAATTTTATTAAATGTTCAGCACCTCCATCAAACCAATAACACATCTTTAAATTTTAGCATGGCAAACTCAGGAGTAGAATTGCTCTTAGTAAGGAGTCTGGGCTTACAGGAAGTAATGTTTTATTCTTTGGAGACCAGGGAACCTGGCTTTTCCCCTGGGTCCCCTCTTCTCTGTGACAGCCCTGGCTGCATCTACAAAGCAGCCCGACATCACTTAATAGCAAGTATTGCCATGCGCCTGCGCCTTGGCCACAGCACAGCCTTAAGGAAAGCGTGTCCACCAGGGCCTAAATCCAGCACAGGCTCTGCAGTCACAGTTTGGGGCTTCGGTACGAACCCAACCTCTGTATGGAAGACACTCCCGTCTCTGAGTCTTGATTTTCCTACCTAAAAAATGGGAGGAGTGAAATGCACTGCCTAGGATGGCTGTTGTGTCCGAGGAGATGATGTTTGTGAAAAGCTGGGGATGGAATCTGCCAGGTATATAAACTGTTCCAGATGGAAAGCTCATCTGCGCTTAGCATTCATGTTGCACAAATGATGTGCAGGTGGGAGAGGATTGTCAGGTGGCTGGGGAGGGAGAGGTCCTGGCAGGGTATACAAAGACAAGAGTGAGGAGCGTGGTGTCAGGGAAGGGGAAGGGGTGGCTGGGGCCGCTGGTGTGACGAGAGGGACGGGAGGGGAAATGGAGGGAGGAGGGTGGGGGGGTTCAGGCGGTGCCGGGGAGACATGGGGAGGTCTGGAGAGGGGAGGGCCAAGGTCAGGTGTGGGGTGCCAGGCCAGGGCAGGTCTGGGGCTGGACTGTTAGATGAGATGAGGTAAGAGAGTTCTGGGAGCCTGGGAGGGGAGTTGGGCGGCAGCAGGAGTCTTGGGCTGTGCTGGGGAGAGTGTGGCTGGTGTGGGTATAGCTGTCATGGGAAACAGGGTCCTCACCCTCCAGCCTGGTCACTCTACTATGCATCTCTGGGGCCTGGCCCTATGGGGTCGAGCATCTTTCCAATTCACAAACAGAGCTTGAGTGAGGCCAGAGGAGAAGACCTGGGCCAGATCTGCAGCCAGAGAGATTGGAGGAGACCAGGAGGGGGCCTGTCTATCTGGTGGGGATTCAGAGAAGTGCCTCTCAGGGTCTGTTTGCTCACTTTCTGAGTCATCCTGGACTGGGAACTGAGCGTCACAGTTTCTAATCCCTGCTACAGTGAGGCACCCCTGTGAGCCTTGCGGCTGCCCTGGGAGGGAAAAAGGCTGGGAAAACATGATTAGCTTTATTTGTAAGCTGTGGAGACCTCGGCCCAGAGAGGGAAAGCAACTTGCCCAAGACCACACAGCAGGTGCGTGGCAGAGCTGGGTTAGAACCCAGATCTCCTGTCCCCCATCTTCACCCTAGCTTCTGCCCACAGCACTGAGGGACAGGGCAAGACGTTCCTTCCACCCAGTGTGAAGAGTGAGGGGAGCCAGAGAGAGGTTGACAGCCGTCAGCAGACAACACTTAACCCAAACTGACAGTGTAATTGTGAAAATGTGGACGAGGTACAGTTATGTGCAAGGAAATCCAGACAGCCTGGGCCCCTGGGGAGCCTCAGCCAGCACCCCAGTTGCTGGGGAAACGGGAGAGGGTTGGGATGATGTCACTTGCTGAGGCCCGCCCACCTCTTTGGGCCTGTGGGCCTCAGGCTGCTGTCCTTGTGCTTAACCCCTTCCACAGCAGACTCCCCAAGGTCACACAGGGTGCGGGAGCCCTGGCCAACCTTGTCCAGGTGAGGATGTCTATTCCTCCAGCCGGGCTGCAGGCACCCTGAGGACTCACCTGTGTGTCCCCAGGTCCTGCCGCACCGGACCTGGCAAAGAACAGATAGATGCTCTCTGCAGCCAGGGCCGCTTGATTCCTGTACAAAACAGGTAGGACAGGCTGCTTTGGGAGGTGATGTTATCAAATTCCTAGTAGCCTTAAAAGAGCAGAAGCCCTGAGTAGTCACCCAGAGCAGCTCTCTCTGGCTCAAGGGCACCGAGCTCAGAAAGGCAAATCACCAGGCCAAAGTCACCCAGCAGGCGGGGGCAGCGTCAGGCTGACTTGTGCCTAGGACTCCCAGTCAAGTCCCCTCCCAGGCCCCACACATGTAATCCTGGCCCTGGGAGGAGTGGTCGCCCTCTGGGCTCTCTCCCTTGCCAGGTACAGGGCCTTGGGAGTCCCCATTGTGTGCAGCATTCTCTCAGAATCCCCATTCCTGGGCTAGGGAAGAAGCATCCAGGATGGTAACAGCCAGCCGTCCTTATCACAGCCCAGCTCAGCCAGCCTCCCCCCCACACACACTGTCTTATCTCCAGTATTTATAACTCTGTGCACTGGGAGATACTACATCCACTCGACAGTCCGGGAAACAGGCACTGTCACTTGCCCCCTGCACACACCCAGAAAGCAAAACACCTGGGTCGTGAGCCCCAGGTCGCTCTGCATCCAAACACCCTGGCTGCGCCCTCCCTGGCTGGCGATCATCCCAGGACGTTTTTAGACCTACAGGAGGGGAAGCTGACTCCAGTCTCCCTCATCCTTCTGATGGTAGAAGCACCCCTCTCCCAGCCCCCCACTTTCTGAGGTTCTGGTGGGGCTACCAGTCATAGAATTCAGGACCCTGATAGAAGGCCTGGCCTTCTAGAGAATTGCATCTTCCTAGCTACATAACTGCCCCAGGAGGGGTATGTGATACAGTAGGCTCAAACAGAGCTGCCTCTCTGGGATCGCAGGAAGAAGCCCGCTGGAATGCAGGCTGTACAGGTGGGACCCTGAGCTTCCAGCCCAGTTTTCCCACCAAGCAAGGAAGACAGGGGAATGGAGGAGAGAGGAAGCAGGAAGGGGATGGGGGCCACCTGCGCCCCTGGCGGCCCCCTTGCGCCTCCCATGAGGGCCCATGAGCACATTTTCTCGGACTACCTGGAGGTAAGTGGGTGTCCATTCACTCTCTTGTAATGGCACCGTCCTGACCATGGCCTCGGCGGTGTGCCCAGTCCCATGCTGTTGTTACAAGAGGAACAAAATAAAGGTTCTTGTCTTTCAGGAGAAACAATGTGGGTGGCAGGGCAGGCCAATAGTTGCGGATTCTGGTCCTTCTCTGTGATCCTTCCCCTACCTGGGCAATCATCTCTCCATCTTTATTCTGTGTGTGTGTGTGTGTGTGTGTGTGTGTGTGTGTGTGTGTGTGTTACTGGGGGTGGAACCCAGAGGCTTTTCTACCTCCGGGCTATACTCCCAGGCCTATTTTATACTTTATTTGGAAACAAGGTCTCACTAAGTTGCTGAGAGCCTCACTAAGTAGCTGAGGCTGGCTTCGAACCTGCGTGATCCTCCTGTCTCAGCCTCCCAAGCGCGGGGATTACAAGCGTTCGCCACCACGCCTGGCTCATCTCCCCATCTTTAACATGAAGGTATGGGAGACCAGTACTGGGCTCAAAGTTCTACAAGATCCCCTCCAGATCTACGCAACTACTTTTTAAAAAACTGACTAATAGTCTGTCTTTGTCTTTTTAAAGTGTACAGTTAGTGGGGTTTAGTACATTCAGAACATTGTACAACCGTCATCACTTCGAATTGTAGAACATTCCCATCACCTGCAAAAAATCCCATACCTGTTAGCACTCATTCCCCATTCTACCTACCACTCTTGCCCCTAGAAACCACTAATATTTTTTAAAAATCTGTGTGAATCTTTCTATTCTGGACATCTCAAGTTCATTTTCAAGTTTATCCATATTGTAGCATGTATCTGCACTTCATTTCTTCTTCTGGCTGGATAATATTCTATTGTATGGACATACCACATTTTTAATCCATCCATCAGCTTCCACGTTTCGGCTATTACAGATAATACAACCATGAACAGTCATGAGCAGGAACTTATATCAGATATGTTTTCAATTCTTTGACGTATAGACCTAGGAATGGAATTGCTGGATCATATGGTAACTCTGTATGACTTCTGGAACACTGCCAAACTGTTTTTCACAGTGGCTATAATACTGTTTTATATTTCTACCATCAATGTATGAGGGTTCTGATTCCTCCAGGTTCTTGACAACGTTTGTTAACTGTGGTGTGTGTGTGTGTGTGTGTGTGTGTGTGTGTGTGTGTTACTGGGGATTGAATCCAGGGGGGTCTATCTCTGAGCTACAACTTCAGCCCTTTTTGTTTTTTATTTTATGTATGTATTTATTGTGGTACTGGGGATTGGACCCAGGGGCATTCTACCTCTGAGCAACACTCCCAGCCCTATTTTATTTTTATTTTTTGAAACAGGGTCTTGTGCTAGGTTGATGAAGTTCTCACTATTTGCCGAGGCTATCCCTGAACCTGCTATCCTCCTGTCTCAGCCTCCCAAGTACTTGGATTACAGGTACCACCATGCCTGGTATACATAGACCTGGTATACTTGGAATACACAGGCCACCATGCCTGGCTTTAATTTTGAAACAGTCTCACTAAACTACCATGCACACTGGTCTCAAACCTGTGATCCTCCTGTCTCAGCCTCCCACATACTGGGATTACAAGTGTGCACCATAGTGCCCAGAGTATTTATCCTTACAGGGTCATAGGAATTATTTATGTATGGTGGATACTAGGATAGGAGACACCAGAAACCAGAAACTTTATTTAGAGCAATATTTTCTCCAAATCTATGGGTCTTTTTTCACTTTCTTGATAGTGCCTTTTGAAACACAAAGCTTTTTTTTTTTTTTTTTTTGGTGGTACTGGGGTTCCTGGAAACCCTTCTACCTCCGGCTACACTCACAGACCTATTTTTAATATTTTTATTTGGAAACAGGGTCTCTTAAGCCAGCAAGGCTGGCTTCGAACCTGTGTGATCCTCCTGTCTCGGCCTCCCAAGTGCGAGGATTACAAGCGTGGGCCACCACGCCTGGCGCGAAGCACAAAGCTTTTAATTGTGATGAAGTTCAATCCATTTTTAAAAATTTGGTTGTGTTTTGACATTATACCAAAAAACCATTGTCTGATTCAAGCTCATGATTTATACCTATGTTTTCTTCTGAGAATTTTATAGTTGTAGCTCATATTCAGGTCTCTGATCCATTTTGAGTTAACTTTTGCATATGATGCGAAGTAGTATCTAACTTTGCTCTTTTTTTCCCCCTGGTACTGGGGATTGAATCCAGAGGCATTCTACCTCCAAGCTACGCCACCAGCCCCATTTTATTCTTTATTTTGAAACAGGGTCTCTCTCACTAAGTTGCAGAGGCCTCACAAGTTGCTGAGGCTGGCTGCGAACCTGCGACCCTCCTGTCTCAGCCTCCCAAGTACTAGGATTACAAGCGTGAACCACTACCCCTGGCTTAATTTTGCTCCTTTGTATGTACATATTTATTTGTCCCATTATCATTTATTAAAGACTGTTCTTTCTCCATTGAATTGTCTTGGCACTCTTGTAAAAAGAAAATCAACTGATCACTGGGCCTGGTGATACACACCTGTAATCCCAATACTTGGAAGGCCAAGATAGGAGGACAGTAGGTTGGAAGTTAGTCTCAGAAACTTAGTGAGACCTTCAGCAACTTAGCAAGACCCTGTTTCAAAGTAAAAAACTAAAAATAAAAAGAGCTTAGAATATAACTCAGGGGTAGAGTGCCCCAGTACAAAAAAAAAAAAATCAACTGACCATAAATTTATAGGTTTATTTATAAAATTACACATTAAACAATAGTCAGGAAGTAAGTTAGAGTAGGGTCCCAACCACTTGGATTCCTCTACCGGGAGGAATCCAACAGAGGAAGGATTCCTCTATTGGGAGGCCAAGTTTGAGGCTAGCCTAGGGAACTTAATTAGACCCTGTCTCAAAATAAAAATAAAAAGGGCTGGGGATGTAGCTCGGTGGTAGGACACTTTCCTAGCATGCACAAGATTTGGGGTTCAACTCTCAGCACTGAAAAATGAAGGAAAGAAAGAGAGAAAGAAAGAAAAAGAAATTACACAATATATCCCACTTAACACATTCTCATAAAAAATACCAACATGGGAATGTCCCTGACCCTCGTTTTCCCCTCTATCATGTCTAAGTCTCCGAGCTGACCGAGGCCCACAGTGAGAAGGTGGCGGGGCCCAGGGCATGGCAACAAGCAGGAGGTGGGCGTGTGGGGACCACAGGATGAGGGGCTGTGATGTGGGGATGGTGAGGCCTCTATGGGACAAGGGATGGTGTCAAGAAGCTGCCTCTGTTGTCTTTTAGTTGGTGAAAAAACAAGTGTCTGGCGCCTGAGTCACAGCTCAGAAGACGCCTCCCCTGTCCCCTGGGGAGCCCTAAGACAGAGGCCAGCAAGACGAGGCATGGCCCTCCAGGCGCCTCCCAGCAGGCGAGCCCTGAGCAGGCTGCGTGTGTGATGCTGGGCCGAGAGGCTGTGCTCTGAGCCGGGGGTTTGGGGTCCAGCTGAGGGGGTGTTTCTAGCTTCCCTGGGTGACCAAGATGTGCAGATGGTTAGGGAGAAAGATGGGCAAAGGGCAGGTAAGAGGAAAGTTCCATTGGCTGAGCACCTGCCACCTGCCGGAGGCACTTGGCGGGCTTCATCTCAGCTGACAATCCACCTCGAGAAGTGGGAGTGATGAGGCTCACCCCCATTCCCCAGGACAGGAAACTGAGTCAGGAGGGAGGATGTGTTTGCCCAGGATCACACGGCTGTGGTGAGCGCTGGGGTCTGACCTGGTTGCACCTGTCATGGGCACATGCGCTTTCCACCATGCTAACCTACCAGAGAGAAAAGAGAGAGAGAAGGAAGAGAGGCCCAGCGAGCAGTCATACCAAGAGGAAAGGAAGGAGAAGCAAAATTAAAAAAAAAAAAAAAAAAAAAAAAAAAAGAGTGGAAAGAGCGAGAGGCCAGAAGCAGGTCCTTGGGGAGAAGCCGAGGGTGGGGACGGCCGGAAACTGGCTCGCCCGACCTGGAGCCAGGATCCAGACGTGACCCCCCCGGTATGGTGGAAAAGCCCTCACCTCCGGATACCAGAGTGGGAACCTGGCACTGGGGAGTGGGGCCGGCGGCGAGGGGCTGCCAGCCAGGGGTATCGTCCAGCTCAGTCACCTCCGTGGCACTCACACCGGCCTTCCCTTGCTCCTGGACATGCAGAATAACAGGCCGGGAGGCTGGGACAGAGGAGCGATGACCTGGCCTTCCTGCGTGCTGGCTGCTCTGGGGACAAACCCCTGATATTGCTCATAGGGTGGCTCGATAGTTATCATCTAAACTGAGACACTCACAAGTGAGAGGGATGACAGGCACAGACAGAGGCCTCCTGTGTGGCGGGCACGGCCCTTCCCCACTCGCTGCCCTCTGTCTCTGCAGACACAGGGCCTTCACACCTACTGGAATACTCTCCCTGCACCACCCATGACTCCTACCCTTTCCCTTTGTTGTTCCCATGTCCCCTTAAAATTCAGCTCAGGCAAGACCAGTGGCCCTGTGAAGCCCCTCAGAACCCATGTGCAGTTCCCGTGTGGCACTTACCATGATAATGAAACCCTCAGGGCTGTGTGTTTGATGGCTTCGAGGCCTCTGTGCCTCCCTGAGGGCAGGCTGGGGCCAGCTTGTCCACTGCATCCTGAACTCCCAGCACAGAGGGCCCAATTGCACCCTGTGCCCCGCCAGGCCCCTGCGCTGGCAGAGTGGTGTGCACTCCATGGGCACTTTGCTTCTTTCCTATACAACCAAGGAAGGGAGGAAGAAAGAAAGAAAAAAAAGAAAAAAAAACACTGGGCTCATGCATACTTCTGACTTCTTCCAGACTGAGTCCCAGTTCAGGAAGGGCCTGAACCCCGCCCTCTCTTACCAGTGTCTAGCCTGGCTTCAGCCTGCACCAGGGGCTCAGGTTGGACTGAATGATGGACTGCAACATTAAACACCACTGTGATGAATCATGGAAAGATCTGGAAGGAACCCTGGAGATCATAAGGAGATGATGCGGAGCCCTGGCCCGGGCTGTCCTCCTCTTACAGGTCAGCTTGTCCAATCAACCATGTTTGGTTTTTAAGTGACAATTTACTTTAGTATATTCATAAAGTTGTACAACTATCACTATCTAATTCCAGAACATTTCATTACTCTATAGAGAAATCTCATACTCAATAACAATCATGTCCCCTTCTTTCCTTCCCTCAATCCCTGGCAATCGCCAATCATTTTTTAAAATATATTTTTATTGGTGCTTTGTAGTCAAACATCACAATGGAATACAAGACTTGTGAGGATATCCAAGCACACATCATCCAGTTAGCCTGTATCCAATCCCCATCCCATTCCCTTCTCCTCCCTCTATCCCATGCTTGATTTAGTGATTAACTTTGATTTGTTTACATACATCATTTTTTTTAAAGAGATTCCATCTTCCCCCATCCCATCCCCTCTGATTGGTTACCATAATTGCTCCTCCATAGGGCCTTTTCTTCAACTAGATTTCCTCCTAATACCCATTTCTTCCTAGTTTTTGCATATTAGGGAAAGCATCTAATTTTTTATTTTCTGTGATATTTCTCTGTGTATGCTGCATTGCAAGTTCTGAACCCACTCTTGAAGGCCCTGGCACCGGCCTGGCCACCCAACAGACACTGATCCCGGCCTTGCTGGCTCCAGCACCAGCCTTGCCTCATGGCAGGCTCCAATCCTGGCCTGGGAGGCCCCAGCACCAGCCTTGCCTTAAGGCAAGCTCCTATCCCGGCCTTGCTGGCTCCAGCTACGGCTTCACCACATGGCAGGCACCGATCCCAGCCTTGCTGACCCCAGCACCAGCTGCACCACATGGCAGGCTCCTCTCCCGGCCTCCAAGGCCCCACCACCAGCCTTGCTTCATGGCAGGCTCCGATCCCAGCCTCGCTGGCCCCAGCACTGGCCTCACCCTTCAGCAGGCTCCGATCCTGGCCTCAGAGGCCCCAGTACCGGCCCTGCCTCATGGCAGGCCCCGATCCCGACCTCTCTGGCCCCGGCACTGGCCTCACCTCTCGGCAGTCACCAATCATTTTATTTATTTAGGTACTTGGGATTTAACTCAGGGGTGCTCTATCTCTGAGCTGCACCCCAGCTCTTTTTTATTTTGGAACAGGATCTCACTAGGTTGCTGAAGTCCTTGCTAAATTGCTGAGGCTGGTCTCAAACCTCCAATTCTCCTGTCTCAGCCTCCCAAGTACTGGCATTACAGGAGTGCATCAACATGACCAGCTAATTTTAAAGAAAGGAAAACTGAGGTCCAAAGAGGGGCACTGCCTCACCTAATGCCACATGGCCAGCAGCCAGGGGCAGAGAGCGGAGGAGAGCCATGACCTCCAGCACCCCCAGTCTGCCTCACCCTGGCAGGCAGCCGCTGAACTCCCCCCAGCAGCCCTAGCATGCTCTTGCACCCGACAGGAAAGAGGTGTTCTCCAAAGGCCTATTGAATAGATTACCAGGCAGGTGAGACCATACTATCTTAGCTGCCCAGAGCCCTCCTGAGCCCAGAATGGAGCCCAGGGCTTTCAAGGTAAAGACGAGATACTTAAGGAGACATTTCCAACTCCTAGCCTGCTTCCACAATAGCTGATGTCCTTCCATAGCTGGGACGGCCCTTCGCAAATGACCACAGTACTTCAGTCCACTCCTCAGTGAGGCTGCCCAGACCCCTGTATGAAATTGCAAACAGGCCCTGTTACTCCCCCATGGTGCTCCCTGTTCTTCCTCCAGAGGGCGTTTTCTTCCGCAGCACCAGCCATCCTCCACCTGCCATCCTGCATCCTTCCCCTCTGCTATGGTCTGGGTATGCTGAGTCCCCTAAAGTGCTGATACTGAGCAGTTGTGGGACCTGGTGGGAAGTGATTGGGTTGTGGGGCTCCCTCCTCATGACGAGACGGTGTTGTTTCTCATGAGACTGAATTAGGTCTCACAGGAGTGAGGCAGGTCTCTGGCTGGATCAGGTACCGACTAGGCTAGGATAAAGTGGGCCAGCCTGCCCCTGGCTCCCTGTCACACACTCGCTCCTTCAGCACATGCCCTCTTTCCCACCATAAGCTGATGTAGCACAAGGCCCTCACCAGAAGCTGACCAGATGGGACTGCCCAGTCTTGGACCTCCCAGTATCTAAAACCCTGAGCCAAAGCAGACCCCTTTTCTTTATAAAGTATTCAGGCTCTGGTATTTTGTTATAGCAACAGAATACTAAGAATACTAAGACGCCCTCTTTATCTGGTCCTTGTCTGCCTTCCCCCACCACAATGTCAGCTCCAGGAGGACAGGGGTTTTACCTGCTTTGGTCACTGCTGTACCTCAATTCCGGGAACAGTGCCTGATATATAGAAAGTGTTTTCATAAGTATTGGTTGAATAAATGAGTGGATGTGTTTCTTATCAGCAATACTCGGGAAGTTGTTTCTTATTAGCAGTACTCGGGGGGCTGGCGTGCCTGTTTTATAGATGGCCAGCTGAGGTCCAGAGGGCTCATCTGGGTGCTGGAGACCTGGGTCCTGTCAGGGGAGGCTGATGTGGGGTCCAGGTGGGCTTGAGGAAGCAGGGGCTGGAATTCTGGGTTTTGCTGCTTTTTTAGGACCCCAGAAGCCAGAGTCAGATTGGAAACCCAGCCTCTCCTCCTTCCTGCAGTAATTTAGTGGCCCTCACATTCCATTCCTCAGCCAAAATGGAAAAAAAAAAAAAAAGCAGCGCTAGTTTCTTAAATGGCCTCAGGTCTGTAAGCTGCGCATGATGTCATGGCCTGAGGCCCTCTGAGTAGCCTTAGGACACTTCAAGGGTGGCTGCATGGGGGGGCCACGTGCTCTTTTCCAAAGCTCTGTGAGCACTGTGGGCAGACAGTGGCTCCATCGACAAGCCTGGGCCCAGACCCCAGAGCCAGGACGGAGCCAGGCGCCCACCGGGCAGGCAGGGGCACTAGGCTAGCAGGCCAGGAGAGCTGCCTCTGTGGTCCAGAGGTCTCTGCCATCCATGCTCCACTCGGAGGTCATAGCAGACCTGAGGGCAGGGTGAGCACTGTGACCCGGGCCTCTCCACGGGAGCTAAGATTGCTGTGCTCCCTGCCCATGGTCTCACAGCGAGGGAGGGAGTGTCCCGGGCTTGAACCCTGCCCTCACCATACACCTATATTGTGCTGAAGAAGAGAAGGTGGGGTTCCTGCCCAAGAGGGGCTGACAGGCTGAGAGGCTGTGGGGAAACTACCTGATCAAGTCCCAGTTTTCAGTTACAGCTGACACAAAGGCACAGAGAGGGGCAGGGACTGGCCCAAGGTCACAGAGTCCCGCAGAGATGAGGCAGAGCTGGATGTAGTCTCTGGATTTTTGGCTCAGAGCATTTTTTACTTTATCCTGCACTTAAACACTTCCGTTCGGTGGAAGCCCTGCTGTTCTGGAAGAGACGCCAGGCTTTTCCAGAATCTGGTCTGAGGCTGTCTTCCAGGACCCGCTGACAAGGCTTATTTCTCATGGAGCAGCTGCTGGCAAAAGCAGGCACGGTATTGATTATGGCTGGGGTCAGGGGGAGGGTGGTTTAGGTTAGTGGGGGAGACAAAGGGGGACTGGAAGAGATGGAGGAGGGTAGTGGATGTTTTTCTGAAAGACAAACCAAAGGTTTGTTTATTGGTACCAGGTATTAAATCTAGGGATGTTCTACTTGGGAGATACATCCCCAACCCTTTTTATTATTTATTTTGAAACAAAGTGTCACTATATTGCTGAGGGTCTTGCTAAATTGCTGAGACGACCTGGAATCTGAGATCCTCCCGTTTCAGCCTCCCAAGTGCTGGGATTACAGACATGCACTGTGATGCCCAGTCAAAAGTATATTTATGTATTTTTACCATTGCTTCTCTGTACTTTCTAACTTTTCTGCAGTTATATAATTAGTTTTTTGTATTTGAAAGTGATAAGCTGTTTGATTGGGAATGATCTGGAATCCAGGGTAATGTTCACACTGCCTGGCTGTGTGAGCTTGGGCAGGTCCCCATCCCTCTCTGGGCCTTCCTTAGACATGCTATGGTGAAAAGCAAATGAATCAAAAGGCTCCCTGGCTTAGGAACAGCCCTGCAGCCCTGTCATAGAACTCTCACCTGCCTAAGGAAAACAAAACAAAACCACCACCACCCAGGAGCGAGGTCCCCAGAGACAAGGCAAGGCTCTGAGAAGCCCACTTCGGCGTGTCCATGTCCAGTACTATTCAGGTCAGGGGTACTGTCCCCGGTTCCCACAGAGGGCCCCTCTGAGGAGGGTGGGGATGGCTCACCAGAGTCTGTCTGTGCTCAGGTTCCAGGCCTACTAGGCAATAGCTTCCTAGACACCTGGCTCCCATAGGATGGGAGGCTAGGGAAAGGGACAAGAGCATTCCTGTTGGTGAAGCTGGAGACTGCCTGGTTATAACTGCACTGAGGGCAGGCACCATCTCGAGTGAACGGTCAGGGCCAGCCTGCCCAACCTCTCAGTGCCTTGAGAAAGGTCATGTCAGACTTGCCAGGTGAGGGACGACAGACTCCAGGTTGTTATGTCACCCAGGAGATGTCCTTAGTGACAGGGTTAAAGGACTTTAGTATGTGTCCAGTGCTTAGCATCGGCCTGGCAGAAAATAAGGGAGGCTGAGACAGGAGGATCACAGCTCGCAGGCAGCCTCAGCTACTTAGTGAGGCCCTTTCCAACTCAGTGAGACCCTGTTTCAAAATAAAGAATAATAATAAAAAAAATAGGGCTGGGGGTGTAGCTCGGAGGTAGAATGCCCCTGGGTTCCATCTCCAGTACTTGAAAAAAAGTGTTCAATTAAAAGTTGTCCACGGCCTGTGTGACAGCAGCGTGGGGCAGAGAGTCCAGAAAGGGAGGAGGAGCCATTGGTCCCTGCCATGTGCCCAGCTGGAGGCCCTGTGTCTTGAGAGAGCCCTGGCTGACCATTCCAAACTGCTGGTCACTTGCTGGTCATCCTGCCCAGCTCCCCTCTGATCTCCAGGCCTGGGGGGAATGCCCACCTGCCATTCCTCACCTCCTGCCACCCTCGAGGCCTGGAATTCTAGGTCAGGCAGGGACCTCAGAATGTCAGGGCTGGAAGGGCCTCCATGTGCCCCCCCCCCCCGCGCGCCCTCCTCCGTGATGTGCACCTGGGACACTGAGGCTCAGAGGGGGAAGGCCCGCCCTTCCCCCAGTCTGCACAGGCTGTGAGTCGGGACTGGGCTGGATCTGGGCCAGGCTTGGAGCTTTCTCCCAGCTTCCTCTGCTCTCCGGGGGTCCCCAGAGGTCACTCCGGAGACTCTGTTTCCCCTCTTCCCCTTGGGAACAGTCCTCACCTGCTCTGCTGTGCTGTCTGGGTAATTCTCACCAAGCAGGGGTCAGCCCCAGGGAGCAGGCAGCTAACGAGCTTCACGTGTGCCGGCCAATCCCAGTCTGGTGGCGGTGGCTGCTCAGTGGCCCCTGATGATTGTGGGCCCCTGCTCTGGCTGCTGGGGCTGGCAGAGAGGAAGAGGCCTCTCTTCCTTCACATGTAACTGGACTACTGACTCGGAGCCCACGGCTGTCAGTATTTAACCCCCAAGCCTCGGCTAGGGCGGCTGTCCCAGGGAGATCTAGGAAGAGCGGGGAGGCTCTTCCTTGGGACAAATGCATTTGGGTCATCTGGATCCTTTGGAAGCGGCTTTCTTCTTTCAAACCTCTTCTGGGTCCTGAGCAGGGTTCCACTGAGCTAGAAGCAGGGAGGGGGAACAGAGAAGGACAAGACGCCCATTGGTAGCTCTGCGCACGCTCCAGCCTGGGACAGATGGCATTGTTTCCAACCTCGTGAGAACCTGCAGTTAGGACTGTCGTCCATGAGTTTACACAGGAGTCTCGGCGAGGTCACACACACCTGAACGGACAGACTGGGGTTCCAGTCCCTCTCCCAGCGCCCACGTTCTACCCCCAGCAAGCTGGGGTGTTTCAGAAGCCCGGCGTGGCACACTGCAGTCTGGAAGCCAGGTGAAGGGTCTGTTCTGGGCTTTCAGACACCGAGGCAACAGTAGCGCTGACTCACACCTGGGTCCTGACAAGGCAGCAGAGTTGACATTTGCAAAAGGGGTCATCATCTAGAGTTGAGGTGAGGTAATCCACATCGCCATCATCACATCCTAGCCATGCCCAGAACCAACTCTGGGAGCCAGTTCCACTGGGGGGGGGGGGGGGCTTCCCGTCAGCTCAGTGGAGCTTAGATGCTAGAGGTTTGCTCCTTTCTGGCTGTGGGAACCTAGCCAAGTTCCTTTATCTCTATGTGTCTCACTTTCTTCATCTGTGAGATGAAGATAATTCGTTTCTGTCTCACAGGGTTGTTGTGAAATTAAATAAGTTAACATTTCTTGTTGTGGAGATTAAACCTAGGGGCATTCTACCACTCCGCCACATACTCCCAGGCCTCTTTTATTTTGAACAGGGTCTTGCCCAGTTGCTGAGGGTCTAAGTTGCTGAGGCCGACGTCAAACCTGCAGTCTTCTTGTCTCAGCCTCTCAAATACCGGGATCACAGGTGTGCACCACCACAAGGAGCTCATATTTCTAAAGGGGTAGGATGCCTGGCACAGACACACACCCATTATGTGTGTTAGTTAATACTGGGCCCAACCTTGTGAGACATGTGTTCTTTACCCAGGGTACAGATGTGGAAACGGAGGTAGTGCAGGGCGGTGATTCTGCACCTCATGCATCTGAGTGACCTAGAGATTTTGCTAATGTCCTGAGGGCTGGACCCCCAGTTTCAAATTCAGGAAATCTGGGCTGGGAGCTAAGAATCTGCCTGTCTAGCATGTTCTTGGGTGGTGGTGGTGGTGCTGCTGCTGCTGCTGCAGCTGCTGCTCTGGGCTGGAGGCCACCTCAGACCCACTGCCCCAGTGGACCTGACGTGCCAGGGCCAGCTCTGGCCAGTAAAAGTGGAGCAATAAGTAATTTGGTGTGTGAGTAGGTAGGTAAGATTACAGAAAGCAGAAAGGAGCCCCAGGCTTCTAGTACTTCCTCGATTTGTTCCCAACTCCCTTCAGGACTTGAGTGTAAATCACTTTCCCCTTGCAGCCTGGGTTTCCTCCCAAAACAGGTGATCCTCCCTCACAGGGCCAGGTGCTTAGAAGGCCTGGAATGGCTCGGAGCTGCAGCCCAAGGATGAGGGTCGTCTGGGAGGGAAGGTGCCATGTACCAGGAGCTCACTGCAGTCCCTCACTGCTTTTCTTCTCCTCTCCTGGCACGGATGGCTGTAGCTCGTCCCTGCTTCTTCCTTGAACTTGAATTGGGAGGATCACCACCACGCGGTCCCCCACACCCCATGGCAGAGGGTTGTAGGCTCACTCCAGCCACGCTGCATAAAGGAGCCTATGTCCCGGCCGCTCACCTCCCACTGTGTGTCCAGTGGTTTTCTATTTCAGTTGCTATAAAAATA